>NW_027464586.1:26047098-26708765 GCF_043290135.1 Rhipicephalus microplus
GTCGGGAAAACTAGAGTGAGCGACCTGTGGAGGCAAAGCCGCTGTCGACGCCAATGCAGAAAAACCTCCAATGCTGTCTCTGAACGACAACTGATTCAGAAACCGGTGCTTCGACAGTGACTTTGCTTCCAATATACGTGTGTTTGTTGACGGCTACGAAGTCATCGGACTGGTCGATAGCAGCGCAGATTATTCAGTGATGAGTAGCGGACTTTCTCAAATACTGAAGAAAGTGCTGACTCCTTGGAAGGGACCACAAGTTCGCACAAAAGGAGGGCACCTCATCGACCCTACTGGAATATGCACAGCAAGAACGGGAATACGGGGTTTCACGGACGTCGCCAGTTTTGTTGTGCTGCCGGAATGCTCAAGAGACTTGAATATCGGCATGAGTTTCTGACGAGCTAATAGCGCTGTAATTAACTTGCGAGAATCTTCCGTCTCATTCTCGACTAGGCACACGATTGCTACCTTTGAAACGGAAGAAAACGTATATGACCTTCGTATTGCAGATGATGGCGTCATGGTGCCGCCAAGATCAAGCATATCTGTCGCAGTAACCAACAAAGAATTCAGTGAACTCAAAGGATTTGCTGACAACAACACTACCTTATTACTCCAAAGGGTATCTGCATGGCACGAGGCCTTGTTAAGTTACGTGACGGATGTGCAAATGTTCTACTCACAAACTTTGGAAATGAAGTGCAGCACGTTGCAAAAGGAACCGTCATCACCAGTCTGATTGATTTCGTCCAGGTTACGGAGCGGCGCACTTTCGAAACCAATGAGTCTGACTTCGAAGACGTGGAGTTTGTTCTTGCTGCCATCGACATTGAGCCAGGCCTACTAACAAGCGAAAAAGCGCAAATAGAGGGTCTTGTAAGGGAATTCTCCGAATGTTTCTCGTTGTCATCTAAGGTTCAACGCACTTCTAATGCCAAACATCGCTTCATTGTCCACGAGTCCGTGAGGCCAGTACACCAGCATCCCTACCAGGTGTCACCAAGAGAAACGGAAGCTATTGGTAACCAGGTAGAAGAAAGACAATGTAATCCAGCCTTCATCAGGTCCATGAGCGTCACCTGTTGTTCTTATGAAGAAAAAAGATGACACCTTACGTTTCTGCGTTAATTATCGGAAGCTGAATGCCGTCACCAAACGAGATGTTTATCCTCTGCCAAGAATTGATTACACTCTGGATAGGCTGCGAAATGCCAGGTATTTTTCCTCTTTTGATCCAAATGTGGCAGATAGAAGTTGACGAAAGAGATCGCGAAAAGAGAGCGTTTGTGACACCGGATGGTTTATACGAGTTCAAGGTACTCTCTTTTGGCCTTTTTCAGCACCCGCCAGATTTCAATGAATGATGGACACAGTGCTTTGTGGTCTGAAATGGCAGTCGTGCCTGGTTTATCTCGAAGATGTTGTATTCTTCTCTGCTACCTTCGAACAACATTTGGACAGACTCCAGGCCGTGTTCACTGCGATCAAATTAGCGGAATTGACGATGAAACCGCCGAAATATGAATTCGGCTTCCGTGAGCTCCTTTTTTCGGCTATGTCATCAGTGCAGAAGGCGTCCCCACAGACCCTGCAAAACGTAGTCTGTAACGAGATTTCCGAAGCCAACCGACAAAAAGGCTGTTAGGCGATTTTTAGGTCTCTGCGGCTATTATCGACGCTTCGTGGAAAATTTTTCACGAATCGCTGAATCACTGACGCAGCTGACAAAAGAGGAAATGCCTTTCGTATGGCTTGCCGAACAAGAGGATGCCTTCAATAAACTACGAAAGTGCCTTCGAAGCCATCCTGTTCTTGCGCATTTTGACGAGGAAGTGGAAACCGATATCCACACGCATGCAAGAAATTTGGGTCTTGGGGCCGTGCTCATCTAATGGCAAAACGTACAAGAACGAGTCATTGCGTATGCCAGTCGCACTCTTTGGAAAGCTGAGGTGAATTACTCAGCGATCGAGAAAGAATGCCTTGCCGTGGTATGGGCTATGAGCAAGCTTCGACCATATTTTTATGGTATGCGTTTTCGAGCATAAGCCACCATCATTCGCTATGTTGGCTGGCTAATCTCAAGGACCCGTGTGGACGGCTTGCACGCTGGAGCTTGAGTATGAAATCACGCTTATGTACGAGTCAGGTCGCAAGCACAGTGATGCGGAATGCTTGTCACGTGCTCCAATTCAACCTTCTGCTTCTGCTTCCACCGAAGGTGGTGAAGATTTTGTTTTATTGGGAGCTGTGACACCATCTGAGATGGCACATCAGCATTGATCCGACCCTGAGATACTCCTCTTGATCAATTACCTACAAGGAGAGTCAGTCAATGTTCCACGACCTTCTGTCCGCTCGTCAGCGTTCGTGCTACGAAACAACGTCCTGTGTAAAAGGAACATCGACAACAATAGAGCGACATTCCTGCTTGTCGTCCCTTCACCTCTGCGACCAGAGATTTTGGAGGCTTCCAACGACAATCCGTCAGCTGGACACTTAGGAGTAAGCAGAACGTTAGCACGCATTCGCACTAAATACTACTGGCCGAAGTTTCTTAGCTCTGTACGACACTATGTCAGTACCTGCCGGGACTGCCAAAGACGTAAAACGCCACCACTAAAACTAGCAGGTCTCCTTCAACCAATAGAACCACCAGAAGCCGCATTCACACAAGTGAGAATGGACTTTTTGAGCCCATTTCCTACGTCATCATCGGGAAAACGGTGGATAATAGTGGCTACCGACTATTTAACCAGATACGCTGAGACAGCGACCCTTGTTAAATGATCAGCCGTTGAAGTAGCCGAATTCTTCGTCTCCAACATGGTACTGCGGCACGGAGCTCCAAAAGCGTTGATCTCGGACCGAGGAACTGCAATTACGGCCGACCTGATGAAATGTATTATGAAATTGACAAACACCTGTCATAGGAAAACGACGGCATGTCATCCTAAAGCGAATGGTCTTACGGAACGACTGAACAGAACGCTGGCTGCTGATATGTTGTCGATGTTCGTTGATATAGAACACCGTACTTGGGATAAAATATTGCCCTATGCAAGCGTCGCCTATAACACTGCGGTGCAAGAGACAACACGGGTGAAGCCTATCCAACTTGTTTTTGGCCGGACGGTAACGGCACCTTTAGATGCAATGTTACCTATTGACGAGACGGCCGAGAATTGCTCTGACGTTCACGACTACATACAAAGAGCAGAAGAAGCCAGACAGCTGGCACGATATCGCATTCTCCAACATCAGAAAACCGACACGCATTGATACAATCTGTGAAGAAGGGACGTCCCGTACGCACCAGGAGATAGAGTATGGGTGCGGATTCCTGTACGAATACGTGGCCTGTCATAAAAACTGCTTCGCCGCTATTTGGGTCCGTACAGAGTGCTCCGCCGCGTCGGCTCACTTAACTACAAAGTTATGCAAGAGGGACAGGATATTTCATCCCAATGGCGGCATCGCACGGAAACTGTGCATGTCGCCTGAATAAAACCATATCACGACAAGCAATGAAACGCCGAAGACACAACGTTGTTCGACATTAACGACATCCCCGACGATGGTTTGTGAATGACTGCCATGCAACCAGTTCGACACAAGCATCGGGAAGATGCACTCTGTAAAGGGGGGCAATGACACAATGTGACTTAAATTTATGCGCGCTAGCCAATACTTGTGCCCTCTATGGTTTGCGAGGCACGAGCCTGTGGGACCCAGCTGCACGTGAACCGTATTGAAAAAAAAGAACGTAGAAGAAGAGGCAGAAGTGAATCTTCGAGACAATATAGCTGTGTTATTATTCTCGGGCACAAGTTCACCCTGCCTACGTTAGCCTGGTAAAAGAATTCATTGAATAGTGCATTACAATGTGTTCTCCTTTCTTTCGCCGACGTCCTCTTGGAGCGCACCATCGCCATTCTACATACGCTAGAGACTGTCACTGACAACTGTACCTCGCTCCCACTTCTCAAATTCAGCTTTTTCCCTCAAGTGCTTCCTCATGTCATATTTTTGACCAGCGTATCCTATGCTGACAAAGTCGAAATAGTAGCTCTCACCACCGAGATTGATTTACTTCAGTCTCCTGTAGCTAACAGCATCTGTGCTATGCCAAATATCTTCTCCAAGATGATTGAACGCGACCTCAGTCCTGCGCAAGCCAACGTCACCTATCGGTTTTTCGTGTCGCATACCAACATTTTTGATTTTGACGACACCTATAGGGCAAACATCCACCATTCAGCACTGTATAAGCACTGGTGACGACAGTCGCAATCGCCGACGCCCCTATCGTGTCTCCCACACTGGGCACAGAGTTATTCAAGCGGAAGTTGACATATTGCTCAACAAAAGCGTCATAAAACCATTACGTAGTCCTTGAGCCCCCTGGTCGTCTTTGTTAAGAAAAAGGACGTTACCTGGCGCTTCTGCTTTGACTATCATCACATCAGCAAGATCAAGCGAAAATACGTCTACCTGCTACCACGCATTGTTGACGCGTTGGACTGCCTGCACGGCGCTACGTACTTCTCGTCTATTGATCTTCGGTGCGGCTACTGGCAGATTTCTGTTGATGAGATGGACTGCGAAAGGAGGACATTCATTCCACTGATTGGCTTATACCAGGTAAAGGTGATGCCTTTTGGACTATGTAATGCCCCTGCCACTATTGAACGAATGATGCACTTTCTCTTGCGTGGTTATAAAAAAAACAGACGTATAAAATACAATATTCACAGTTCACAGTAGGGTGGCCAAAAACAACCAAGGTGGTGAGAGGTTACGACCACTCCCCGTCTCCCCCGCCGACCCAGTCACGCTTTTGGTCACCTAGGCCCCGTCACTCCCCTTCACCTTTTCCACGCCATCTCTCCTCGGAAAACTGACGAATGCAACTCCCGGAGGTGATGCTGGACCCTGAATTGCCCTGTTAACTCTGACAACTCGGCAAACCTTTTGGATGTAGAAGTAGGTGGCGTGCCTGTTTCAGCGTTCATTGACACAGGTGCCCAATTATCAGTCATGAGCGCTCATCTTTCTCGTCTTCTTTGTAAAGTCATTACAGCCGCCTCATCACCTGTTGTTCGCGTAGCCGATGGCCGTACACCAACTGTCGTTGGAATTTGTTCTTCACGTGTGAGCTTCGATTACCACAAGACCTTAGTTATTTTTGCGATTCTGGACAAGTGCCCTCATAATTTAATTTTCGGCCACGACTTTTTGAGCCCACATTCTGCCCTGACCATTTGCTTGTCTGAATTTTTACAGTCTGAACTTCCTGCTATACCTGACCTCCCTATCTTGCCGCTACCACCTTTATGTGTAGCCCAGTTAGTTCACTTGCGCTCAAATACCGCTATTTACTACTCACTTAAAGCAGACCCACCAGTACGCGATGGCTACTTATTGATTACCCCCTCCTTGGACGCTCTTCTGACGCAACGAGCAGCTCTGCCTCACTCTCTTGCGGCTACTTTTGCAAACACCTGTCCTAAACTTTAGACGCTGCGCAAAAATATTTCCTGAAAGTACCACGCTGGGCACAATATCACCTCTAAACACAAACGACCCTGTTGCCGTGGTCACTGGTGCCCCACAGCCACCCTCAAGCAGCCCTACTGCTCACCTGAAGACGTGTTTGATGACGTGCTGACCTGATGACGTGTTGATTGCCCCGGACCTAGACCCTTCTAAAAGACTGCACCTTCACCTTTTGTGGGCGTCATATCACGACGTTTGTTTCTATTTCGCTTCACCAAAACTTGGACCAACATCTCTGGTGGCCCATGGAATTGACACCGTGGACGCTAAGCCTATTTCTGACAGCCTTACCGTGTCTCGGCGACTGAGCGCTGCGTCCTTCAAACAGAAGTTGACAAGATGCTCGCTAAGGACATCATCAAGCCATCAAGCCATCTACCACGAGTGGCGTCGATCGGGTTACTCGTAAAAAAAAAGCACACGTCGCGGTGCTGCGTCGACTACCGGCGCGTCAAAAAATCATCAAGACTTCTATTTTTGCCATGATTATACGACGCCCTTGATTCCCTTCATGGCACATGGTACTTTTCTTGTATCGACCTTCGTTGAGGTTATTGGCAAATAGCTTTCGTTAAAAATGATCGGGAGAAGACCACATTTATAACACCTGATGGTCTATACCAGTTTGAAATCATGCTTTTTGGGTCATGCAACGCACCAGCAACATTTGTGCGCATGATGGACTCGCTACTGAGGGGTTTCAAGTGGTCCGAATGCCTCTGCTACCTGGATGATGTCGTCGTTTTCTCCCTTACGTTCACCAGTCACCTACAACGCTTGTCGGTTATTTTGAAAGTCTGGCACCACCGGTTTTCAACCTAACTCTTCAAGATGCCGCTTTGGTCGCCGAGAAATTACCGTGCTCGGCCATAATGTTGACGCTGCAGGTATACGACCCCCATTTAATAAACGTACGCACTGTTACCAACTTCCCAATTTCACGTTCTTTCAAGAATGTTTGCTTGTTCTTTGGCCTGTGCTCGTATTTTTGCCACTTCGTTAAAGAGTTCACAGTCATTGCGCAGCCGCTCACATGTCTTTTGATGAAGGAGGTCGTTTTCTCTTGGGAACCTGACCAAGTGTCGGCACTATCTCATGTCGTCGACCGACTCACGTCCCCAGCAGAGTCATCGAAATGGACCAACACAGGGGGTGCCCTGTGTTTGTTCATTTCGATGACTCTGCTCCAACCCAAGTACGAACCGATGCCAGTGGTCATGGTATCGGCGCTGTTCTTGTTTAAAATCAACGTGGTCACGACTGCGTCATTGCTTACGCCAGCCGCCTTCTCTCCGCAGCTGAGAGGACCTGTTTCTATACCTGAGAAAGAGTGCCTTGCTCTTGTTTTAGGCTGTCGATAAATATTGTTCCTAACCTTATGTCAGACCCTCGACTGTGGTAAGTGATCACCACGCCCTGTGCTGGCTGTCTTCACTCGAAGATCCGGCTGATCGGCCTGATTGTTGCGCACAACGACTTCGCAAGTACATTATCACTGTTGTCTACAAGTCTGGCTGCTTGCATCAACACGCCAACTGCCTGTCCAGCTATGCGGTCAACCCACCAGACTCCTCAGTGAACGATACCATTCCGTCTGTGCTTGCTGTAACTGACTTGTTCAACATTTCTACTGAGCAACGACGTGACCCGATGCTTCGTAACATTATCGATCGCCTCAAATCTACAGCTCCGGATTAATTCCTTCGTCTCTTTGTGCTTTGGTACGCCGTAGACTGATTGCGTATCAGACTACGACAGCACTTTGCTACGTCGTAGTCTGATACACAATGGTCCTGAGCTCTTGTGGTTCCGGCACAACTTTGTTCGACTATTTTGTCGCAATTTTATGACGTGCCGATGTCGGGGCACCTCGGCGTTTTCCGCACCTACGATCGTGCGCGCCGTTGGTTCTACTGGCCAGGAATGTATAAGTCAGCACGTCGTTACGTCACCTCGTGCGATCATTGTCAGCGTTGGAAGAAGTCAATATTCCCACATGCCGGCTGTCTTCAATCAGTCGACTTCTCGTAACAACCGTTTCATCGTGTCGGCCCCGACTTGTTTGGTTAGTTTCACACGTCTGTCTCAAGAAATCGATGAATCGCTGTTGCCACGGACTATTCCACAAGGTTTGCAATTACTCGCGCACTTCCCACCACCTGCGCAACCAACATAGCCAACATCTCGCTCCACAACGACAGCCTTTAGTACGGTGCACCGCGGCAGCATTTGACGAACCGTGGAAAAATGTTTTATACTCGGGTCATCAATGCTATTTTAATGTCTTGTTCGACCAAGGATAAGCTAACCACGGCCTACGATTCGCAGACGAAAGGCTTACCGGAGCGAATGAACCGAACAATTACCGACATGCTGGTAGTGTACGTTTCTGCCGACCGCCAAGATTGGGTGGCAGAGTTGTGTTTTGTCACGTTAGCCTACAATGTGGCACGAGACGGCTGGCTATTCCTCTTTTTTTTATTTGGCCGAAATCTAACGTTGCCTGTGGCCGCGATGATGCCTCCGACGTGACCACCCTATGATTACGCTCAAAAAGCTTTAGCTCGCGCTGACCATGTACGTCAACTGGCACGCTTTCGGCTAACTGACTCGCAAGTGGTAATATAATCTTGACACGGCAGTCGTTACCGAAACGCCAACTTTCCTCCAGGATCTCCTGTCCTCCTGTGGTATCTAGCATGCCGTATTGGGTTTTATGCGATGCACTATTTCCGTACTCCATACCATACCGTGTGCGCCACCACATGACCAACGTCACGTATGAAATTGAGCTATTGTCTTCGTCCTCGTCCACGCAACCTCACTCTGACATCGTTCACGTTGTCAATATGAAGCCTTATCAAACACCGGACTCCCCCAACGCACAGGTAGAGTGACCACATTCACTACTTTTTTTTTCGAGCTGCAGCGAGTCACTTCCTTCTCCGCCAGAGCGTAATGTTATGTGCCGCTCATCTAGAGGACAAAGAAGTGAAAGACTAGGTGTACCTTCCACCTTAATTGTTTTTGGCCACACTAATGTGAATTTTGAATATTGTAAACAATACGTCCGGTTGTGTCATTCCCTCACGTGACAGTATTTGCGCTGCTCCTCTCAAAATTTAGTGATGTTCACCCGTTTTCTTGAACCAACTGCTATAGAGCAACTCGCAGAAGCCTTCGAAAAGTTGTGCCATTTGCTGGTTCACCGCATATCCCACTGCGCTGATGTAAGTATCCACCGACGCCAGCATTGTTAAACTCGGTGGCGTGCTCGAGCAGTCTGAATCGAGATTTCAAGATTGCGTAGTCACTTTCACAAGCCGTATCCTAACTAAACAATAATTTATATATGTAAGGAAGAAGACGGGCAGCAAGAGGCAAGAGTCCAGTTTTTGGGAGTAGAGGTAGAGCAAAAGCAGAAATAAACAGTAATGGTGAAAGCGTTGGCTCTGTGATTTTCGGTCTCGTTACAAACTTGGTGCAGCTATTGACAGCACGTTGTGCTGCGCCGCTGAGCAGCCAGAACTTCCGCAAATTAGTGTGTGTCTACATCGGTGCAAGCCGTCACGGTGATGTCAAGAGTGTGAGTGTTGTATGGGGTGTCTATGGTGGAAAAACGATCAGTTCACTCGAAGTATAAGTGTTCCGTGACACTTTGCCGAAAATGATTGATCATGAGCTTGAAGCGGCAACCATAAATACGCCAGGCTTGCACCGAGAAAACAGGCTACAAGAAGCTCGACTTGTGAAAGCGGATATGTCGTTCACTCGCACAAACCAGGTTTCAAGAAGTAATTATATTTTTGAAGCTGTTTTAAGATTCAGTAGGAAAACAGCAAGCGGAAACTTCTGTTGGAGCCTATAACGTGAACATACTATAAACAATATCCAAAAACGCTAAGAAACATACTTAATACAGAAATTTGTAATGGGTTGTCATGAAGAAGTGCTCAGGCTTGGCTTGACATTTATGACTATGGGTGCTATCAATATTCTTGGCAACACAATCGTGATAAAGCGGCTGTACTTGGGAGGCATCGTGAAGATGTAGCACGAGACGAGAAAGCCAGCAAAGGCAGGACATACATCGGCGGATTGGAGTCAGGATTGTTTTTTTTTTCAATTTTCTCCTAGACCAATTTTAGCGTTAAGACGTGCATTGGTCTTGAAGTATTTTGCTGGTTAAGTTGTGAACTGCTTTTTTTGAGAAATGGAGGGAGGTTATCCTGCTTCCCCTACTGAATACTTGTGTGTCTTATAATGGTGGGACTAGGTAAATGCATGCAGCACCACATTCAATTTTTATTTATTTATTTTATTTCTTTACAAAATACTGCAGACCCATTAAGGGTCCCAGCAGGAGAGGCAAAGATCATAACATTGGTCACAGGTGCAAAACTGCAAGAACAAAAAAGATTTATTATGTACAAGAGATACAAATACATAGGTCACGGTTAAATACGCTCAAGAGCCTCTACAGAGCTGTTTGACGATTCGAATAGGCAGTTCCAGTCGTTTATGGTTTGAGGAAAGAACGAGTATTTGAAAAGGTTTGTTCTGGTGAAATACGGTGTTAATGAATGAGTTTCTTGACGCCGGGTTTGTCTTGTCGTAAGCGGTTTCAGATACAAATAACAGTTTACTGACGGCTTGTCGTTATTTAAGAAAAAGAAATTTGAGCCTGTGAGGTTTACGACGTTTTTGAAAAGGTTTCACGTTCGACGTTCTTTCACAAGGTTTGTGGGGGAATCAGTTCTTCGGTACTTGGAATAAAAAAAACGTACCGCTTTGCGTTGGATTAGTTCGAGAGCCTCAATAATTCTTTTTGTGTATGGGTCCCAGACAATTGAGTTATATTCCAATGAGGGGCATATAACAGTCGAATAAGTTAGTTTTTTTTTACAGTCGAAGGAGCATGCTTTAGTTTGTGTCTCAAAAGGCCAAGTTTACGGAAAGACGATGCGCAAATATTAGAGATGTGCTTATTCCAGCTGAGGTCGTTTGTTAGAGTGACACCAAGGTACTTATACTCAACAACCTCCCCTAGTGTCTGCGTACCAGATTGATATGTAAATGGTAAAATATTTTTTTTGTTGGTTGCTCGCGTAAAGACGGTTTTGTCCGTGTTTAACCTCATCTCCCATTGCTCGCACCATGCAAAGATATTTTGGAGGTGAGTGTTTAGCAAGACCTGGTCGTCATAAGAAGTTATTTTATTAGACAGCACACAATCATCAGCAAACAGTCTGATCTGAACCGGCGAGGAAACAGAATTAACAATGCCGTTATTATAAATTAAAAATAATAAAGGCCCTACTACACTCTCTTGGGGAACCCCAGAAGTTAGAGGGAGCTGGTCAGAGCAATTACCGGCAATGCTTACAAACTGAACGCAGTCAGAAAAACAGGAAGAAATTCAGGAAAGTATAAATTCTGGAAGGCCAATCGATTCCAGTTTTTGAATAAGCTTATCATGAGGAACGAGATCGAGTCCCTTCGTGAAATCCAAAACTATGACATCAACTTGACCTGCCTTATCTAAAATTTGTGAAAAACTGTGCACAAGGAAAAATAACCGAGTTTCTGTGGAAAACCCTTTCCTGAAGCCATGCTGAACATCCGAAAATATGTTATTTTCGGTAAGAAACGTTATAAGTTTAGCTATGATATCTTCAAGCACTTTGCGAGACAAAGACGTTATAGAAATTGGACGATAGTTTGGCACCAAACTTTTATCACCCTTTTTGTGCACTGGAGCAATGCGTCCCACCCACTTTCCAGTCATGAGGCAAGCGGGCGGAACGGATGGAAGCGCGGAAAATGATTATTAAGAATTCCGATAGCATCTCGGCATATTGTCGTAAAAAAGTGTTGGGAATTTGGTGATTACCGATAGAAGTTTTAGTTTTCATATTCAGGAGCAACGAAACAATACCGGGTAAAGATAAGATATCTGGAACGTCGTCATTACTTCGAGAAAATTGGTGCAGTGGCTTGTTAGAGGCAGAAAAAACGTTATGGAAGTACAAATTGAAATGATTGGCAATAGTTTTCTTGTCGACAATAGTTTCTTCTTCATGTGTTATTTGTTCAACGCAATTGATCTTTTTGCTCAAAAAGTTTCAAAACTTTTGTGGGGAAGACGTATTAAAGTTGGGTAACGTATCCTGAAAGCATCTAACCTTAGCTATCCTCACAGCCTCGTTCAGTGTGTCCTGGGCAGAAAGAGTATTATTGCGTGGAGCACCCTTGCGTTTAAGCCGCTTTAGTTTCCTTTTCATGTGCAAGACATGTCGCATGATCCAAGAATTCGATTTGCACGTTTTTTTACTTTGCTAGGAATAAAATTATCTAGACAATGGAGCCATATTTCTTTGAATTTGTTCCAGAATACTTCAGGGTCAGTTCCTAGAATGCTGCTGAAGAAAGATCGAGGTGGTCCAGAACACTCTCGTCATTTGCACGCGAAAAGTCATTCACAGTGATTTATTTGGCATTGCACGTAGTGCAAACAGTTTGCATGGGACAAAAAAAATAAACCATGTAGTGATCAGAAAGGCCAGGGTCGACCGATACGGAAAAAAGTTCAATCGATCACTATATAAAAACCAGGTCAAGCAAGCATGCACTTGCGCTATGCACCAGTGTCAGTTGGGTAACAATTTGATGCATGTTTTGGCTTATCATAATATCAAAGAGGTACGATGCATGCTCATAGTTTTTTGTGTTCAGAAAAGGAGAGCTCCAATCTATTCCTGGCAAGTTGAAATCGCCTGTTAGTATTGCCTTATCGTGCCTGCATATGTTCGTGTAATCGCAAAGTGACCGAAAGAAATCGGGTGGTGAGTCGGGTGCACGATAAACTGCAAGAACGGCAAATGATTGTCCTCAAAAAGAAATTTTTATAATGACACTTTTGTGGTCTTCAATTTGATATAATAGAAAAGATTTCATGTCGTGTCTGACAAGGATAGCAACACCGCCTCTTCTAGAAGCTCTATCTCGTCGATATGCCCGATATGACAGCGGAAATACGTCCTCATCACAAATTTCAGGCCGCAACCAAGTCTCGGTTAGAACAACCACATGTGGATTATAGCCCAAAATCAGCGCTTCTAATTTCTGCGCCTTGATGACAATAGTGCGAGCGTTCAAGTTCGAAATTCGTAGTTCTTTATCAACAGGAGTCACGAGTCAGGGACTGAATGGGCGGATTTTATGGCTCGTTATTTTAACCCTCGCGTTCTTTGCATCGTCCTAATTGTACGCATCTCGGCCTACATAAATTCTGACGTAATTGAGGGTTACCTTCTTGCCCTGACCTTTTTCAGACTAGGCACTCTCCCACAAAAGCTTTCTTTCCCCGAAAGTCTCCTTCGAATAGTCGCTTTGTATTGATACGTCAAAACCTTTGAGTTTGTGCGCATTTTTCAAGACTCTTGTTTTCTCGTTGTAGTGCTGAAAGAACTCAATAACTATACGTTGGCTGCCCGGTGTTCGCATTTTATGAGTTCGACCGATAGAATGACATGGTACTTGAAATTTATTGGCAAAAAGATCAGTTAAAACGTCCCTCCCTAATGTTTCTGTGGTTTCTGAGGGATTTCCCTTGATGCCGAAAAGAATAAGATTTCAACGGCTACTTCTGTCTTCCAAGTCGGTAATTTTTTTCTTGAAGAAAGTGAACCTTTTGTTCAACATTATCCACCTTGTCTACACTTTTTTCTAGTTGATTGATTTGCACAGACAAGTCCATAATTAATCTCTGCATGCCATCCTGCTGAGTTCGTAAAGCAGCCACTTCAGAAGTCAACACCTTCTGGCCCTCCAAAATTTGCTTTAACATTTCATGAATACTATCTTTCGCGGACAGACTGTCGGGGACATCCGAATAGGGTCCGGAATTCATCTCAACGTCACCGCACACAAGTAGCTTGCACAACTAATATACATCGTAAGCAATGTGAAGGCACTTCCGTGGACACGGCAGAACCAGAAGTCCACGACAGTCACTTTTGATGGAACAACAATAATAACCAACGTGCACTAGGTAGACGAAAGGCTTGTAAGGCAACATGCTGGAAACTGGTCCACCGTGCCCATTGAAGAAAAACGCCTGAAACCGTTTATTTAGAGGCTGGCTTGACGATGGCACGTGTGCATCAGCTGCGGTGTTGTGCAGGGCCGATGGGGGAGAGGAAGCAGAACTGGATAACGTTGGTGCGTCGGGGTAGTAGAGGCACGTGTCGGTAGCCCATGAAGCAGTGGTTTGTTCCAATGAATGGGCGAGACCAAGCAGCAAAACCTGCACAATGTAGGCGAAAGGCTTGTAAGACAACGTGCTGGAAACTGGTCCACCGTGCCCAGTGAAGAATAACGCCTGAAACCGTTACTCTAAAGACTGGCTTGTCGATGGCACGTGTGCATCAGCTGGGGTGTTGTGCCGGCCCGATTGGATGGGAGAGCCGAACTTGATAACGTTGGTGTGTCCGGGTAGTAGAGACGCGTGTCGGTAGCCCATGAAGCAGTAGTTTGTTCCGATGAATGAGCGAGACCAAGCAGCAAACCCTGCACAAGGTAGGTGAAAGGCTTGTAAAGCAACATGCTGGAAACTGGTCCACATTGCCCACTGAAGTAGAACGCCTAAAAACGTTCTTTTAAGGACTGGTTTGTCGATGTCACGTATGCATCAGCTGGGGTGTTGTGCAGGGTCGATTGGGTAGGGGAAGCCGAACTGGATAACGTTGTGTCGGTACTGAAAGTTGGGCGAGTTGGTACTCATTCATGACTTCTTTGCGCAAACACGTACACGGACACAAGGAAAAGAGGCAAACAACACGGGCGCAAACTCACAACTGGTTTATTTTGAACAACAAACTGTACTTATATCTTCACGTAGCCCACACGCCCCCCATCGGTGGATCCAGGAACAAACGAGATAACCCAAAGCAAGCTTATTCAGTGCTACGTCATGATAAGAACCACAAAAAACCGGCAAAAAATTGAAGAGTTCACGCATCTGCAGACGGATTGTAGCACGTGCCTTTCAAAAAGTGAAATTCTTTATCGGACAAGGTGACGGAAGCTTGGCTAACACATTTTTCTCCCATGTTTCTAATATGGAATGCTTCAATCAACTCCCTGTTAATTTTTCTCTTGTGAGTTGACAAAATCTTTGTGTCTGTAAAAATTGGTACGCACCCACAAGACTTGCAGTGATCCACCAGATGTGTTCTTCCTGAACTACGTAATGCCGAGTCATGCTCCCTCAACCGTGTGTTTATACACCTCCTATTCGCTTCCTATACCTCCTATACTATTCGCTTCCACACAGTGAACTAGTGGAGAGCGTAAAAGTTTGCATTACGCAACACAACGACGAGTTGGAGTTCCGGTCAAGGTGCGGGTTAACAGTGGAGGCATTTCTGGAACTGCTCATGGTGTATTTACAGTCCACTGTTGTTGGTGTTGGCAAGAACCTATATGTGCAGAAGGCTGGTGTATGTATCGGGTCGGCTGTAGCACCCTACCTAAGTGACATCTCCTCAGTCGCGTTGATAGAAAAGTGTCAGATAGTCTAGCAGGGATTGCGGAACACATTTTCCGGTATGTGGACGACTATCTTGTACTCGTACCTAAAGATAACTATAACCAGAACGTCATCAATGTTCTAAAGGTGTTTAGAGAGAATTCCTGTGGGCTGAAGTTCACAATAGAGTTTGTACAAGACAAGTCTCTACAGTTTCTGGACATCAAGTTGCTCTTCAAGGCAGATCACGTGTGTTGGCGGTATAGTTCACGAGCCAAAAAACCACTGCTAAATTTTGCATCTAGTCACTCAAAATTAATAAAGAATGCGATAGTATCCTCATGCTTTAGATCTTCGTTGCTTCGGTCATGTGTGCACGAGATTGCTTCCAGCTTTCAGGACAAGCTAAGCAGGCTCAGGGCAGTTGGGTATCCCAGCCATTTGCTGAACACTATTTGCAAAAAACTCATCCCAGTAATAAAAGGTACGGAAAGAAGTCCCAGAAGAGTACAAAGTGAAAAAAAAACTTGCAGTTGTCCCATATGTTCATAGGTTGTCCCATGGCTTGAAAAACGTAGCAGCGAGATACGGAGTAACCTCGGTTTTTTCAGCACCCAACAAGCTGTCTAAGTTGTGTCCACGACTTCGGAACATGGTGGAGTCCGGCACTACGCAGAGTAAGAACAGCTGCCAGATGAAACACAGCCAACATTACCGGTCTTGCAGAACAGCAGTGGTATACCAGGTTCCGTTCAGCTGTGGCAGATCTTATGTCGGGCAATCTGGGAGGTGTATAAACACACGGTTGAGGGAGCATGACTCGGCATTACGTAGTTCAGGAAGAACACATCTGGTGGATCACTGCAAGTCTTGTGCGTGCGTACTAATTTTTACAGACACAAAGATTTTGTCAACTCACAAGAGAAAAATTAACAGGGAGTTGATTGAAGCATTCCATATTAGAAACATGGGAGAAAAATGTGTTAGCCAAGCTTCCGTCACCTTGTCCGATAAAGAATTTCACTTTTTGAAAGGCACGTGCTACAATCCGTCTGCAGATGCGTGAACTCTTCAATTTTTTGCCGTTTTTTCGTGGTTCTTATCATGACGTAGCGCTGAATAAGCTTGCTTTGGGTTATCTCGTTTGTTCCTGGATCCACCGATGGGGGGGCGTGTGGGCTACGTGAAGATATAAGTACAGTTTGTTGTTCAAAATAAACCAGTTGTGAGTTTGCGCCCGTGTTGTTTGCCTCTTTTCCTTGTGTCCGTGTACGTGTTTGCGCAAAGAAGTCATGGTTGTGTCGGTAGCCCATGAAGCAGTGGTTTGTTCCGATGAATGGGCGAGACCAAGCAGCAAACCTGCACAAGATAGGCGAAAGGCTTGTAAGGCAACATTCTGGAAACTGGTCCACCGTGCCCACTGAAGAAGAACGCCTGAAACAGTTCATTTAAAGGCTGGCTTGTCGATTTGTAAGACCTCAAACGCCCGAGGAGATACTACAGAGCATAAAGCTGTTGTTTCGACAGCCTCAATCTGTGGTGACAGTAGTAAGCACGCCTGAAACTCTTCCAGCTCCCTGATTGCAAGATACACTTAGCAAACAATGGATCTGTGAAATACAACATGAGACAGAAAAAGAAGCATGGAATAATGAGATTAATGTCGTAGGATATCTTCTCTCCTATACAGGAAAGATTTTCTCTCACTAATCCCACCGAGCTCGTGTTCGTAGGTAATGGAAAGAACGCGAAAGCTCTCGTTGACGGTGGAGCATCGATTACCGTAGCCAACAAGAGCGTGGCTCCCAAAATAAATGTAAGAAAATATTGTCCTGTCACTGTACATGGTACATATGGTAGAATGAAACAAGTGTATAATAAATGGGTAGACTTCCTTATTACGTGTCAAGACAAGAGCGCCATAGTAAAAGCATTGGTTCTTGGCGTGTTGAAACATGAGCTTGCTATCCCGCCCAGATTTTTAGTCTAATCGAACGGGCAAGTTACCACGCAAGACGACCGTCAGCCGCTGGCGATCAACCCCGAAGCCCACAGACGCAGAACATGTCGTTCGTTTGTATACTGAATTGCGTTGCATAGGTGGATACTCAAACGCCACCTCGAAGTTTCAAGTTCCATGCGAGCTGCGGGATATCACAGTGGTGAATCCGAAGTACTATAACATGTCGAGAGAAAAGAAGCTTTAGCTAAAGGGAAAGCTAAAGAAAATGCTGGATGCCGGCGTCATATGTCATTCTACGTCTCCCTTTGCATCGCCTCAAACCATCGCCCCTAAAGAGGATGAAAGATTTCGTATATGCACGGAGTAAAGAGAGATGAACAAACTGACCTATCTCTTCGGTGCCGCATACTGACGTAATCATTAGGGAAACTGGAGGCTGCAAAGTTTTTTTTCGTCTCGACCCTCGCAAATGATTCGGCCAAGTTTCGGGCGTTTCTGCAAGAAAAAACCAAAAGCTTCTTCACCTTCATTAGGCGGTTTGACATGCATAATTACAACAGATTTACATTTGGCTGAAACGTTTGCAGCCTAGTTTCCGAAGATTATGAATAGTGTTTTGAAATCACACCTAACGTTTCTATTGATGATATTTTCATCTACTCACGATTGTACAGGAGCACTCTGAACACTCTAAAAAGTGATACAAGCCTTTAGTGACGCAGATCTGAACTTAATGAAGAAGAAGAGTGAATTCTTCAAGTCAAAAGTCGTTTTTCTTAAAACAGTGTATGCCGAAACTACCACGAGCACTGAGCTGTTGTCCATTCAAAAGACCATAACGCTTACGAAGCTGCATGATCACTTATTTCGAGTTTTTCTAGGACTCGCCGATCAAGTTAGAAGTTTTATCAAACGTTTCTTGAAGATTACGATGTGCTTGACGGAGCTTACAAGGAAAGAAGTGCCCTTTGTTGACGGTCTAACCAATGGGAAAGGGCTTACCAAGAACTTGTACAACGCATTTCATCAGACCCTGTGCTTATCCTACCAAACCACAGCATAGCTTTGATATGAAGACGGACGCTTCAATTTATGGTATGTTAATGGTATGAGGGCTGTTATATATCAAACAAATGTTCGTCCACCATCAGTCAAGCAGCTGAGGGTTATAAGATACTACTCGTACACCTTCAACTCAGCTCATCAGAAGTATCCGACAGCTGAGAACGAGGCTCTTATCATTTTGATGGCGGTCCGCTACTTTCGATCATTAATCGATGGAAGAAAGTTTGCTTTGTACACAGACCATTAAGCCATATTTCACTGTTTGAATATTTCAGAGCCTAGAGAGAAATTGGCCCGATGGGTCAGTGAACTTAACGGTACGACCTTGATATCTTCCTTCGTACAAGTAGCCTTCTTACAGACGCCGATGCTTTTTCTCTATTAGCAATCGAAATTCCGCATAAAATCAAAAATTTAACCATAATTTATTATTGCCACGCTTCTTTCCTCAAGTTTGGTTACCACTTCGTTACACTTCGTTCGGCGCAAACCGTAGCCACGATGTTCGAGAAGCTTCGAGACTTAAGCAGATTGCTTTGTTAAGATTATGCCCATTTCCAAACATCACAGATTATACGAGAACCTACGTCGCAGCTACCGATAACGCTAGAATTTTCAGCGGCAAGGGTGTGAATGCTGGCACGCTTCGCCACTTCTCAGTGGATCGATGGCCGACGCTGTGCAAATCACTATCAGTGACAGTGTATTGCTGTTATCTAATTTTCATTTTACGTGGCCACAAGTTCCACTCAAATAAACAGTTTATTATTCGACCTGCAACAGCTCCCTTTTTCACGCCGTGACCCCATGACATCTGGTAGAGGTGCTGCTTTTTCTATGTATCGGACGCCCCCACCGAGCCATCAACACAGCCCGCATCATGAGGAAGACGCCAATGCCTAACAGTCAGCAAGCCGCAGGGAGAAGGGACTGAGCCAGAATACAGGCCCCGACTCGCAAAAACCAGGCAGCCCCTGAATATGACATCAAGAGCAGCAACAACGACCGCCCCCGTGCAATCTGCCCCAGTCGTCTTCTGGCAACCAAAAGAGCCGCCAACTTTCTGCCGTACGGCGCTGGAAGACCCGGAAAGCTGTATTGAAAGGTTCGACCGCGTCGCCATTTTCGATGAATGGACCAGCGATGACAAGCTCTGGCATGTGTAAGATGCTACTCGGATCTGGTTCTTTATAAGATGCTACTCGGATCTGGTTCAAGAATGGAGAGCGGAGTCTCACCACTTGGGGCGTTTTTCGCGCTAAGTGTGTCACCATTTTCGCTAGTGTGGCCCACAAAGAGAAGGCTGCAGCTGTCCTCGAAACCAGTATGCAGGTGGAAAATGGAAAGCTGACGATATTCACGGAAGATATGATTAAAATCTTCCGCCATGCTGACCCCGACATGTCCGAGAAGGTGCGCCTACTCATGTGAGCAGTCAAGCAATAACTCTTCGCTGGTCTGATCAGAAAACTGCCAAAGACAGTCGCCGAATTCCTTGTGGAAGCATCTACGATAGAGAAGACCTTCGAGATGACGTCAGGTTACCGCCGAAAAGTAGCGTTACCCTTGTAACCAGCGATGTTTTCGATGAATACAACGACTATGAAGGTATTGCAGAGGCAAATATCCCGCTGACGCTCCTACGAAACATATAAATAACCCGAGGTTTCGTTCACTTAGAAAATATATGCTCTAGAGTTTTGCTGCCTAACTTAAGCAATGAGTTTCAGCACGTCCCTAGGGTCACTTTCCTCAGCACCAGTGTCGCTTTTCTCAGCGAAATCGCTGACTTTTCTGACGTCGTCACATTGGATAGGACTTCAACTGATGCAAAAGCTTATGATGACCTGGGCAGCCACATTCACGGTAATGCAGACTTTCCAGATTTACGAAAAGAGCAGCTGCTATCCTTGTGACGGAATTCTTGGACTGCTTCTCCACAGCATCGAAAGTTCAATGTGCTACCGTTACAAAACACTGCATTGTTACCGAGGAGTCGGTGCGGCTTCTTCACCAACATCTCTACCGCGTGTCCTCAAAAGGAAGAGAGGTGATGAGCGTCAAGTTCAAGAAATGGTGAATGGTGACGTTAATCAATCCTCGACGTCGGTGGACGTCACCTGTTGTCCCAGTAAAGTACAAAGAGGACACACTGCGCATCTGCGTCAACTACCGACAATTCAACAAAGTCACAAAACGTGACGTTTATCGCCTGCCATAGAGGGATGACGCCTTAGACCATCTACGCCATGCCCAGTTCTTTACATCATTAGATCTCAAGTCAGAATACCGGAAAACTGAAGTTGACGAGGGCGATCGTGAGAAAACCGTGTTTCTGACTCCGACGGGGACTACCGCCGTTTTTGTCGAAGGTTTTTGGAAAAACGGAACCTCTTGCAAGACTGACACGGCCAGATGTGCCCTTCGTATGAATTGGAGAACAACAACAAGCCTTCGTAGAGCTACGCAATCGACTGCAGGCAGCTCCAGTGCTGGCACACTTTCATGACACTGCCGACACTAAAATTCACACGGACGCCAGCAACGTAGGAATCGGAGCCATTCTAGTCCAAAGGCAGGATGTCGTGGAGTGCATGATCGCTTACACGAGCCGCAGTCTCAAAAAAGCGGAAGCTAACTACTCTACCACCGAAAAAGAGTGCCTAGCAGCAGTTTGGGCCACAAAAAAGTTTCGACCCGACCTATACGGCTAGCCATTTTGAGTGGTCGGTAAGCACCATTCGCTCTAATGGCCTGCCAATCTGCAGGATCCGTCAGGCTGCCTCGCTCGCCTCTACCTTCAAAAGTACGACATAACGGTGGTCTACCAATCAGTACATAAGCATACAGATGCTGATTGTCTCATGCTCCTATTTCCCCGACGTCATCCGACACTGAACAAGATTTATCGTTTCTTGGCATCTTCGATATGGTGCGGATGGCTGAAATTCAACGTGAGAACACTGAGCTGCTTGCTGTCATCCAGCGACTTCAAGGAGCAGACATTTTTGTCCCACGCCCGCTCTCACGAGGATTAACGTCGCATCACCTCCGAAACAATGTTCTCTACAAGAGAAATATTGAGAAAAGCCAGGAAACTTTTCTCCTCGCCATTGGAATAGCACTGCGCAAGGAAATTATGCACCCGTGCCACGACAATCCTTCTGCCGGTCCCTTAGGTTTTGCTAGGACATTAGCGCGCGTTCGACAAACGTAATACTGGCCACAGTTGTATTCGTTCGTTCAGCGTCATGTCCGACCCGACCCTGCCGTGACTGTCAGAGTAAAGTTCCACTTGCAAAGCCCGTCGACTTCTACCAGCCTTTTGCACCACCTTCAGCACTGTTTTAGCATGTGGGAATGGATCTTCTCGGTTCATTCGCTAGGTCATCTTCAGCAAATAAGTGGATAATCGTCGCAACCGACTATCTCACTCGCTATGCACCAACCATAGCTGTGCCTAAGGGAACGTAGTTGAAGTAGCCAGATTCTTCAACCACGACATTTTTTAGCGTCATAGTGCACCTGCTGCTCTTATAACAGATAGCGGAGCATCATTTACGGCAGAGTTATTGCAACAGGTCTCCAAGATGACACATACCAACTAGCAGAAAACAACAGGTTATCATCCCCAAACGAACGGCTTGATGAAGCGGCTAAACAAAACACTGGCCGACGTGTTATCCAAGTATGTTCATGTAGAGCACAAAACGTGAGTTGAAATTGTGCCGTATGTCACGTTTGCTGATAATACTGTTGCACAAGAGACCACGGACCTAACACCATTTGAGCTTGTTTACGTCCGTCGCGTCACAACAGTAATAGATGCTATGCTCCCCGTAGACCAGGACACCAGAAAAGACTTAGCTTCTAACGTTCGCCTATTCACAGACGACTGTGTTTTTTATCGTCCTGTTTGCATTGAAAGCGACACTGTCATCTTACAATCTGATGTTTCTTTGATTTATACATGGTACGAAAACTGGCTGATGTCCCTTAACACAAAGAAAACCTGTGCCATTTCTTTCCATCGCCGACAATTTTATTCCTCCAAAAAATACTTCCTGTCTGATTCTGAAATGAAAGTAGCTAATTCATGTAATTACCTCGGTATCGCTCTAACTTCAGATCTCACCTGGTCATCCCACATAATGAACATCGCTAATTTCTAAAACCGCGTCCTTGGTTATCTCCGAAGAAGCTTACGTCTAGTCCCGCCTTCTGTCATAATTTTAACCTATCCAACACTAGTTCACCTGAAGCTAGAATACGTATGTGCCATCTTGGATCCCCATCAAATCACCCTTATTAAAACACTTGAATTCATCCGAAATCGCGCACCCAGATTCATTTAGTTGGACTTCTTCCATCACAGTAGCATCAACGAGCTAACAAGTTAACTTAGCTTCGCGCTGCTAAGTTTTAAGACTGTGTCTGTATCATAAACTTTATCATGCATTGCACCTGAACCCTGTTATCGTTCCAGCTCATCTTGTTTCATGCCGTATCGGCTATTCGAAAGCGGTTTATCCACCCCGTGTGCATACCACTACCAATAACTCTTCATTTTTTGTGCAAACATCACTAGATTTGAACGATCTCCCTGCTGACGTCGTGCTCAACTCCACCATCGTCCATTTCAAAGAAGCCATCAAACAAATCATCTGTTTGCGAACTGTCTACCCCCTCATGTAACACCGCCTAAGTATGGTCCTTGAGGTATTAAACATTAATAAATAAATGAATAAATAGATGAATAAATAAATAAATATATAAATGACAGCGTTGATGACCTCATTCAGAAAGCAGAGGACGCCCGCAAACTTGCACGGAACCGCATACGCACGCAGCAACATACCGACGCCCGCCGTTACAGCCAAGACCGAAGGAATGGCCACTATCAACCAGGTGCTATGCATGGGTGTCGACACCAGTTCGACATTGTGGGCTTTCGAAGAAGCTATTGCGATGCTAGATTGGACCTCATAAAGTTTTGCGCTGCCTCAGTGACGTAAATGACGAGGTTTTTTCTCAAAGCTCCGATGCCAGTTTAAACAGATGACGTCCACAATCAGAAATCTTCCACGTAGTATGAAGAAAACCGAACCACGCCCGCGAATTATGAACACTGCGAACTTTTTTCTTATCTACAAGAGCGCGGTATTATAAATTTTTTGTTGACCACCACCTTTCTTCATGGCCATCTCCAGCATCTTAGTCAATCGACAGGGACGGTTGCTCTTGAAAGGGGTACATTGATGCAAGGTAGGCTGGCAACTACAGTGGCCAGCCTCTGAGGAGGATAACGTAGTAGTTTTGTGCGCGCGTGCCCTGGTGTTCGCGGTTTTGGCCTTTATTACCGAAAGTAAACGCCCTGTTCTGTGCCTGTGTCCCTGTGTCTTTGTGGCATAACAGTAACTTCTCGCCTCAAGCTACGCCGACGTTCAAGCGGTAGGACCCACTGACTTGCTTTAGACGATCCGAGTGATCGTGCAAGAAGAGATGCGAAAATTGCTTCCTTCAGCAGAGCCACGAGTGTACTCCAACGCGGACGTCCTACGCCAGGAGATCCAATTGCTGCGCATTCCTCGGCCTCCAGAGCCGCAGCTGCAAGTCATGAGCTGTGCTGCTGCAGCCCACCGTCCCGTCCCTCCTCAACGCCCATGCCATAACCCCGCACCGTCGCACTTCCGTCGCCAAACGCCACCGCCGGCACCACCACCACCGACGTCCTACCGTTCGCCAGCAGGCCAGCGAAGCACGCTGAGGAAAACCAACGTTTGGCGTGCACCCGACCCCAAAAAACTGCTCTTCTGCTACTGCGCCCAGGCCGGGCCCACCCAACGCCGTAGGCCGTACCGACTGGTGAGTCTACGTGGCTTTGACACCAACGCACCGTGCCCACAACGGGGTGAACGACCGCATGACATCGCCGACTACCTCGTGGGAGCGCAGTCGACATCCTGACGACCTTATCGTTTGCCGTCTGCAGGCCTGTACGCTTCATCGCACCACGGGCAGTACACCAGCCCTGTTCGGGGCCTATCTCCGAGCCCTTACTTGGAAAGCTAAGGGCAGGAAGCGATAAGGGTGCGGTTGCTGTACGACAAACTACCGATGATCCTCCACCGCCACCGATGAAAATGATGATGATGTTTGATGTTTTATGGCGCAAGGGCCGAATCACGGCCAAAGAGCGCCAGTTCATCTTACTAAAAATTATGGACAATGATTGTGATAAGCGGCTGTATAAGGGCCATAAAATTCCTCGCAGTAAGGCGGGTAAAAACATACAGGTAATAAAATCATGACCATGCCGTGAAAGGTGTGTGTGATGTGAACAGATGACAAAAGTTGGTGATAATAAAAGACGATGGTAGATATGTATGGCAATAGCACAAATGCCTCACTCGTTCAAACTCTTGCGTCCAAGGGCCGTGAGGCATGTGCTTTTTTGTGTAGCCACCGCAGCAAAAACCTCTCTGGAGAGGTCCTGCTACGGTATGCCCGGGTATATGACATGAAAGCTGTGAATTTCTTTTAAAAACGCTAACAGTGAATTATGACTAAAAAGTGGTTCCCTACCGACAAACATTGCAGGGTGTAAAGGTATATGTTGTCGGTAGGATAGTGGGAAGTGGTTTCTTCTTAAACTGTCTAAATGTTTACATTGAATTAAAACGTGAAGAACTGTTAATGTCTCACCACATTTATCACACAATGGTGGATCATCACCGGATAAAAGATGTGTGTGTGTCGTGTATGTGTGTCCTATCCTGAGTCTTGTTAGTGTTACCTCTGTTAGACGTGATTTTGATACTGGTGGCCAATGGCCAAGGTGTGGCTTGATAACGTGTAGTTTGTTTTGTGTGTGTGTATCCCAGTTGCTCTGCCAGTAGGCCCTGAGGTTTCGTTTGAGAGACGGCTTAAGATCAAGGGCCGGGATTGATATAGATGTAATGGCGGTGCTCTCATGGACGGATGCAGCGAGCTGATCCGCCCTCACGTTGCCTTGGATCTCACGGTGCCCTGGCACCCAGCACACTACAACATGTTGTTTGTGTGTGTAGAGTGTGCACAAAATGGAGTAAAGTGAGACAAGGACTGGATTTTTTTGTTTTTTAAGACTGTGCAGAGCCGTTACCACACTGAGGGAGTCTGTATAAATTACTGCTTTTTGTATTTGTAATTGTTTGATGTGTTTAGCTGCCACCAGTATCGCGTAAGCTTCCGCTGTGAAGATACTTGTGCGTGGATGTAGAGGGCCAGCATCCGAAAAGGATGGGCCGACAGCAGCGTAGGACACAGAGGAGTTAGTCTTGGAGGCATCTGTGAAGAACTCAGGACGTGTGTATTTGTGTTGAAGTTCCAGAAAGTGTGTTCGAATATGGGCAATAGGTGCATGTTTTGTAACCTCTAGGAAAGACACATCGCAGTCTATAGTCTGCCACTGCCACGGTGGCGGGTATGCTACAGGAGCCATTAAACTGTGTTCGAGTGACACTCCAGTGTCCTCAGCTAGACCCTTCAGGCGAACTGAGAAGGGCTGCCTCATTGAAGGCCTATTTTGAAAAAGAATGGAGCTCGTCAAGTCATTGATAGTAGAGTATGAGGGGTGCCTCTTGTCTGCTTTCACCTTAAGGAAATATACAAAGGACATGTAGGTTCTTTGCAGATGAAGCGACCACTCATTTGACTCAACGTAAAGGCTTTCTACGGGGCTGGTGCGAAAAGCACCCGTAGAAAGGCGGATGCCCAAATGGTGCACGGGGTCCAGCATTTTCAAGGCACTTTGAGTGGCAGACTGATAGACAACGGCCCCATAATCTAAGCGGGTACGAATAAGGCTTCTATAGAGGTTCATGAGGCATTGCCTATCACTACCCCACGTAGTACGTGACAACACTTTTATAACATTCATGGCTTTTAAACATTTTGTTTTTAAATACTTTATGTGTGGTACGAAGGTCAACTTGTTGTCCAAGATTAAGCCTAGGAATTTATGCTCCGCATTCACAGACAGACGTTGGCCGTTCAGTTCAATGTCGGGTTCTGAGTGCATGCCTCTCTTTCGAGAGAACAAGACACACGTGCTTTTTCCTGGGTTCAGCCGGAATCCGTTTTCCTCTGCCCATTTGGAGACCTTGTTTAAACCTAACTGAACCTGTCGCTCACACATTGCTAGGTTGCATGACTTAAAGCCAAGCTGGACGTCATCGACATATGTGGAATAGAACATGTTGCGGGGGATGGACAGGTGCAAGGAATTCATTTTTATAATAAAAAGTGTACAACTAAGTACACCACCTTGCGGTACTCCCGTTTCTTCCACAAATATTTGGGAGAGAGTACTACCCACACGGACGCGGAATTTACGATTGGACAAGTAACTTTCGATTATGGAAAGCATTCTACCGCGCACACCCAGGTGAGACAAGTCTCTTAATATCCCAAAACGCCATGTTGTGTCGTAAGCCTTCTCGATATCGAGAAACACTGAGAGGAAGTATTGTTTGTGGACAAAAGCGTCTCGGATCTGTGCCTCGATACGCACCAGATGGTCGGTGGTGGATCTACCCTCCCGAAACCCACACTGAAATTGGTCGAGCAGATGGTGTGTTTCAAGGAAAAGTAAAAGTCGGCGGTTTATCATTTTTTCAAAAAGTTTAAAAACGCAGCTGGTTAGTGCAATGGGCCTGTAACTTGAAACTGAGGAAGGGTCCTTGCCCTGTTTCAAAATAGGGATAACAATAGCCTCTTTCCAAGAAGCAGGGATGGTACCTGAAAGCCAGATAGCATTGTATAGAGAGAGTAAAGTTTTTCGCGTTTCGAGCGGCAAGTTTTTCAGCATTTCATATGTGACACGGTCGTAGCCTGGAGCGGAATTATTGCAAGAGTTTAGTGATGTTTGTAGCTCAGCTAAGTTGAAAGGTTGGTTGTATTCCTCGTAATTTGTGCACTTGGATTCTAGTTTCTGCTTTTCTATCTTTGCTTTGTGTCTTTGGAAAGCTTCAGTGTAGTGTGACGAGCTAGACACCTGCTCGTAGTGTGCACCGAGGAAGTTCGCTTGATCTTCCAGGCTATCACCTTGTGTGTTTACGAGTGGGAGTGAGTGTACTTGTCTTCCTGCTACCCTACGAACCATGTTCCAGACTTTAGCCTCTTGTGTATATGAGTTTATCCCTGATAAAAACTTGTGCCAGCTTTCTTTTCTGGCCTGCCGACGCGTTCTCCTGCCTCGAGATTTTATTTTTCTAAAGCTCTCAAGGTTTCCTGCTGTCGGCGAGTTCCGCAGCAACCTCCATGCCCTGTTCTGTTCCTTTCGCGCATTCTGGCACTCAGCGTTCCACCACGGAACGTGTCGTTTGCCGGGCAGTCCAGATGTTTGTGGAATGCACTTGGTTGCTGCGTCAGTAAGAAAAGCCGTGAAGTACTGCACAGCTTCATCTATGCCTAACCCGCATATGTCAGTCCAATTTAGGTGAGTAAGCTTTTGAAATCGTTCCCAGTTGGCTTTGTTTACCAGCCATTTGGGAACATGTGGAGGACATTCATTTGTTATTGGTGTACTCAAAACTAAAGGGAAATGGTCACTTCCGTATGGATTATTTATGACTTTCCACTGAAGTAATGGTAAGAGTGAAGGAGATGCGATACTGAGGTCTATGGAAGAGTAAGTTTTGTTGGCAAGGTTATAGTATGTTGCCTCTTTCCTATTCAACAGACAAGCACCCGATGAAAGGAGGAATTTTTCAATGAGACGACCTCGGGCATCACAGCGAGAGTCACCCCACAGACCATTATGTGCGTTCAGGTCCCCAAGGACCAGATAAGGTTCAGGTAGTTCGTCGATTAAAGACTGGAATTGATGTTTTTCGAGACGGTGGTGCGGAGGTATGTACAAAGAGCAGACAGTGACAAGTTTGTTTAGAATAACTGCTCGGACAGCCACCGCCTCGAGGGAAGTTTGAAGGGGTAATTGTGTGCATGCTATACCTTGACTTACTATAACCGCTACACCACCGGATGGTAGCATGGCATCATCTCTATCCTTTCGGAATATTATATAGTTACGTAAAAAGTTTGTGTTAGTTCGTTTTAAGTGTGTCTCCTGTACACACAGCACTCTTGGATTGTGTTCATGGAGGAGTTCTTGTAAGTCATCGAGGTTTCGAAGAAGGCCTCGGATGTTCCACTGTAATATTTCTGTCTGCATATTTAAACCAGAGAGATGCTGCTGTGTGTACAAAGAGTATCCTGTGTTGGAGTGAGGTCAATAATTCAGGTGGCAGGACGGTCGTCCGGCCCCGTTATTGGTTTTTTATTTTTCTTAACGCGCTCCAAGGAGGCGCGCCGCTCTTTTGGTACCAAGGGTACCGTTGTATCCATTGCCTCCGCAGAGGCACTGTTTGCCCGCACATGCGAGCTGGTGGTTCGGATTTTAGGCCTCGCCTGGTGTGGGGAGGCCTTGAGACCAGAGGACCCTGGAGTCTCCAGCCTCAATTCGCTAGGCGGCGGAGTAGACTGAACTACTGCCGCCTTGGGGGCAGGTGCCACAGCCGTCGGCTCGCTCTGCGCTGGCCGAAGGAGTGACGAGGGCTGCTGCGGCGTTGCCCCCTGACGCGCCGCATCAGCATATGTAGCGCCATAAAATGGCGACACTCTTCGTCTTGCTTCCTTAAATGTAATATTTTCTTTAATTTTCAATGTGATAATTTCTTTTTCTTTTTTCCAAAATGAACAAGACCGTGAGTATGCGGCATGATTTCCGCCACAGTTCACACAGTGTGATGGTTCTTCGCAATTGTCAGAGCTGTGGCCTGACACTCCACATTGTGCACAAGTTTGGTGACCACGACAGCTTTGTGAGCCGTGGCCATACTTCTGGCATTTGAAACAACGACGTGGGTTAGGTATGTATGGTCTGATCGACGTCTTAGTGTAGCCTGTTTGAATACTTTCTGGGAGATTACTGGAAGCGAACGTGAGTATTAGGTGTTTTGTTGGTGTTGCCTTGTTGTCTCTTCTAATGGTGATCCTTTGTACATTGGTCACATTCTGACTCTTCCACCCCTCCAGAAGTTCCTCTTCAGTCAAGCTGAGCAAATCAGCATCAGATACTACTCCACGGGTTGTGTTCATGGATTTGTGTGGCGTTACAGTGATGGGAGTGTCACCAAAAGTAGAAAGATTCTGTAGCTTTTCGAACTGTTCTTTTCCTCGGACTTCAAGGAGGAGGTCTCCGCTGGCCATTTTGGTAACTTTGTACCCGGCTCCAAGAGTTTCTGTGAGACATCTGGCTACTACAAAGGGTGATACGGTTCTGGCTTGCTTGCTGCTTATTTCACTATGTATAACATGAAAATGGGGGAAGTTTTCACTTGATTGGTTGAAAAAGCCTAAGTCTTCGGTGCGTACACGCTTTAAGGCGGTACGATCACTTAATAGGGGAAATGCTTTATGCATGCCAGTTTAATTTTCTTCAGAAGCGTTGGCGGCCACCCACCACGGAGCCCAACAAGGGGACGCTACAAGTTTGTGGATGCTAAAACCTGCAGACGCCAGCCGTACAACGCAACTATAACCCAATGCGCCTAGACCAAGGTAGGCTATTTGCACAGGGTTAACCCTCGCCGCCAGGAAGTTTGGAAGTAAACAGAAGAGAGTAGAAGACAGGACAGATAAACAGTAAGAGATAAAGACGAAGATGTAGGGAGAGAGAGATAGGAAAAGGCGACTGCCGATTTCCCCTGGGTGGGTCAGCCCAGGGGTGCCGTCTACGTGAAGCCGGGGCCAAAGGGGTGTGTTGCCTCTGCCGGGGGGCCTTAAAGGTCCAATCACCCAGCGTCAGCTCAACCCCCAGGATCCCCTTTTCCCCGGACACGGCAAAGCCACGCACGGCTAGGCGTGGGAGGGAGTAGAAACTCCCCCGTTAGCTCGGGTCCGTGGTGTCGCTACACACCAAACGCCTGCTTTAACAGGCACCCCTGCGGGGCACCGATGAAAATGACGACGTCATGAGTTTTAAAACACCCACCGCAAGACAAAAAGGGTCTTTATAACTGGCTTCATAAAACGTCACTATGGAGCTTGGAAGCAGCGAAGCAAATAGACAAAGCCGTGACCCGATGCCACGACCCAAACGCAACGCACGACGACGAACCAGCGGAATCGTATTCAATGACCACCTCGTCACTGCTCTCGTCGATACTGGAGCCGACTGTTCTGTCGTCAGTGGGTCTTTCACAAAAAAAAATGAAAAAAGTGAGGACTGCATGGCAAGGCTCCAAAATCCGAACCTCTGGAAGTCACTTGATAACGCCAAATGGGGTCTGCACAGCACGAATCACCATCAAGCACCAGACCTGTCCTGCGAACTTTGTAATATTACATAATTGCTCCAGTAATGTGATATTTAGAATGGACTTTCTAAGTCCAATCTACGCTGTCATCGACCTGAGGCCTGAGTCAATCACAACAACCTCAAAAAACACGCTGCCGACCTTTACAATACCAAGGAATCACGCATTGCATTTGCTAGAAAAGCAGGTCACCGTGCCACCTTCCTCGAGTGTCGTCGTTTTCATTGGCACCAAAAAAGTCGAAAAGTTTGAAGGCGTCATCGAGCGCGATCAGCACCTTCTTTTGGACCGTCGGATTTGCGTCTCGAGAGGCGTAGTTGAGCTGGGTGACGGCAAAAAAGAAACAACGGTGGCGCTGACAAACTTAAGTCTCGAATATAGGTACCTTGACCGTGGTATGGCGGTTACCCACAACGACAAATTCGTGCCCCGCCGCGGTGGTCTAGTGGCTAAGGTACTCGGCTGCCGACCCGCAGTTCGCGGGATGGAATCCCAGCTGCAATGGCTGCATTTCAGATGGAGGCGGAAATGTTGTAGGCCCGTGTGCTCAAATTTTGGTGCACGTTAAAGAACCCCAGGTGATAGAAATTACCGGAGCCCTCCACTACTGCGTCTCTCATAATCATATGGTGGTTTTGGGTCGTTAAACCACACATATCAATCAATCGACAAATTCACGGATGCCGACAATTCATTCTCCCTCTGATGCTGCCGATGCTGCTTCGACTAATCGAGGTGCCAAATCAGATTTAGATGTGAAGCCGAGCCTTTGAAAGAAAAAGCATGACCAGCTGGAGTTCCTGCTCTTCCAAATCAAGGACTGCTTTTCGTCATCATCGCGAATCCGACACACCCAAGGCGCGAAACATCGCATCAGATAGTGCCCAAAGATGGACAAAATCCGCAAGATAGTGCCCAAACTGATGGACAAAATCCGTACTGAGTCTCAACGCGCCAACGCGACGCCATGAAGAAACAAGTCGACAAAATGATACGCGACGACACTCAGCCATCTAAGAGTCCTTGGGTGGTATCCGTGGTATTAGTAAAGAATAGGGACGGGATCTTACGTTTTTGCGTCGATTACCGCCACCTGAACAAAATCACAAAGAAGGACGTGTACCCTTTCCCACGTATAGAAGACGCACTGGACCGTCTTCACAACGCGAAGTACTTTTCTTCGATGGACCTCAAAACAAGCCATCGGCAAATTGAGGTTCACGAGGGAGATCAAGAGAAGACGGTCTTTATTACACCAGATGGCCTCTTCGAGTCAAAGGTCATGCCTTTAGGTCTTCGCTCGGTGCCTGCGACGATCCAGCGCGTTATGGACACCGTGCTGGCTCGATTGGAATGGCAGAATTGACTCGTGTACTTGAATTACGTCGTCGTGCTTTCTTCCAGCTTCGACGAGCAAGTACAGCGCCTTGAAGCGGTACTTCAAGCTATCAACACCTCTGTAATTCACCTTGAGGCCAGAAACCTGCAAATTCTAGTAAGCATAGATGTATTCCTGGGACGCGTAATAAGCAATGGTGGAACACATCCGCCATTGCTGATTTCCTGTAGCCCACTCACAAGAAAGCTGTACGCCGATTTCTCAGATTAGGCACATATTACAGGTGTTTCGTCAAACATTTTAAACTGATCACTGAGCCGCTAACTAACCTCACGAAAAGCAACGTCGAATACAGGTGGGAAGCGTCAGAAGAAGAAGCATTTCACGCACCTAAACGATGCATTCAAACACCGCCGATACTTGTGCGTTTCGACGTGTTCGCCGAAACAGACGTACACACCAATGCAAGCAGCGTAGGACTCGGCACCTTTCTTGTGCAAAAGAATGGTGGCGTGGAAAAAGCCATCAGTTATGATAGCCGGTCGCTATCAAAGGCCGAGGCGAACTATTTCACAACAAAAAGGAGTGCCTTGGCATCACCTGGGCAGTATCGAAGTTTCGCCCCTATCTTTACAGCAGGCCTTTCAAGTTGTGAGTGAATACTACGTCTTGCTGAGTAGCTAACTCAAAAGACCTTGAGGTCACCTTGCATGATGGAGCCTCAGACTTCAAGAATTCGACGTGACCGTCGTTAACAAGTCTGGAAGAACACGTTCGGATTCCGACTGCTTGTCTCGTGCCCCCATCGAACCACCGCTGCGCGATGGCCTGGATGAGAACAGCTTCTTAGTAACAATAACTGCCGACGACTTCGCCGAGCAAAAGCAAGCTGACCTGGAACTCAGAAACCTCGAGGGTAGCAGCACGACTATTGCAATTGTTTTCATGATAGGACTGGAGTTGTTGTTCTTGAGAAAGAGTTAACTTCTGTCCCTTTGAGTCGACCACCTTCCGGTGGTTCCTTCAGCAGTGAGACAAGAAGTACTCGAGGCCCTACGCTATGAGCCGATGGCTGCACACCTCAGTGTTTTCCGTACGCTCGCAAAAATACAGGAAAAGTTCTACAGGCCTAACTCTCGCCGACATCACTCGCTACATCAGGACCTGCCGCAACTCTCAGTGACTAAATACACTGCCGACTAGGTCAGCCGGATTTTTCCAACCCATTGAGCCATCTCAATGGCCATTTCAGCAAATCGGCATTAACTTACTTGGGCCGTCCTATACGTTGAAATCCGGGAACAAATGGATTGTCGTAGCTAGTAACTACCTCACACGCTACGCCGAAACAAAGGCTCTCCCCAAAGGCAGTGCCTTTGAAGTAGCAAGGTTCTTCGTCCAGAACATTGTTGTGCGTCACGGCGTTTAACAGGTCCTCATTACTGATTGAGGCACAGCCTTTACGGCGGACAAAACTCAGGTGATCCTGAGGTACCACCAGAAAGACCACTGCCGCACCATCACCTACCATTCACAGAACAACGGTCTCATCGCACATCTTAATAAGACTGTTGCTGATATGTGGGATATGCACGTCAACGCCGAGCACGAAACGTGGGATGAAACCTTTCCGTACGCGGCGTTCGCGTACATTACGGCCGTCTAAGAAATAATGCAGACTACGCCGTGCAAGTTGGTATATGAAATAAGCGCTGCAACGACACTTGCCGGTATGCTTCCAAACGTCGCCGCTGACGAAGAGAGCCTCGACCTCACCGCCTACCTTCAGCACGCGGGAGAAGCTTGTCAACTCGCCCGCCTGCGTATCAAGAATCAGCAGGCGACCGACAGCCGCCGTTACAATCTTCGACGAAGCCTCGTTGAGCACCAGCCTGGGGATCTTGTTTGGGTATGAACGCCGATTCGCCGACGTGGAGTTAGTGAAAAACTACGATAGTACTTAGGACCGTACAAAGTAGTTCGACGTCTCGGCCCACTCGACTAGGACGTTGTTCCTAATGGCGTTACGAACTCTCAATGGCGCTGTGCTCGACGTGAATTCGTCCATGTCGTGTGCGTCAAGCCATGTCGTGTGCGTCGTGTCCATGTCGTGTGCGTCAGAGGGGGGCAATGCCACGTTGCTTTCCTCAGGGTTTGTTATCGCCTTGCTACACTACGTTCAGCGCAAACTGTGCCTACGATGTTCGAGAAGCTTCGAGGCTATAGTAAATAGTTTTGTTAAGATTACGCTCACTTCTGGAACATCACAGATTATTCGAGAATCTTTGTCGCAGCTAGCGATAATGCTAGAGTATTTGATGGCAAGAGTGTAATTGCCGGCACGCTTCACCGCTTGTGTTTATCGACGGCCGACGCTTTGCTCGCTTCTATCAGTGCAGGTGTCCTCTTGCAAAGGGATTTTAATTTCACGTGGCCACAGCTATGGCTCAAATAAACAATTTATACTCGACCTGCAACTGCTCCCTTTTTCGACGTAGCAACCTTAAGACAATAATATAGGTAGGCTACGAAAATCTGTTCAAGGATGGCAAACTCATTGTTCCAGAGACATTTATTCGAAAAGTTCTTTACTTGTAGCATGACGGTCCAGAATTAGGTGGTCATGATGCAGAAGTAAAGGACTAAAAGCTCAAGAGCTCGTCAAACTTCTCACCCCGTTCACAAGTCGGTAAAGTAGCCGGAATGCAGACAATCATGCACAAAGGATCTCAACTAAGCTCATACGTTAAAACATCACAAAAATTAATACAAACAATCAAAGAAAGTGCTGAAAATAAAAAGAGAATAGTTGAAATATATATAATAATGAAGAGGCATGCACATGAAAAAGCAATAGTAGAAAGGATAAAATGGCCATAAATTTTGACAGGTTTAATATTCACTAACATGTATCAGGAGGACGAAGTGTTTATTTTGACAGTTACGTCTAGGCGAAGGATCAAAACCTTTGCGGTTTAAAAAGTTTAACAGAGAAGGTTGTCGGTAGGACAATAAATGTTCATTGTAAAACATTTTTGGGTGGGCACAGTCCACACTTCTTTGTGCCTCGTGAGTCGAACACTTATGTTTACGTTAAGTTTAGAGAGATATATTGTGGTACCATGGTTAACAAAATATAATAACATCAGCATGTAAGTGTACAAAGAGAAAACTGGAACAATATTATATTTTGGAAAACAAAGTTTTCTAGAAGATAGATAATGTTCATCAGCAATATGTCGTATGCTCTTTTCTGTAGCAAGTGAAACGTGCGCAAATTCGTCACACTGGTTGTACACCACACTAACCTACATTACTGTAAAAAAGATACTACCAGTGCATTGTATATTAAAATTTTTACTGTTGTGGGAAGAATAGATCGTATACGCGCAAGGACACCAATAGCCGATGACATCTTAGAGTGTAGACTATCAACAGGTACATTCCACGCATGTACTTGTTGATAGTTTGAAGCGTCAGTTGAATAAAGCCAAATAGCGGCCTTGACCTGACGAGCTCTTCTTGCCAAACCACTAGAAGAAACCCTTACAGTCGTGTACGTGAGCTTTGTGAAGTTGCAAAAGAGATTTGAGAGATATGTGTGGTTTACCTTCCTAAAACTACTATATAATTACGAGAAACGCCATAGTGGAGGACTCCAAAAATTCTGATCACTTGGGGTTCTCTAACGTGCAGCCAATGATGAGAAATTGAGCCTACAGCATTTTCGCCTCTATCAAAAGTGCAGCAGCAGCAAGGATTTGATCCCGCGACCTGCACTTCAACACCCGAGTAGATTAGCCACTAGATCATCGCGCCGGGGCGAGATGAAAAGAAGAAGTGCTGGAGTTCGCAAAACACAGTCTTTCCTGGTTGTCATAGACCAGTACACAAGAACGGTAGCGGCGTGTTCTGAATGAGAAAACAAAGAGCATTATAGTTTTGATTGACCGAGCGATATTCTCACAGCTGAAAGTTGTCATATCGGGCAATGAACCGGCATTATTCTTGAGCAAGAAGGTGCAGCATTGGTAAAACTGCCCGAGTAAAAGGAAGCGCCGTTGCGCTACCTTTTACCAGCAGACAGATAAAACGACTTAAAGGGTCATCCGTGACATAAAATTTGTCTCCATGTATTCAACGTATAAATGCGGAGTGAAATGTGTTCTAGAAGCAGCCATTGTACACCACAGCAGGACGCACGTTGCGGGCTTGTTTGCAGCTCACACTTTGCTGCACAAGGCAAAGCTCCAATATTGCCATCCGGCAAAGGACGTGGAATCGGCGAAAAACTGCAATTGTTTGAACAATGCGAAACCAACAACAATGAAGCAATTACGGAAGGGCAATGAAGATTTATTTCGACTAACTGTACCCAGGACACGGGCCGGATATTGCCCTAAACGATATCATCCGTGTGCGAAAGGGTCTGCCGAGCATTACCAATAAGAATAATAGAGCTTTTAGAGTAAAGATATTCATACAGCAAGGTGTGCTGAAGAGCAAAGGTAACGTTATTGACGGACCACTTCGATTAGCCCTTGCAAGCAATGTTCTTGGGGTGAAGGAAAAACCAAAGAAAGAGTAATAAAAACGACAGAAAAGAACAGATAAGAGCTCAGTTCTTCAAGGTGGAGGAAAAGGAAGAACTAAAATGAACAGTAATGGCGACCGTGTTGGATATGTGGTCCTCTGTGTCGTTAAAAGTTATTCTGTGATGGAGAAGAAGCGTTCTGCCTTAACATGGATAAATATAGACAGTTCTTAATGACCATCTCTTCGAAGTCACTTCGTTGGCTATCAACAATAAAGAACCCCTCCGTCCATTTAGCTCCGTAGACCTTGCGTTCGCAAGATTTTGACGTCTGTGTAGTCTACACGTAGGGCTGACACTACGCCGATGCCGATGCCTTATCACGCTCGCCCGTGTCAACTTAAAAGGCCACTCACCAGGCCCCGTACCAAATTTTAGTTAGACAGTGGAAGGTCTTTGGTGCCCGATGAGGAACATTTTGCCACAAATATTTTTAATCGATTCGTCAGGAGCAGAGAAAAGGGATTTTCTGAAGCGGCGCGAAACGTGGATGAGAGGAGACGAGCTCGAAACCCTTGCCGCTCCTCCGCGTAGCCTTCGCAAGCGAAACCTCTTCGCCACCCTCTCCGGCATGCGACCAAGAGGTAACGTGCGCATGACGTGCCAAAACAAGTCCAACCCCGCAGCACGTTAGTGGCGTTGCTTTGTTGACCAGCGTTATTTTGTGGTCTACTGCCTGTTTCTGCGGGATCGTTTGGAAACGCTGGCTTAGACACGGTAGAATAGATGATCACAATGAGTGCGCGAAGGCGTAGGAGCGTTCAATGGTGGTCGTCTGCTCCATGCGCTGACCGCGGGGACACGAACGCATGTGAAACGCCCACACATTTAGCCCCGCATCTCCTTGCAATTCACGGAAGAAAAATGTAAGAAAATCACGCTCACATTCTGTTATTGCGTCTCATTATTTAACTAGAGTTTTATTGATGTTTACAAGCAACAAATTACATAAACTACGCACGCCAGGTTAATGTTCGCCATATCACGTGCCACTGTCTGCAACGTCCGAGCAGAGTCGTCTACGTTGAGGACCAACGTCACTGCATTGACGTGTACGCCGGGCCATTCATACGCACACGTCACGGCCTCATTATCTCGGCGCACGCCGGCAGAGGGGAGGGGGAGCAGCGTTCATCTTGAAATACGACCCATTTCCGTGGCGCGTAGCGTTGTAACTTTTGGCAGACATGATCATGAACACCTCGTCTACGCATTGAGCTTGTCAGCTCAAACTATTCAAACCTGGTGAGTGGCCCTTTAAAGCTAAGCCTGCCTGCCTGCCATGGACGAAATGCTTTTGTTCCCAGCAAGCTGTGACATGGCGTCTGAGCAACGTAACGATGACAGGATCACCACTGTTTTGCAATTTCTATTCCGACCCGTAAACTTCTCCTCCTGCTTCTCAAACACTGCGCCGTGAATTTGCTCACAATGATATAAGCCATGGGTTCCCCTATTGCAGGAACTTCATGTCTGACGATCGAAAGAGGTTACTGGTCATACCTCATCATCTTCGTGCTAAAACATTTGGAGCTTTCTGTGCTGATCCATACTGCGCATACGCAGGAGTTTACAAAAAATGAAGGTGTGAAGACTGAGAACTTGAGCAATTTGACCTAACAGTGGCTAAAACGTAACTATGGAAGCAAGATGGCGAACAGGCAAGAGCGATAACTTCCAACAGGGTCTTTTACTAATGAGGTAGTGTACATATATAGGTGAAAAAATGGTTATGCGCAGATGGGTGCAGTTAACGACCACTGCCCTGCAGTGTGAAGAAAACTCTTGTCAATTGTGGATTCAGCTGGAAACCAGTACGCAGTTTAAGTAGCTACCGAGTTATGCAATTTTTTTTTCAACAGCGCAACTGATGTGGAAATTTCACATATAGTGTGAAGCTTACTTATGTGATAGGTCTCAATTATCCTACGCCTGGTGTGCGAGTGCTGCTTGCACACCACGTTGAAAGAGTAGCAGGCATCCGCAATCACGGCAGTGAATTCAAAGCTGACCTTGAACCATACTGTGCACATTGTTGTTAGGCTCTCATAAACTGTCAACATAAGATTTTCCGGTTTGCCTGTGTAATTTTACAGCAGCCTAGCGGCAGAAGATACACGACAGCAGTAGCACAAGGAACAAAGTGCGTTCTGTCTTTCACAGAACATCTTACTCAATTTGTAGCTGAATGTTTCACCAACTTACAAAACCTTGATAGCTTTTCCGGGGCAGAAAAGACAACAGTGGTGCCAGCGCCTTTCCTTTTTTTTCAGCCTATGCGAAACATTGGGCTGATAAGGAACTGCAACACGGTTGTTAGGAACTAACACACTTCTAGGCTGAGGAGAGTGTCCTTCATTGCATCCCAGTAGTTGTTAACTGCACCCTTCTCCAGAGAAAAATTATCCAGAGAAAAGAGCTGCCAAGGTTGCAGGGGCCGAGAGGAAAGAGACGTCCAGAGCGAAACTCAACGAGCGACCATGAACGAGCAGCCGTATTATAAGCAAATGTCACATAGGGTAGGATTAAATCTCAGTTAGGGTGGTTGCGGTGAATGTCCGTCGCCATCATTGCCGATAGGGTCCGATAAAAGCGTTCAGTGAATCTATTGGCCAGTGGGTGGTAGCTAGAAATGGTTTTGCGAGCAATGTTGGTCGCAATCCAAGGGAGCAAGGCTTTGCGACGATCGCTCAGGAGCACGGGGGGGGGGGGGGGGGTTCCATGGCGCAAAAAAATGTGGCGCAGGAAAAAATCGGCGACCTCAGTGGCAGTCCCAGATTGTATAGAAGCTGTTTTGGTGTAGCGAGTAAGGTGGTCGACGGTCATGATAGTCCAGCAATTTCCATTGGACGATATAGGAAGAGGGCCTTACATGTCGTTTTCAACGACTTCAAAAGGCGAGGCAGGACAAGGGTAAGGTTGGATTAAGCCAGTCGGAGAAGTTGTCGGTCGCTTTCAGCATTAGTATTAGACACAAGAGGCGACGTAGTTAGCGGCGGCTGAATTGAAGCCAGGTCAAAAACAATGACTTCGTATTTTGTCGTAAGTTTTGTAATAGCCTAGATGACCGGTAGTTGAATCATCATGAAGGCATCCAGAACTTCGAATTGCGGAGAACGTGGGATGACGGGTACCCACTTGTTGCAATTCATGTGGTAATTGTGGTGGTATAAAGCGAGACCAGCAAGCTTAAATTGTATAGGTTGTCAATGGAGTTGGGCGTTTGAAGTATTAGTAGAGCCGGTCAAGTGGTTTAACAATGGTGGGGCAGTATGGATCGACACGTTGTTCTGAAACGAGGACGGATTGGGTCGCGGGTGATGAACTTAGCATGAGGTTGGAGAGGTAGTCTTGTTTTGGATTTGCTTTGGTGAGTGGCCTCCGCAAGGCAATGAACAGCACGATAGAGTATCAGCATTTTGATGATTCTTACTAAATTTGCAGGCGACATCAAAATTGTACTCTTGCAAGTGAAGTACATAGCGACCGAGGCGACTCGATAAGTTTTTCAGCGATGAAAGCCAGCATAGGGCGTTCAGGTCAGTAACAACGGTAAAGTGACGGCCGTTAAGATATAGTCTATCCAAACCACACCACCAAAGTTGACTGCGACCGAGACATTCCATTGTATTCATTCCCGGGTGATTAGCAGGAAGGCCAGCCATAGCTTCCGTTCTTGCTACCATACAAATCGCATTCGGGTGCCCCATGATGCCCAGTATAAACTTTTGCACTGTCCAAACAACAGCAAGACACTCTAGCTCGGTGATAGTGTCGTTCTTTACTGCAGTGGTAAGAACACGATTTGCGTAAGCAAAGCTCTTCACGAACGGTGTCGCGGTTAGGCGCACGCAAGTCGAGGAGTGCAGGCAAACAAATGTCGGTGGCTTCGTAGTGGAGGCAAAGAGACTGAAGCTCGTAACGTCGCTGACAGATGATTATCACTTCTTGGGTGGTGGCAGAGGACGTTAATAGTGTCGGTGTGGATGCCTTTATAATGTGGCGTATTCGGTCAATCTGAGACAACGTAGTGTCAACATGCTCGCACGGTGCAAGAACATCTTAGTAGACAAAGTGTAAGATTCACCCGCAGCTGCGTGCGTTCAGCGAGCTGCTTCTTTGCTGCCTCGGCGCGAACTGTAGGGGCACCGAAAATTTCACGATGTTGCTGCGCGAAAGTGTCCCATTCGGAAAGATCCGAATGGTAGTTCCAGAACCAAGTTTTGGCGACATCTGACAAGTAAAATGGGACGCTGCGCCACTTTTGTGGATTGTACCACCTGTTCAAATTACTGACAAGGTCATAGTTCTTGATCCAGTCATCTGCATACTCACCTCAAAGACTGCTAAACACAGGTGGATCACACAAGCAAAAGCTTGGCGGAGCGGGTTGCAGCTGTAGCAGTATGACGGCGTCGTTGGATGGGCCAGGATTTTCTTGGGCTCCATTTTAGTATTGTATGCGACGACTCGAGGGGAGATTCAGCGAGAACAGTCGAGAGGACTTGGGGGACGAACAGCAGCGTCCACCACTTAAGAGTAACCAAATTATTCAGCCAGGCTTAAACTAAATCACACAGGTGAAGATATATACCGATGATGAAAATGTACAGGTGATGATGATACGTGAAGAGAATGACGAGTCATTCGCTTGTCGCGCTCACAATGTTTACACCACTTCACTACTAAATTATTTTTGAAAGTCAGCGCTGTTTCCTGTCCTTGTTTCTTGCTGGCGTGGTTTGGTTGTAACTACTACTAGGTTGCGCTGCTCGTATCTTCAGTTAAGTGCACAAAACATGCCAGGCTTCTTTCCTGGTGTAGTAGGCAAAACCTGCGCAGACAATTCAACTCTTAAAGGGAATTCTTTTTCGCACATTATGCTTAGATTTCGCTCTCCTGCAAGGTCACAGACGCTTAGATATACAAGAATACTGGTGATTCAGAGTTATGACTCATTTTGAGAAACTGATGATATGCATGCTGTGCTCCCTCATCCGCTTGCTGTAAGAGGGCTGGCAATAGGAACGGTACTTTTTTTAGTGTTCGCTTTAGCTGTGGACCATACTGTACATGCCCGCAGTGTCAACCTCTTCTTCAACACTCCTCTGCTCTGATCCAGCCAATGCCGTTCCCGGTAAAGCATTTCGACCACGTTCAAATTTATCTCTATGAGCCTCTTTCATTCAAAGCTTCCTGACACGTTTGGCGAGTCGTCACTGTCAACTTATCAATGCCATACACAGAAACAGCGCACTTCCTGCTGCCACAGCGCACAAAATATCTTTGGGTATGTAAAACTTCTTATGTAAAATAATGGTTCTAGGCAATGAGGGGGAAGGGGATCACTCAAGAAGTCTGGTATTGATGGATCAACTCTACTTAAAAAAAAAGTGTTATCAGACAGCTCGACGCGTAATTTAGGTATGCATGTGCTCGTCGATAATACAAGCTGAAGCTCAGTAACAATGCAGAAACTTGGCTAACCAGGCATAATACATGAAGCCTAAAGCAATGGCAATCATTAGAGAAGGACGTACAGTAATGACCAGCACACATTTGCCTTTGCTAGCTATTTTAAATTTTTGTGTTTACGAACATTTTTGTGGTGGTTTTCAGGGCTAACAGCTGCAGTATTCTGCTCGATAGCTTTTTGAATTATGTACGTGACTTGTGTTTCTAACGGTTAAAAATATAAGTAAAAAGTGGACCTTTGCTGCTGAAAAACCCCTTTGGACGGCATGCCCTGAAAGAGTGGCGTGCATTGTCAAGGTGATAACACCACCTGAAAACAACAATTCCGGAGACCCCGAGCTCTCCTGCGTTCCCTAGTACTGCCAATTCCTCTTTCCGTTCTTGCCAATTTCTCTTTCGCTCTAGTGAGACTTGCTTTATTCTGGTATTTTTCAGTGTTCAGTTTGCAGTGATTTTGCGACTCGGGAAGATGGTCCTACAACCTTCAGTAGGAACAGTATGTGCGATGGTGCATTTTGTTTCGTATTGCAAGGCCTGTTTGGGGAAAAATCTTGGTGTTCCTTTTCACCAATTCCCAAGCAATGCTGAACTGTTCTCTAAATGGCAAAAGAATATGATAAAAGAGAGCCTTATCATAAGCGGTACGTGTGCATTCACTGTCGAGTGCAGCAGACAACTACGCGATGTAGACTATGTGCCTGCATCCCGCATCCGAAAACTTCCCGACTCTGCAACCACTCTCTTCGAGGACTATCCTTCCCACATGAGACCAACTGCAAAAAAGCCCCACTGCTTCACAATCTTCGCCCCTACGCCAAACATCAAGGAAGCGAAAAGCGGAGAGCAACGAACCAGACCTAGATGTTGTGACTTCAAAAGATGCTTTCCCTGAACAAGAAGCAGTAAGTGTTTGTACGAAAACAATGAAGAGCATTGCTCATTGACTGGGTAAATACCTGGCTACGATAGGAATAAGCTCCCAAGTGTCGTACCATCGTTCGAAATGTGAGAACATGCAGCAGTTGTTGAAAAAAGATAAAAGGCGTCCGCATATTATCAAAAAATTGAGAACCACGCGTCTGTTAAGCAAATCGCGACCGACGCACAGGAAGGAAAGAAAAAGGCCTTGTTTCTCTAGCATGAAATAGCATGTGACGGAGATAAGCATTCAGCGTACCCAGAAGAAGTTACCAGAAGTTACCAGAAGAAGATGTTAAGAAGTGTGTGATATGGCACTTTCTGTCCCCAAATCACTATGATCACGCTCGCACTTAGGGGACTCTGGCACTGCCAGCGAAGTGCACTTTTCAGAGGTATATAGGTCTAAGCCCAGCATCATTGGGTACGACCAATGTTATGAAATACCATGTCGTTCACGAGGCCTCGCTACTCAGCAGCGTTCAATATATGGCCTCGTTATGAATAGATGAATCTAGCATAAAACAAAAGTGCAGTTATAATAAGAAGGCCGAGGAGGACAAGCCAGAGAGTAGCATGACGAATACAACGAAAGAAGCTCTTGAGAACAGAGTCCTCTGCTTGTGATGCATGGTACGACTAGTCGGTACAAGATTCCATGCTCGTACTATTTCAAGAAGCAGGTGAGCGGTAGAGAGTTTTTTGCCTGAACGAAACAGGTCACTGCTGTTGTGTAATCATGTGGCTTTACTATTCGCACTGTCACGGAAAATTATTCAGCAAACATGGCGATGTTTCAGCACGAGGGTAACGGCAACATTAACACTTCTACGTCCTTCACACGACGCCAACCACGTTTTCTTTCTAAGTGTTGATCCGTTCCACGTGCTCAAAGACGTTAAAAACCAATTCATCGAACATGAACTTACAGATGGCACAGAAGTGATTAGTGGTGCATTTGTGCAGAAGGTAAACGAGCATCAAAAATACAAGACTGTGAAGCCGGCCCAAATTTTGACAAGAAAACCCTTTCGATTGGGGAAAATTGAATATACTGCGAGCAGTTCATGTTTTTGCCCCTGAGGTGTCGGCCGCCGTAAAGCACCTTCAGCAAAATCCCACGGGTGCTGCTACAGATTTCAAGGGAGCAAGTTCAACCGTTTTTATCTATGAAGAAACGATTTGACGTCAATGACATTTCATTCAATGAAAGCGGCCACGAAGCTCTCATTTTTAGGAGCGATAACGATCCCTTACTGGGGCTGAAGGATACGTTTATCCTATATGTCGAAAAAGTGCAGAAGAGTTCCACCGGATCAGTGGGTGCTGGTTTCACCAACGAGACGTATGAAGCCTTGCTTTTTGTAACAAGGTCGACTGTGGAAACAACAAAATTCCTTCGTTGCAGCATGTCGCATTTCGTACCGGTTGCCGTCGGGCCGCGGCGCCGGACGCTGGTCGCAACGGTCGCGCCTGGCGTCAGACAAGAGTGCTCGTGTTTTGCTAACGTAGCGTCGCTGTGCCCAGCGTGCGCGCGTGCGTCAGCGACACATTGGAGTTTATTGGGCTCTTCATGATGCGCTCGCGGCCATTTTGCTAGCTCCACATATACTAAGTTTGGTGTTATGCGACGTCAATGGATGACGAAATTCTATGACTTGCAAACATGATAATCCTGACATGCGTGTAATGTAAGAACATGACAACATACCACGATCATAGCATGTTCATGGTCGTTTCATTAGCTCCACACATATTTGGTATCACGGGACATCAATAGATGACGAAGGTGAACGAAACATGATAATAATTACAGTGAAGTCATGTACGGCATCATTTACCTGCACCTCGTAACATTGTGCTGATTTTAAAATGACATATTAACCTACCTTACTCATTCGTGCTTCGCATATCTTTGATTCTCTTTGTACGTGGGATCTGCCAATTTTTTGATAAGGCCTCTGAACACCTGCCACGCAGAAATTTGCTAGAAGTTTTGCAAACAGCAGTCTAGCCCTACTTGCAACGCGCTCCCATCTTAAGCTGCCTTGAAAGCGTTGACAACAGCCACGGCCGACAACCCACCGTTCTGATAGCCGAAAAATTCTTTAGAATTCTTCTAGTCAACCACACTAACCAACTGACTGACGCAAACGACAAGCCTTCCACCTACACACACATGCTGACTAGGAAGCGTTTTAGGCTGTCAACAAGACATTTGTGAAGTCCGCAAGTGTTTTAAACGTGAAAGAGTTCAACTATCGCCAGAGCTTGTAAGTAATAAATGTTTTCAGACCTAAGAATGATGGAGAGCTGTACTTCGGCCTTTTACATTTACTCAGTTTTCAATAAACGTAAGCTCAATGCACCTAGCACAAATAACAAGTCAAAACAAACCAACGTGCAGTGCGTGGAGAAGCGGGCCCGAGCTCATGTGTTTGCGCGCTGCGCGGAGCAGCGGAACATGGCAGAGTCGCACCGCGCCGTTCAAAGGAGTGGCGATAGGCATTAATACACCCGTTGCAAGAGCCGTAAGAAGGGAGCGCACAGCTGCTGTCAAGCGCGGCCGTGTGCAATGATCAATGTTGCGGCCAGCTGCCGCAGCTCTATGGTGGCGCTGCCAGCTCATTTTTTCCCAACTCTCTTGATATTTTTGGAAAAGTGTCGTCTTCTAACTGCAGTGACCGTGGCACGCACTCTTCTCTCCCGCTTCTTGCCTCTCGGACCGATACTGAAGTGCGGTCACGAACATCGCTCGTGCTATCAGCGTGACAAAGTGCCGCAAGCCGGGTTATAGAGCCAGTGCCTGCACGTTGGTCATTAGAAAGAGCATATAGAAAATTGATTGATTGATATGTGGGGTTTAACGTCCCAAAACCACCATATGAACAGGAGAGACACCATAGTGGAGGTCTCCGGAAATTTCGACCACCTGGGGTCCTTTAACGTTCACCCAAACGTGAGCACACGGGCCTAAAACATTTCCGCCTCCATCAGAACTGTAGCCGCCGCAGCCGGGATTTGCACCCACGACCTGCGGGTCAGTAGCCGAGTACCTTAGCTACTAGATCACCGCGGTGGGGCATATAGAAAAGGTTTAAACATTTGGTAGTCGGGGGTTGGACACTATGGAGAGGATAAGGAGGAGAGCTTCTCTACTTTCTCTATTAAGGAAGTTTAACTGTTACGTTGACAGATGTGCTTAGAAAGGCTGCATGGCATAAAAATCTGTCAACTTCAGCCGCCGGACTCATTATGTCAAGTATTTAAGCTAAATATTTATCTTGAACACCAGTATTCAGCATTGCAACATCATAATACCACGTTGCTTCCTCAAGAGCAATGAAGGGTGAATGAATTAGCCAAACATAGTCACGGGGTCATTCAACGAAGAAAGGGACGACTTGTCAAAAATCAAAACTGCTTATTCGACCAAATTTCTGGCCTGTAAAAAAGTTTAACATTGCAACAATACACCCTGGCTGAGATAGCTGTAAACAGAGCGTCAACAATTGATCAACTGACAAGCTTCGAAGAGTGGCAGCATTTGTACACGTGTTGTCGAATATTCCAGCCTTATCAGTGGTCTTTCTGCAATATGTCAAATAAACTTGAGTGTTCGTGCCTTGTGGATGATGTTATCAGAATGATTTACGATGATCACCAACGTTCTCGAACAATGAGGTGCAGTTTGCGCTCAGCATTCCTAACCAAGAAATTGTTGGCCAAACGCATCAAGCTAATGTGAAAATTGGAAACGCATGTGGCATTGCCCCCTCCCGAAAAAGTGTCATCGATATGTTTAAAGCTGTAGACAGGGGAACAAAAGAAAAATGAACTAGAGAGAGTCTGGTTATAAATAGGTGCTTGTAGTAAAGAACAATAACAGAGAAACAACAAATAATACAGTTCTTATATATTCGTGAACGCGTGTGATACGTCCTGAGGAGCACGACATGAATGACTTTAGGTCATGCGCGACGCTGTTGAGAGTTGCTGATGCCATCGGGTACAACCTCGTAGTCGAGTAGGCCGAAACGTCGAACTATGCTGTATTATCCCACGTACTGTCGCAGTTTTTCACTTAGTCCACGTCGGTGTATTGCGTCCACGTGTACACACAGTCACCGAGTTATCCTTTCGCCAAACGCCTTCTAAGATTGTGGAGGTGGCTGTTGATCATTTGTTTGTCCTTGATGCAAAGACGGGCGAGTTGTCGCGCTTCTCGGGCGTGCTAGAATTAGACAGTCGCGTCAAGATTTCTTCGTCAGCGACATTGGACACCATGGCGTCGAGCACCATGGATGGGTTCCTTTTGTAGACCGACCTTTATGGCGACATCTGCATCGTGTCGTGCATCACCGTGTTGTATGCGAAGGTCACGTACAGAAGGATGGTGCCCCACGTCTTGCATTCAACTTTGACGTACGTGGCCAGCACAACGGCAATGATCTTGTTAAGCCGCACGGTGAGACAATTGGTCTGTATGTGGTACGCTGTCGTCTGGCGGTGACTTGTCTCGCTTTGTGCCAAGATCACCTGAATTAGCTCTGCAGTGAAGGCCGTACCTCTGTCGGTAACGAGGATCTCTGGTGCACCACGACACACGACAATGTTCTTGATGAAGTACTCTGCTACATCGGCAGTGCTACTTCGTTTGAGTGGTTTTTCCTCAGAGTCCTGGCGCAACCCACCCCGGGGGATCGGCCATCAATCGCACAGTGTCTCCTCTCCGAGATGAAATTGTTGTACCAGACGGGATGTTTAGAAAGCAATGTTTTAACACTGAACAGATGGGTAAACCATGAATTCCACACTTGCCGTGCCACACTTGCCGCCACGGCTACAGATGGCGCTGACACTCCCGCGTTTATATTCACTTTAATACCCAATAAAGGCGGCTGGGAGGATAGCCGCCGTGGTAGCTCAGTGGTAGAGTATTAAACGCGTTATTCGAAGGTCGCAGGTTCGGTTCCTGTCCACGGCAAATCAACTTTTCACCCACTTTTTTTTCTTCACTTCTACAAGTTGGTATAATAGCCTCCCGTAAACTTTCCTACTGACCGGCAGTCGGCGTCCAAGTGCCTTCGCCCCAACTTGTAAACAATGGTGATGTCGAATTCAATTCGTGGACTCTACTGTGTGAGGTGTCCTGAAGGGTCCTTCGAATCGGCTAGTTAACGGAGGGCGTTGGTCACTCACAACTTTGAAAGGCCTGCCGTTGAGGTAGGGGCAAACGTTTGAGGTATGCCAGATGATTGGAAGTAGTTCTTTTCAATTGAGGAGTGGTCGACTTCCACCTTAGATACAGACCGGCTTGCGTACCTGATGACCCTTTCAAGTCAGTCAACCTTCTGCACCGGTAGACCTACACTACTTGCGTCGGTGTGGATTTTTGTCGGCGTGTTCTTCGAAATGCGCAAGTAACGGCGGAGTCCACAGGCGTCGTTTTAGTTCTTGAAATACTTCCTCCGGCAGCATTTCCCGCTTGAACTCGATGTCAATTTTTGTAAAGTTAGTGAGTGACTCGGCAATGTGTGCAGCATTTATTACAAAACGCCTGTAATAGGCGCAAAGGCCGAATATTTGACGCCTGGCTTTCTTTTCAGCGGGTGGTGGAAATATGCGATGGCTCTTGTCTTCTGCACGTCGGAGCGCAGTCCGGACGTGCTTATCACGTGTCCCAACAACAAGAGCTCCTCGTATGCAGAGCAGCACTTTTATGTCTTCAGAGTGAGTCTAATTTGCTTGATTGCCTGAAGTGAAGATTAAAAGCGCCGAAGATGCTTCTAGAGGCTCGAAGAAAACACTGCGACATTGTCCAAGTACATGAGGAAAGTCTGCCACTTCACTTCAGCAAGCACGGCGCCGGTAACGCGCTGGAACGGCCGCCAAGCAAAGACGAAAGGGCGTGAGTTCCAAACTCGGAGAGGCCATCTGGCGTAATGCACGCACTCTCGTCTCGGTCTTGATCACCTTCTTCAATTTCCCAGTAGCTTGTCTTGAGGTCCACCGGTTAAATGTACTGGTTAAGTCAATTCGGGGGAGGTGGAATACGTTCTTTTTTGTGATTTCATTGAGGTGCGAATAGCCAACGGAGAAGTGCAGTGTTCTGTCTTTTTTTCTTTGTTAACAGCACCGGCGACACCAGTGACTCTTGGAAGAATAGAAAAGTCTCGTAAACTTTTGCCGACTTGTTATTTATCATGGCCTCACATTCCCGCGTACAAACTCTCTACAGGCTATGAAGGTGTGGCCTGGCACCTTCTTTCGGTACAAATGAATATTTCACGACATATGTCTGTCAAACTCTTGACGCCGTAAAGCAGTTCTTATATTTCAGGCTGTTCTTGTTTACGCGCAGAAAGGCTAAGAATAATGGTTTGAGTTGTCGAAGTTTATTTGACAGAATTGATGAGCGCGAAAGCGTTGCTGGCTTCCAGTATTTCTTCACTGTAGGCAACGGTCGCGCCTTTACTTACGTGCTCGTACTCATTGCTGAAATTTGTAAGCATCACCGTTGCTTTTCCTCCACACAGCTCGGTGACTTCTCTTGCGACGCATAAGTTGCGGTTGACCAGTATGTGCTGATTGCGTTCAACGACGCCTTCGAAGTCTTCTGATTTCGGAGTGTTGACGAAAAAGATGACTCTACAGCGAGGTGGAATGATGACTTGTTCTTTCAGCACATTCAAGGCGTGGCTTCGTGCCGGCGTGTGCAGTTGTACTGCTTTTTTGTGAATGGTATTATTGCTTTTTTGTTATCAGGTCGATTACGGCCTGATAACTTAAGAAGTTCATAGCAAGCATAACATCTTTCGAGCAAGGCTGTAGTACGATAAAGCTCGCGGGCCAAATCTGGCTAGTATTGGTGGCTGTGCATGTGCAGAGGTTTGCTGGCGAAGTAGGTGCCCTGCAGATGTATAGATTCTAGGGCCTTCCCAGGTGGTTCTAACATTCTTCAACTTAGTGGCAACCATCCCACTGATGACAGGATTGTTGGCTACGGTGTCAATGACAGCTGTGATGCTGTGGTTGTTAATGAGAACGTCGAGTTCACTAGTTCATCTCCTCGCATTTCAGTTGTGTCGTGGCGTCGAATCATGAATACGACGGTTTGTACCACTCCTTTGCCATCGCGTCATGAAGTGTTTTTTTGGCCGCAAATTTTCAAAGTCTGGAGTACGTCGACGTCGCGACGGGTACTTCGGGTTTTATGGTGGCATCGTCGGCGCAACGGAGAATCTTTGGTCGTTCTTTATACAGAAATTCCAACTCCATCGGTTGCCGCTTTTAGTTTCTTAAGTACGGGGTAGGTAACTGGCCCCGGGTCAGGGCCAGTCACCTACCGGGGTAAGTTACTGACCGCCGGTGAAGCGACAGGTAGTGACCAGATGATGGTGAATGGCAATATCCTCAGCATGTGGACTGCGCTACTGCCAGGTAGTCGTTGATGACGCGTGCTCTTTCAACCCACAGTGGATGCAGCACATTGAAGGCGAAGTTGCGCAGTCCCATTTGGCGGTACTGGTAAAGGTGGTAGGTTTGGCGAGCTACAAGCAGGTCGATCATTAGGGGGTGTGCGGCAAACGTTAGTTTTCCTCGAAGCATTGTGCTGGCCGGTATATGTACGGTATGGCGCTGACGTGACGGCAGTAGTGTCTGTTGACGAGATTGCAGCAGCGCTGCCTCTTGACGTGCACATGGCGGTGAACGTTGCGTCGGGATGCAGCAAAGTAGCTGAAGGCTTGTGGGTCAGACAGTGCTGGTTAGGTTTTGCGGAGAAAAAGTGGGACTTCCTGGCATACGACTTCGGCGATCAGTTCCACTGGATGCTGAGAGGCTTTCGGTGATTTAAGTGCGAGTTTCTCGTTCGACGCACTGTTAGGTACACCTAGGGCACCCTCGACGAGCTTTTTGATAATGGTGTTGAGCTTTTCCAGCTCAGCCTGCGACCATCGGAGGAGACCTGCCACGTAGGTGAAGTGACAAAGAGCGAAGGCTTGTACAGCTTTGGAGTGTTGTCTTCACTAAGGCTTCTGTGTCGGATGGTGATCCTGTTCAACAGCCGGAGGACTTGGTGAGTTTTCTTGGAAGCATGCTGAATGGCAGTGAGTTTGCTGCCTGCAGCTTCTATAAGGATGCCTAAAGCTTAAATTTTTTCGACGTGCTTGAACGCGGATCTGTGACAGTGCAAGATAATATTGCGTGCCTCACCTGGGTTTTCGAAGTGGGGGCTTTTGACACCTTTCTCGGTGTTTTGCACTTAAAAATTCCGACATCACCGCCGAACAACTTAGCCCAATCTCACCAAGAGTGCTTTCCACGATGTCTACACCCTCCTGAAGTCTAGCCTCTGTTTGGCCTATGTGCTATTGGCGCTCCTTATGGTTCTATCATCATCATATATTTCGCAGCGTATAACTTCTACCCGCTCGAACTGTCTGCCAACTTTAGTCATTATTAAACTATATACGAAGTTTGAGAGCACAGCTCATTGTGGGGTGCCTCTATTTTCCAGTGTCCTGACCATAGAGTTTATTTCTGCTAGTGTGAGGCTCGCTTGTCTACTGCCAAGTAACGACTTGACTATGCAGAAAAGGCTCTCGCTCAGACCAAGCGTGGATGGGACCACAAGGATGGCTTGTGCTCTATGCCATCAAAAGTTTTTTTGACGTTGAGACCTAGGAATGATCTCGCATACACAGGGCTAACCTGTATGAGCTGTTGCTTGATCAAGACCATGGCGTCCTGAGTCAACAGCTCTGAACAGAAATCAGTCATGTTTTATGAAATCAGTCATGTTGCTAGACATAGCGCGGGAGTCCGTTGAGAATGACGTGTTCTATAGCTTTACCCAGACATGAATAAGTGAATTTGAACGGAGGTTATCTAAGCTGATGGGTAATTTGGTTTGCGTATCAGAATAGTTTAGGCTCCGTTTCATTCCTCTGAAGATTCTTCCTTTCTTCACCAGTCAGAAAAGTGATTCATCAAGGATGTGATAGTGTCAGAATCTAGATTCATTGAAAGTTTCTTCGTAATTTGATCGGATCCGGCTGCTGAACTGCTAAAAAGGTCATAAACGGCATCTCGTACCTCACCCCCAGTGACATCGCGGTCCATTTCCTCGCATGGTAGTTCAGAGTACTCTACGCTGTCCCCCGGTTGTTCAAGCGGAATATATTTGGCCGTGAGCTGCTGCATAATTACCTCTTGAAATATGCAATAGCTCACGGAAAAATATATTCCGCTTGAACGACCGGGAGACAGCGTAGAGTACTCCGAACCATTGTGCGAGCAAATTGATTGTGATGTCAATAAGGGTAGGTACGACCTGCTGTTTATGGCCTTTTTAGCAGATCGGCAGCCGGATTCGATCGAATTACTCACCTGATGTACTAGTTTCGCTAAGGTCGTTCACTTGTTCGACTTTATTATGTTCTCGTTCAATAGGTGTTTGAGGAGATTCCACCTGCCTCCGCGTTTAAGTGTAATGTCTGCCTGGTTCAAGCTCCGTCCCACTGTTTTTTGTGAGGGTTTGCGAGTGCTCCTATATCTGTCTGTTCAACAAAGCTATCTTTTCGCTGAGCCCTTGGTTTAGTCTGCGTTTTTCATATTTGCAGGATGAATTGCTTGGCCTCGATCAGATGTGCGGGCCTAATATCAACGCCCTTTATGATATTTTCATTCGAAATATCTTTAGTGGCCTCCTTCAGGTCCTTTTCGAGCTGGTTTATTTAGCTCTTGAAAGACTGCCTGCCCTTTTTATGGGTTCCAACTCGGTCGTTTCACTCTAGCTTTCCTAAAATTGTCCCAGCCGGTAAACTGAAAGGTTCTACTCTGTTGTTCTGGCATTCCTATACTAATGTGTGTGATATAGTGGTCGCTACCTAGATCTGTGCCCGACATTTTTGAGCTAGCTTCGTTCGGTTTCTTCAGAAAAGAGAGGTCACAAACTAAACGCTATACGACCTCAAGGAAGAGAACGTGCAAGATTTTTACGCGGTACTTTTGCAACTGGCATCATTTATGACAGATGTTGTTCGATCCCGGCAGGCACAGGTTCAGCAAGCAACTTCCGTGTTCAGCATCCGGGAACTACGTCACTTTCATCAAAGTGCTTCGACACATCACAATAGACGCAGACTTGTCGTTAGTGACAAGACTTTCACGTGAAATGTTTTTTGCCACTTAGAACTCAGATTGACATCACTAAGAAATGGGTGAAATGAAACACTTGGCGCCTTTCCCTGTTCAGATCTGCAGAATGGCACGCAATTGTACGCCATGTTTACAGCGATCGCGCCTGAAGCAGCAGGAAAAATATGCCGACACGTAAAAAACAGCTAGATAAAAATTCACAAATCCCGCAGAAAGAACTGGCACAGAGTACACATCATGTAGGGATCGGTGGCAATCTAACGTAGAGAGCTCGAAATTTAGCAGGATCTGGCACACAATAAAAACGCGTGGAAGTTGGTGGCATACAGGAGTCCTTTGAGATGGAGCTGTCAAAGGCAGATATTGTTAATCACTGCGTCAACAAAAGCGGAGCAGCGTTGCAGTGACAAATATCACACTTGCGTCAGAGGTATAGCGTCAAAAGCATTGCGTCAAATCTTATTAACGCAGCGCACGCCCAAGTCAACAATCTAAGTGGAAGCGTGTGGGAAATTACAGCGACCAGTGCAGCCTGCAAGCACAGAGACGATTGAAGTTTGAACAGTGAGCTGGTGCCAACCCTGTGCGGTGAGCCACCGAATAACTTATCAGGAACAAAATTATTTTGCCCCCATCAGTTCGAGAAGGCTGTAAGCGGAAAACAGATAAGAAAGTCGAGTCCGGCCGTGCACAGGCGATCATGCGCTTGTGTTGTCGGGTGGGGTGCGTTTATACCGGAAAGACAAGATTGTGCTTGAACTACGAAGCACAGGGCTGAAGAAGGGCCTGCACACTGGCACCGATGGCGCTCCTTTAGTTTTTAGGAGGGCTTAGGTTGCCGCAAGTTTGAAGTGTCCACTTGGCAATAGATAATTTTGTTGGAAAATATCACGCCTGAATACGTACTTCTCACGCACACATATCTGCATGACTGTTGTCAGCAGGATTGAAGATTATATACGTATCATCATCATTATCATCATCGTCATCGGACTGGCTATGCCCACTGCAGGACAAAGGCCTCTACGATGTGCTGCCAGTTAACCCGGTCCTGTGCTTGCTGCGGCCAATTTATACCCGCAAACTTTTTAATTTCATCTTGCCACCTAACCTTGTTTTCTCGGGAAATTTGGCTAGTTTCTCTTAATGACCAGTGATTATCCTGTCTACACGCTACATGCCCGGCCCATGTCCATTTCCTTTTCTTGATTTCTATCATGATATCCTTAACCCCCGTTTGTTCCTTAATCCACACTGCTCTTTTCTTGTCTCTTGAGGTTGCACCTACACTTTTTATTCCATTGCTCACTGCTTCGTCCTCAATTCAAGCTGAACCCTCTTTGTAAGCCTCCAGGTTTCTGCTCCGTAGCTAAGTACGTGCAAGATACAGCTGTTGTATACCTTCCTCTTGAGGCATAGTGCCAATCTAGCCGTCATATTTGGGAATGCTTGCCAATTGTGCTCCACCTAATTTTTATTCTTCTTGTTACTTCAATCTCGTAGTTTGGCTACGCGGTTATTACCTGCCATAAGTAGACATAGTCTTTTACAATTTGAAGTACACCATTACCTATCTCGAAGCGCTGCTCTCTTCCGAGGTTGTTCTACAATACTTTCATTTTCTGCAGATTATTTTAAGACCCACCTTTCTGCTCTCCGTCTCTAACTTCGTAATCAAGAATTCAAATGCGTGCCATGAATTACTCAGCAATGCATTGTCATCGGCGAAGCGCAGGTTACTAAGGTACTCGCCTTTAACTGTTATCCCTAACTGTTCCTATTCTAGGCTTCTGAAAACCTCCTGTAAGCACGCTTTACATAGCATTGGAAAAATTGTGTCCCCCTTCCTTACACCCTTCTTGATTGGTATTCTGTTGCTTTGTGTATGAAGCACAATGGTAGCAGTTGATCCCTGTAGGTTTCTTCCAGGATGTTTATATATACTTCATCAACGCCCTGATTACGAAGTGTCTGCATGACGGCTGATGTTTCTGCTGATTCAAACGCCTTCTCGTAATTTATGAAGGTTATGTATAGCGGTTGGTTATGTTCTGAACATTTCTCTATTACCTGATTGATAGTATGAATGTGTTCGATTGTTAAGTAGCCTGTTCTAAATCCTGCTTGTTCCTTTGGTTGATTGAATTCCAATGTTTTCTTTACTCTGTTAGCAATTACCTTTGTAAATAGCTTGTATGCTACAGAGAGCAAGCTGATCGGCCAGTAAGTCTTCAAGCTCTTGTCATGTATTAAGAAGATGATGCTAGCATTTTTCCGAGACTCTGGCACTCTTCCCGTCAAGAGACACCTTGTACACAGGATAGCTAGTTTTTCTAACAATCAGGTCTCCATCTTTCAGCAAATCTGCTGTTACCTGATCCTCATCAACAGCTTTGCCTCTTTGCATACTCTCCAAAGCTTTTGTGACTTCTATCATTACTGGTGGGGTGTCATCTGTGTTACTACTAGTTTTTATAGTATTAAGGTAGTGGTTGTCCCGGCTACTTTACAGATCTTTGTAAAAACCCTCCGCTAATTTAACTATCCTATTCATATTGGTAGTTATTTTGCTTTCTTTATCCCTTATTGCATGCATCCAATTTTCGCCTATCACAAGTTTCCTCTTCACTGCTTTGACGCTTCCTCCATTTTTCAGAGCGTGTTCATCTCTTCATGTTATACCTTCTTATATCACATACCTTACGCCTATTATTCAACTTCGAAAGCTCTGCCAGTTCTATTTTGTCTGTTTTACATAATAATTTCATGATTTGACGCTTCGTAATGAGATTCTTTGTTTCCTGGGAAAGCTTTGCCAGTGTCCTGCCTAACTACCCTGCCTCCAACTTCCTCTGCACACTCCGTATTGATACTCGTCAGATTATCATTTGCTGTATCTACGCTAAGGTTGGTTTTCTTACCAAGAGCCGAGTATCTGTTCTCAAGCGAGATTCTGAATTTCTGTACTCTCCCTCTCAGTGCTAACTTATTGGCTTCTTGAGAATCAGTTTCTGTCGTTCCTTTTTCAAGTATAGGCGAATTCGAGACCCCATCAATCTATGGTCAATGCATCGTACCTTACCAAGCACTTCCACATCCTGCACTGAATATGAAGTCTTTTTCGTTCTTATTTTAGCAATATGTATATGTGACGCTGATGTGGAAGACGTGGCCTGCCTCATCCGCCATCTTCATTGTATTGTGACTTCTTCCTGCTTTTCCTGTACTGAAATTCCCGGCTGTTACGTTGCAGGATTTCTCTCCTCCCGTAAGAAGTACCGTCAGACGAACAGCAACTAAACCTAAATATGCATAGGTTAGAAGTGAACAATGTCAAGAAAGGCAGATCGTTCCATGTCCTAGGAAGTTTCCGTAAACAAACTGCAGCTTCAGAGGAGAGTGCATCAGTCTGGTAAATACTGGACCTTCTAGTGGGCGAGGCTCACTATTGTTTACTGGAATATACGAGTACACCTTGAGCTGGAAGCTAATGATGACACTGCTTGTATTGTTGCAAAAATTGAAGATGGTGTGAAGGCTTTGGAATACCAGCAGCATGATATGTGTAGCCATCGTGCTCTCTGTCTTGATTGGTACACATGTGGCGCCACCCGTTTGAGTAGTTGTTGACCGAGGCTGTTGCGGTGATTTCTGCGTATTTCCGGACTACAGGGTTTGCTTTTGCACCTTTTTTGTCACTGTATGTCATGTCTGAGTCATCTCTGCTGGAGTGAACTTACTCGACGTCACTTGGGAAATTGTCTTGGTTTCGATGCTCTCTTTGTCTCGAGCGAGTCATATAAAATGTCATCGCTTTGATTGACTTGTTTGTACACGTCTTTCTTTGGGCCGTGTGTGTTCTTCTGATGTCTAGTTTTCTGTATCGAATGACATGTCAATTAACCTGGTCAATTTCCTTGTGCTGGCCTTGCCGATGTTTCTTTTTGTATTAAAATTCTGATTCTAGGCAAAATACTTTCTGATGCTGATGTTGCAAAACGTGTGGTAGCCCTTTTGTAGTAGGACAATGCTTTTCTAGAAAAGTTGGTGCAATGTCCAGTTTGTAGCTGTTGCGACTTTTTTCAAACAGCGAAGTTAGTAGGACAGATTTGACTAGAGTAACATCAGAGGCGACAGCGTTCTTTACGTAGGCTTCTGGTACCTGGCAACCTGTTGATGCGTTCGAGCCTCCTGTCTTTGGGCTTTCAGATGGCTGCGCTCTGAACAGTGACATCACATGTGTGGTTTGGTCAGATTTCAGTTCTGAATGCCAGTCTTTTTGTACAACTAAGGAGCTGAGCTGTTCTGACACATGAACTTTGATAGAAGGAGCAGGGCATGGCTGAGTATCTTTCGAGTAGCTAAGCTCTATCTCGATCATAGTGACCATGTTAGACTGAAGTGCGCTTTGTAAGTGACGAAAGAGCAAAGTGATGGAAAGCTAGGACTTCGGCCAAGTGTGAGAGATAGGGAGTAAGCTAACTTAATGCGTGAAGACTGATTTTGAATCTCCGAGTCATCAAGACATTGTTCGGTATTTTTCTTATGCGTCAGCTCGTCTACCGTGAACAAAGTGTCAATATGACATGAATGGCGAGTGTTAGGAGCCTTGGAAGAGCTGTGTGATAGAAATCTAGGTGGTGGACCACGTATGTGAGGCGAAGCATGCAGAGATCAGTAGGGTGAGCAACGTCTCGTGTGATATGTTGGAGTGACGCCTTTAAAAATGCTGCCTTTGGTGCAGAAGAGTAACTTGGTGGAAAGCTATGTCTCTTACGGAAAGAGCGTGAACTACGGCGGCTTAGTCGGAGTGTCTCCAGATGATTGGTAATAAGTAAGTTTTTGTCATAGTCGTTAAAATGGGTGATCATCTCCTCTTTGATTCCTTGCCATGATTTGTCGTTCTGGAAGATGTGGGTGAGGTAATATATAAATTTCTCACCAGTGGCATAGTCATTGAAGTGGCCATATCCCGTTATGACCAGGGGGTGTGGTGCCGCGGAGCTAGAGCAAGCTGAGCCAGTCCTGTACGGGTCCATCATGTGCTGATCCGGTGTACTTAGAGATGTCAAGGTCAACCAATAATTCTGTCTTGACGTTGGTTAAGAGCTGTTTTGCTTGTCCATGTACGTTGAGAGCGTCTTGCAGAGGACTTCGGCGATTTTGCGCGACTAACGAAGGGGCTACCAGGTCTTCATCCTGACGACTTGTGCGACGCTAGATGTTGTGGGAAACGTGGCCTGGCTCTCGTACGCCATCATTCTTTCATTGTGACTTGTTCTTACTCTGCTTCTACTAACATTTTCGGCCTTCTCATATATATATATATATATATATATATATATATATATATATATATATATATATATATATATATATATATATATATATATATATATATATATATATATATATATATATATATATTGTAGGCATTCATTAAGCACATCTACTCTTTACACATATTAATCATCATGAGTGGTCGTCATCTTCATCTGCTGTGGGGACTTCGCTTGTCTGAGTTCTGTGCCTTGGGCGTGGTCGCTTCGTCGTGTCTACTGGACCTAATAAAGGTTGCCTTCACCATTACATCACAAGTGGTGGAGTATGCTCTACGATCTTCCGTCCTCTCCCAGCCCGATCTGCCTCCTGGACCTCCGCTCAGGCCGTCGTTTGTGCCAGGTGTCTGGTAACATGCCTCAGGACGAGCCAACTGGCGCTTCTGCGGCTCTTCTCCACGTCCCCGGCTACCGCGGCCTATCCATCGTGGATTATCACCACGCACCAGCGTGAGCCGCCCACGTTCGCCGGACTTCGAGGTGAAGATGTGGAGGATTGGTTGGACCAGTTCAATCGAGCGAGTTCCACTAACAACTGGGATGATCCTACAAAGCTTCGCCGTGTTTCTCTCTATCTCACAGGCGTAGTGAAAACATGGTTTTTCAATAATGAAACAGACATTACGGACTTGACACGTTTCAAGCAACAGCTTCGCCGCATTTTCGGCACCCCGGGGGTTCGTTCAGCTCTCGCGACGAAGACACTGGATGCTCGCAAACAACAATGCGGGAGTCTTACACATCCTACTTAGAGGATGTGCTTGCTCTCAGTCACCGTTTCAACACGTCCATGTCTGAATCAGAGAGAGTTCGTCATCTACTGAAAGGGGTCGGCACGGTCATGTTCAATGCCATGGTCATTCAAAACCCGACTACAGCCGTTGACGTTGTCGCCACGTGCCAACGCCTAGAGGAACTTGAATCCCAATGGTTACCGCCGGACAGCGCTGAAAACACCACCACGACTGATGCCTCATTGCGTGCCATCATCCGGACGATTATACGGGAAGAGCTGCAATCTTTCAGCCTCTCAATGACACCGACGCCATCTCACCCCTCCAACACTGTTTTGCGCGACGTTATCAAAGTGGAGTTGGCGTCCATGACTGGACCAGCGCTTGTAGACTCTCCAGTACCTCGACTACCGCCGACGTACGCACAAGTCCTCGCTGGATCACCACCCGTCGTACAACCGATGCCCGCACACTCGACGCCTGTCCCGCTGGCTTCGTTGACTCCGAGTGCGCCTAGCCAACCCTTTAACTCATCATGGCGGCCACCTTGTCCAATCTGTTATTACTGCGGCTATCGGGGCCACATTGCACGCGTCTGTCGGAAGCGTCAGCAGGACGAACGTCGTGGATTCGACACCTACGGACGGGATGATGGGACAAGATGGTATGCTTTCCAACATCCTACTTATGATCCGCCGCTACGTCACTCACCGTCTCCAACTGCGACATCTGAGCCAACCAGTTCTTACCGCTCTACTAGACGCCGCTCACCCTCACCCTTCCGCCGCCTCACGTCTTCAATGCGACCTGTCTCGCAATTCACCAACCAACGCCCGCAAAGCTAACCTCTGCAGCTTTTGGAGGAAAAGCTGCATCGAACGAAAAGACGGAAATTGCTTCAGTGCGTCCATATATACGATATCTGTTTTAATAAAAGGTGTGTACATAGACGCTGTAGTAGACACTGGTGCTTGATTATCTGTGATTGGTCGTTCTTTGTGCTCACGTCTGCGAAAAGTCACCACCCCTTATGATGGACCTACACTGCACGCTGCTCAAGGGGACGCCATTCGACCTGCCGCTATGTGTACCGCTCGTGTTTTCATAGCTGGTCTTCTTCATTTTGTGCAATTTGCTGTGCTGAAATCGTGTGCCCACCAGCTTATATTAGGCTGGGATTTTCTGTCTACGGCGAATGCTTCCATCTGCTGTCGATAAAATGTTGTTCATATGATGGAAACTCACTATGCCCTGTATGCGGATCACAAGCGCGTTCCTTTGCTCGCTGCTGAAGATACCGAGCTACCACCTGGTCATCAGCGGATAGTTGCCATCACTTCTAATGTGATCGACTCTGGTGCCGTGTTTGTGCAACCATCTGCACGCTGTTTTGCAAGAGGTATAGCCCTTGCTTCAGGACGAGCGCGGTTCCACAATGGCTCCGGACTTCTCTACGCTACAAAGCAGACTTCTGAGGACATTCTCATTCCTAAAGGCAACACAATGGCTTGCGTTTCTGAATCTCAACCTGTCTCTGTTGTTTCGCTTATGCCAACGTGTTCTGACCTTCCTTCTATTGGACGTTCATCAAGCGTTTCTGTTCTTGCTGCGACTATTAGACCACAACTGACCTCTTCACAGACAGATGAGTTGCTTGCCTTGCTACAAAAGCATAGGAGATTGTTTGATGGCCGTTCCTCATCTCTGGGACAGACGTCCACTATTAGGCATCGTATCCAGATTGATGGCACTCCCATTGTACGCCGTCGACCATATCGCGTCTCTTCTTTTGAGCGTGAGATCATTGAATAAAGTGTAGCCGATATGCTGCAACGGAACTTTATACGTCCCTCCGCGAGTCCATGGTCATCCCCTGTTGCTTTAGTAAGGAAAAAAGATGGCTCCGTGAGATTTTGCGTGGACTACAGAGCAATTAATGAGATTACCCACAAGGATGTTTACCCCATGACGCGCATAGACGATGCTTTGGATTCACTGCAAGGTGCTAAGTACTTCTCGAGCCTAGACCTGCGTTCTGCTTACTGGCAAACACTCATGCACGAGGATGACAAAGAAAATACAGTGTTTTCAACACCAGATGGGCTGTACGAATTCAACGTCATGCCATTCGGCCTTTGCAATGCTCCAGCAACATTCGAGCGGAGGATCGACACTGTTTTACGAAGCTTGAAGTGGAAGACTTGCTTGTGCTATTTAGACGATATTGTTATTTTTTCGTTAAGGTTCTCTCAGCACTAGCAACGACTGGACGAAATTCTTACGTGCCTTGCGAACGCAGGCCTTCAGCTGAACACCAAGAAGTGCCGTTTTGCGAGCACGATGATTAAAGTGTTAGGCCACATCTTAAGCAAGGACGGTATTCGTCTCGATCCTGACAAGATTTCTGCTGTCCAACACTTTCCGCGTCCTGAAAAAGCCAACGATTTGCGCAGTTTCCTCGGCCTCGCTTTTTATTTTCGCCGAATGAATCGAGACTTCGCCTCAATAGCTTCACCACTGCACAAGTTGCTCGGATCAGGCGCCACCTTTGCGTGGTCTCCTAAATGGGAAGCGGCGTTTGTCCAGCTTAAGTGTGCACTCACATACGAACCGTGAGTGCACGCTTCGCACCTAAGCTGCACACTTCGCACCTACGCTCCTCGTAGGTGCGAAGTGTGCGAACCGCGCCTACGCTCCTGCATACAGACGCTAGTGGTCGAGGCATTGGTGGAATCCTCCTACAGCGAGACAAATGTTCACGTGAGAATGTCGTCGCATACGCGAGTCGTGCACTGACCCCTGACGAAAAGAATTATACCATCACCAAACAGGAGTGCCTAGCGGTCGTATGTTCGATACACAAGTTTCGACCTTATCTCCACGGCCGCTATTTGTGGTTACGGATTATCACGCCTTGTGCTGGCTCTCGACAATCAAGAACTTGTCCGGCCACCTTGGTCGCTGGATTCGTCGCTTACAAGAATACCACTTCACGATCACATACAAGTCGGGAACAAGCATCAAGACGCCGACGCACTTTCGCGTTGCCCGCTCTTTTCGGAGCCACTTACCAAACCCGCCACTGCCGCACTCGAGAAGCTTTTGGCCGTCTCTTCCCTACATGTGTCGTCCTTAGCTATTGTGGACCCAACTTCTCCAAGCGAGTGTGGTTTGTTCTTATCTCACCCACGTGCTGACCCTTACTGTCGCCGCATCATGGACCGTCTTGACGGGACTTGCCGGCCCCCTAACGCCCGTCTTTGCCGACAGCTGACGCAATTTAAGCTCAACAACCACGTCCTGTACCGTGATATCTACCACCCTGATGGTCAACGCTGGGTGCCCGTTCTGCCTCGCTCTCTTCGGGCTCAAGTCCTCAAGACATATCACGACGACATGTCTGCTGCACACATGGGCTTCCAGAAAACGTATGACCGCATAAGATGTCACTACTACTGGCCGGGTTTGTCCACCGGTGTCGCGAAGTACGTTGCCTCATGCGCCATTTGTCAGCGTCGCAAGCTACCTACATCAACTCGAAGTGGACAATTACAACCGCTCCCGTGTTTCTGCAACCATTCGAGGTAGATGGCATTGACCTGTATGGTCCGCTTCCTATGCTGTCACGGGCAATCGATGGATAGTTACAGCTGTCGACCACCTGACCCGCTACGCCAAAACAGCTCCCGTGCCTTCTGCATCAGCTTCGGAAGTGGCCGACTTCATCCGTCGAGCAATAATCCTTTGACACGGAGCTCCTCGTGTAATCCTGAGCGACCGTGGAAGAGTATTTCTTTCAGAACTCGTTGAAGAAGTGCTCAAGGCATCTGGCACTACACACAAAACAAGCTCCAGTTACCATTCTCAGACGAACAGCCTCACTGAGCGCTTTCATCGTACACTATGAAATATGATAGCGATGTATATCGAACCCGACCACAGAAACTGGCACACCATTTTGCCATTTGTCACTTTTGCGTGTAATACCTCTGTAGAGCGCACAACCGGTTACTCGCCGTTCTACCTCGTCCACGGTCGCTTCCCTTCTTCTTTACTCGATGTTTCGTTCTTCTCTGCGCCTATCAAACCAAGTTCATCGTTAAGTGAAGAATACGTGTCTCATCTACTTTATTGCCGCCAGCTGGCTCGCGTCAACACTGAAGCCAAACAACAGGATCACAAGCTTGAATATCATGCCTCTCATCGTGCCGTGTCTTTCAGCCCTGGCGACGAAGTCCTCCTTCTTACACCCATTCGCACTCCCGGACTGTGCGAGAAGTTTCAAATACGCTTTATTGGCCCCTACGCTGTCTTGGAGCAAACGTCTCCTGCGAAGTATCGCGTGGCACCCGTTCTTCTTCCGACGGACCGCCGCTACAGGGCAGCAGAAATAGTCCACGTATCCCGCATGAAGGTTTTCATAAGGCGTTCATCTTCGCTTTAAACTGCGGCCAAGAACTGCGGTCAGGATGACCACTTTCTTCACGTGGGGGGGGGGCAGTTAGTGTAGGCATTCATTAAGCACATCTACTGTCTTTACACATATTCATCATCATGAGTGGTCGTCATCTTCATCTGCTGTGGGGACTTGACTTGTCTGAGTTCTGTGCCTTCGGCATGGCGTGGTCGCTTCATCGTGTCTTCTGGGCCTAATAAAGGTTGCCTTCACCGTTATATATATATATATTGTAAAAGGGTTTATTGACGACTGTTGCGACGGTGGTCCTACGAAGAAACACGATCGTGCAAGAGCAACGGTCAAGCAGATGCCGGCGATGAACAGCACGAGCCGAGCGAGCCAAGCCCAGCACCCAGTACCCAAGCGGTGGCGATGTTGCTTGCCAACGACGCTCTTTCTTCTTCACAATTTGCCCCCGCCGAAAAAGAGCCATCCTGGCGACCTAAGAGTCTGGAGGCAGAGGGCTATAATATGGCTTAAGGCGGGCTACGTGGACGATGTCACGTCCACGCCGGCGCATGTCGTCAGATGGGGAAAGTGGCTCGATGAGAAAATTCACCGGCGAGGTTTGCTCCAAAACGCGGTATGGGCCCTCGTACTTTGGAACGAGTTTTGAGGAAATGCCGGGGGTTTGGTAAGGAACAGCCAGCCATACAAGTGATCCCGGGGAATAGCTGGGGCTTTGGGAAGAGTCGACGTTGTTTTCTTTCTGGCGCTGTTGTTCTCGAGACGTAAAGGTGCGTGCGAGTTTACGGCACTCTTCCGCATTTCGGGCAGCTTCGGATACAGATGGGCATTCGGATGCGTCAGGACTGTATGGAAGGAGAGTATCGATGGTGTGGGATGGTTCGCGTCCATAAAGAAGAAAGAAAGGTGAAAATCCAGTGGTAGACTGTGCCGCAGTGTTATATGCGAACGTAATGAATGGAAGAATGCGATCCCAGTTAGTATGATCGGATGTCACATAAATGGCGAGCATATCGCCAAGGGTGCGGTTAAATCTTTCCGTGAGCCCGTTCGTCTGCGGGTGGTATGCCGTGGTCTTGCGATGAACAACATGGCATTCAGAAAGCAGAGACGTGACGACTTCTGATAGGAAGGCTCGACCTCGATCGCTTAGTAGTTCTCGAGGTGCACCATGTCGTAATATGAAGCGATGAAGGATGAAGGATGCTACGTCCCGCGCAGTGGCACTTGGAAGGGCGGCGGTCTCAGCGTAGCGTGTTAAATGGTCCACAGCGACTATAATCCACCGATTTTCATCTGATGTTGTCGGTAGAGGGCCATAGAGATCAATTCCGATCCGATCGAAAGGTTTGGCAGGGCACGGAAGCGGTTGAAGCGCACCGGACGAGTGGAAAGGCGGTGATTTGCGACGTTGACAGTCAGGACAGCCCATAACAAATTTTCGAACGAAATTATAAACTCCGCGCCAGTAGAAGCGATGGCGAATGCGTTCGTAAGTTTTGAAAACTCCGGCATGACCACATTGGGGATCGTCGTGAAAGGAGGCGCAGATTTGTGATCGCAAGTTTCGCGGGACAACCAAGAGCCACTTACGACCTTCGGGGGCGCAGTTGCGTCGGTGTAGTAGCCGATCACGAATGGCGAAATGAGCAGCTTGACGTCGAAGAGATCGTGGTACCGTAGTGGTTGACGATCCAGAAAGACAGTTAAAAAGAGAAGCGATCCACGGGTCCTTGTGTTGTTCACTGGTAAAGGAGTCGAGGTCGAGAGATGCGATGGAGATACCAGTGGTTCCGCAGGCCGAGTCGGGAGGTAAACGCTCTTTCTTCTTCACAATATATATAAATATATATATATATATATATATGTGTGTGTGTGTGTGTGTGTTTAGACGATAGCGTTCCAGACACTGCGATCAGTCTCAACTCCGTCTTTAAGGTATAAGGCAAAAATACTTATTTATGTAACTGCGTTCGGAAGCGCTGTGCTGTCACTTGAGCGTCCCCGCGTCCCTCGCTCGCGCGCTTCTTTCTCGTTTCCTTGTCCCAGCCCAGAACGTGAAAACTAATGAACATTCCCGGCCGCGCAAAGTTAAACACATATTTCAAGTGGGTACAGTCTTTGTATCGGCCTGATCGCAAGGTGACCGTTTTGCAACTTAGTCTTGCAAGAACGAATGAATGAGACCGTGTGCACTGCGGTACACTTCCGTGACCCTTGCAAGCTTCCATAGCTGGCGTGGCGTGTTGTCCGCATGCACGAGAACGATGTCTCCTTGCTTCAATGCTGTATTTGATTTCGTGTCGGCAAAGTGTGCAGATCGTAATTGCAACAGGTATTCTTTTTGCCAACGCTTCCAAAAACTTTCAACCAGCAGCTTCCTGTGGTTGTGTCTGCGTATGGCGCCTGATCGTTTGGAATCACTGTTGACTTCTTCAGCGGTCGCATACGGTATGGAAGTCAATCTTTTTCCAAGGAAAAGTTCGGCTGGCGTCTAAGTGCAAGGTTCTCTTGCATCTGTCTTGATGAAATTCAGAGGCCTAGAAGTTTACGACTGCTTCGACCTCCACCAGCACTGTCGATATTTCTTCGTTGTTCAGACGAGCTTTGCCGATAATTTTTCGCAGCGGAAGCTTCACTGATCGTACAAGGCGCTCCCACCATCCACCCCACCAAGGAGCATTTGGTGCTATAAACTTCCACGAAATGCCGTTGGTGCTGAGTTGACCAGCGACGTCCTCTTCAGAGAACATTCGGTTCAGCCGCTTTATGTCTGCCGATGTCTTGTGAATGCTTCGTGCGTTGTCAGAATGGACGCTAGCTAACGGGGGAGTTTCTACTCCCTCCCACGCATAGCCGTGCGTGGCTTTGCCGTGTCCGGGGAAAAGGGGATCCCGGGGGTTGAGCCGACGCTGGGTGATTGGACCGTTAAGGCCCCCCGGCAGATGCAACACATCCCTTTCGCCCCGGCTTCACGTAGACGGCACCCCTGGGCTGACCCACCCAGGAGAAACCGGCAGTCGCCTTTTCCTATCTCTCTCTCCCTACATCTTCGTCTTTATCTCTTATTATTTATCGGTCGTGTCTTCTACTCTCTTCCGTTTTCTTCCAAACTTCCTGGTGGCTAGGGTTAACCCTGTGAAAATAGCCTACCTTGGTCTAGGCGCTTTGGGTTATAGTGGCGTTATACGGCTGGCGTCTGCAGGTTTCAGCATCCGCAAACTTGTAGCGTCCCCTCGTTGGGCTCCTTGGTGGGTGGCCGCCAACGCTTCTGAAGAAAATTAAACTGGAATGCATAGAGCGTTTCCCTTGTTGAGTGATCGTACCGCCTTAAACGCGTACGCACCGAAGACTTTGGCTTTTTCAATCGATCAAATGAAAACTTTCCCCATTTTCATGTTATACATAGTGAGATAAGCAGAAAGCAAGCCAGAACTGTATCCCCCTTTGTAGTAGACAGATGTCTCACAGAAACTCTTGGAGCCGGGTACAAAGTTACCAAAATGGCCAGCGGAGACCTCCTCCTTGAAGTTCGAGAAAAAGAACAGATTTAAAAGCTACAGAATCTTTCAACTTTTGGTGACACTCCCATCACTGTAACGTCACACATATCTATGAACACTACCCGTTGAGCAGTATCTAATGCTGATTTGCTCAGCTTGACCGAAGAGGAACCACTGGAGGGGTAAAAGAGTCAGAATGTGACCAATGTACAAAGAATCACCATTAGAAGAGACAACAAGGTAACACCAACGAAACAACTAATACTCCCGCTCGCTTCCAGTAATCTGCCAGAAAGTATTCAAACAGGGTACACGAAGACGTCGATCAGACCATACATACCTAACCCACGTCGTTTTTTAAATGCCAGAAGTATGGTCATGGCTCGCAAAGCTGTCGCGGTCACCAAACTTGTGCACAATGTGGAGTGTCAGGCCACAATTCTGACCATTGCGAAGAACCATCACACTGTGTGAACTGTGGCGGAAATCATGTCGCATACTCATGGTCTTGCTCATTTTAGAAAAAAGAAAAAAAATTATCACGTTGAAAATTAAAGAAAATATCACATTCAAAGAAGCAAGACGAAGAGTGTCGCCCTTTTACGGCGCTACATATGCTGATGCGGCGCGTGAGGGGGCAACGCCGCACCAGCCCTCGCCACCCCTTCGGCCAGCGCAGAGCGAGCCGTCGGCTGTGGCGCCTGCCCCCAAGGCGGCAGTAGTTCAGTCTACTCCGCCTCCTAGCGAATCGAGGCCGGAGACTCAAGGGTGCTCTGGTCTCAAGGCCTCTTCTTACCAGGCGAGGCCTAAAATCCGAACCACCAGCTCGCATGTGCGGCCACCCATTGCCTCTGAAGAGGCATTGAATACAACGGTACCCTTGGTACCGAAGGAGCGGCATGGCTTCTTAGAGTGCGCCAAGAAAACAAAAAAGCAGATAACAGGCCCTGGTGACAGCCCTGTTAAGTGAACTCAAATTTCTTGTCTAAACAGCCACTCACTTTTCGTACACACATCACTATTTTACATTCACCATGAACACTCAAATTATACGATGGAACGTCAGGGGCCTTCTCAGAAACCTTGACGACATCCAAGAACTTTTACACGAACACTCACCAAAAGTGTTGTGTGTACAAGAAACACACCTTAATTTAAAACACACAAATTTTCTTCGTAAATACGTTATTTTTCGAAAGGACCGTGTTGATGCCATGACATCATCCGGAGGTGTTGCCATCATAGTGAATCAAGGAATTGCATGCACACACTTACAACTCCCAACATCTCTTGAGGCAGTGGCTGTTCGAGCAGTTCTTCTTGATAAACTGATCACAATCTGCACTATTTAAATTCCTCCTAGCTATCAGCTGCAAAAACGTGATTTACACTCTTTATTTGATGAACTTCCGGAGCCTTATGGTCTCCTTGGAGACTCTAATGCGCATAGCAGGCTATGGGGTGACTCTCGGTATGACGCGCGAGGTCGACTGATCGAACAGTTCCTTCTCTCGTCGAGCGCGTGTCTCCTAAATGGAAAAGAACCAACCTATTATAATCTCCGCTAATAACACCTACTCCTCCATAGACCTAAGCATAGTATCTCCATCTCTTGTGCCTCTACTCCAGTGGAAAGTCGTCAGTAATCTGTACGGAATTGACCACTTTCCCGTAGTTTTGAGCCCAACTACAGTCACTGAGTGCCCACCACGTGTTCCCAAGTGGTTCATAAATACAGCTGACTGGGAACAGTTTTATACCATCGCTCGTCTAGGTTGGAATGACATATGTACTTTGAACATTGATGTTGCTGTCAACTACTTCACGGCGTTTTTGATTGATGATGCAACAAAATGCATCCCACAAACAAATGGAGACCCTGGAAAACGGCGTGTGCCATGGTGAACTCTGAATGCCGAAACGCGCGCAAACAGCAAAACAGAGCTTGGAGGCTGCTTCGGAACTCACCGAAAGCCGAAAATCTTGACACCTTCAAGAAAATAAAGTCCCAAGGCTGGAGAACGCGTCGGCAGGCCAGAAGAGAAAGCTGGCAGAAGTTTTTGTCAGGGATCAATTGATACACACAGGAGACTAAAGTCTGGAACATGGTCGTTAGGATAGCCGGAAAACAAGTACACACACTTCCACTCGTAAACACTCAGGGCGATACCTTGGAAGATCAGGCAAACGTCCTCGGTGCACACTTTGAACAGGTGGTTCAGCTCATCCCGCTGTACTGACACTTTCCAAAAATACAGAACAAGAATAGAAAAGCAGAAACTCGAACACAAATGCACTAGATACGAGGCATATAACCAAGCTTTCAGTCTAGCCGAGCTTCGAACGTCTCTAAACTCCTGCAGTACTTCTGCCCCAGGTTCTGACCATATAGTGCGTGAAATATTGTCACGGGGTCGTGACGTGGCCGAAGACAGGAGACTTCGTGTTGGGATTTAACTGTTTATTTGGGCGAACCTGTGCCCGGTAAACGGAAAGTCCAATTACAGCAGCAGTCTCGCACAGATAGCAGTCTCGGACTGATAGCGGCGAACGGAGCGTCGGCCTTCGATCAACTACTAACAAGCGGCGAAGCGCGTCGGCATTTTATACTCTTGCCGTCGAATGTTCTAGCGTTATCGCTGGCGGTGGCGTAGCTTCCAGAACAATCTGTACCATTCGCACAGTGGGCGTGATCTTATCCAAATGATCTACTACAGTCCGGAACCTTCTAGAAAACTGCAGGCGCGGTTTGCGCTGAGATTCATGTGGTGTTTTGAAACGATAACAAAAACTTGGGAAATGGAACGTGGCATTGCCCCCCTCTGAAAAAAAGGCATCGTCACGATGCTTTAACTAAAGATGAAAGTACAATAATAATGCAACAAAGTTCAATGAATAAATTCCGATACAACATTAATACAAAAAACACTGGTTCAGTTTGTTAACGCGCATGAAACGGCTTGAGGCGCGCGACATGTACGACTTCAGGTCGCGATCGGCGTCGTTGAGAGTTCGTGATGCCGTCGGGGACAACCTCGTAATCAAGTGGGCCGAGACGTCGAACCACCCTGTACGGTCCGAAGTACCGTCGCAGAAGCTTTTCACTTAGTCCACGTCGGCGTATCGGCGTCCACACCCAAACACGTTCACCGGGCTGGTATTCCACGAAGCGTCGTCGAAGGTTGTAACGGTGGCTGTCGGTCGTCTGTTGATTCTTGATACGGAGCCGCGCAAGTTGTCGGGCTTCTTCGGCGCGATGAAGGTACTCGCTCACATCGAGGTTTTCTTCATCGGTGACGTTGGGTAACATGGCATCGAGCGTCGTTGTCGGGCTCCTTCCGTAGACCAATTTGTATGGAGATATCTGCGTCGTCTCCTGCATCGCCGTGTTGTATGCGAAGGTCACATACGGAAGAATGGCGTCCCACGTCTTGTGTTCGACATCGACATACATTGACAGCATGTCGGCGATCGTCTTGTTTATTTATTTATTTATAATACCCTCAGGGCCAAATGGCATTACAGAGGGGAGTGGATTACATTGAATAACACATGGTACATGGTGGGGAGGGAAAAATACAGCGTTAGTACGAATATAATCAAAAGTCAGCGTACAAACAAAAATACATTAAATAGGTCCTGCGTATACAATGTCAGCTACGGTATCACGAAAAAGATGGTTGTCGTTAATAGCAACAAGTTCAGGAGGAAGGTGGTTCCACTCGCGAGAAGAACGAGGCAGGAACGACTGCGCAGCTGTGTTAGTACGATAAGTGATAATTCCAACCTTGTGACGGTGATCGACACGGTTGGAAAAATACTGGGGTTGCAAAATAAGTTCGTCGCGCAAGATGGGGTGGTGATACAATTTATGAAAAGTTGATAGGCGGGAAACTTTTCTTCGAAGTGACAGGGTAGGCAGGGACAGATTATTTTTCATTGCAGATATACTGGCAGTGCGATTGTAGTTCGATAATATGAAGCGTGTGGAATTATTCTGAACTAGCTCAAGCGATGTAATTAAATTAATGTGGCTGGGATCCCAAATAGAAGAAGCATATTCTAGTTTAGGTCGTATTAATGTTTTGTACAGGGCTAATTTCAATGAAGATGGAGCTTTGGAAAAGTTACGGCGTAGGTACCCAAGCGTACGGTTTGCTTTGTTGATTATTTGTTCGACGTGCATTGCCCAAGAGAGATTGGATGTTATGTGGACGCCTAAGTACTTGTACGAGTTAGTAGATTCAAGAGGTATGTCGTTTAAGTAGTAAGTAAATTGACTGCAAACACTGCGGGACACGCGCATGACTTTACATTTGTTTATGTTCAATTTCATTAACCATGTACGGCACCAGTTATCAACAGTGTTAAGGTCTGATTGAAGAGTACACGAATCGGTTATGTTATTTACCTCACGAAAAAAAATGCAATCATCAGCAAATAAATGAATTCTGGATTTAATGTGGCAGGGGAGGTCATTAATATAAATTAGAAATAAGAGAGGCCCAATTACCGATCCCTGAGGAACGCCGGAGTGTGCTTCAGTAAAACAAGAATTATACCCGTTAGCGCAAACAAATTGTGAGCGATTTGTGAGAAAACATTCAATCCATTTAAACACGTTATGATCAAGTTTCAGTTGGCTTAGTTTGTGAAGTAAAAGTTTATGACATACCTTATCAAATGCTTTGGAAAAATCTAAAAAGATGCAATCAGCTTGTGATGAGTTGTCCAAAATGCGGTGTAATCTGTTAGTAAATGATACCAGTTGTGTGTCACAGGAGTATGATTTACGAAAGCCGTGCTGAGATGACGTGAAGAAGGAATTACTTTCAAGAAAATTTACAAGGTTTGTGAATATGATGTGCTCTAATAGCTTACAGCACGTACTGGTAAGGGAAATGGGACGATAATTAGCAGGGGAACTTTTACTACCAGATTTATGAATAGGAACTACTTTCCCGATTTTCCATTCAGATGGGAGAGTAGAAGTGTCGAGTGATTGCTGGAATATCTTGGCTAATATGATGGAACTAATTTCTACAGTATTTCTTAAAAATTTACTATTAATCGAATCATAACCAGGGGAAGAATGGTTGCCTAATTTGTTGATAAGGGAAGCGATACCAGAAATGTCTACTAGAATTGGTGGCATGGGGAGGTGATTGTAGCAAAAGGTGGAAGGAAGTGGAACATCAGATGTTTTTGTAAACTGGGCAGCAAATGTGTTGTTGAGGGCTGTTGCACACTGATTGATGGGAACTGTGTCACCAGATGAGTCTTGCAAAAAGATGTAATTATCTTTTGGGGGATTGATAACGCGCCAGAACTTTTTTACATTTGTTTTTAACATTGACGGCAATACATTAGAGACGAAGTTATCTTTAGCTTGTTTGAGTGCCCTGACGTAAATACTAGATGCGGTATTATAAGCGGCCCATCGTTCGTTAGTTGGCGAGCGCTTAGCTGAACGATAAAGGCGTTTTTTCTTGTTAGACAGGCGTTTGATAGTGGTATTGTACCATGGCGATTGTGAGTGACTAGCAATAGTGTAGGTTGGTATGTGCTTTACGGTGAGGCGATGAACTTCGGCAGCAAACATATCCCAGTTAGACTGAACGGAACGGTTGTTAAAATCGGTCAGAAAGACGTCGGTAAATTCAGGTAATTCACGATTGATAGCATCGAAGTTAGCTTTTTTGTAATCGCAAATAGTTTTTTTTCATTCGGATGCTTTTAGGAGGGGTAGCGTGTAAGTCAAAGGTGAGCAATGAGTGGTCACTAATACCTGGTAAACAGGTAATAGTTGAAACAAAGTCTGGATGGGTGGTTAAAATCAAATCAAGAGTATTTGGCGTAGTAAATGATACTCGGGTGGGTTCGGTAACTAACTGTGACAAAGAGAAGACAGAACAAAAATCTAGGAAATCTTTAGAAAGCGCTGAAGAGGGTGATAAAACCGGAGGGGAGGTATGCCATTTGATATTTGGGAAGTTAAAATCACCAAGAAGGAACAATGGATACGATGGAAATCGACTGATAATATTATTGACAGAATCATGCAATTGGTTAACGAACGTAGAGGACGAAGATGGTGAGCGGTAGCACACACCTATGGTTACTTTGAGATGACCGAGCGTTAATAACGAGAAAATTATTTCTAGGTTACTGTTCACATAAATGGGAGATGAAGGAATGTCTCGCGAAACAGCTAGCAACACTCCGCCACCTCGGCGCTCCGTTCTGTCACATCGATAGACTGTAAAATGTGACGCATTTACGAAAATTTCTGAATCATGCACGTGTTCAGGAAGCCAAGTTTCAGTTAATGCGATTATGTGGGCAGAACATGAGTCTATTGCGCTTGATAATGAGTTGTGTTTGTTTAGAATGCTTCTTATGTTAGTAAAAAGTACAGAAACACGAGGCGTAGTCTGTCGGCCACTGCCCCTTGCGTTTACCTACGGTGACGTTCGCAGCAAAGTGTCGTTGGTAGGACCAGAGCTTCGGCTACTTGACGGAAGTTGTTCGATGCTATCGCTAGCTGCATTATAAATGTAGATTTTGCGGTCGAGATTCAAATTACTGTAGCGCAGTTGAAAATCGGGGGATCCGGGGTAGTTTTTGCCAAATTCAATTAACTTTTTACGAGCAATTCGAGTGCAGGGTGAATAATCTTCGGATACAGATATGTCACTTTCTTTGAAATGTTTTCGCTTCGAGAGAATAAGCTCTTTTGTTTTGAAACTGGCAAGTTTTGCTGTGACAGGGCGACACTTGTTTGGGGAGTATGTACCGAGACGGTGGGCCCGTTCGATGGCGTTACTGGGGAGAGACATATCTGCATCGGCTAGTAAGGTATTTAACTTCGACTCAGTTTCTTTCCAGGGTTCTTTGGCGTCAGGGATACTGTGAAATATTAAGTTGTTACGGCGAGACCGGTCTTCAAGTTCGTTTAGACGCAACTGCAAAAGGTTATTTTCAGTGGTTAGTTCTTCTACAGATTTCTCGGCGGTAGATAGTCGATCACTAAAGGCATCGAGATCCTTTAACTTGCTTTCAATTTGATCTAATCGGCTTTGTATATTTGTCATTGTTGTTTCGATTCCTTTTTGGCCGGTCCTAATCGTTTTTACTTCTGTTACTAATTCTGCTTGACTCTTCGAACTTTGAGATGAGCGTAAATGAATGTCTTTCAGCAGTTGAAACACAATTTTCATTTGTTCAGCGGGGTTATCAGGCAATGACTCAACTTCTAACAATGATTCAGAGCGAGTAGTAGGCCCGGGATTCTCTTCTACGTCGCCTGAACACAGCAGTAATGAGGCCATAGAAAAACACTCAGCAACGGTCTCGCACAACACCCGTGGGCACGGGAACAGCAATAGGAATGGATCATCATTTTTTCTAGCATGCAATGAATACTTGTTACACACCTGCATGGTGAAAACAACACGGGTGAATGCGACGCCGTTGGCGCTGCTCCCGTGCCCACTGAAGCATGCCGGGTGGGGCAGCTCGTATATGTGTGCCGGGGAAGATGATGTCACTGAAGATTGGGCTGGGAACCGAAGGTCGAGTTCCATCCACGTGTCGGGGTTGATGAAAGTTGCGTTGTCAGGTCTTCCTAGCAGCTGCACGCAGGCGTAGTGGCTGTTTCCAACCACGTTTTGCGGGAGTGCGTACGAGCAATCGGAGCACCACGATACCACGGGCAGCCATGACACGAGCAATGCAAGCAAAGCCTGCATGGTGAAAACATCACGGGTGAATGCGACGCCGTTGGCGCTGCTCCCGTGCCCACTGAAGCCTGCCGGGTGGGGCAGCTCGTATATGTGTGCCGGGGAAGATGATGTCACTGAAGATTGGGCTGGGAACCGAAGGTCGAGTTCCATCCACGTGTCGGGGTCGATGAAAGTTGCGTTGTCAGGTCTTCCTAGCAGCTGCACGCAGGCGTAGTGGCTGTTTCCAACCACGTTTTGCGGGAGTGCGTACGAGCAATCGGAGCACCACGATACCACGGGCAGCCATGACACGAGCAATGCAAGCAAAGCCTGCATGGTGAAAACAACACGGGTGAATGCGACGCCGTTGGCGCTGCTCCCGTGCCCACTCAAGCCGCTCGATGAGGCCGTTGGTCTGTGGGTGGTACGCTGTCGTCCAGCGGTGATTTGTTTGGCTGTATGCCAAGATCGCTTGAGTTAAGTCGGCAGTGAATGCGCTTCCTCTGTCGGTGATAAGGACCTCCGGGGCGCCGTGACGTAGGACGATATTTTCGACGAAGAACTTAGCTACCTCGGATGCACTGCCTTTTGGCAGGGCTTTTGTCTCGGCGTAGCGGGTGAGGTAGTCGGTAGCTACCACGATTCACTTGTTTCCGAAAGCCGACGTCGGGAACGGCCCCAGTAGGTAAATACCAATCTGCTGGAAAGGTCAGCAAGGTGGATAAATTGGCTGCAGAAGTCCAGCTGGCCTTGTCGGCGGTGTCTTGCGTCGCTGACAGTCCCGGCATGTCCTCACATGACGAGTGACGTCGGTAGTAAGACGTGGCCAGTAGTACCTTTCTTGTATCCTCGTGAGCGTGCGAGAAACACCGAGGTGCCCTGCCGTCGGGTCGTCGTGCAGGGCCTGCAGGAGTTCTGGTCGCAGAGCTGAAGGCACCACAAGGAGGTACTTAGCCCGAAGCGGTGAAAAGTTTTTCTTTTGTAGAAGACCGTTTCTTAGAAAAAACGACGCAAGTGCGCGCTTGAATACCTTCGGGACTTCGGCGGTCCTGCCTTCGAGGTATTCTATTAGGGCCTTAAGTTCCGGGTCGGCCCGCTGTCGTTCAGCGAAGTCGTCGGTAGTGATCGTTCCCAAGAAGTAGTCGTCATCCGGGTCGTCGGGTAACGGTTGGTCGACAGGCGCACGAGAGAGACAGTCGGCGTCGGAGTGTTTTTTGCCGGACTTGTAAATGACAGTAATGTCATATTCTTGAAGTCTCAGACTCCATCGTGCGAGGCGACCTGAAGGGTCCTTCAAGGTGGCTAGCCAACACAAGGCGTGGTGATCGCTCACAACTTTGAAGGGCCTGCCGTAGAGGTAGGGGCGAAATTTCGACGTAGCCCAGATGATGGCGAGGCACTCCTTTTCTGTTGTGGAATAATTTGCTTCTGCTTTGGATAGCAATCGGCTGGCGTAACTAATAACCCTTTCAAGCCCGTCGGCCCTCTGCACAAGAACGGCGCCAAGACCTACGCTGCTTGCGTCAGTATGTATTTCTGTCTCGGCGAATTCGTCGAAATGGGCAAGTAACGGAGGCTTCTGGAGGCGATGTTTAAGCTCCTGGAAAGCGTGTTCCTGTGGCGTTTCCCACTTGAACTCCACGTCGGCCTTGGTAAGGTTAGTGAGAGGATCGGCGATGCGGGCGAAGTTTTTCACGAACCGCCTATAATAGGCGCACAGGCCCAGAAATCGGCGTACGGCTTTCTTGTCAGTGGGCGGCGGGAAGTCGGCGATGGCGTCTGTTTTCCGTGGATCAGGACGAACTCCAGACTTGCTGATAACGTGCCCCAGAAACAAGAGCTCCTTATACGCAAATCTGCACTTTTCTGGCTTCAGTGTGAGTCCGGAAGTCTTGATGGCTTGAAGTACAGCTTCAAGGCGCCGAAGATGCTCGTCGAAACTCGAGGAAAACACGACGACGTCGTCCAAGTACACAAGGCAAGTCTGCCACTTCAATCCTGCCAGTACTGTATCCATAACGCGTTGAAAAGTTGCAGGCGCTGAGCAAAGGCCGAAGGGCATCACCTTAAACTCGAAGAGGCCGTCCGGTGTTATAAACGCCGTCTTCTCTCGGTCTCTTTCGTCGACTTCGATTTGCCAATAGCCAGTCTTGAGGTCCATTGACGAAAAGTACTTGGCGTTATGGAGCCGAACAAGTGCGTCGTCTATTCGTGGGAGAGGATACACGTCCTTTCTTGTAATTTTGTTCAGGCGGCGATAATCGACGCAGTAACGTAGGGTCCCATCCTTTTTCTTCACTAACACCACGGGGGATGCCTATGGGCTCTTGGACGGCTGGATAATGTCATCCCGCAGCATTTCATCAACTTGTCTCTTCATGGCCTCACGTTCTCGCGTCGAAACCCTGTACGGACTCTGACGGAGTGGTCTGGCATTTTCTTCAGTTATGATGCGATGTTTCGTGATTGGGGTCTGCCGAATTTTCGATGACGACGAAAATTCGTTCATGTACCGTTTGCTTCGTTCATGTACCGCACGCCCCCGTCAAGCCGTGAACCCAGCCCCTCCACCAGATGTCACGGGGTCGTGACGTGGCCGAAGACAGGAGACTTCGTGTTGGGATTTAACTGTTTATTTGGGCGAACCTGTGCCCGGTAAACGGAAAGTCCAATTACAGCAGCAGTCTCGCACAGATAGCAGTCTCGGACTGATAGCGGCGAACGGAGCGTCGGCCTTCGATCAACTACTGACAAGCGGCGAAGCGCGTCGGCATTTTATACTCTTGCCGTCGAATGTTCTAGCGTTATCGCTGGCGGTGGCGTAGCTTCCAGAACAATCTGTACCGTTCGCACAGTGGGCGTGATCTTATCGAAATGATCTACTACAGTCCGGAACCTTCTAGAAAACTGCAGGCGCGGTTTGCGCTGAGATTCATGTGGTGTTTTGAAACGATAACAAAAACTTGGGAAATGGAACGTGGCAATATCATAAAACCTACCAATCGAAACACGAAAAACCTTACTTTGTTTGTACAATGCTATCTGGTTTTCTGGCAATATCCCTACCTCCTGGAAAGAGGCTATTATTATTCCCACTTTGAAAGAGAGCAAAGGACCCTTTTTTGCCTTCGAGTTTTAGGCCTATTGCACTTAACAGCTGCTTGTGCAAAGTCTTCGAAAAAATCATAATCTGCCGACTTTTACATACCCTTGAAACGCACAATTTCCTCGACACATTTCAGTGCGGGTTTCGAGAAAGTGGATCCACCGCAGACCACCTTGTTCGTATCGAGGCACAGATCAGGGACGCCTTCGTCCACAAAAAATATTTTCTGTCTGTATTCCTCGATATCGAAAAGGCTTATGATACAACATGGCGTTTTGGAATTCTAAGAGACCTGTCCCACCTTGGCTTGCACGGAAGAATATTTAACATAATAGAAAATTACCTGTCAAACCGGACATTCCGTGTCCGAGTGCGCACGGTTTTTTCCCCATTATTTGTCCAGGAAACAGGCGTGCCACAAGGTGGTGTAATTAGCTGCACACTTATTCTCATCATAATGAATTTCTTGCGCTTGTCCATTCCTCGCAATATGTTTTATTGTACATATGTCGATGACGTCCAGCTTGGCTTTAGATCTTGCAATCTGGCAATTTGTGAGCGGCAGGTTCAGATAGGTTTAAAAAAAGGCTCCAAATTGGCAGAAGAAAACGAATTCCGACTGAACCCACAAAAAGGCACGTGTGTCTTGTTCTCCCGAAAGAGAGGCATGCACTCAGAACCCGACATTGAACTGAACGGTCAACGTCTGTCTGTTAATACGGAGCATAAATTCTTATGATTAATCTTGGACAACAAGTTGACCTTTGTACCGCACATCAAGTATCTAAAACAAAATGTTTAAAAGCCATGAATGTTTTAAAAGTGTTGTCACGTACTAGCTGGGGTAGTGACAGGCAATATCTCATGAACCTATATAGAAGCCTCATTCGCACCCGCTTAGATTATGGGGCCGTTGTTTATCAGTCTGCGACTCAAAGTGCTTTGAAGATGCTGGACCCCGTGCACCATTTGGGCATCCGCCTTTCTACGGGTGCTTTTCACACCAGCCCTGTAGAAAGCCTTTATGTCGAGTCAAATGAGTTGTCGCTTCATCTGCAGAGAACTTACAAGTCCTTTGTTTATTTCCTGCGGGTAAAAGCAGACAAGAAGCACCCCTCATTCTCTACAATTAATAATTTGTCGAGCTCAATTCTGTTTCAAAACAGGCCTTCTATGAGGCAGCCCTTTTCAGTTCGCCTGAAAAGTCCAGCCGAGGAAACTTGAGTCTCACTTGAACACAGTTTAATGGCTCCTGTAGCATACCCGCCACCGTGGCAATGGCAGACTATAGACTGCGATGTGCCTTTTCTAGAAGTTTCGAAACATGCGCCCATTGCCCACATCAGAACATACTTCCTGGAACTTCAACACAAATACACACGTCCTGAGTTCTTTACAGATGCCTCCAAGTCTAACTCCTCTGTGTCGTTCGCTGCTGTCGGCCCATCCTTTTCGGATGCTGGCCCTTTACATCCAGGCTTAAGTATCTTCACAGCGGAAGCCTACGCGATACTTGTGGCGGCTAAACACATCAAGCAATTACAAAAACAAAAAGCAGTAATTTATACGGACTCCCTCAGTGTGGTAACGGCTCTGCACACTCTTAAATAATACAAAAAGCCAGTCCTCCTCTCACTTTACTCCATTTTGTGCACACTCTACACACTCAAACAACATGTTGTAGTGTGCTGGGTGCCAGGGCACCGCGAGATTCAAGGCAACGTGAGGGCGGATCAGCTCGCTGAATCCGTCCACAAAAGCACCGCCACTAGACCCATATCAATCCCGGCCCTTGATCTTAAGCCGTCTTCAAACGAAAGCTCAGGGACTACTGGCAGAGCAAGTGGGATAGACACATACAAAACAAACTACACGTTATCGAGCCACACCTTGGCCACTGGCCACCAGTATAAAAATCGTGTCATACACAGGTAACAATAACGAGACTCAGGATAGGACACATAAACGACACACTCATATATTTTTTCCGGTGGCGATCCACCATTGTGTGACAGATGTGGTGAAGCACTAACAGTTCTTCACATTTTAATTCAGTGCAAACAATTGGACACTATAAGAAAACAACACTTTCCATTACCCTACCGACAACATATACCTTTACTCCCTGCAATGTTCGTCGGTAGGGAACCGCTTTTTAGTCATAAATTATTGTTAGCGTTTTACGAGAAATTCATAGTTTTCATATCATATACCCGGGCATTCCGTAGCACGACCTCTCCTGAGAGGTTTTCGCTGCGGTGGCTACACAAGAAAGCACTTGCCTCATGGCCCTTCGACGCAAGGGTATGAACGAGTGAGGCACTTGTGCTAATGCCATACATATCCACCATCGTCTTTTATTATCACCAACTTTTGTCATCTATTCACACCACACACACCTTTCACGGCGTGGTCATGATTTTATTAATTGTATGTTCTTACCCGCCTTACCGCGAGGAATTATATGGCCCTTATACAGCCGCTAATCACAATAATTGTCCAAATTCCTTGTCCCATGAACTGGCGCTCTTTGGCCATCGAATGGCAATTGCGCCAAAAACACCATATATCATCATCAAGAGCGTTGTCAGAATAGATCACCTTAGGTAATCCTCTCCGAGCTGCAAATCGTCGTAGGCACAGCAGGAAAGCATTGGATTTCATTTCCGAGACAAGCTCGAGATGCACGGCTCTAGATACGGCGCACGTAAAAAGTGCAACGTAGCACTTCGTGTCCCCTTTCTCCGTGCGTGCATACAGAGGGTCCGCGAAGTCGACTCCTACAACTTCGAATGGGTTCGTTGGTGTCACTCGATGAGTTGTTAACTGAGCAGTCTCAGCAGTTCCTTGGCCCGCACTGGAACGCTTGCATATATTGCAGCTATGCAGCACTCTTTTTACCAACGAGCGAGCTCGAGAAATCCAATAGCGTTCCCGAAGCTGTGTAAGTGTATCTCTAACTTCTCCAAGTAAGACTTGAAGATGGGCTCTGTTTGCCAAAAGTGTCGAAAAGTGGTGACTTGACGGCATTATGATTGGGTGCTTGATATCTTGTGTGGAATGCATGAGGAATAAACGGCCTCCAACCCGAAGAATTCTGTCTTTGTCTATGTAAGGGCGTAGTTCAGATGTAGACTCGACTGTAGACTCGAGATGTATGTACTCGACTGTAGACTCGAGATTCGAGATGTAGACTCGACTGGTTGGCCGTTGGTCAAAGTGGTGAGTTCTTCAAGAAAGCCTTGCTCTTGTGTACATCTTATCCAATACTGTTCAGCGTTCAGGATTTCTGTCGCTACGAGATGTCCTGTATGATTACTTCTTTTTCTGCTTCAGTCAGTAAATCTGAAAATCCACGCAGTGACTCTAAGTAGGTGCTGAATCCTGCTGTACCATTGAATATCAATTTTTAGAACTGAGAAGCGTGTGATTAGTGCGACGTGGACTGTTGTAACTTCACCTTGGGTGGCTTCCGCTATGTCTAGTTCACAGAACTGTAGGGGCCATTGAGACATCGGTTTAGTTAGCCACTCGGGACCATGCCACCATTTTGAGCATCACAGCAGTCTTTCAAGCGTCGCGCCACGTGTGAGTAGGTCAGCCGGGTTGTCCGTTCCAGGACAGTATATTCACTTTGATGGATCTGTAGTGCACCTAATTTCATTGACTCTGTTGGCTATGAACTGTTTCCACTTTTTGACGGCACCTTTTATCCATGACAACACAATGGCGGAATCTGTCCACATCGTGTAGTCAACTTGAACATTCCTCAAAGCCCTTTTCACGTATGCCAACATTCTTAAGCCGATTAAGGCAGCCAGCAGCTCCATTTGCGGCAGCGTTGTCTCCTTAATGGGTGATACACGGGACTTCGCAATCAACAGTATTGGCTCCTCAGGACTTGATACGACGTATATCGCTGTTCCGTATGCCGCTGGACTGGCATCGCAGAAAACATGTGCTTGAAGCACATTGGTCTTCCTTGCTCCGCCGCCCAGATAGCGAGGAACGAAGACGTCTTGCAGTTGCGGCAGCTGGATGACGCAATCATTCCATTCTTTTTGCAGGTCATTGGGTAGTATTCATCCCAGCCAATTCCTCGTATCCACAGTCTCTGAAACAATATTCGTGTGGCAATAGTATATGGTCCTACAAATCCCAACGGGTCAAATATTCTTGATGCTGACTGCAAGACAAATCGTTTTGTACCCGTCTGTGCTGTCAAAAACCAGAGTAGATTTTCAACCGAAAAGTTTAATTCATCCTTTGCAGGATTCCAACCCAAACCCAGAACCTTGACCAACGTTTCGTGAAGAACAACCATCTCATTACTAGTAGATTCCACTTGATTTTCAAGCGTGCGAATTAAATTTACTGAATTTGTTGTCCATTTTCCCAATGTCATGCTGGCTGATTTCGTTATTGTGCGCGCTTCTTGGCATAGTTTAGCTGCTTCCTCTTCTGTGTCGGCACCAGTGACTAAGTCATCCACGTAAAACGACTCGGCAAGAGTTTGCGCTGTTTGTGCTATGACAGCCGGTGCTCTTTTCACGCGGTATAGAATAGTAGTTGTGAGCAAAAATGGGCTACATGTAGCTCCAAAAGGCACTCGTGTCATCCTCCACTCTTGCAGCTTGCCCTTAGATAAATCTCCTTCTGCAAACCAGAGAAAGCGGAAAGCGTCTCTGTCGTCCTCCCGAATCGCAATTTGAAGGAATTCCTCTTTTATGTCCTCGATAACTGCTACCGGGTGCGTTCTGGAGCGTAGCAGAATTTGCACGTGGTCTTGCTCTAAGTTGTCACACTTTTTAAGACAGTCATTAAGGGACTTGCATCCTTTGGCATGTGACGAAGCGTCAAACACCACTCTCATTTTCGTCGTCAGTGCTTGTTCACGCATGACTTCCTTGTGCGGCACGTAATATAATTTCGTCACCTCTGCAGGTATGTCACTGACTACTTCGGCGTGTCCTGCCCTCAAGTACTCCCTTATGGTACGGTCATACGTTTCGAGCAGTCCTTTCGAGACGGTTGACAAGCTTGTCCAGTTGAGTAACGGCTACTTGCCTGTTGCTTGCAAGCTCGAAATTATCCTTCCAAGGGAGGGTCACTTCATATCTTCCGTTTATAAAGCTAATCGTTTGCTCAAAATTCCTCATGATGTTGCTCATTTCAGGTGGCTTGTTTATCGTGTCCTTAATTCCTATGTTTTCAAGTTCCCAAAAGGAGCGAAAAATTTCGTCGGAATCGGTAGCTTGGGCTTTTAGCGCGCACACCATCATTTGTGAAGTACTTGGGCGGGACACAAAGTGCGATGTGCTTCCCTGGAAAGTCCATCCAATCTTGCAGTTCAGTGCAATCAATGATTCGTTGCCTTCGCACCGTGAAACTTCGCCGGTCAACACTTTCCACATCTGATCGGACCCGATAAGTACGGTGATGTCACTCTTAGTTATGATAGATGGATGTTGGAGCTCATCGGCAACATCATTTCCCAGCTTCTTGAAAGACGGAACGAAGGCTACGTCCATTGCAGTCTCTGCGGTGTCTTGGCAGATGCTTGGGATCTCTATTGCAGTTAAGACTGTTTCCGCGTCGGAAAACTGGCTTCGCTGTCGTAGTTCTACTATGCAACGCCTTTTAGCCTCTTGGTCCGATGTATTTGTGAAAGTATTGAAGGCTATTTGAGTTGCTCCCACGCTTTTCAGCTTGAGGTGCTTGGACAGATCTTCAGTTACGAAAGTCCTCTGACTGCCACCATTGAAAACGCCTCATATGTAGCGGCAGGTGTCATCATTCATGGCGCATGCTCTGAAAGTCTGGAGAAAAACGGAAGTGGTAGAGTCTTCCTTGACGGGTCTTCTTCCAAGTGATGCACAATCTGTCGTAGTTTTTTCGTAGTTCTTGTTAGCATAGTCTGACTTTCGCAAACACCTATCGGGATCGCACATGCTTGTAGCGTGTCGAGCTTGGCATCTGGAGCAGAAAATCCTCGTTTTGCAGTCCCGTGCCTGATGTCCTTTGGTGGTGCAGTGGAAACACCTTTTGTCGTTGGAAAGCAGTTCCTTCTACTGCGTCAGTGACAAGTCAGCTGTGCAGGCTTCCGATCCGTGACGGCTGGACGAGCAGAATACGCAGTTGTCCTTTTTTTCTCGTACCGAGTCGCTGTGAAGCACAGATGACGTCGGTTTCCCACTGCGAGAGTACGTCGACTGACTGGCCACGGGGAGTGTTCCATGTTCTCGTCCTTTGGCATCTTTAAAATCACTCTTCTCCAGGCTTTCCAGATCGATACACAGGAAGTTGAGCACATGGTCAAGTCCCACGGGTGTAGCTTCAGCTATCGAGTCATATGCCAACTGGACGGCACATGATCGATGATACTGCACGACTATATCCCGTGGAAGAGCACGCAGTCGGATGTCGCAGAGTATTGACAAAAATGACAACTTGTGCACACCCAAAGTCTCTAAGCCTCGGATAATTACGAGAACTTGATCGTACAAGCTGCGTAGCGCTTTGGTATCAGTCGATGAACGGACAGGGCTTTACATCCGTAGCTTGGCAAACTATTCTTTCTCCAGGCGCGTCTTTTCCCCAAATCGCTTCTGTAGCATTTTGATGGCATCACTGTAGCAACTTTCTGTCGTCGGAAGGCCCAAAATTACTGATGCAGCGTCCCCTTTAAGATACAGTCGCAGGTAATAAACCTTCTCTGTGGCAGTGATGCGATTGTTACTCTTAACAATTTGGTAATATTGTTCCCAAAATTCAGTCCACTTGCATAGGTCTCCAAAAAAAGGAGCTATTGTCAGTTTAGGCAATTTAGTTCCAGTTCCGTCTGATGGTGCTACGACTGTCTAGGCAACTGTTTCTTGAGTTCCTGTCGATGTCCTTAGCATGCGATCTTTCTTGCTGAGAATCTCAGTGACAGTGCGCGTAGCAACGTCCTCGTATTGTAAGACAGCGTTTTAATCGACCTCGAACTCCTCATCAGGTATATGCGGCTCAATGTCATTGATCAGGTTTTTAAGCTCTTCGTTATTAGCCTTCAGCCTCTCATATATGGAGTGAAGCTGGTCATAGGAGGCAGAGTCGTTAGCGAGGAGCTCACTTGCCTCATTTTTAATCCTCGTGTTCTGTGCTCGCGCGACGTCCGCTTCGACTTCAGTCGCTCCCTGCCGCTGCAGTTGACTGGCAGCCGTCCGTAAGGTTCTGGTTTTCAATCCTTGTTCTTCGGCACCAATGGTTAGACGATTGCGTTCCAGACACTGCGATCAGTCTCAACTACGTCTTTAAGGTATAAGGCAAAAAATACTGTTTATTTAACTGCGTTCGGAAGCGCTCTGCTCTCACTTGAGCGTCCCCGCGTCCCTCGCTCGCGCTCTTCTTCTTTCTTTCTCGTTTCCTTGTCCCAGCCCAGAACGTGAAAAATAATCAACATATTATATATATGACGCATTCACAAGGTGATTCTAGGAGAAGCCGACAAAGAGGAAGTGCGCGTGCATTGGAATAAACGCATTGCATCTGGACCACGACGTGTCTCCATTTTGTAGCGTCACACAAGTCGACAGGATCGACCACATCAACGTGCTCTGGCTAAGCCAAAGCCTCTACTCAACATACAGAAGTTCAAGGGAACACCAGAAGACGTCTCCATCGACAAGTGGCTTCTTCTTTTTGACATTAGGGCAGCCGAGGCGTCATGGACTCACCGCGATCGGGTCAGTCACTTCAACGAATAGATTGCAGGGGAAGCGTTCAAGTGGTACCTGACAGAAATTTTCGGCAACGGCGAGACAACTTGGGACGATATCAAGCGTGACAGCAAGCCCGCTTTGCTACGACTGACGGAGATGCCTTCCGTCTCTTCATTCACTACCGACTGAAAGGAGGGCAGACCATCAAGAGCTACTACGACGAGAAAAAGTGACTGGGTTCCTTGGCTGACCTGAAAGAGTCACCTGATTTCTGGACTGACTGATGGTGATCCTCCTGATGTGGAACAGGCGCTCACCGGACTGTCTTTCAAGTCGTCGTTAGAGTGGCTCACCGCTGATCAATTGGTCGAGACATCTTTAAAACGGGTGAGAGGAGTTTCCTTTACTCGTAACGCTGGTATCGCATCAAGAGATCCACGTCTCTTCAGCAGACCGCAGCAACCGACAATAACTCCTCAACCGCGTGCCCCGCAAAACTAATGTAGACACTGCTCAGCTGCTGGTTTCTCACGACAGTTTCACTGGCACAACAAATGTCCGCGCCGCAGCATTGTGTCCGCTATTGATACTGAACGGGGAAACGAGGAGGGTGACCCAGAGTTTCATTATAACACTTCAGTGCTCTCATGAACGGAAAGCCAGTAAATGCAATTCTCGATACAGGAGCAACAATTACTTGTATCAGTGAGGATGTGTACAAACAGCTAAAGCTTCAGTTGATGAGAGACTCCAGCATCATGGTCCAGCAAGTTGCATTAAGCATTCGAACGTTGGGTCGCGTAAACATTCAGTTACAATTTGGGAACGTCATCAAGAAAGTTTATGCACATGTGCTGCGAGGCATAAGAACGCAATTATTTCTTGGCCTAGACAGCGCTTTATACTTCAATCTTTCTGTAAATCTGGAAACCAAGTCAGTGACACAAGCACGTGAGAATATGAACCCTCCGCATCACAATGAAAAGAAAACCATTCAAGCTCCGCTGATGCAAACCCTGACTTCAGAAAACTTATCAGAGCATGAGTCTCTGGCGCTGGGCTTTCTTTTAAGCAAGTATGACTAGATATTTTAGAAATCTCCGACAGATATTGGGTGCATCACTACTGAGAAACATAGGATCGCACTTACCAATGCTGTCCCTATTCGTCGAGCATCATACCAATGTTCACAGGCAGACAAAGTGGAGATCAACAAAAAGGTAACGCTCCCCTCAAGCAAGGTGTTGTGAGGCCTTCATTATCGCCCTACGCCGCACCTGTCATTTTAGCATAAAAGAAAGGTGAAGGACGCACTCGTCTATGTATTGGCTACCGGAAACTCAATGCCATAATGATACCCGACTTTCAAGCAATTCAACGTATAGATAATATTCTTGACAACTTAGGAAAGGCGGAGTTTCTTACTACGTTGGACGTAACGTCGGGATACTGGCATGTCCAAATGCATCCTGACGATGTTCAGAAAACTGCATTTGTCACGCCTGATGGTCATTTTGTGTGGTTGGTAATGCCGTTTGGGTTGAAGAACGCTCCAGCTACATTTGAAAGAGCCATTAAATCAATAATAGCGAAACATCAGCTCACCAATGTTATTAATTACTTTGACGATGTGGTCATATACTCAGAGACATTTATTGATCATATACGACACCTTGAGGCGCTATTGAAAGCTCTCAAAACCGAGAACGTAAAACTCAAACGAAAAAAGTGCTAATTTGCACGCTGCAGCATTGAATACCTGGGCCACAAAATTTTACAAGAAACAGTGACACCTAAGCAAAGTAATGGGGCTGCCATACTCAAATTTTCTACACCAAAAAGAGAAAAATATCTCCAGCGTTTTCCGAGCACTGTAAACACCTACCGTCAGTACATCCGCCACTTCAGCGATATCGCTCTTCCACTCACAAAACTACTCCACAAAGGCAGCAAGTGGGTGTGGACAGAAGCATGCGAGTAAGCTTTTCGTGAACTGAAGGAGCGGATAACTGAAGAACCGGCGCTTCGCATATACGACCTTTCGAGACCATGTACTGTGTACTGTGACGCATCTGGCGAAGGCATCAGTGCAGTGCTGAAACAACCTGATGACAAAGGCAAAGAACATCCTGTTGCCTACTATTCCCGCAAACTACTTAAGCACGAGGTGAACTATGCTATTACAGAAAGAGAATGTCTTGCCATTGTAGATGCCATTCATAAATGCATTGCTACCTTCATGGAAAGTCATTCACTGTTGTAACAGATCACTCTGCACTCCAGTGGCTGAAGAATGTTAAAAATCCTCAAGGTCGTCTCTTCCGGTGGTCTTTGAAACTGTCAATGTATGATGTGAACATCAAACATCGAAAGGGCGCAAGTAATGTCGAAGCAGATGCGCTCTCCAGAGCCCCACTAGTTAATCTTCTATCACACGATGACCTTCAGCCATGCAACAATAAGCGTCCAAAAGGAACGCACTCATTGGAAAATATCATCATTGTTAAAAGAAAAGGACTACGGAAACTATACGTGCCCCGAGAACTACGCCCAACCTTTCTGAAGAATGCACATCAACATTTTGGGCATGTCGGAGTGAAGAAGACGCTATCACTCCTGTCTCCGCAATATTATTGGCCGCATATGGTAACCGATGTTTCCACATACATTCGGCATTGTGATACATGCCAGAGATGCAACAAGACGAAAACAAAAAAGTTTGGGGCGCTTGAGTCACTGCCTCCAGCAGAAGAGCCCTTCGACCTCTTTGCAATAGACACCATAGGAGAATTTTCTGGACATGGCTTGTCAAAAAGGTTTTTACACTTGGTTATTGATCATGCGACTCGTTACGTACGGGCGTTTGCTTATAAAAGTGACAACAGCGACACCTACATTCCATACTTAAAAACAATTTTTTCCTCTGAAAAACCACGTAAGCTCCTTTCAGACCGTGGAAAAGGATTTACTGCAGGAAAATTCAGGCAGTTTTTAAAACATAATCGTATACACCAACTATTCACCTCATCTCATCATCCACAATGCAACGGCATGAACGAGCGGACAAACCAGACTATCGTAACGAGACTTAAATGTAAGATCAATGATGAACCACAGAAGTCTTGGACTAAGCTGCTTCCGGAGGTAATTGACGAATACAACAGGACACCCCACGAAGTGACCGGCTGCGCACTTTCCTTCCCGATGTATGGAATTCCATCTTATCCTACTGTACTGGAACAACGAGAAGAAACCATCGAAGAAGCGCGAAAAACTGCAGTTACCAATTCTATCGCCTACCATAATAAGAACAGTCATTTATGATAGAAAATTTCTCCCGATTGAGTTCCAAGTCGGTGACTTTGTCCTTTACGAGACACCATGGCGTCCCAACAACGGCAAACTGAGTTCCGTCATGGAAGGACCCAACAACATTCTGCGCAAGGTCTCAACAGTGAACTATGAGATCAACCGCTCCATGCTACCCTTACGTAGAAACTCTGACATTGTGCATGTTAGCAAACTGCGGCGTTATTTTGAACCTTCTGAACTGAGACTTTCTTGAGGGGAGGGGGAAGTGTGACGCATTCACAAGGTGATTCTAGGAGAAGCCGACGAAGAGGAAGTGCGCGTGCATTAGAATAAACGCATGGCATCTGGACCACGACGTGTCTTCAGTTTGTAGCGTCGCACGCACACATATATATATATATATATATATATATATATATATATATATATATATATATATATATGGTGTCTGTATTGTCGTCAGTCGTAGACAATTGAAGGCGAAAAAGACAATCAGCCAATCGGCGTTGGTATGATGCCGTCCACTTGTGTTTGCAACATAAAGGCATATTCCTGGATGCATAGAGCCCTGCGTGCAAGGCTTCCAGAAGAGTCTCGGAGAGTAATGAGTCAGCTTAGAGAATGATGGTCTGTTACAATCGTAAAAAAGCCCATACAGGTAATAACGAAACGTCTGAATAGCAATTACGGCTGCCAATCATTTTTTTTTGGCCACAGTGTAACTTTTTTTCAGCTTTGCTGAAGGAACGACTTGTAGAGGCAACGACATGATCTCTGTCATTATGATGCTGAATAAGAACTCCTCCGATGCCGTTACCGCTTGCGTCGCTGTGTACTTCCGCAGGAGCAGATGGGTCAAAATGATGGAGTACTGGCTCTGATGTTAGCAGAAATTTGAGTTGACAGAACGCAGCGTCACATTCAGATGTCCACTCGAATACACTGTCTTTTCGCAAAAGGCTGGTCTATGGAAACACGATGTCCGCAAATTTTGGCACAAAGCACCGAAAATAAGAACATAACGCGTGAAAGCTGCGAAGTTCTTTTGTAGACGTAGGTGGCTTAAAGGCACTGACCGCTTCGATTTTCCGGGGGTCAGGCCTGACCCCATCTTCGTCTACCAAATGGCCAAGGATCAAGGCATGCCGTTCTTCAAACCGACACTTCTTAGAGTGCAAGACCTAGCCAGCCTTTCCCACACAGTCCAGCACGAGGCTCAAACGAACGTTATGTTCTTCGAATGTGTGGCCAAAATGACAATGTCGTCCGCATAGCACAAACAGATCTCTCATTTCAGTGCGCGAAGAATTGATTCCATAAATATTTCAAAAGTTGCGGGTCATTGCATAGTCCTAATGGCATCACATTGAACTGAAATAGTCCATCCGGTGTTACAAATGCCGTTTTCTCTTTGTCAGCATGTGTATCGGGATCTGCCAATATCCTGATCGTAAATCAAGTGAAGAAAAGTATGAAGCAGAATTTTGACAGTCAATTATGTCGTCGTTCCGAGGCAGCGCATATACATCGCTTTTATTCAAGGCATTAAATCGTCTATAATCAACGCAAAACCCCCAAGAACCGTCTTTCTTGCGAACCAAATCAAACGTGCTGCCCACGGGCAGCACGACTCTTCAATAACGCCCTTCTGCCACATGACCTGAACTTGTTCAGCTATAACTTTCCGCTCGGATGACGACACTCTGTAAGGCTTTTGCCAAACCGGATGAGCAAAGCCTGTGTCGATGGCATGCTGTGGTCGAGAGCATGGTAAAGACAGTCGCTTACCCTTGTCGCTGAAGTCAAACACTGTCCTATGTTGTTGTAATAGTTGGACCAATTGTTGTTGTCCATGTGACCGTAGCGTCTTGATAACCATGCTCAAATTGTGGGACTCATTCAAGTACTCCGTTTAGTTGTGCCTACGCGTTTCTCACTTTCCTAGTTGTTAATGGCGACAATAAAATTTTCCGTTGTACCATAGAACAGCGCGAGCTTCATTTCTCGAGGAAGGATAATCTGCGCAGACGAAAAATAATTGCCCACAAAAACGCGCAGCCATTAGTAATTGAAATTGTCAAATGAGGCACTATTACATTTTTATTCGCACACTGAGCCATGAGAGGTTGGACGACTGCATCAAAGACTGATACTGCAGCTATTGGAGTAGATACGGCTACTGAACTCATAGATCATGGTGGTAATGTCAGCTCTTTGGAAACAATCAGTAAGTCTTCGGGAAGCAGCTGCTGCTCAACTAAGGCGCGAAGGGCATCATTACTGCTAACAGAAACTTCACCCGTACCGCAGTCAACGAAAGTGCCACATTCTTGGAGGATGTCAATGTCGAGAATAACATCATGTGTACACAGTTTAAAAATCAGGAATCCAGTTGGGAACGCCTTCCCCGTCAACAACACGTTGACGGCACATACGGGTTAAAGTATGTCTCTACCCACGCCACGAAATCTATCAGAATCCTGATAGGAAAACATATCTTTGTGGCCTAAGCTATTTTTAAACGATCTGCTCATAACAGAAACAGTGGCACCAGTACCCACTAAAGCCGTTGCACGCAATTCGTCTATTGACAGACATATCCGGTTTCTGTTCATCGTAACTGGCGGAGATATATGAGGTGAATCCTGTTGTGCGACCTCACCTCCCTCGGCCACGTCGGCTAGTTTTCCGGCCATGGTGGGGGCGACCGCCGCCGTAGAGGTGAAGGAGAGCGGTGCGTTCGGCTAGGTGGAGGTGTCAAGCTACGGTCAGAAGTGGGGGAGGTTCCACGCCAGCTGCCTTGTCGTATGGTGCTATTGGGATACTTAACCAACAAGGATCGTCATAATTGTGGCCACCGCGAGGAGGTCGAGACGATGGCTCGTATCTTTATGTCATCTTTCTCTGCTGACGGCAGAACTGAGCAATGTGTCCTGGAGCACCACAGCTGTAGCACACAGGAGGTTGACGATATACATTTTTGAAAGCATCGCGAGGGCGTGGTGATACAGGTGCGTATTCGTTCGGGTTCTGATAGTCGGCGGCCAGCAGTCGAGGGCAACTGAAGGGGCGCTGGTGCCTGGTGTCTTGGTAGTGACTGCGCTGCGGCCTCGGTGGTATGACAGAAACGTAGTCATACTCTTCAATGCGTGCTGAAGCAATGGAAACAGGATGCTGATGGTGGTCTGAAACCAGCAAGGGTGTAGCTTCGTAAGGCGTCGCGCGAGTGGGTCAACTGAGTTCTTCACGCACGATCTCGCGTATTGTAGACGCAAGATCAGAAGGCACGTAGTTGTCAACTCCCCATGGACTCCGGGACTGCACCTCGAAGCAGCCATATCACCCGCTAATCTTTGCGATGCAGACGAGCTTCTGTATGATCACAGCCAGCTACTGCTAACCTCCGTACGCATCTTTGCCGGTGCGTCACCAGGGTGCGCGCTGCCGCGCTTCGCAGCGGCGTCGGGATGCTACCACCGGTCGCTCGTCAACAGTCGACCTGGGATGAATGAGCCGCCAGGGGAGCAGTGGCTACCGGAACCCAAAGCATTGTGGACGGCCACATCATCATTCACGTCAACAGCTTCGCTATATATAATAGCGCACCCGCCACCGGCACCACACTGTGGGCTCTGTGACTGCACCTCAACGCAACCATCTAACCCGCTAATCTTTGCGATGCAGGTTAGTTATTCCTACGCGCTGTTTGCAAAAAAATCTAGCAATTACGTCTTGGTGCAGTTGCCGAGCCCACGGTGCTGTCTCGCTATTGCTACCGAATGTGTTTCCGTTATTCATTCTTTGCTGATGTTGTCAGCAGATGTGGAAACTAACCCTGGCCCTAGCGGAAACGATGCCGCGTTGACAGAACTTCAGAAAATAACCGCAGGCCAATACAAAGTAATTACCGAAGTACACAATCTCAAATCTCAGCTAAACACTACTGATAGAACAATAACGAATTTATGCAAACGAATAAATTATACAGACTACAAAAGAAAGCGATCAGGTTTATAGCAAATGTTGACTACTATGCACACACAGATGAACTGTTTCAGCGCTATAATATTGTCCCAATTCACAAACTTTACGAGTATTCCCTAGCAATAAGATATAAGCAATCTCTTTTTCATAACAATCGTGCCTTCCTAGATATTTTTGAACTGGAAACGCATGCTAATCCGTACCCTACTCGTCACCAACAACATTGGAACCTTCCATTCTGTAGAACAAATTTTGGGCGACAAATGTTATGTTTTAGTGTTCCTTTGTTATTAAATAAATTACTGGAGGCGAAAATAATCCTTGAGAAATGCAGTGCACGTGACATTAGGGAAGTGCTTTTATTGTGAAAATTGAGAAAATGGTGGACCAGGCATTCATGGAACTCTCTATATATGTATGTGTGTGTGTATATATATGTGTATATATATGTGCGTATATGTATATATATATATATATATATATATATATATATATATATATATATATATATATATATATGTATATATATGTATACATGTATATGTGTGTATGTATGTGTATATATGTCTGTATATGCATCTCCATATGTGTGTGTATATTTATGTGTATGTGTGTACACGCAATTTCTATGCATAGCATTGTTGTCATATATATAGTATTCTGTATTCCGTCATATTTTGCATTGTACTTCGGAATTTGTGGCGAACTACTTACGCATATTAGTCTCTGTATATAGCATTACTGTACGTGCATCTTCCGACTTGTACTGCGCTAAACATCTCATGGCTTATGTTTCTTTACTCATGTCCACGTTGCTTGCCATGTATTAGGGAGGCTCGGGTTCTCCTCAAGTGACAAAACGTCACTTTTCTCCCGAGCCTGCCCTCATCCTTGGGATGAAATAAAATTGAACTGAATTGAATTGAATTGAATGACCTACCTAGAAGCACACTACCAGGTCCTTATTCCTATCCGAAACGACATCGAAAAGATGCGGGCAGACACAAGCAGCATGTCTCACAAGATCGAGGAGTTAGAAGACCACCTAGACGACGTACAAAATCGATTACGTCAAAATAACCTCATCTTTTATGGTATCCCCGACCCTACTCATAGCGAAACATGGAACGATTCCGAAAAAATAATTATCGATTTCTGCCATATTAATCTAAAAATAACCGTAGGACTTCATAACTTCGAAAAAACTTAGCGCCTTGGTTGTCATTCCCTTGGTAGAAATCGTCCCGTAATTGTGAAATACGCATGTTACAAAACAAAGGAATCGATCCTATCAAATGGCCGGAAATTAAGAAATACAGGACTTTTCGCTCTTTGTTTGACACGCGCGAAAACAATTATTAGGATTTGCCAAGGCTAAATCTCCTAAGATCTCCTTGTGGTATAAAATCCTGCACATCAGTCCGAAACGTTATACTTTTGATAAATTGTGTAGCACACAATTGTGTGATAAATTGCCTTGCAATTGGCCTGTCACCATGTACCTACAAACCGACAATGCCCGGCACTTGTCAAACCACTCTCATTTTCCGTGATATTTACTAAAATCTGCAGTTTCTTTCCAAAACGCGAACTCTTATTGAACATTTTTTTGTAATCCGGAAGCAATATACTGGTACTAAATAAACCTTGGCTCAACGATAACGCTTCAGATGCTGAAATTCTGAGTGACTTACCTGAATTCCGCGTGTATCGTAGCGACCGAAAGTGTACTCGAGGGGTGGTGTTCTGGTCACAATTCACCAAGGTATATAATGTTTCGTTGTACACGTCACATCCGACATTGAATAATTATGGCTCCTTTGCCACGCTCCTCCTCTAACTGTACTTCTCGGCGTTTATTTTAGGCCACCACATACTAATCCAGATTTCTGTGGGCACCTAAACAATACCCTAAGGCAACTTGTTGCCACTTACCCCCAATGCTCGCATGCTTCTCTTTGGTGACTTAATTACCCGAACCTCGAATGACATAACATAGGCATTTCCTCATTATTATGTCATGCATAGACTAGAAACTTCATTGACGTATGTTTAAATTTTAACCTGGGTCAGTTAGTCTCGGAACCAACACGCGTTGCGCAAGAAACAGCAAACACCCTAGACCTAATACTAACTAACAGTTTTGAGGACCTTTCCTCCATGAGTTATCTCCCAGAAATCACTGACCATAAAATCATACATGCCCTATTCTAATTCAGTTCTGCTCCAAAGTACACATCCGCAAAAACAATATGTCTTTACGACCGGGTAAACTACGATGAAAGAACTGAAGGCCTTAACACTTTTTTTTCTGAGTGCAAAGCAGTGTTTCCCACTCGCAGAATACATGAAAACACGTCAATATTCAAAAATAAATTGAGTATGCTCACCAACATGTTCATTCCGAAGGTTACCTTTCATACTATTCACAATGAGCCATGGTTTTTTGTACGTTTAAAACGGCTGGAAAATAAAAAGAAACGGCTGTTCCGTTTGGCCAAACGCCGTGACACCCGGAGTGACTGAAATAAATACTTCGAAGTTGAAAAATTATAGTAATTGAGATCCGGAACACCAAGCATGCATTTCATCCCGATGACTTGCCAAAGCTACTAACCAGCAACCCTAGAAAATTTTGGCAACTTATAAATTCAAAGCAGACTCATGACATCACACTGACTGACGACGCGCACGAACCAGTGACAGACCATGAATGTGGAAAAATATTTAACACCGCATTCGCATCTGTCTTTACTCAAGAACTTGACGCACTCTCACAGTCACCATCAGTTAACATCGAAGCACTCATGCCAACTATCTCGTTTTTCGAAGAAGGCATTGCGTCCGTAATCGATAACATGAAGCTTTCATCATCAGTCGGTATAAACTCAAATAATTCTAAGCTACAGAAGAATGGTAAATCAATTTGTGCCGCCTATTTATCTTCGATGTTTTCACAGTCACTCACCTCAGGAATTATTTCAGATGACTTGAAAACGGGGAAGGTCGTTTCAGTGTACAGACCAGGTAACAGAGATTCACCCTTGTACTAACGCCCCATTTTATTAATTAGTGTTCCCTCTAAAAACATGGAACACGTCAATTACTCTCAAATCGCAAGTTTCTTGAACTCATTTATTTTTTTCATCGATCACAACACAGATTTGTAAAGGTCTCTCCTGTGAAACACAACTAGCGCTCTTTCTTCACGACTTGCACACTAACCTAAACCGTAACCTGCTGACTGATGTAATTTTTCTAGACTATGCGATAGCTGTGGACAAAGTTCCTCACCGCCGCCTTTTGCTAAAACTTTCACACCTGCACCTAGACCCTAACATTTTTCGTTGGATTGAACAGTTTCTTACTAACCATTTTTAGTCAGTCTTTGTTATTGGTCACCTATCTAACTCTCTCCCAGTCACATCAGGCGTTCCCCAAGGATCAGTCCTTGGTCCCCTTCTACCCCTAATATATATTAACGACTTGCCCGATCATGTATCCTGCAGCGTTTGCATGTTCGCGGACGACTGTGCCATTTATCACACTATCATTAACCAGCATGATCACTTGTATCTCCAAACCAGTCTTAACCGCGAGTTCAATTGGTGTAACACAAGGTTAATGACCCTTATTCCTTTTAAATGTAAACTTGTGTCCTTTTCCCGTCGCCACAGCCCATATCGCTTCCAGTATTCCATAGTTAACACTGCAATTGAATCAGTACCATCTTATCTTACCATCTTGGAACAACCTTGTCATATTAAGTATCATGGCGTACCCAAATCGCTAATGTAGTTTCTGCATCTAATAAAGCACTTGGTTTTCCCAAACGCCATCTCCGCCTAGCCCGTTTACATGTACAAATCTTTAATGAGACCGAAATTAGAATATGAATCTGCCATATGGAGCCCACATCAAGCGTATTTATTCAATGCATTAGAAACAGTACAAAGCCATGCTGCCAGATTCATTCACTCATCTTACTCATACGACATCAGTATTTCATCTTTGAAAGCGAAATCTGGACTGCCACCTCTTTCGTTGCGCCGCCGCATTGCAACTATCGTGCTTTATCACAAATTATTTCATTCTTCCTTCAATCAGCCACCTTATATAGCAACCACAGCACGCATATCTCATCGAACCAGTCATCCATTTCAGGTTGCCCGCCCATCATCACGCACAACTGCTTTTTCTGCCTCGTTCTTTTTTCGACGTTAAAGAACCCCAGGTGGTCAAAATTTCCGGAGCCCTCCACTACGGCGTCTCTCATAATCATATGGTGGTTTTGGGACGCTAAACCCCACATATCAATCAATAATTCATCACACTTTTTTCGAGCAGCCATGGACTGGAACAGCCTCCCCCGGGACATCCCCGAAATCGCCCCATCATCTGCCTTTCGAGACCGTATTATTGATCATCTTAATGCTAAAACAACTTTTACTGCTTACTATTAACCTAACTAAAACCCTCCGGGCTGCGGCGGCTGCATTTCCGATGGAGGCGGAAATGATGTAGGCCCGTGTGCTCAGATTTGGGTGCACATTAAAGAACCCCAGGAGGTCAAAATGTCCGGAGCCCTCCACTACGGCGTCTCTCATAATCATCTGGTGGTTTTGGGACGTTAAACCCCACATATCAATCAAATTAAACCCAACCCCTTATGTAATGTCCCTCCTAGAAAGGGGTGCCTTTAAGGTAATAAACTGAACTGAACTGAACTCACTATCGTGATCACAATAGGGAATAGACAAAATTTAGGAGCAATGTGCCTCATCTTAAGCGTCTCAAACGTGCGACAGTGGCGTATGACATCGGCTACTGTACTGATGCTGCCTTTGCCGATATGAAAGCGATAAACATCCTCTGCGATGCCCTTCAACAGAGGGCCGACTTTGTCCTCCTCGGAAATGCAAAAGTTAGCGGTCTTACATAGTTTCAGGATCGCCTCGATGTACATCGTGCACGTTTCGCCTGGGACCTGGGCTTTTGGCAGCAGCGTTTGTTCGGCTTGCTTTTTCTTTGCCATGGTGTCCTCGAAACACTTCTTGATTTCGGAAACGAAGCGTTCCCACGTTATGAGGGCGTCCTCATAGTTCTCATACCACGTGAGCGCCGTGTCCCCAAGAAGAACACCACGTTAGTCAACTGAGTTGCCACGTCCTAAAAGTAGTAGTTTCTCACCCGCTTGTAATGTTTGATCCACTTGTCCACTTCCTCGCCAGATTTGCCCCCGAAAGGACGAGCTCTATCAAATGCTGACGATGTCAAAGAGCAGCTGCCGCTGAGGTCGGTAGTAAAGGTGTCGCTGGAACTAGTGGTTCAGTGCCGTCAGCTGCGGGGTTCAGGGTTCCGTCTTCCGCGTAAAACATCTCGCCCAACAGCGTTAACGGGGGTAGCCCAGTAATGCGGCGGCTTCGGCGTAGCTCAGGTTGTTGCAGAACCATGTTGCTTGGTTAGGTACCCAGCATCTTTACCATAAAACTGTTACGGTTATATTGAGTTTAACTACGTTTGTTTACAGAAGAGATCAGGCGACTATCGGCGATGACGGCGAACATAGGCTAAACCAAGTAACTTCCTGTTCCTCTACGTTTGTCCCCAAAACAAGGCCCGTCTCATACCATATATATATATATATATATATATATATATAATTTACGTGCGTCCGGCGAAAAAGACGAAGGCAACAGCGCATACGCGCATCTGCACGCTTTTATGCAGAACGCATCAATGAGAAAGACGAGGAACTCTCTCTGGCGCGTGGTTAATAAAAAGACCTACAGGCTGCTGCTTTCTAGGCGTCTCTAAATACGACCTCTGTCTTCACGTCGCGACACTGGTGGAGGGGCTGAGGCCTGGACCATACACCCAGTCCGGAGACTCAACATCTTGTTAAGACTTCAGTACACCGATTCATCCAGCGCCTACTAGGCCTAAGCCCAGAACTCTTAACGGCATCTCTGGTTACCAATATGGCGGCCCCTTCAACGTCTGCGAATCTTCCTCTGGCCCAGACGACTCATCCTTACAAGGTAACTTTAGAGACTCCTCGGTTTCCCGCAGTCTTCCTTGGATAACCATATGAAGATGTCGAGGACTGGCTCGACCAGTTCGAGTGAACCATTGTGGTGAATCGTTAAAGCGTGCAAGAGAAACTTGGCCGTGCCTACTTCACAATGGAAAATAGCGCTCGCACATGGTACGAGATCAGAGGGCCTACTTTCGAAACCTGGGACAATTTTCGCCAAAAGCTTCTCGAGACATTCTTGATTGCGGACCGACGGGATCTCGTACAGCAGATGATTGAGGCCCGCGTGCAAAAGCCGAACGAAAGCGTCGCCATGTTCGCTGATATGGCCCGTCTATTTCACCGCGAAGACCCTGACATCCCCGAGGCAAGGAAAGTTCATCCCCTGATGCGGGGAGATTAGAAACCGCTTTTCGCTGGCCTTGTACGAAATCCGCCAACAACAGTGGTTGAATTTATCAAAAAGGCGACTGCCAATGAGCGGGCGCTCCGGCAACGATGCCGCCATTTTGACCGCCTGCCCGACCAAACGGCTGTTGGTGTCGCCGCTCAAAATGCTGCCGTTTCCGAAAACTTTTTACGGCAAATGATTAGGCAATGCCTGCGGGAAGAGCTGCGGGCCCTCGGCCTTCCGTCTACCGAGCCTCCAGTTGCTTCTGTTGCGGAAATCGTAAGCCATGAACTACGGCAAGCCTTTCCATCACTGGCGCCACCACCTGAACCACGTCCAATGACATCTTCTGGGACAGGCTGATGAAGTCCACCGTCATCTGCCTCCCCCAGAAGACGCACCCTTACAGCCACGGCCCGTTACCTTGCCTTGGTGGCAGCGGGAACCTGTGCGGCCACCACCAGTACGCCGGACCGGCTTGTGGCGCACTACCGACCATCGACCCCTTTGTTTCTACTGCGGCAAACCAGGCCACATTTTGCGCTACTGCCATCATCGAGAAGCCCGGTTTGGAAACTTTTCTCAGCCCGCTTCACTTTATTTTGAAGACCCTCGGGAACATGGTGCTGATCACCTGCCAACCGACCAAGCGTTTTCACCAAGTCGTCGCTGGCGGTCTCCCTCACCTGCATGAGGCCAGACTTCCCCATATCGCCAAAGATACGCTGACGCCATCAGAAACTGCTCCCCAAGCCCGTGCCAGGAAAACTAACTGCCGCAGCCACCAGGGTAAATTTTGCCAATCGCCGAGACGCGAAAAAGACCCCCTTGCCTTTACACAAAAAGGACGTGGTGACGGTGATGACGAAGACGACGACAACCACAAGTACTAATGCCAATGAATTTGTACGTGCCGACCTTAGCATTATTATAGATGGACATTACAAAACAACACTGGTTGACACTGGTGCTGACTTCTCTATTATGAGCCAAGAGCTCACCGACCGCCTTAAGAAGGTCAAGATGCCGTGGAGTGGGCCAAGCATAAGAAGTGCTGGTGGACTGCTAATGACGCCAACTGGTAAATGCACCGCTCGGCCCGTAATAGGTGATTCGAGCTTCGTCGCCACTTTTGTCATTTTAACGGACTGTTGTAAAATTTGATTTTGAGTATAGATTTTCTGTGAGAGTACGGTGCTGTCATAAACATTCTAGAACGTATTGTCACCTTTTCTCCCTATCCTTACATCAACGCCCCTACTGAAGAACAAGTCAACATTTACGTGTAGCCGATGATGTGATGCTCCTGCCGAGATCTTGCTGCCTTGTGTCGGCGTAATGTGAACGGCCATGCCATAATGAGGTGATATCGGAGAGAATAGACTCGCTATTGCATTCGCAAAGTGTTTTGATAGTGAGAGGCGTTCTGGCACTAATTTATGGGCGGGAAGAAGTGCCCATCACCAACTTCAGCAACGAGCGTCGTCACATCCAGAAGGGCACCACGATTGCCTACTAGGACGATGTGGACCAAGCCAGAGATTGCTTCACTTTGCAACCGGACTCCGCGACCGTCCCAGCCTCGACACCTTTGTCTGTCAACATTTGTTCTACCCTGTCACCCTCGGATAAACAGCACGTACTAGAGCTGATACACCAGTTCAAAAATTGTTTTTTGTGCACGTCGAAAGTCAAGCACACACTACTGACCCGGCACTGAATCATCGTTGAAGAAATTACGGGACCGATCCGTCAAAACTCATACCGTGTGGCTCTGAAAGAACGTGAGGAGATCCAAAAGCAAGTTCAAAAGATGCTCCAAGATGACGTAATACAGCCTTCCAAAAGTTCCTGGGAATCCCCCGTGGTATTGGTTGAAAATAAAGATGACAGCTTTCGTTTCTGTATAGATTACCGCAAGTTAAACGAAGTCACGAAGAAAGACGTCTACCCACTGCCACGCATAGATGACTCTCTTGATCGGCTGCGGCATGCAAGCTATTTCTCATAGATGGACCTGCGAAGTGGCTATCGGAAAATTGAGGTCGACGCGAGAGACCGCGAGAAAACTGCCTTCGTGACGCCCGATGGTCTTTATGAATATAAAGTCCTTTCATTCGGGTTATGCTCTGCGCCAGCCATTTTTTAGCGTTTAATGGACACTGTGCTATCAGTACTGAAGTGGCCGACATGCTTGGTCTATCTAGACGAAGTTATCGTCTTCTCAGCTACATTCTAGAAACACTCAAGTCGAATATTCGCAGTTCTGCAAGCTATGCGTTCGTCTGGTCTGACTTTAAAACCAGAGAAGTGGCATTTTGGTTTCAGCAAACTTTGTTGTTTAGGCCACGTGGCCAGCCACGAAGGTTTTCAACCTGACCAGGGCAAAATCGACGCTGTCGCAAAGTTTCCCGCTCTGCATTACAAAAGAGCAGTGAGATTCTTCTTACCTCTGCGCCCATTACAGACGATTCATCGCCAACTTTTCATCTACTGCGGCGCTTTTGACGCGGGTCACCCAAGAGGATGTCCCTTTCTTTGGGGCGAAAAGGAAAAAAACAGCATTCAACGACTTATGCCAACGATTCCAAGAACCTCCGGTTTTTGCGCACTTCGACCAGGAAGCACCAACAACACTTCACACTGACACAAGCAATGTAGGCCTGGGCGCCGTACTGATACAATGGCTAGATAACTCCGCGAAAGTGATAGCCTATGCCAGCAGAGCTCTCTCTCTCACACGAAAAACAACTAGTCGACTACCGAGGGAGAGTGCCTCGCCGTTGTTTGCCCGGTTCTCGAATTTCGACCATATTTGTACGGCAGCTCATTCAAGGTCGTCACTGATCACCACTCGCTTTGCTGGCTCACTAACTTGAAAGACCCATCTGGACGCTTAGCGTGCTGGAGCATTCGGCTTCAGGAGTTTGATATGACCACTATTTATAAATCAGAGAGGAAGCACACTGACGCAGACTGTCTCTCTCTCCCCCGTCGAGCCTGCTGCTATTAATGGCGAGTCTATGGATGCCGCATTCTTGGGAGTCATCAACGTGGCCACTATTTCACAAGAACAGCGCAGTGACCCTCACCTGCTTCCGCTTATCGACTTCTTAGAAGGACGACGTGAAGACGTGCTGCGAGTTTTTGCGAGAGGAGTGTCATCTTTTTGTTTAAGGAACGACGTCCTATACAAGAAAAACGTTTCTTGTATATGAGCCCATATTTGCTCGTCGGCCCTGCATCACGGCGAAAACAAATTCTGGAAGCCTGCCATGACGAAGTCACCTCCGGTCATCTCGATTACACTCGAACATTGTCCTGTCTGCAAAACAGTTACTACTGGCCGAACCTACCTGCTGCTGTGAAACATCACGTCTAAACATGTGCTGGCTGTCAAAGACGCAAAGCTCCACCCGGCAGGCCAGAAGGCTTGTTACGCTCCGTGCAAGTACCAGCAAAGCCATTCGCTCAAATCGGAATGGATTTCCTGGGTCCATTTTCAGCTTCTAGCGCCAGGAACAGGGGGATCGTTGTCGCCACCGATTACTTGTCTCGCTACGCAGAAACTAAAGCCATGACGAGGGCCACAGCAGCAGAAGCGGCTCATTTCTTCATAGAAAAGGTTGTCCTTTGGCACGGTGCTCGAACAGTTCTCATCACGGATAGAGGAACTGCGTTCGTGGCAGAACTTTTGGAGTCGGTTCTCAGGCTCAGCGGTACAGCTCACTGGAGAACAACGGCGTAACGCCCACAAATGAACGTACTAACAGAGCGGCTTAATAAGACCCTCTCAGACATGCTGTGCCTGTATGTCGACACAGAACACAAGAACTGGGATGAAATCTTGTCTTATGTGACCTTCGCCTATAATACCGCTCGGCAGGAAACTACCGGAATGACGCCGTTTAGTTTATTACACGGGCGTGAAGTCTCTACAGCGTTGGACGCTATGCTGCCACACGAGTGTGACGACACTCATGCTGACACCGAAGAATTTGGTCAGCGAACCGAAGAAGCCTGACAGCTAGGCCATGTTTGTATTTCTAACCAGCAACACAAAGATGCGAAAGGGTACGACCTAAGACATAAATTGGTAACCTACAAACCAGGCGACAAGGTATCGGTCTGAATCCCAATACGTCGACGCGTACTTTCAGAGAAGCTATTACGACGATACGTTGGCCCATATCGAGTCACCCGACGATTGAACGATATCAACTACGAAGTTATTTCCGACGGCGATTGCAGTTCCAGTCAACGAAACCACTCACCCCAGATCGTGCATGTCATCCGGAAGAAACCCCAAGTTGTCCAGCTAACTCTCGTTTGTCCTGTGGGTGCCGGTGCATGTGTGCGTTTTGTTTAAGTAGAGTGCCTTGGCTGCGCATCGGGAGGATGCCATTTTTGTAGGGAGGCAAATGTCACGTGCGTCCTTGCGATAAAGGCGAAGGCGACAGCGCATACGCGCGCGCATCTGCACGCTTTTATGCAGAACGCAACAACGAGAAAGACGAGGAACTCTCTGGCGTGCGGTTAATAAAGACAACGACCCGCTGCTGCTTTTCCAGTTGCTTTCAAATATGACCTCTGTCTTCACGTCGCGACAATATATATATATATATATATATATATATTGTGGGCATTTAAAGCCCGCTTCTTCATCACCTAGTGCTCTTGATCATCATTGTTAGTGGGGCATACCCTTGAGTCAGTTCTGTGCCTTAGAGCTAACAGTTTTGACCACGTATTCCAGGTCTAATATAGGTGTATAAAGGACTATATCGCAAGTGGTGGAGGTTGCTCCTCGATTCCCCGTGCCCGCTCGCTCGCTTTACCTCCTGGAGCTTCGCTCATGTCACCGTTAGGGCTACGTGTCCACCAGCATGCCGCCGGACGAACCCTTAGGCAATTCTTCTTTTATCTCTCGAGCTACGACGGCCGCAGCTACTCAATTTTGGATCGTCTGTGGACCCCCTCGCGAGCGCCCGCTATTTGCTGGACTTCGAAACGAGGATGTGGATGACTGGCCACCCCAGTATGACATAGTGAGCGCAGCGAAGCGTTGGTACGATCCGCACAAGCTCTGCCACGTTTCCTTCTATCTTACAAGTGTGGCGAAGACTTGGTCTTTTAACCACCAGATTGACTTCTCCTACTGGAACGTCTTAAAAGAACATCTGCGACAAGCCTTCGCTACTGCGGCAGTTCAAACCAGTCTGTCGAAGAGAACACTCGATGGTTGCAAACAAGTAGGCGAGTCTTGTGCCTCGTATAACGAGTATGTTCTCTCTCTCTGTCGACGCGTCAAGACCTCCATGTCAGCAGTAGTAGTAGTAATAGACTTTTATTCAGCCAAATTTACAGGCCGAGCATTTCGACCGCCTGTGCGATCAGTCGACGCTGTTCTTCTTCCCCTTCGGCACCGATCCAGTCGAGCCAGGAGGTGGTGGAAAGTGACGGGGGAGGGTAATAGCTGGATTGCTGAGCAGTTGGGCAGTAAAACAGGCAGTGTGACAGGTCAGCGTATGGGGAGGGACAATTAGGACAGCAGGGGTTATATTTATATAACCCCTGCTGTATATTTATACCTATATTTATAAAGGAAAAGGCGAGAGGGGGTTATCAAGCAGTTCATTTGGATGTGCCGTAGAGTTCGAGCCTCGAGCGCCGTGAGTGATGGATGAGGGGGAGGGTAAAGACGCTTGTCGAGCCGGAGCTGGAGATATACCTCGTTGATAGTGTGACGCAAGGAGATCTGCCCATCGTTATTCGCGGAGCTCTCACTGTCTTCCGAAGGTGTGGGCCAGGGAATGAACGGTGCCCGGTGCAATATATCGCTGGCAAGCTGATGAGCTAGCTCATTGCCATTAATACCCGAATGCCCAGGAACCCAGCGGAGGAAGACAGTGGAGGGTTGAAGAGCAGAGGCCGCTCGCTCGACCTCCTGTTGAAGAGCAGGGGGCAACGTGTTGTTCTGTATGTGACGGATGGCGGCGTGAGAGTCGCAGTAAATTGTGTACTCAGGGAGAGAAGGGAGGGAGGAAAATGACTGCATGGCGTGGACCATGGAAAGGACCTCGAGCGAAAGTACATTTGGCGGGTGTAAGTATGGCCCGCTGGTGTGCGTGTCATGTGCCGAAAGGTGTGGATGGTAGATAACGTAGCCACACGAGCCCCGAGGAGCCATGTATGAGGCATCTGTGTAGGCAACTCCCTGTGTAGAGAGAGGAGGAGAATGATGCTGTGCTGCCGCATGACGCCGGCCGGCGTGAAGAACGGGAGACATATTGGATGGGAGGGGAAGGATGCGAAGGTTAGAAGCAGCGGTGCTAGCGGCAGAAGGCAAGGTGGGAACGGAAACGGGAATGTGAGGAATACCAGCTTGGGCTAATAGCCATTGGCCTTGACGAGTGAGAGAAAGACGGGCAATCTGAGAGTCGTGGTGCAGAGAAATAAGAGAACGTAATGGATGGAAGAGGCCTGTGGCAAAGAGCTTAGTGGTAGAGGTAGTGAGAGGGAGGTTTAGAGCTGCCTTGTAGAGGCCTAATAGAGCTCTTTCGAGTGTGTTGAGTTGCGTTTCGGTGAAATTAACGTAGGGTACAAAGTACAAGAACTTATTAAGGGCAAGCGCATGTGCAACCCGGCACGCATGAGCCTCGTGGAGCCCCGACTGCCGAGTGACAACGCGTCGCAGGAGGTGGGTCACCGAATGGCAAGTCCTCACAGCGTGATGCGCGTTCTTTGTCGCGTGCAAAGGGAAGCCAAGAACTTTGCATTGCTGAACAGTGGGGATGAGAGAGCTAGAAAGATGTAGGGAGATTAGGGTATTGTGGGAGCGCTGGTACGCAGACCTGTTTAGCAAAAGTAGTTCACATTTCTCCGGTGCAGGGGACAGACCAGCAGTAGCGAGAAAGAAAGCGATAAGGTCCAGGCCACGTTGCAAAGTATCCTGCACGTGGCCGGGACATCCAGACGTACACCAGAGAGTGATGTCGTCTGCATAAAAAATATGGTGGAGGTCAGGTATTTGGGACAGTTGGGAGGCAAGGGGGGCCATAGCCATATTAAATAGAGTAGGAGATAATACGGCACCTTGAGGAGTGCCGCGGGTGAGGGAGTGTGGGTTAGACAAATGAGTATCGACTCTGAAGCGAGCAACTCGATTGGAAAGAAATGATCGGATGTAAGAATACATGCGGGAGCCACATGACAGGGAGGAGAGCTGAGCGAGTATGTGGTCATGACTCACGCCATCGAATGCCTTCCGTACATCGACGGTTACAAGCGCATAGATCTGACTACGAGAAGGTGAAAGAAAAGTATGCTGAAGAACAAGGAACATGTCCTGCGCACAAACGTGGCGTCGGAAGCCAATAAGAGAAGGAGGAAAAAACTCTTTCGCCTCAATAAAATCAGACAGTCGAGTCAAGGCCATTCGTTCAAGAGTCTTGCCAACGCATGACGTCAAAGAGATAGGGCGAAGGTTAGAGAGAGATGGAGGTTTGCCGGGCTTCGGAATCATGCAAATTAGAGATGATGTCCAAGAGCTTGGAAGACAGCCGCTGTTCCATGCTTCGTTGAATGTGTGTAAGAGAAATTCCTTCGCGTTGTCGGGGAGATTACGTAATGTAGTATATGTTATCTCATCCTCACCGGGTGCCGAGCGGGTAGATTGAGTGCCTAAGGCAGCTTCCAGCTCCCTGAGCGTGAATGGGCGGTCCAGGTCTGGGTTAGCTTCGCCACAGTTATCTGGGTAGGAAGGTGTGAGGGGGGGTGGGAGATAAAGGGATTTTAAATTTTCAAACACATCAGATGGAGTCCCTTGAGTGAGAGCTTTAGCTAGGGTGGGAGCAACGGCAGGCTTGGTACCTAAGAGAGACCTAAACAGAGACCATGTAGAGCGCGAGTGCAGTGCGGAGTCAAGGCCGTCACACAGCGTGTTCTAACGAGAGTGCTCGAGAGAAGTGCCGTAAGCGATAATTTCAGCCCGCAGAGCATCAATTCGGAAGGAAAGTTGGAAGTTGTGTGGCTGCGAGTGGAGAGCGCGTTTCAAACGTTTATGACGTCGCCATAATCGGAGGAAGTGAGGATCAGGGTCAGGAATGGGGAGTTGAAAACGAGCGCGGCGACTACAGGATGTCATTGTTGCGTGTGATGCGGGTTCTTGTTGCTGATTTGTTTCTCCCGGGCTGAGCCTCAGAGAGTTTTGTTAATAAGGACAAAGCCGTTCGGTTTCCAAGAAACACACAAAAAGTTTAATTGAAAAGAAAAAAGGCAAAGATTCCTCACAAAACAAAACACTTAATAAACAGTTGACTGGACATGACGAAACACATCTGTAAACACCCAACAAAAACGTTCAAAGTCAGTAACTAAACCTAACGTTCGAAAGGGGCTGAGTGATGGGAGTAGCGCAAGAGTATCGGTGCAGTCTCACCCACAAGTTGGTTTTCGGCGGTGATGAGAAACCGGAACGCCGTGACTCCTGCGTCACTGCGTGGGCTGGACGAGGACGAGGGAACGCTGGCTGCTGGCGACACGTCGAAAAGCCCTACCAAATCGTGATGGTTTCGGCTTGAGGAGCGTGGACACGTCGGAGACGGGAGAACGCAGGCTGGTGGCGACGCGTCCGGGAACTAGGGTCGACCTAGTCAAGCAGCTGGGCGCACAGCTCGGGCCCGGAGCCCGACGGCTGTAGCTCGCCTGCCGGAACCGAAGTCCGCAGGCTCTGGAAAGGAGTTCAGGACCGGATGGCCACGGTCCTTTGGAGCGGGAACCCGACAGCAGGAGGCCCCGGCCGGTGGAAGTCCTGTAGGCTCGGGTCCGGAACCCAACGGCCCATCTTCAGCGCCCGGTCCGGTGACGACCTTCCGCTTGCACTGCCTGCCTCGAATTCCCCTTGCTCTGGTCTCCCCAGGCTCCTGCTTCAGCTCTGGCCCACTTGTCTCGTTCTCATTGGAGATACTACTGTTTCGTGGTGTCAAGCCATTGGGCCTTGAAATCTCCGTGTTCGCTGCCCATTGGATGTTTTACCTTTTGTTTACTTCACGTCCTGCCACGCATCCTCGTGCTTGACGCTCTTTAACGTCGTCATTCTTGTTTAAGCAGCACCGCACGTGCACTCTGGTATTTCTCCTTTTGTTTTTTTTTTTTTCCGTGACGCGCACTTTTCGAAGGCGCGCACTTTGAACGCGCACCACACATCACATACGCCCCCCTTTTATTCAAGTTTTTTTTTTTTTAGAAAAAAAAAAACTGCCGATGAGTGCGCGTTCTGCACTACGTCACAATTAAACCACATATTTGCACCACGCAGTTCAACACATCACCGGGCTACAGTTCGCTACATCGTCCAAATGTCCACACTTAAACTTTAGATTCACCCAATTGCATTTAAAAGTTCTGAAACCCGGAATAAACCTTTTTACTACAAAATCGACTATGGACAAAGCTACTTGTGTCCGCATCTAAAAGTCGAAGTCCAGAAAGAGCTACCGGTTTTCTAACCCTACACTCAGGTTATCGCGTCCCAAACCAGACGCACTGCCCTTCTCGCACGTTTCGAAAGTAACTGTGGCAAACATGCTTTTATGCACTTTCGCTGAAACGCGTGTCTGCGCCCCCGCCGGCCACATGAACGCTTACCGGTCACAGAGGAACAGGGCGCGGTCTCGAGCCGTCGGCGTCGACACGAAACGCACTGAGACACGAATGTCCAAATGCCACAATCTCTCACACAAATGCTTTCTTTTAGTTCACCATCTAATGAACACAAGCTCGGGGTGCCCTCAGCAAGCCCAAACGCTCCGACAAGCGTGTGAGGTTCCTGGATTCTTGAGAAGGGATGCCGTTGTGCTCGGTCATTATACAGCTCATCTTGAGTGGACTTAATTATAGGTTCAAAACCAATCACGTTCTCAGGTTCAAGACCCTGTCTGGCATTCTCCATACCTACCATCGAGCCCACCTCCGATTCGATACTGTTTATTTTGAAGAGTGCTTCAGCACTCCCATCGTGTTTTCTCGGACAAATAGCAGTTACGCTATCCTGTGAACTAGAATCCCCTCTCTCTCTGAGTGAGATATACGTATGGTCTAGGACCATTGACGTGGTGCCTGCTGCTACCTCTGTCGGTACAAAACAATCAGTGGCCACTATATCAGAGCCTTCATGGCATTCGCTGCCATCTTCCCAATGACGTTCTAGCGCTCCTTCCATGGAGCTATTGAGAGGTAGCCCTACCCCTTCCCGAAATGTGCTCGGCCTCTGCGACGTTCTGATACACACCTCATTCTGAATGGAGCGTCTTTGTTCCCTGCTATCGAAGCTTTGCTCCACAACATTTTCCACAGCTTCTAGGTCGCCCATATCCAGGCGCTCTTCTTCATAGGTGCTTGGCCTCTCAGAGGTCCCCAAGCAGCTAACGGAAGTAATATGTTCCCAGCCAGAGGAGCTTTCCGTCGCTTCAACAAACTCCTCATGACTCCTGCCTTCTTGGCTGTCCACCTCTCTGCCTTCCTCTATCTGAGCTTCTCGCTCCGAAGTAAGGCTGTCGCGAGGCTCGAGGCCAACCTTGCAGGAATCGACTTCCCTCCAGCAAACGCTGCTATCGGAGCAAACATTCACCGCTTGCTCGACCTTCTGCATCGCCAGCTGCCCCCTTTTCGCCATCGCAAGCTCGAGTCGCCGCTCGAAGTCCACCCTCTCTAATTGGAGCTGCTGCTTCAGTATGCGTGTCTGACGCTCTAGCAACACTTTATTTTCACGCGTTACGCGCTCTAGCTCCTCCTTCTTAGCTCTAAGCACCAATTCAAGCTTTTCCTTCGCCGCCTTTCGTTCTGCAGCCCGTTGCTCACGCTCCCTCTCCATCCGCTCCTCGTACCATACTCTAAACTCCGCTCCCGTCAGTCCCATTTTATCCGCCAACTCAATTAACTCCCACGTGTTCGTCATCGTGTTAACCGCGTCAAAAAATCTACTGGAAAAACAAACGACTTTGTCCTGTCGCGGACGCCAATTTGTGATGCATGGTTCTTGTTGCTGATTTGTTTCTCCCGGGCTGAGCCTCAGAGAGTTTTGTTAATAAGGACAAAGCCGTTCGGTTTCCAAGAAACACACAAAAAGTTTAATTGAAAAGAAAAAAGGCAAAGATTCCTCACAAAACAAAACACTTAATAAACAGTTGACTGGACATGACGAAACACATCTGTAAACACCCAACAAAAACGTTCAAAGTCAGTAACTAAACCTAACGTTCGAAAGGGGCTGAGTGATGGGAGTAGCGCAAGAGTATCGGTGCAGTCTCACCCACAAGTTGGTTTTCGGCGGTGATGAGAAACCGGAACGCCGTGACTCCTGCGTCACTGCGTGGGCTGGACGAGGACGAGGGAACGCTGGCTGCTGGCGACACGTCGAAAAGCCCTACCAAATCGTGATGGTTTCGGCTTGAGGAGCGTGGACACGTCGGAGACGGGAGAACGCAGGCTGGTGGCGACGCGTCCGGGAACTAGGGTCGACCTAGTCAAGCAGCTGGGCGCACAGCTCGGGCCCGGAGCCCGACGGCTGTAGCTCGCCTGCCGGAACCGAAGTCCGCAGGCTCTGGAAAGGAGTTCAGGACCGGATGGCCACGGTCCTTTGGAGCGGGAACCCGACAGCAGGAGGCCCCGGCCGGTGGAAGTCCTGTAGGCTCGGGTCCGGAACCCAACGGCCCATCTTCAGCGCCCGGTCCGGTGACGACCTTCCGCTTGCACTGCCTGCCTCGAATTCCCCTTGCTCTGGTCTCCCCAGGCTCCTGCTTCAGCTCTGGCCCACTTGTCTCGTTCTCATTGGAGATACTACTGTTTCGTGGTGTCAAGCCATTGGGCCTTGAAATCTCCGTGTTCGCTGCCCATTGGATGTTTTACCTTTTGTTTACTTCACGTCCTGCCACGCATCCTCGTGCTTGACGCTCTTTAACGTCGTCATTCTTGTTTAAGCAGCACCGCACGTGCACTCTGGTATTTCTCCTTTTGTTTTTTTTTTTTTTCCGTGACGCGCACTTTTCGAAGGCGCGCACTTTGAACGCGCACCACACATCACATTGCGGAGATCCGCGACGTCCAGTCGTCGTAAGTTTTAAATGAGTGAGACAAAAGGTTATTACGGAATGCTTCCCAGTCAGTGTGAGCGACTCGTTGTTTCCGCCTATTGTGGGAAAGAGGGGTGGTGATGTGTATGAGAAAGTGATCACTGAAAAAATTTTCAGCAGAGACCTGCCAGTGAAAAGGAAGGGAACTCCGAGAGAACGTGAGATCGGGTGTAGTGGAACGCTGTGAAACAGTGCCCGCTCGAGTAGGGGTGTCAGGAGTATTAAGAAGGGTGAGATGGCGTTCCTGGGCGAGGCAGTGTAGAAGGCGACCTGGTTTGAGTGTTTGGGGGTAACCCCAGAGCCTATGAGGAGCATTAAAGTCACCCCCAAGGAGGATATGGGTGGTCGATGGAAGGGAGTGCAGGAATTTGCCAAGAGCACTAAACAAAGAGGACGTGACAGGGGGGTTATAAAATGACATCAGAGCGAGAGAAATACGGGTAGATGGTTGGTAATAGACCACACCAACTAAATGTTTCAGGAGGGGGGAGGGTACGTCTAGTGGTTCAACGAGAACGTCATTGCGTACAAAAATGGACGCAAGTGGCTTTCCCGTCGTAGCGTGATATGCACGGTAGCCTGGGACGGTAAGGGCCGCCCGAGTCTCCTGTATAAGGAGAAAATGGGGTAATGTTTGGCGGGTGAGAAGATATTGGTGGAGAGGGGTCCTATTATGACGAAAGTTGCGGCAGTTCCACTGCAAAATATCGAGGTCCTTTTCACGCGCCATCTAGGTCTTTGGAGTAGAGGAAGCGCCTACGCGTGCGCGTTCCTTCTTTTTTGCCGGGGGAAGTGACTCCTGCGGGGAGTTAAGCATATAGGTGAAAGATTCCAGTTGCTTGGATTGGGTTTCGAGGGTCGTAAGAATCCGGACAATTGAATTTTCCAGCTGGACCAAACGAGTGTGATGCGCAGTGGTGGTGGTTTCGACCATGTCGGCCAATTTGGTTACATGGGAGCTGGAGGTCGGAGGGTGAGTGTGGTGAGTTGCTTATTTAGCTCCGTGAGTTGAGAGGTAAGAGAGGATGTGGTAGTTGCGAGTGTCTGTGTCAGTGCAAGTATTTTCTGTTGTAGCTCATCTGAGACGCGTTGTTGCTCGCGCTGGTTGCGCTCCAACATAGCCAGTCGCAGATCGAAGGAGCGGCTCTCGTTACTTGAAGATGGTGAAGGTGTGTTTGATGAAGAAGTGCACATGGGAGGTGTTCCCTTAACCTTAGCGGCGTATGAGCCCGGGGGGGGGGATGTTGCGGGAGGTGATAGGAGCTCATGCGCTGAAGAGGAGGGCGGCGAAGGCTGAGTGGCTCGGCGCATGGCTGTGCGACGGAGAAAAGCTGCTTTGGCGCAGTCGCGTTGCTTAGCTAGAAGGTAGGGGCAGGTGGAGTCGAGAGATGAGTGGGTGTTGACTTGGCAATGGATGCACCAGAGCTGGGCGCAAACGTGAGCATCGGGATCTGCCGGTAGAGGAGACGCACAGCGGCGGCACTTGGCCGGAACGCTGTGTTGGGGGCATTGATGAGCACGGTGCCCTATAGCAAGGCACCGAGTGCAAGTAGGGGGCTTGGGTTTATGTGGACGGCATCGGAAAGAGACGCGTTTGAAGTACACAAAGCGAGGGATGATTGTTCCAGCAAATGTTATGAGGACGGATTCAGTGGAGCCCATCATACGTGCAGCGAGTATATCTGAAGTAAAGGATTCGAGGTCATGCAAGAGCTGAGATGTTGTGAAGTGAGCACCGACGTTGTGTATGACGCCGAGACATGATATTGGAGGACTGAGGGCGTAGGGCTTAATGGTGATCGGCTTACCATTAAGTTCCAGACTTGTGAGGGAGAGTAGGAGGTGGGCAGTGAGAGGTGAGTGCGTTTTCAGAAACACAAGGCTCTGAGCAGGTTTGGCTTGAAGGGTGACCTCCGCACTGGTCTTGGGAGAGAGATTTGCGGCGGCTGTGATGATAGAAAGCAGGTCATAGAGAGGCAGTTTTGGCGTGAGTGTTCCGGGTGGAAGTTGGATTCCGGCGGTGATGAGCTCGGAGCGGGGGCGGGCGGTCCAGGCAGGTTTTCGATTGGCACTAACGGTGTTCCAGCTGCCTTCAGGGGATGGCGTATTGTCTTCGTTGACTTGCGATGCCGTGAAGTCCATTTCCGTCGATAAGTCGTCAGCTGAAGTGATGGAAGGCAAAACTTCGGCGATGGAAGGAACGACGCTCGTCGAAACGCGCTTGTCGACAGATTCGGAATTTTCAATAGGTAGGCCAGACGCAGATAAGGTGGGGAGAGCAGCAGGCGTGGTTGATTGCAATGCCAACGCTGCATTACGGCTCTCGGGCTCCGGCGTTTGCGTGGCTATCAAGCTGAGAGTAGCAGAGACGCCACCAGCGTTGGACGTTGCTGGACCGTGCGCGCTGTTTAGGAACGCTGCCTGTTGCTGTATTGTTGTCGGCGCGGGGCTGGTGACATTGCCAGATGGTGACAGCGGAGGAACTGCTGTATCAGGCGTACGACCGGAGGAGGCTGGGGTTACCGACAGGGCGTAAGTTGTCGTTGGTGTCGAGTGCTGGCCGGGACTCTGCATCGTGGAGGTGCAGGCGCGGCGCGTTAGGGTTAGCGCGGCGCCGCGCCGCTTCGTACTTTTGAAGGGGCCTGGGGGGCCAGCCTGGGGTCGGACCGGGGCCCGGATGTTGTCGGCGTGTCCCGGAAGTCTTCCAGAAGGAATAGGGAGCTTGTCCAGACACGGGCGGGGCCCGGTAACGGGCCAAGAACACGTGAAAGTGGAGCACTGTATGCGGCCAGCCAAACGAAACGGCGCCACCTGGTGGTCTCCTCCATGTCAGAGACAGACTAAGTGTGCCATCTACTCAAATGCATAGGGCCTGTCGCCTTCAACTCTTTGGTCATAAAGGACCCAAGTATCGTTGCTGACATTGTAAACCTATTGCGGAAACAGCGTCATGCCTGTACTTTTTTTGGCACTTGTACAAGCTGGAGACACTGGTACACGCTTGATATCACTGGCACTTCGTTGGGCGCAGTGGAAAAAAGCTGTGTTACACAAGTGGGGGTGCTGGCTCAACCACTGTGATGCTGGTGCGCACTGCGAAGCGCTGGAAGCACTGGAATTTTTAATGACAAGTGCTGGTGAATATATTGGAGCACGCACTGTTTCTGCCAGCGCAGCTGCAGCGTACATGTTATTTTAGCATGTGCCGTTGTCGTTGAATATAAAGCACTTGATTCGATGGCAGGGAGAGATGCTACCCTAACAGACACCGAGCATGCGTATTTTTGCGGCACACGTACGTATCGCAACAACTATAATGTACCTTTTTCGCATATGCCGGCCCCGCGTAAACCGTCCATATTCACATCATTCGTGTATTGCTGTAATGAACCAAGTTTTAGTGTTTGTAAGCCTGGAGCTGCACGCCACTCCTAACAGAAGCACAAAATTGTCTTTCCCGCAAAGTAGAGGAAACGTAAATGAGCTCTCTCGATCGCTTCGTGAGGTTTCCCAGCGGAGGCGAGAAAAAAAGCTGCCGTACGATTCCGCCACACCACATAAATGTGTGTTTGGTGCTACTTATCCTTCTACTTACTTCAGGTAAGAGTTAGAAAGGTTTCGAAGCTCAAATGCAGAATCTTCAACCATACTAACTCAACGCGTCGAGAGCGGTCTTACCCCGTGCCCGACCCCGCGAGCATCAAACCTGTCGTGCCAGCCGCGTTGGTATATATGTTACTGGCGCTTCTTGCTTCGTGTACACACAAGTTTAAAGTGTGAGAATGACTGTAAAATATATTTTAGACATCCATGAACCTAAATCACTATCTTGTCTTGTGTCGATGTTCGCACAAGGAGCGCTGACGACTGAACATCCCGCTTTGAGCTATACCCAGGCTGTCACCGAAAGCTGCCAGCCGCACTTAGCTGGCACTTCTCCGACTGATATGTAACAACACGCAATTTTCAGTTGGTAATTTGGTACGCCTTCGTGAACTGACTCCCATGCATACGTTTTCAGTGGATTGCGTCGGTTTTTTATGTGTGTTTTTATGTTGGTATTGATATACCTGCATACATCTGTACACTTGCACGCCCGCTGTATACTGCCAGCGGAGGCCAGAAAAACGACTGTCGCTCGCCATCGCCACTCCGTAAATGCATTGCTGGCATTGACTGACCTTCCACTTACTTCAGGTACAGTTAATGTAACAGTTAGAAATATTTCGAAGCTCAAATGCAGAAAATTCAAGCATCGCAACTCAGCTGCTTCGAAAGCAGCCTTACCCAGTGCCCCATCCCATCGACGCCTACCATGCCGCCCGCGTTGGTGTGACTGCTGCGTGCGCTTTTTACTTTGAGTAGGCACAATTCTAAAGTGTAAGAATGACTGTAAAGTGCAGTTTAGACATCCCTGAGCCTAAATCGACCATTTATTCGCGTCTGCAGTGCCCGCACAAGGAGTGGCCACGATCGATGTGTCGTGCTTTCAGCAACGTATGCTGTCAACGAAAGCTTCCTTCTGAACGCAGGAGCCGGTATTTCTCTGACTCGTATGCAAGAACAAGCAATATTGAGATGGTAATTCGGTACGCGTTAGTCAACTAACATACTGGCATACTTTTTGAGCGGATTGCATTAGTCATTTCTTCAGCGGTTTCTTAGTTACAGGTATCAATTTAACCGCAAATACGTAATCAGGCACGCCGGATGTGTACGGCGACATCGTCGCTTGCGCGAAAAAAAATACTCAATATTCACTCGTTTGCGTGCATATCTACCAAACAGAACATGTAAATCACCTGCATTTGTTAACCAGTAGCAAGTTCTAGAACCGTCTATCAAAGAAAAAAATTATCGGTAGAAACAGCTGACAATCTGTGGCTGCTCCTCCAGTCAATTTGAGATTTTTCAGAGTTAAGGTGTAGATGCTTAAAAAACTTTGAGCTCTTGCATATATCTGCACGTCATTTGGTACCCGGAAGCTGTTCGTCACTGTCGAACCAAGACGCAATTGTTATTTGGAAAGGAATATCGTGTCAGTCTTGACTGTGCGACTTGTAAAAATGAAGTTAAACGGCGCATTCTTTGAATAAGTAGTTGTTTTACAACCCCCGTAAGCACTTTTTGCGGGGCGTAGGGGATAGAGATCGGTTAGAGATCAGGAGGTGGCTAGTTCAAATCCAGTCAGGTGGTGTTCACTTTTTCAATTTTTAAACTTTTATTGTGAATGCGCGTTATTTTACTTATATATTCATTCATTTACGGCGAATGGGCACCCCGTTTTATTCCTGCGAAGCCATTTTGCGCAGAGTGCTGAGACACCGCCACTCCAGCGTTCCAGTACCTGCGCTAGGAGGTGCTGGTATCAGCGCCATACTGCACCCATAATCGGGCATGGCACTGGATGCTGGTACCCAGTGGCGTTGGTTTTTTCAATAAGGAGCTATGTGCCCGCACCTGGACGAACTAGAATCCTCACGGCTGCAGCTGGACAACTCTTCTGCAGCCATCCCTGACAACCCTACTGCCGACTGCTCATTACGAGCCGTGATCCACACCATGAAAGGAGAGGAACTGCAGTCGCTCAGGTTTACAGCACGTTAGTTTCCTTCTGACACCCCCAGCACAGATTTACGTGACGTCGTCAAGGAGGAGTTGGCGGCTATGACTGCTAATGTGTACACAGACCCTCACGTCTCTAAAGCCCCACTGACTCACGCGGGAGTCGCTGCAGGTACTCCAGCCTTCGTTCCACCGATACCGCCGACGACGACGCCAGCCCATCTGGCGTCCCTCGCGCTCAGCACGCAAAACCTGCATTACTATGCTTCACCGGCGCCAGCACACCTGGATTCCATAGTCCCCAGCCCAAACAACCAACCCTACTATCAATCAAGGCGTCCGACGAGACCTACATGCTACTATTGCGGATATCGTGAAGACATCGCACGTGTATGTCGCAAGCGTCAGTGAGACGAGCGTCGTGGGTTTGACACTTAAGAACGGGGTGACTCTGCCACAGCAAGCACTTTCCAGCCCCATTCTTACGCTACGCTTCACGGTCGCTCTTCCTCGCCATCGATAACTCCTGAAATGGCTCCTCGCTATCGTGGTGCCAGGCATCGCTCGCCGTTCCCTCTCCGCCGATGTACGTCGCCACTTCTACCAGCCTCACTGTTTGCCGACCGTCACCCGGAAAACTAAATTACGCAGCTTAAGCGGGAAAAGCTGCACTCAGGCAAGTAATACAATTCCTCCAGAACATCCTTATCATATGATATCTGTTTCGGTTGAAGGCATAGAAGTGGAAGCATTATTAGACACTGATGCTAGTTTCTCGGCCATTCACAGAGATTTATTTGCGCGTCTCCGCAAAGTTACTACGCCCTACGATGAACCTACGTTGCTCGCTGCTAAAGGCGACACCATCCGCCCTTCCGCCATGTGAACTGTACCGGCATACATTGATATACTTCTGCATTATGTGCAATTGGCAGTGTTTAGTTCGTGTACTCAACAGCTAATATTATGATGGGACTTTTTTTCAACGGCGTCCGCGTCCATCTGCTGCCGGCAATGCGTCCTACACATGAACGATACCGCCTATTCACTTCATCAAGGTGACGCACCACTTCGTTTTTATGCTGCAGATGACACTGATCTACCTCCTAACAGTCAGCTAATTGTTACTCATCTGTCTGATGTCATTGACTTCAGCGATGTGCTCGTACAATCCTCCGCACGCTGTGTCACCAGAGGAATGGCCTTCGCATCAGGTCTAATGGGTTTCGACGATGGCTTCGCATTCGTTTGCGCAACAAACCCGACCCCCGAATAAATTCTGGTTCCGCAGGGCTCAACGGTGGCTTGCGTCGCTAAACCGGAGCCTTTCTCTTTGGTAACTTTTTAAGACGCTTCTCCTGAAGATCTCCCTGTTGCACGTTCCCATCCACCCCCACCCTTAAAACCGCCATCAGCTCTGGCCTGACCCCTTCGCAGACCCAACAACTGTTTGCCTTCTGACTAAGCACAAAGCTTTGTTTGACGTCAATCCATCAGTATTGGCACAGACGTGCGTCACAACGAATCGCATTGAGACTGAGGGTACGTCAATTGTACGTCGTCGGCCATATCGCGTATCAGTAGCTGAGCGGAAGGTTATTGAAGAGAACGTCGACCACATGTTGAAACTCAACATAATACGCCGCTGTGCTAGCCGTTGGCGATCACCTGTTGTCTTAGTTCGGAAAAAATTGGCAGCATATCCACGGAGTGAATGATAAAGAGTGGGGTGAAGCATTCGTCTGTCCATTCGTTCTTGCTTCCGTCCGTCCATGCGTCCATCTGTGTGACCGTCCATGCATACGTCTGTGTGACCTGCCATGCGTCCATTCACGCGTCCGTGCTTGCGTCTGTTTTTGCGTCCGTCACTGCGTTTGTCCATGCATCCAACTCTGCGTCCGTTCATGCGTCTATCCATGTGTCTGTGTGTCCGTTCATCCATCTATTCAACACTCCAAGTACCACCATCTCGCATCTTTTCATCATATATTCCCCATATAGAAGCACCGCCTTCTAGCGGACATTCCAAGGACTAAACGAGAGGGGGTACACGCAAACTTTCTTACGGCTTGCGCTTCTGGTTTACATCCCACCTTTAACCACCTCGAGTTCATGGTATATACTAGTTCATTGTATTCATGGCACTGTGGCCCGACGCTCACTAAACCTTGCTAAAACCAAAAAGGTTACGCCCAGCGAGTATATAACGTAGCAACGTTTTCCTGTCAAATAGCGCTCATATTACATGCCGATGGCTGCTAATGGGACATAAGAGACAGGAGAATTTGGCTTTTCCTTTCTTACGGCTTGCGCTTCGCATCTATTCCCACCTTTAATCACCTCGAGTTCATGGTATATACAGGTTCCTTGAATTCATGACACTGCGGCTCAACGCTCGGTAAACCATTCTGAAACTGAGAAGGTTACACCCAGTGAGTATAACGTAGCAACCTGTTCTTGTCAGATAGTGCTCAATGTACATGACAATGGCTGCTAATGGGGATCGCAGCGTGCCTGTTAACTGAAAGCCGAATGCTCCTTTCTCTAATTCCCCATTAGCAGCATTGGCATTTATATTGAGCACTATTTTTCATTGTTCAACAACGCTCAGAAGAAATCTCCCACCGGCACATCTTGGAGGTCAAAATGTAAGAATTGTTACACACAACCACTCCACGAGGGATGAACGGGTGCCGCTAAAAGGAGCTTCGCCCCTAAAAAGACGATTTGGTGCGCTTCTGTGTAGATTACCGGGCGCTAAACAAGATCACGCGCAAGGATGCATACCCTATGCCACGCATAAATGAAGCCTTGAATTCACTACAAGGAGCTCAATACTACTCGAGTCTTGATCTACGTTTGCAATACTGGCCGATACCGATGTATGTGGAAGATAAAAAAATACGGCATTTTCTACACCGGACGGAGTTTAATACAATGCCCTTCGGCCTGTGCAATGCACCCGCAACATTCAAACGCATAATTGACACCATTTTTTGCGGTCTGAAGTTGAAAACTTGCCTGTGCTATTTGGACGACCTCATTGTTTTCTCGTCAAACTTCTCTCAACAATTACACCATTTAGACGAAGTTCTCATGTGCCTTGGTACGGCTGGCCTTCAGCTGAACACAAAAAAGTGTCGTTTTGCCAGCAAGGAAATTAGGGCTTTAGGCAACATTGTGAGTAAAGATGGTATTCGTCCTGATCCCGATAAAATATCGGCCGTTATTCATTTTCTTCGTCCTAAAATAACCAAGGACTTACGCAGTTTTCTTGACCTGGCTTCATACTTCCGCCGATTCGTACGAGACTTTCCCTCGATAGCGGCACCTTTCCACAAAGTACTCGGTTCCGGTTTTCGCTTTGAGTGGTTTTCTGCCAGCGAATCAGCGTTTAGTTATCTAAAAAACGCCCTCACATCTTAACCAGTTCTTCTACATTTCGATAAAAGAGCACCCACACTGCTGCAGATTGACGCTAGCGGTCACGGAATCAGAGGTATTCTACTTCAGCGCGATGAATCTTCACGTGAAAGGGTCATTGCTTATGCCAGCCGCGTCTTGACCAACACCGAGAAGAATTGCACCCTTACTGAGGAGGAGTGTTTAGCTGTTGGGTGGTCGGTGCAGAAATTTTGACCTTATCTACATGGCCATCATTTTACCATAGTTACAGACCATCATGCCTCATGTTGGCTTTACACGCTCAAAAATTTTTCAGAACACCTTGGTCAATGAATTGTACGTCTTCAAGAATACGACTTTTTTACCCACAAGTGCGGCAAAAAGCACCAGGACGCAAATGCACTTTCTTGCTGCCTGCTTCCTACGGCACCGTCTACTGCTTCCTCTACAAACTTCAGCGAGGAACGCTTCAATTGTCTTTCAACATCTGTTTCGTCCTTAGCCGTCATTAACTAAATGCATCCTTACAATCACGGCTCCACCCTAACGTATCAACTCACTGACGCTTACTGTAGACACATCATAGATCGCCTTCAGGGGAAATTGCGGCCGCCTAATGCCCGTTTTTGATGACAGCTCAGGCATTTCAAGCTCGATAACGGCGTTCTTTACCATCACATCTATTGCCCGGGTGATCAACGCTGGGTGCCCATTCTGCCTCGCTCTCTTGGAGTCGATATTCTTAAGGCATACCACGACGACCGACTGCTGGGCACTTTGGTTTCCAGAAAACATACGATCGTATTAAAGGTCAATTCTACTGGCCAGGGATGTCCACCTGCATAGCAAAGTGGGTCGCCTCCTGCAACGTTTGTCAGCGCCGAAAGTTTCCGGCATCACCTCAATACGGAGAGCTGCAACCACTTCCGTGTTCATCGGCACCATTTGAAGTCATCGGCATTGATCTATATTGTTCCCACCTCACGACTCCAGGTGGCCATTGATGGATAGTGACAGCTGTCGACCACTTGGCACATTACGCTGAAACGTCCTGCGTAAGTTCGGCCTCCGCTTCGGACGTGGCTACATTTACACTTGAAGCCTTGATATTGCGTCATGGTGCTCCTCATGTCAAACTTAGTAACCGTACAAAAGCTTTCTTTTTAAAATTGTGGATGAATTGCTAAAAGCTTCCGGCACCAACCACAAGACAACCTCCAGCTATCACCCCCAAACCAACGGGCTCACTGAGAGCTTTCATGGCACTCTGTCCGACATATAGCCATGTACATTGAGCTATACGACACAAACTGGGATGCGATTTCGCCGTTCATGACAATTGCTTATTATACCGCCGTACAATGCACAACTGGCTGCTTGCCAATCTACCTTGTCTACGGCCGATCCCCACCTTTCTTTCTGGACGTCTCGTTCTTGACAGCCCCGGTTACACCATCTGCATCCTTCTCTGAACAATATGTGTCCCACCTCCATCACGGTCGCCAGCTCGCCAGAATCAACACTTACGAGAGACGACAAGCCCGTAAAAATCTGCATGATGCGTCCCACATCACTGTGACCTTCCATCCCAGCGACGAGGTGCCATTCCAGACACCAGTTCGCACTCCTGGCTTGTGCGAGAAAATTCAATGTTGGTTCCTCGGCCCATACACACTCTTCCCAGGCAGCACAGAACGTTGGCCCAATGTTGGAGATAGATTGGCAGTTCATGGCCTAAGAATACCTCATGCTTGACAACATACCGCCAATAATGGCTGTGCCAGCAGAATAGAACGTCGATGTTGCACCAGCGTTGACAACGTACCGCCAATAATAGCTGTGACAGCCTAATAGAACGGTAATGTTGGACCAGCATTGACAACGTTCTCCCAATAATGGCTGTGTCAGCCGTTTCATTATTGAACTTGTTCGATGCACGGATTTGTACGATGTACCCACTCCTGCTATAGCCCCAAGAGGGGCTGCAGTATGTTACAATAAATAAATAAATAAAATAAAATAGAACGGTGATGTTGAACCACCATTCAGAACTTCCCGCCGTTATTGGCCTTGCCAGCGTATTAGAAAGGCCTGAGTTGTGAAACCAGCAGCCAGTATGGGCAGAGCCATGCAATTAAGCTTGCATTATTGGCCCGTCGTTCGAACGTTATTGCCGGCATCGGATAAAGAGTCAACTTCGTTGGCATAACATTGGACCGGCATGAGCTACTTTCTGCGTCCGGTGCTTTTGGTGTTGTTCCGGTCTTACTCACGTGTCGATTTTTCAAGTTTGAGAGAGCAATATGCTGGGCACATAAGTAATATATTTTTGTCATTAAATCATGGACACCTAGATGGTATGCATGACTGTTGATTTAAGGTCCGTAAGGTAGGCTATTTTACTGATAAACATTTATCAAGTTCATCGCCTGTCAGACGTTCAATGCACGATTTCTCAGATTAAAATCGTGCAGATCTGTGCTATGAAGCAACCACGGGTGCCACTGCCATACGTGACCCACTTTGACGTGACCCGGTGCACGCGTGCGCCGGCGTTCGTTTCGTCGCATCACGTGATGCCATGCCAAGCACTTCAATTTCGTGGATATCGGACGCAAAGCGTGTCGTATCGTGGGTCCTACTATGCTATCGCAATGACGGATTTAGTTTTTTTTGTGTTCACAGTGCTGTATCAGTAAAAGACACACAAGTGCTCGACGTGTGGGAACTGGATTTATCAGTTGCGTTACGGTGAATGAATCGTACAACAAACGCATTAGCTGTAATCTGACACACGCACCGACGCTCGCATCCTGTATCGCAACGACCACACGAATTACCTACAACATTGCAGCGAGCGGTTGGTGAAGTGTGGTGAAGGGCATGGGCGTCGGGAACCTTGTCTCCGTAGGTCGTCGCTAGTTACAATTTTGTAGTGGAACGTTTTCTATAGCCATAAGAACAGCTAGCTTACGCAGTATGTAGACTTAATTGAACCCACAGTAGCACGCGTAAAAAAAACGTTTCCGTGCATTCATATATCTAATCTCACTCTGATTGTTGCTATATCTTTTGCAGTTTTATCAAAAAGTAACCGGATATTGTAGATTTGCTCTTTTATGCTCACTATCGATTCGTAATCACTTTTTATTTAAGTGAGCTTTCTATTGATCTCTCTAATAGCGTTGTCGTTCTGGGATAGCTTCTGATGAATGGATTTGAGATCTTGCAGCATGGAAGCTTGACTAGACTGGAGTTCTTTAAAAACCAGGAGTAAGTCACCGGATGCTTGCGTCTCACCGGAACAAGTGGTAGGACCTGGGTTCAGTTCTATGTCACCTGACAGTGCTAATATCTGTTTGATGATATGTGCACAATCAACTGCAATTTCTAAACAGCACTTTTGGCTTGGCAACACCAGGAAGTGAGTTGCCGTGCCCATAGTTGCGGTGCTGCCAAGCCCAATAGGGGCCGCGCAGGGCCTGCATGAACATATGCATTCCGGTGGCGAGGAGGATGTAATCCGAAGATCAGCAGTTGTTGCGGCCACGTGAGCTGGTGGCAATATCCAGTGCACTGGCTCGTGCAGTGGGCGCTGATGGGGAAAACTTGAGGTATCCGGTGTTCGTTGGTGATGTGGTTGAGCACAATATCCCGTTACTTTCTGATAAAAATGCAAAAGATATAGCAACAATCAGAGTGAGATTAGACGACTCGGAAGACCGAGCGCGCCGTTCTAACCTCGTAATTTTTGGTTTTACGGATCGCGAGCAATAAACGTGGGCAGAATCTGAGGCTTCAGTGCTGCAATTCTGCAGCAAATAACTAAGCACCACTATTGAACATATGAAAATTGAGAGAGCCTATAGACTCGGGAAATACAAATTAAACAAAAGCCGCCCAGTCATCGTTAGATTTTCTCCGTTTAAAACTAAAGATAAAGTTCTGCCGTGCGCCTATAAACTGAAGGGTTCCAATTACCGAATATCTGAAGATTTCTCCCCCAACACACTACAAGCAAGGAAACATCTTGCTGAATTCGGAAGAGCACAACGGCAATTGTTCAGACTTCGACGTGGCAAGTTAATTGTTGGTTGCAATACTTATACGTACGACCACAACGCACAAAAGGTTGTACAGCGCCCGTTAAACGCTTAAGCCTAAGCCATGCCACTCCACGAAGAAAGTCTTTTTCGTTTTTCTATACCAACATGAGAAGCATCCTTCCCAAAGCCGACACTCTTAAGAGTTTAATTATTACAACGGAGTCCGATTTGTTCGCGATTACAGAGACATGGCTTAACCCTTCTATTACCGACACTGAGTTGCTACAGCTTTTCCCAGATTTCGATGTGATTCGACGTGATCGTACTAATAAATGGGGTGGCGACGTACTAATAGGCAGCCGTAAAGATTTTCCGTGTAGCGAAATTAAGACATCATCGTGCTTAGAAATCATGTTTGTTCATTGTAGTGCTTGTTATCCCCCCACATATAATCGGTGTTTGCTATCATTCCCCTGGTAGTGAACCCCTTTTTGTATCTGAATTCCACGGGGCCATTCACGCCTTAACTGAATATTATCGAGATTTTTCCGATACTGCTTTTCGGTGCCTTCGATTTCCTAGCAATACCTTGAACTAACCTAGCATGTGTTGCTTCCAAAAACAGTATAGAGAGCGATTTCGTCAATTCATGTCTAACGTTTGGACTTACGCAATTAATCGATGAACCTACGTGTGACAGTGATAACTCCCTTCATAATCGTGACCTTGTTCTTACTTCTGAACCTGAAAGAGTGTGCCAGATGGCGTTCCTACAAGAACTCAGTGACCACTTAGTAATCCATGCGTCTTATTCTTGTAAACTACACCATTCAACCAAAACAACAAAAAATATAACACTGTATGATAAAGGCTATAATTCCGCTATAAACTCAGACCTCGAGAAATTCGCTGCTTTTTTTCTTATTGACCATTCAAAGCTTTCAGTCGAAGCTAATTGGCTGCTATTCAATAGGAAAATGATAGATATATTCACAAAGAATGTGCCCACAATTACCGTAATCGAGTAGAAGTCATCTTTGTGGATAACATCACATAAAACGCCTAAACAACCAAAAAAGAAACGACTCTTTTGATTGGTAAAGCGGTCCGATAGCGCATGTGCGTGCAACAGGTACTACGCTGCGGAAAAATAATTCCATAGACTTGCTGACAAAGAAAAACTTTTATTTTTTCACAAACATTGCCCGCAATGTTAAGCAACAAACCCAAAAACTTCTGGCGCACAATTAACCTCAGTACCTACCAACCTTTAGTACAGCACAACGATCAAAATAATCCAATTCGCGATCACGAGGCCGCCAAACAACTTAACAGCTTTTTTTTTCTTCCGTATTTATCACTGAACCTGTCGATAACTTGTCTTCATTTCTTAATCTCAACCATAGCGAGATGGCGGACGTCACATTCTGCTCAAACGGCATCGCAAAACTTATCGACTCAATGAAACTCGCACCTTCCAGCGGCATCGTTGGTATCAACGCGAAAATGCTCAAAAACATGAAATCAATTGCTAGTACACTACTCTGTCATAGCCCCGCAACGGTACTCGGCTGCTGACCCGCAGGTCGCGGGTTCAAATCCCGGCTGCGGCGGCTGCATTTCCGATGGAGGCGGAAATGTTGTAGGCCCGTGTGCTCAAATTTGGGTGCACGTTAAAGAACCTCAGGTGGTTGAAATTTCCGGAGCCCTTCATTATGGCGTCTCTCATAATCATGAGGTGGTTTTGGGACGTTAAACCCCACAAATCAATAAACTACTCTGTCATATTTTTCAGCAGTCACTATCATCAGGAGTGGTGCCGAAAGATTGGAGAGTGGGCAAGATTGTTTCAGTGCCCAAAAAAGGTCCTTGATCTCTTTGCAGCAGTCATCGCCCCATTTCCCTTACTAGCGTTTGCTTCAAACTAATGGAGCATGTGACTCACTCTTACATGGTCAATTTCTCAGTCAACAATAACTATTTTCATTCCAGTCAGCACGGCTTTCGCTCAAGATTTTCATGTGACACACAACTAGCTTTATTTTATCATGTTATCAGTTCCAGCCTCGACATAAATATACCTGTTGACGCCCTTTTTATAGACTTTGAAAAAGCAGTCAACCAAGTCCCGCATCAACGGCTACTACTAAAGCTTTCCGTCTGAACATTAATAAAAATGTACTTAATTGGATTCGCAGTTTCTTTACCAATTGCCAACAATTTGTTCATGCTAACTACGTCTCAGCTAGCCGTTCCTCTGTAATCTCTGGTGTGCCGCAAGGTACAGTGCTCCGACCATTACTTTTTCTCCTATAAATCAATGAACTTCCTTCAAACATCTCTTCAAGCATTCGCCTCTTTGCAGACAACTGCGTCATATACCGTCCCATAGATAACAGCGCAGACACTACTACACTTCAAAACAACCTCAATTTAATTGTATCCTGGTGTGATAAGTGGTTAATATCTTTAAACATAAAGAAAACTTCATCGGTATCTTTTCATCGCATGCCCCATCGCCTGTCAGCAGAATACACCATTTCTGGCACTGCAGTCTCACCCGCTGAATCATACAAATATCTTGGTGTCACATCTTCAAGTAACATTTTCTGGTCAGCCCACGTGACTAACATAGCCAACTCCGCGAATCGCACTCTGTGCTTTCTACGTAGACACTTAATACTTGCGTCCCCATCAATTAAACAAATAACGTATGTCACACTCATTCGTCTAATCGTCTGAAATTATAGTATGCATGTTATGTCTGGGATCCCCACCAATTTCACTTATCCAACATTCTTAAATCGAATCAAAACCATGCTGCGCGCTTTATCTACTCTGAATATACCTACAATTCTAGTGTTTCCAAACTTAAAACTCATGCTCACCTTCCTAGTCTAGAATTACGACGTCACATATTTCGACTATGCCTTTTTCACAAATTTTATCATGCCCCCATTGAAGTTCCAGCCATCCTGCCAGTCCATCGCTCATCAAGCCGCGCAAACCATTCAAGCGCAGTGTGTCCTCCACCAGCACAAAGCACTGCACATCTTCGCTCCTTTTTTGTGACAACCGCACGGGACTCGAATCGTCTGCCTGCAACTACCGTGCACCACTTCGACCCGCCTCAATTCAAGATTGCCCTCTAATAACTTTTTTTTGTAGTTAATACCCATTCCCCATATAATACCCAAGCTAGGGACTTTGGGGTATTTAGAATAAATAAATAACTAAATAAATAAATCAATAAATGATTGTGTGCTGTGTCATTGAACACAAAACAGGTAGGGTAAATCAATTATAAACAAGAAATATCCACGCTTACGGCGTCATGTTGTTTATCATATACAGAACCACAGACCCCCTCCCTCCTGCTTTTTTCAAGTCTGTGGAAAGAAGGAAGTGCTCTGCACAAACCTGCCAAGCTGGTTCCTGCAAAGTAAAAAGTTTAATTTCACACTTGCTGTTCTTTATTATTTTTTGTTAAGTCGGGTGGCTAAGGCCTGCTGGGTGTCTTTCGGGAAATCATTGAACGTACATGTTACAAAGCGGAAATGTGTCGAAAATTGCTGTAATCACCAGAACATGACGACGACCATTTGACAGCTGATGTCAGGACTGGTCCTCACAAATGAAAGGCAATATCTATGAATAAATTTTAAGCTACGAGTGAATGACTCTTTGTAGTACTGAAGACTGTTACCTGTGTTGTTAGCAGCTGTGCATTTTTTGCATATTTGGCATGTGAGATCTTGAAAGTTCTTTCTCACAGTGTTTCCCAATCTAGCTCAGTCGTATTTTCATATTTTCCTTTCTCCAGACTAAGTGCAGAAGTGCAAACAGAATTGTTGTGATCAGAGAATATCTAGTTCATTTGTCTCAAGTATCACATACTCTGTGTGCAATTTTGTGGTGTATGTGTCTTCAGGATAATCAGAGGAAGAGTCAAACAGTACTAAAAGCCAGGAACGGATCAGTTGGCCAGAGTAGCTGGTGCACATCGCTCTTCCCATATTTTATATCTTTGACTTATACTGCTCTACACACATGAAGTTTGCATTGGTTTTCATATTGATGTAGTATATGAACAAGTTTCCTCAAGGCTTTTCAAACTGAAACAACCCTTTTCACTTTTAGTTTGACATGCAGATCAAGATATGTAGCTTACTTGTATTATCAACGGCTGAAATGGTCACGTTCATCAGAGAGGCAGTTTAATTGATGAGCCACTGAAGGCACAAGAGTGCAAGATGGGTGCTTCGTAGTTAATGCAGTGGTATAGCCAAGGATCGCAACACTGGGAAAATGGGCCACCCCTGAAATATTTAGCAATAGGAAACCGAGAAGCAAATAACACATACTCGACTTTGCGGCACTGAAGACCAAGGACGTCATTACCCTATTGCTCCAACACACAATGTTCCGTTTATATCACAGTTATAAGTCCCTGGCTCATGTTCAAGTATCTTGTCATGGTTTATGCGACCTTATGTTTTCAAAAGAAAACATTTTTAAGAGAAACAAATATAACCTTTTATCATAAGTAGCGACATTTGTGTATGCACTTTGTGCTAGCTGTGTCAACTCGAGGCCAGAATAGAGTAAAATACATGGTTCGTTAGATGACCTCGAACTTCTTCCTAGTCAGTATGTCCTGACTTGACCTCAGTCTGCTGCGCACAACCGTAGCTAATCGCTCTAGCGAAGGAACTTTTATCTTTGATGGGTCGTTCAAATCGTGTTCTAAAACCAACGTCAAGTGTTGCTTTTCTTCTCCTGAAATCATTGCAATAAAAAACTGATTGCACACATATCAGGAGCTTATGTTTTCAATTGTTTTATATCAAAACTAATTATAAGTTACAGCAGAGTGATGAAGTATTTAGTTTAATAGAATTTGTATTGTCTTGCTGAAGCTCACACAAAAGAACACATCATTTTCTTCCTTGGAATGTAATATTGAGTGCCTTGTAATTGTGCTATCCAAATTTGCCACATTTGTTGACAGTGCACCATAATTCAGGCCAGAAGGGCAAATATTCTTAGAAGTGTTAATAGTACTCTTCACACGTGGTTTTCAGCTAACTTAAAGAAGAGGCTTTGTCTGTCGAGCTAGTAATAAATACTCAGAACATCACCACTGCAAAGATACACCAGCCGCAACCTAGAAAAAGAACACCTGCAGTGATTAGTCCACAATTTTTATGTTTTCTGCTGTGCCAATAAGGCTGGCTGAGTGAGCATTGCATCCATTACTAGGAGGCTGCAGCGACAAAGTCCTACTTGCAAAAAAAAAACTTACCAGCTGAGAGAAGTACTGACGTGCCAACCATCCAAAATAAAATGCCGGAGAAAAGAGCGGCGATTACTTTTACAGTCCATAAAACATGCTAAGAGTTCGAAGTTTTCACGTTGCTGATCTTAAGCCAAGTATAATAAAGTTACACTGAAAGAAGATACTGAGGATACGCCATCAGGAATTGACAAAACAAGAACCGACGGATGCTCGTCTTCATCACATGAACAGCCTTCAACTGACAAGGCGAGTAAGTCGCTGACAAACGATGAGTGCACGAGGGGGAGCTGTAACACGCGGTTTTCAGCAGTCAAATGACACAGGCTGGAATCAGGGGTGGTGCCAGGGTAGGCTCAGGGAGGCTAGACAGGAGCCCTCCCCCAATTTTCGTCTCACCACTGTGTTGTGTCATGACTATGTAATACGATTATGTTCCCTAAAAGATACATAGTCGTAACACAATGGCCAAGTTCACCGCCTCGCTGCTCCTCCTAAAGAACCTCGCTTATCGTGGGTGCACCCCCGGTATGGACCAATCCTGGCACCGACGCTGGCTAAAGTACAATATGAACAACAGAAAACTGAAAGCAAATATTACCACCTTATTTTGACTTTTGCTTTGTGTGCAAGGATCACCTGAGTTTTTTGCAAGGATCACCTGAGTTTTCTTGCCGATTTTTTCGTAGGGTGTCTTTTGATCGTGACCAAATCTTTCAGGTTGTGTTTGACGCAAAATCACGCAAACTTTTTGCAAAGACGTTAGCCAAATCACGGCCAGAGAGTCGGAAATTGCGATGCGCAGATCACAACCGTCCTATTCTTTCCGCTATGATAGGTGTCCGTTTGACAAGCACTGCATTCTTTGCACAGTCGTAAGAAGTATAACGCTTGTTTTGTTGGTTATACAGATAGCTGGTGCTGTATAAAAGCTATCAATTGCTTGCTACTTCATTAAAAAGTTTCTTTTACAGTCTTTTGCGCCAAACACGACCTCGGTTGTGATACCAGCTCGCCAAGCCGGGCGACAGTATATTTTGACAATTGCTGGTTGACTACATCATCGCTACCGGTCTGAGTGCTAAATATCACTTTTGTTAAGGAGGCTTGAAATCATTTTCAGTTTTGTTGTGATTAAATACTTCCCTGGCCACATTTCTGGTGATTTTGTCCGATTTCGTCGACGCAACCTTATCGAGACCTGACAACACTGATTTCGTCATCCGGGTTCTGGGCAGAGAGAAGAAAATTTCAGCTGCCTCAGCAACAGCAGCGATGAGCCAGATTACATTTGTGAGTGTAAGTTACTGTTCTTCTGTACGAGTATCTTCTTCTTCATACCTGTCACGTGCACCTTAATCAAACGCTCACCGTAGTGTGCGAGTATTCGGCGATAAAGTTGGACGAACTGTTGCGGCTAGTCGCGTACGTGTGGCCCGAGTGATCGATCTTTTTTCTTTCGATTCGAGGGTACATAGTAGAGTACACGTAACTTTTTTATGTGCAACTTGTGTAAGCTTACCGCAACATGACAGGAGCCTATGTCGTCGGCCTATGTCTCGGGTATCTTTTAGAAAAGTGCCTGTCTGTCACCAATGCTAATTTTATGTGCCTGGGTGTCAAACGTTTGCAGTGGATCGGCAGTGTGAGCTAAATGGTGCAAACACGTAGCACATGTCACACCGTTTTGCATGACCGCGTCTTTACGATGCACCTAAAGCAAGGCAAACTATCACAGCCTGCAAATGGTTTAGCGTGGCCAGTATGTGGAGCGTGGCCCATTGCAACTAGAGCCAGTTTTCTGTGTGGGAGGTTAGTACTGTGTAACTTGCTAGCTACATTAGATATATTGAGCAGCGACGTTTAAAAGCTTCGTGACACCAATACGAGTAAATAAAAGTGGTATCAACATTTATGTCAGTTACTTCGCAGCAAAGAAAGTTGTGGTGGTGATTATGTTGCTACTTGCGTGGTTAGCTTGGCAGACAACAAAAGAAGGTCTGAGTTACTTTTTCGTTTTTTCTTGCTTTGAAAACTCAATAGTACCTTTCAGTTCGTTTTCAAAATTCACTCGTGGTCAGTCAGAAACAAAATATGACAGTTCAAATAATAATTCATCTGAATTCCTATGTTTGCTTTGTCTGTTAGCTTCGTGTGGTTTTAATAATGTAAAAGCCCCCCATTCCTCATCAAGTGATGCTGCTTCTGCGCACAAATGTGCCAAAATTAGTTTCCTGCACCATCCCGATAAATCAATGTAGATTATGCTATGATGCACCAGAACCCCCACGTTTAACAGCGTGTATCACTGAAATAGCATTGCTGGCCAAAACATTTGGCGCTTGATTTCGAGGCCACCAATCTCGCAGCCATACACCAAGGATTATTTTGATAGCTGAACAGTGCTGGCGCGCAATATGTGCTATACTGCATGCAGCCGGAAACCAGATGCAACACTTAACCACCCCGAAGTGGAAATTTAATTGTGGTTAAGAAGTTGTGCGCAAGTGCACAACAACAATAAAGTCGTTACATTTTTTGAAACGGTGCTGTAATAGCGGAGTTAAATGCGTTTTATTATCTAAGCACAGTAATCACTCTTTTCATTCTTATTTTCACAGCCCTCCATTGGTACCTCTCCTGAAGCCGCTTTGCCCTCTTGCCGAGTGCCTCCCCCAATCTTGCGCTGCAGACATCATCAATCACATATTGCTCCAAACACTGTCTCGTAACAGTTGCCACGACTCCGCCCTCTGTCATCTGTGTGCTTGTTGGCGAATCGCTGTTGCTGTGCCAGCCGGTGCTTATATGAACAGTGTCGGTATGAACCCTCTCCTACGGACCACAGTACCTGATCTGCAAGCACGTGCATGCATGCAGGCATCACGACAAACGACTAGTGGCGTGAACAGCTCCCCTCAGGCTAACAGGAAGTCATAGGTGCTTGCTTGACCAATTGCAGCATATTTATTCTGCCTGTCAAATTCAACTTATTGATGTCACGTGCCAGCCCGAAAGGCATGGGGAGATTGTTTCTTGAAATTTGTGCAGCACTGGCGGCTTGTTGTGCTGCCACGTGGAGAATCATTGATCATGCAGCGTTTTGCACATGATGCGTGTGTTTACTTCAAACGTTTGAAAAAATTTATGAGAGGTAGTTTAGGGGCCCTTAAAATAGACCGGAGCAGTCACCAAATTTTTAAATAAGGATTGCTTCAGTAATTTGCTATTCATGAGGAACAATGCCGGCCAGCTGAGAAGAGGCTTTATCGAGACACTGCTGGGGCTAGGGAAGCTATTTTACACCATTGCAAAGTGTAATTTACTAGAAATGACCTATGTCGACATGAGGGTTAATTTGTAAGCGCTTTATTTAGAATGGGAGGAAATAGAATCAAAAAACAAGAGAGATCAAAAATCTTGTAGGCAAGCTAAGAGAATTCAGAAATACATTCAACACATACAAAAATATAAAATGAATACTGCACATCCTCAATATTGACACGTGTTGTTTTTCAAAGCTTCAGATTGCAAACTGGGATAATTTTAGCCATTTATTTCTGTCTTTAGTAGATGCTAGGTAGTGTTGTAATTTCGAGGAGTCATTTTTTGTGATTTTCGCAGCAGGATTATAGCAAGTGAAGTGCAAAACAGGTTAATTCAATTCTTTGGGCTCAAGCGCTTCATTTCAATCGAGTCCATGTCGTTCGGATGAAATTTTTTCTCTGTTTTGTTGACGCAATGCGGCCTCCACCCGTTCTATGAACTTTCTATGGCTGTTCTCATGTATCGATCATGAGAATAGCCTTTACCAATCCATTAAGGCTCCATTTCATACTTTTGTTTCATTTCTGCCCTGTTCTAGATAGAATACAAAAAAAGCCCCTCCGATTTATTGCACATCTAACTTGAAATGAAACTTTTCACAATTTCTTCATAATTTAAATAAATAATGCTTTGCTGCTGTAGTCATCAACGTACGCTATATATAGCAGTAACACAAAAGTAAACTTTTTAAAACTTTTATGCTTCTGTGCGCCAAAAAAGAAAAATAGAAAGCGTATTCATAAAGTAGGTGCTGATTAGCTGGTATTTAATTGAATGCCCTATAGGCGGGGGGGGGGGGGGGGGGCATGTGCTCGTAAACAGCACAGTAGCTGTAAAATATTTGTGTTCACGTCATTACTTTCGACGCCATTTGCACCTTACAATTTCTCGCCGCTTGCAGCAGAGCAGTTGTGTATCGCCAACTGAACATTTGCGAAACCACCTTTGTTCGTAAACAGTGGGAGCGCACCCAAAGTTAAGGGTAACAGATTTGTCAGAACAGCATTTTTTTCAGTTTTGAACAGTGTTGACACACTTCAGACATCTATTAACATTTCACGGCACACAAAGATGGATACAGGATTTTTTTCTGAAAGAGGATCACCGTTTGGAAGAACATTATTGCTCTTCTTGTGGTATAAAAGACAATATTAACAGGAGAAGGGTCACAGCAATCGGTTTGTCCTTATGAAATTGGCCGCCCCCTCAAAATGAACACATGGAATGCTTGAAAAGTACACATAGTGAAGCAATACGTGTGCAAACCACACCACCAAATGTTACCTTAATAAATTCCACAATAAACAAGTAACAAAAAGCAACATGTTCGAGCACAACCAGCCCATAATATGAGAATCTATGACATACAGAAGCTACGTGGCTAATATGTAATTGTTATCGCAATACAATCGACAATATAATGCGGAAAACAGCAACAGAAACAAGCATGAGTAACCGTGATGCAGCTTTGAAACTTGTGCACAAGGCCGTATTGTCTGTGCCCGCATTCACACGGTGCAAAAACTGTTTCATTCTGGCATGGCATCAAAGAGCGTGCTGTGAGGAGTGCCTATGCTGTCCCACATCTGAATAGGTCTGAGAAAATAAACATGCATTTAATTGCAAGCCGCAAAATGAGCAACAGATCTGGCCCTTCGCGTCAGCCACGAGAAAGGAAAATAGCATAGATGTCCATTTCCTGCAAATATATTTTTAGCATCCCAGTTTCCTCAGTCTGAGCGACATGGCACACGAAAATTTGTCGCCACTGCCACCCCTATCTGTCACCACACGTTAATATGGACATTACGTACAGATGGAGCACAAGCCTGCACAGGTGGAGTGCGCCCAGCTTTCAACATTGCAGAAATGCACTCGGTGTCTGCTAGATGGCAGCATATTTACACAAGGTCTGTATAACGCTGTCGGGTGTTTTATAAACACACCAGTTTTCAAATTATTTCTTTTCTTTAGCCTAGCAAGTGTTATCGTCTTGCCATGAAAACAAGAATTCCTTTTTTCTCGTGATTTTGACCTGTAGTTTGCAATCCGAGGCATGTTTAGGGCAATGTGTCGGCTATCGCTTGGACGCCAGTGCTAGTACAGAGTCGTTAGTTTCAAATCGCCTCGTAAGTGCTGAACGTAATTGATGAAACCAGAAAAGCTCAAGTCTCAAAGTGACGATTCCCTTTAAGGCTGAGCTCCTGGTAGTGACTTGCTCTTTAAAGCAGAGCATTTTTCAGCGAACTAAAAGCACCGTAACCATATCTGTCTGTCTATTGGTCTGTGCAGTATCTATCTGATCGATCGATTTAATCTAGCCTATTAAGATTGGGCGCTCTGTGATACTCTCCTTAACTTGAAACCTTAGGTCAGCAACTCACTTATGAGTTGACTTAGTCGAGACTTGCTCATAGTAAAATTAAGCCACGTACTCAAGTGAATAAGGAGGAGTAATATTTTAGCGAGCTTGAGGCCGAGCGAGTCTGGTTTAAGAAAACTTTGGTAGGTCAGAATGAGCCCCAGGCGAAAAGTATGTATGAGTGTGTTTGAGTGAGCTCAAGTTTGTTGCCAACTAATGCTTGACATGAACCGAAACTTGCATGACAGGAGAGAGTATGTTATGAAAGGAATTGATTCAGCAATTCACTGACATTTGGTTTCTATATTATACAAGATATTTATTTACACTACTTACAAATGTATTAGAGAGACAAGAATCTATGATTGCCTGTTTTCGAGGTCCCTTCTGACTGTGATTTTGACCACTAATTTACCCTGCACCGATCAATCTTGTCTTCTTCTATTGCTTGGTGCACCGTTCAGTGTACCAAGGGTCGGTCGTGAAGTTTCTCTAACATATTTAGGGTGAGGCTTACCACCGGAGGCACGAGTGCTGCAATCGCTGTGACGTGCAGGTTTGGATCAAGTGATCTTGCCTCGCACTTGCAAAGGGAAGCTGGCAGTTGCATGTGTGCTTTTACCATGACTTTGCAGTGTCTTCATTTCCGAACAGTGTTGTTTTGCTCTGGCTTCAAGTGTGCGGACGTCTGCAGACTACACAATCCAGAAAGACAGCAAAAGTTATCGGCGGCATGTCACATTGCGCTACATACGTGAGCGTACTCTCACGGTGGCTTGCAGTACCGCTTTCATTTCTCTATTTTTCTGTTGTGGTTAATAATCAACTTTGGTGTTAACATAAGCACCGACCATGAATGCTGGCATAAAAGCGGCACATTTAGGTTTCCACATGGGAGCCACGCTCACAACTGAAAATGAATTTGCGACCAGTCCAATTATGTATATTTCAAAATAAGTTGTAGGTGTGCATATCTGGGGGAAGTTGCTGCCATTGTCATTACACTCAAGCATGTGACCCGTTGTTGTTCGAATCGTCAGAGAGTCTAGATATAGCCCCGAAGTCCAATTTTTCCCCTCTATTTTGGTGATTTCACCTTTATCTAGTCTATTTTGTTGTCAGTTGCTTGTGTGTTTACGGCCAGCACGCTGGACGAAACATCCTTTTTTACATCATACGTGTGCCACTCCAGTTAGAGCTATTTCTCTCGCCAATATTATCTAACAGTAGCCTGTGCCACTCCCAACCTCCTCCCCGGCTCTCCTTCTCTATGAGTGTACTCGATAACACTGATTTTATTCCACCAGTAGCGTAGCCAGGAGGTGGCAAACCAGGCCCATGTCTCTGCCCTCCCAATTTTTTCTATGGTATATAGGGGCGCAGAAAATAACGGTCTACCACATCTACTTGCCCAGTTGTGACCCATTATAATCAAGGTGGCACCCCTTCCGAAACAATTTCTGGCAACGCCTCTGCCATCTGCAACCTCAGATCACAGGTTTCTTCGCTTAAAGATTACGTCTGTAGGATGGCCCCATAGCTACTATCACTTCCTCTCAATGCTGTTTTGATCTACTGGGGAAAACTTGGTAAGCTTCGAAAACCGATTCACCTTCTAAGAGCTGCCGTGAAATATTGCACAGTTTGTGAATTAAGCTTAAAAAAGAACTGGACATTCCCTATTTCATTGAAAGCTCTGAGCCCCCTCCCCCCCTTTTTTTTTGTCTTGAAGTTGCGTCATTCCGGCCACGGTCCTGGCGATAGACATCTGCGGTACTGTCGCTAGGTCAACGGGTGCATGCCGTTGTTACTTTACCTGTTCGAACGCGCCTTCAAGGGAGAGCCGAAGTGATACCCAATTCCACGGTGGAAAAAAAGGTGGGAAGTTGGGGAAGGGGAGGTGTATTAATTGGAAAATATCTTTGCTTGGGATTCTAACCCTTGCAGGAAATCCTGATTAGGCTACCTTTGCCATTTTGCACCAGTGCTTTGCGAGAAAGCGTATTGAGATTTCGAAGAGGCTTTTATTCTTAGTCACGGAACACTGCACACAATGTTCACTTACTCAAGCATTTGTACGCTGCCTAATTATGAGTGTCAGTGTAATCACTAATGTCTAAATATGCTTCTGGAAATAATTTAGAGCAGTGTATGACATTTCTGTTTCCCTAAAAAAACAAACTAAACTGTGCATCAGATTTTTTTCACCACCTGTGCTCTTGGGTTTCAGAAATCTCCCAAATTTCATGGTCGCAAGTTTGGCAGATCCATGTTTAAATTTGCAGAGTCTGTAGAATAATTTTACAGGCACAGCAAATGCTAACATGGACTTTATCATTGTTGGCTCAGTGGGGTGGCTCGAAATACTACTTTTATTGAAATAGCAGTGCTCAAGTTTACACTGCACAGTTTAGGCGATGTCGAATGCTTAATTCTTATTTTGTTTTTAAATGTAAGCTTTCTGTTTTATACTGCTCAAAATTTGGTATCTAGTAAGAAAAATTGCATAATTTTTCTCTGCAACGTGTTCAAAATTTACAATATAGTGCTCCAAAAGTAATATTTTGCTGCTCCCAAAATTGCTTCAAGATTTATTTCGGCTGCTCCACCCCTGATCTTGTTAAACAGTAGCTTTAAGTGACGCTGTGTACAATAAGCAAACAAGTTTGATATACGGAAATTCTTTTCGCATTTCTTCTGGTGCCCCCGTAATCTAGCATGTACCTAACAGTCTGAGCACAATACCTGTTCGCAAATGACTGAGGAATCTTGTGCACTACTCCTGTAACACAGGGAAAGGAGTAGCTTTGCTGTTTCTGACCACATTCACCTTTATTTTTGGTTTTGCCTTTGCGCCCAGCTTAACAAGTGTGCAAGTGCTGTCCAGATTCTTCCCTATCGGAAAATAGCCATGGTGGATACTGGAAAACATGGTGGGCGTAGTGGAAATAATAATGGGCATGGTGGAAATTATGATGGGTATGGTGGGACGTAGGGGAAAATATGGTGGATATGCCAGGACATACTGGGTGGTATGGTGTACAGATGATGGGTAAAGTGGAAATGCTGGTGGAAAGGAAAGGCTAGATAGTGGGTAATACTGGGACACTCTGCCCACCATTGCGATAATGCTGGGAAGCACTAAGCAGATGATGGGTGCTGCTTGTTATGGTGGGCCACATGGTGTACCAAGCTGAGAAGCTCTGCCCACCATCGTGATAATGCTGGGAAGCAGTAAGCAGATGATGGGTGGGCTTATAATGGCGGGCAATTTATATAGTGTACCAAGCTGGAATCTGTACACTACATGTTCTACCACCATGATTTCCACCAAAGGTTAGGCCTACCGATCGAGCTCGTACAATTGTGTTATCCGTGCTACCGGGTTTCAGTACACGATTTCGACGATTAGGTATGACAATACAGCGCAGCCATGGCATCAATTAACCTAAATGAAGCATTTTTCATTGTGTAAGGTGTCCGCTCAAGAAGCAACAAACATCGGTGCGACGCGATTAAAGCTCTCACAGAGAACGTAAGTGTCTTCTCACTTACAGCCGCCGGTCGCACTCGCCGGCACTTCTCTAGCTTTTGTACGAGAACTCAGACGTGTAAATTCGTATGCTTGGTGAACCAATATGATAGCGTAATGTTTCCGGCACACTGCATTCGTTTTGGCCAAGCCCTTATGTAGTTGTTGCTTTAGCGAAAGAGCTACAGCATTGCGCTGGCACGACCACCCTCTACATTGCGCGAAAAGCATCCCAATACTCAATCAAATAAATTAGGTGGACGTATCTATGGAATGAGCCTAGAAGCGTCATAAAGCGTGAGCAGATGTCACCTTTAGAACGAGCGCGAAACGGATATTAAACTCGGCAGACCCCGTCGGTAAGCTGATGCTGCTCCCCAGTCCGCTTGGTTTTTTTTTTGAAGTTGTGAATTGTAAAACAAAAGTAGCACTAGTGCCATTATCACATTGGCAATTGTTACAGGCCGCAGTTGCTTGTGTTTAATAAACGTGCAAATTTTAGTCGCAGGTGTAGATCTTGTCTATGTTGTGTACACGACAAAGATAACTTAAGTTGAACCGTAAGTTTGTATGCCAACTAAGTATTTAACACTCAATCAACGTCAAGTTGGTATGGGGCAGTGGTTAGTGTCTTCAAATGGGAATCCGCAGGTTGCATGTTCGATCCTCCAAGGCACCTTGTTCTTTTTTTTTTCAGGACGCGTGTTTTTTATACCGTTTTTATAGAATTCTTTTCATTATTTGTGGCAGCTCGTCACGGTGATTCTGACGCCATTTCGCGCTCAAGCGTTGCCGGCACTGCAGCACCCACCATACCCACCATGCGCCATGGTGGGCGTTTCCCACCACTCACCCACTACATTATTCCACTATAATGGTGGGTGGTGGTTTGCACCATGCCCACTATTCGTTTTTTTTTCGATAGGGTTGAGAGCCGTACATAACACTGCCGAATCATATCTGGATGCGACACTCTTAATTGTGCGCAATCTTGTGAACACGTCTAACAAGCGTTGTGTATTTTCGTGTACAAATAAGAGCTTGCATCAATAAAAACTTGAACGTAGGGTAGCAGGCTGAAGCGGCTCACGATTTTCCTCATAGGCATCGCATTTTCTAAAATGTTTGATCCATCTCGCCACATTTTCGCAGGATCTAGTGACCGCATGTTCTGGATACCTTGCTGTTGAAAACCTCTGCATCTGAGCATACACACTGCTCAATTGCTTGTGCACACATGACTTGCATACAGCCTCCAGTACCAAAGATGCAGCATATTCATCTTTGATCACTTTGGAATAAGCTAATGTGTAAGGTAAAAGAGGCTGTTGCAACCTGGGCCTGTAGTGCCAACACACATGCATTGGTAAGGAGTGAGACAGCTGCTCACATTGCGCATTTTCGATACATTTCTGTTTATTGCGCCAAGCTGCTCTAAAGTATAGTAATCAAGAAAATTGCACCGAACTGCTCCGAAACAGCCTCGAAAGCTAGAATTTTGATGCCGACCTCAACTTCAGTGGGGAAAAAATGGCGAGTTTTACTAATAAGACGCATCCAATTGTGTTCTGTTTTCACTTTCTTCTTTGTGGTGACAAAGGCTCCCATGGGGCCGCCATAATCTTAATATACACTTCAGAAAATATGCGTGAGCCCAAAAAATGTGCTGCTTGGCATTGAGCGTGCTGCTTTTACTAGCTAGGCAGTGTTTTCTTGCGTCAATGTCGGCTAGCGAAAACCACCGAGCTGAGTGTCAAGCATAGCACGGCTGACTCTCCGGTTCTATGTCGTGCAAAGCGCGTTCCTCCCGTCACTGTGTATTTCATGTTGACGCTGCTGCATGCGGTCACGTACGAGTACGTGTTTGCTGTGAGTGAGTAACTGTAAATGTGGAGTCAGTTTTTCCCTGCATCCGACGCATCTTCCCGATGCTCAGGCACGTGTATATGGGTTTTCATAATGGGTTCCGTGAGCGGAAAATTATAAGCAACCTATTCCTGGTTTACATCGTTTAGCTTCTAGCTTATTTAAACAGGCGAGTTCTCACAGCATTTTGCATTTAAAAAGCCATCGCACGTGAAATACGCACATCGATGTTAGCAGGTAGAAACACTTGGTTTTATGTGAAGCCGTGGTGACAAAAAACCATTGTTGAAACCATTGTAAACGAAATTAACGGGCATCTTGACACTTTATTTGAATCATGACGCATCGGCGATCACTTGGTACAGTTTTCATTATTGGCGATTTGCCACTGGTTCGTTTTGTAATCGAATCTCGCAACAAGTGCTCCAAGAGGTGTCGCTGCATGCGCGCCGGCGCTGCGCTACACGAGCTTTTGGATTATTTCAATCATTGTTTCTGTCAGCGGCAGTGGGACTTTGTTTTCTTTCTTTTCTTCTTTTCTTGCAATAAGACCTTACTCTCTATGACCAGTGGTTTGTTTGCGTGGACAGAGATTTTTGCACGTGTGGTGCGCGAGCACTTTACGTGAGTCACGGAGTGGCGCGGGCAGCAATTGCAAGTCGATGTATTATTTGGAGTTCTTAATAGACAGTGATGATCTACAGATATTTAAAATATATGAAACTGGCTAAATAGTGCGATAATAATAGCGCGTGGTTGCTCTTGTAGGGAGGCGTTATCAGTATCACTCGCTTATCACTTAGTGCCATATGCACGTGCTTTACGAGATAGTCTATGCGGTGAGATTTCTCGGCTCTTGCGTTGCACTTCTGGGAAGTGTTCCTGCAACAGGCGGCCGCGAACGGCATTGCAGCATGCTTTTGTTTGTTAAATGCTATTGACGCTATTATGTGAGGCTTTTTTTAAGTGAACGACCACTGTTTGGTCCCTAAGATTCTTGTGCAATCACAATTTTTAGATTTCTTTTTGAGTGTGATGTGTTTTTTTAATCTTTCCGCGGAACCTAGCTTTCAACAAAACTTTTTTAGATAATATATCACGTGTTACGAGGAGTAGATAGTTCACGTGTGTCGTATGTAAAAAAGTAGTGCAGTTCATACCTAACAATAATCTGTTCAAAAACTTCCTTCAAAATCTGTTTCAGTGGAATGTGTATTAAAGCCAATTAAAATATGCAATGGTGCCCCTACGTTGCTAAACATTGGTATTTTTAAGCTCTCAGGACAACTTAATAAAGGCTGCTAACTGCTCCAAAATTAAAATTTTGCTGCTCCAAAAACTGCTCGCAATTTAGTTTCAGGTGTTTCACTCCAGTTTGAATAAAGCGTTAGCCTTAGGTGTAAAAACTGAAGGTTTATTCTTGCAGCAGTTTTGTCGTAAAGTGAAGTACACTGCCATTCTCTGTAAAGAGACACTGAAGAGCAAAACAATTTTTTCCATATTAGTAAGTGTTTTTTAACTATCTCAAAAACACTCTTGCCGCGACATGATGCTCGGCAACAGAAAAAACACGAAAGAAGAAAATTTTGGTGAAGATTCCACTGAGATTGCCGTGCCAAACAAAGTGACGTATGAAATATTGAAGGTGTCTGCTGGAGAAGTCCCACATAGCTTCTACTAAATAAAAATTAAGTACATTGTGTTCTGTGTTCAGTTGGTGCTAGACCTAGTATACGATGGTTGGAAAATTTCATTGAGCCAGTGTCATGAAAATACCAAAAATACATTTTGAAATTTGCTACGTGATGCCCGAATGCAGGGGTGCAACAGCTACGCTGATTGCACCAATTTGAAAAAAATGCTCATTTGTGCGCCGAGCAGTGCGATAACCATGAAATTTGGTAAAATTGCGCCATGCTCCACCAAAATGCCTCATTTTTCATTTGCCCTATTTCTCATATTCTCATTTGCCCTAATTTGAGCGAGAAATGGAGACCACTTTAGCCACGTGTAGTTAGCATCATCAATCCATGCGAACAGATAATAACCTTAAACCGCAGTGTAGGATAGCTGCTCATTAGGTCAAGGCCCTCGCGAAACTCGATCAATCAGATGAAGTAACAGCGCCGCGTGGCTGTCGGTCTGCTGACCGCAGCAGATATTTACTGGCGGGACGACGCAACTACAACACAAAAGATGTGTTGCCGTAGTCAGCAACACTTCGTTGGTATATATGAATTTGATTGTCAGCAAGTGTGGCCATAGCATGTTAGAAACCATTAGGAACTAAAGCTGGAAGTCTAAAACTTTCAGCATATCGAGCTTGTACACTACCTGCTTTAGATCATGCCGTGATCACGTCAGTTGCCATAGCAACGCCACGTGCGATAGATATCCGGTGCAATTGTGAGGCCAACTGGTGCATGCCATTATTACTTTATCTGGTCAAACGCGTTATGCAAGCAAGCCAAAAAGTTGTGCCCTAAACCAAACCCTTTCATGGAAAAAAAAAAGGCGGAGGAGGGGGGGTTGTGGCACGAATATTTCTTGGTCTTGTTCTAACCTGGGCAGAAACACTCTAAAGCTACCTTCGCCATAGTACATGGCTGTCATACAGCAGAGCGTTTTAATATTTGGAAGAAGCTTTAGTTGTAGTCTCTAGACACTGCACAGCTTGTTCAATCACTGATGTATGTATATGCTACATATTTGTGTAAACTAATATGCTCGCTGATGTCTAAAAAGATACTGGTAAAATCATTTGGAGTACAATATGACATTTCTCCAGCTGTGAAAACTCAAACAGTTCTTTTCCAGTTTTACGCATCTCATGGTCACCATCTTGGGAAATCTACCCTTGAATTCTCAAACAATTTGACAGGCCTGGTGACTTCTATTATGAACCTCATCATTTTTTGCTGAGTGGGTGGTTAAAGAAAATACTACTTTGTTGAAATAGCAGTGCTCATAATCACTGTGCATGATTTAGGAAATGTTAAATGGCTTGCATACATACATACATATATATATATATATATATATATATATATATATATATATATACATATATATATATATATATATATATATATATATATATATATATATATATATATATATTTATATATATATTGTACTGGAGCAGAGTGGCGCCACTATGTGCCAGCGTGAAGAAGACGGGTGACATCCGTGTGTGGCTCGTGCTTGCCGGGTTCCTGCCTGTACCAGCTCTTGTTGCGGCTAACGTTTTTCGAGTAATAACCCGTATTTTTACGTGACCTCGCTCGTTGCATTTGGTTGAGGAGCTGGGTAACGTCCTGGAGCTCTGGAGCCGTAAGCTACCATCTCAGTCCACGATGACCGAGCGCGTCAATCCCCCACGAGCCTCTTCCACGCTGCCGCCTCTCATGTGCCCTGGTGTACTTCGTCTGCGCGACCCACCAGTATACAACGGGACTGAAGATCATGATGCCGAGGACTGGCTGGCAGAGTACGAGCGTGCCAGCGTGAATAACAAGTGGGATGAACCTGCGAAGCTGACTCACGTCATCTTCTACCTGACAGATTTGGCCAACCCATTGTTCACCAACCACCAAGCCGACATCCCCACCTGGTCGGGTTTCAAAGAGGCCGTGACCTCAATTTTTGGTCGTCCAGCCATGCGCAAGCATCGCGCTGAACTGGGCCTGCAGGGACGATTTCAGCAAAATGGTTAGAGCTTCACGAGCTACCTAGAGGATGTGATCAGCCTCTGTAGACGAGTTAATGCGAGAATGACGGAGGCTGACAGAATAAAGAATATATTGAAAGGCATTGACGACGACGCTTTTGATATTGTCACGCAGCAAAGGACGACGCAGTTGTCTATAAGAAAAACAAGTTTATTGGAGCGAACTTGTGCTCCCCTAACAACTGAAAGAATACACAGACGGCGAAGCAGTGGTCGGCAAAACGACGTGCACGCTAGTGAGCGTCGGCGATCGAATGTCACGGCATCGGCTGTGCGAGAATATATATCCCTCGGCGCGAGGGTTTCTCGAATAGTCGAATTGTATCGAGAACGCTATGATAGCGTTTGTTCGAAACGCTGTTTGTTCGGAACGCTCGAAACACTGTTCGATAGCGTTTGTTCGAAACGCTGTGAAAACAGTGATAGCACAGGCCGGCGCAGCCAGGCCAAAAAAACAAAACACAAATAAACAAACCTAATGCATGGTTCGCGGCATTACCCCCCCCCCCTCTAAGAGTGCATCGACCCGATGCTAACATAAGGGACAGTCCAGACAAATTAAAATAAAAGTTCATCATCGTCCATAGAAAGGTTATAAGCGAACCACATGGACGACTTCGGGCCGCGTGCGTCGTCGTGATGTACGGGAGTCACCATAGGGGATCACTTCGTACGTTAGTTCACCAACACGTCGTATAATCCGGTAGGGTCCAAAATAGCGTCGTAAAAGTTTCTCACTGAGTTTACGTCGTCGAATTGGAGTCCAAACCCACACACGATCTCCAGGATGGTTCTCGGCGTCTCGGCGTTGGAGATTGTAGCGTCCGGCATCCACCAGTTGCCTGTCCGTTATACAAACTCGAGCGAGCTGGCGGGCCTCCTCCGCACATTGGAGGCATCCTTGGATGTCGGCGTTGAGGTCGTCGTCTTCTACGTGCGGAGCATGGCGTCGAGCATCGTAGTCGGCCGTCTTCCGTAGACGAGCTCGAACGGTGTCATCTGCGTGGTTTCTTCGATAGCCGTGTTGTCGTGTTGTACGCAAACGTGACGTACAGGAGGACTTCGTCCCACGTCTTATGTTCAACGTCGACGTACATAGACAGCATATCCGCGATTGTCTTATTCAGCCGTTCGTTAGTCCGTTCGTTTGGGGGTGGTACGCCATCGTTCTTCGGTGATCCGTGTTGCTGTAGCGTAAGATTCCTTGCATGAGCTCCGCAGTGAAGATCGTTCCGCGGTTCATGATTAGGACCTCAGGGGCTCCATGTCGCAACAAAACTTGGTTAATAAAGAACTTTTCAACTTCTTGTGCAGTTCCCCTCGGAAGAGTGGTGGTCTCTGCGTAGCGCGTCATGTAGTCTGTCGCTACGACAATCCATTTGTTCGTGAATCGGGATGTAGGGAACGGGCCCAGAAGGTCCATTCCGATCTGTTGGAAGGGCCTCGTTGGGACGGCGATCAGCTGCAGAAGTCCGGCGGGGCTCGTCGGTGGTGTTTTTCGTCACTGGCAGTCACGGCAGCTCCGGACGTAGTGGGTGACATCGGATGTAAGGCGTGGCCAGAAGTATTTCGCCTTGATTTTTGTAATTGTACGAGCTGTTCCGAGATGTCCGGAAGACGGGTCGTCGTGGCACGCTTCCAAAATTTCGTCACGAAGGTCTGTGGGGATGACAAGTAGAGAATTCGTTCTCGTTCCGGGGTTGAAATTCTTCTTCACTAGGGTGGAGGTTTTGAGGCTGAACGCTGGTAAGTTGTGCTTGAACGCCCTAGGCACAGCGACGTTGCGTCCTTCGAGGTAGTCGATTATGGCGCGTAGGTCAGGGTCGGCACGCTGCTGGGCGGCTAGGTCGCTCTCTGTCACGACTCCGAAGAACGCGCTTTCTTCATCGGAGTCCTGTGGTGGTGGGTCAACGGGGGCGCGGGACAGGCAGTCGGCGTCGGAGTGTTTCCTGCCGGATTTGTAGAATATTTTAACGTCGAACTCTTGCAGGCGCAAGCTCCACCGCCCAAGACGGCCAGAGGGGTCCTTCAAATTGGTAAGCCAACACAGCGCATTATGGTCTGTCACAACCTTAAACGGTCTACCATAGACGTAAGGGCGAAATTTTGAAATCGCCCATATGATAGCCAGGCACTCTTTCTCGGAGGCAGAGTAGTTTCTCTCCTCCTTCGACAGACCACGGCTTGCATAGGCCATTACCTTTTCGTAACCGCTTTCCTTTTGGACGAGGACGGCACCCAAACCGATATCACTGGCGTCCGTGTGCATTTCCGTTTCGACGTTTCCGTTGAAATGAGCGAGCACGGGCAGGTTTTGCAGGCGTTGTTGCAGCTCGCAGAATGCCTTTGTTTAGTCGTTTTCCCAGCTGAAAGGGGTGCTTTCTTTCGTCAGGCGCGTGAGTGGCTCTGCAATGCGTGCGAAATTTGGGACGAAGCGCCGGTAGTATGCACACAGTCCGAGAAAACTTCGCACACCCTTCTTATCTTTCGGCCTTGGGAAGTTCGCAATGGCTGATGTTTTTGCCGGGTCAGGTAGGTCTCCCGTGGCGTTCACGACGTGACCCAAGAACTTGAGTTCCTCGTACGCGAAACGGCACTTCTCAGGCTTCAGCGTTAACCCCGACGTGCGATTGGCCTCGAGTACAGATTCCAACCTTGTTAGGTGTTCGTCGAAAGTCCGGGCGAATATGACATCGTCGTCGAGGTATACAAGGCAAGTGTGCCACTTCAGGCCTGCTAGCACAGTGTCCATGACTTTCTGAAACGTTGCGGGCGCCGTGCACAGCCCAAACGGCATCACCTTGAAATCATATAGACCGTCCGGGGTGATAAATGCAGTCTTCTCTCGGTCTCTCTCGTCGACTTTAATTTGCCAGTAGCCGGTCTTCAGATCCATGGATGAGAAGTACTTGGCGTGGCAGAGGTGGTCGAGGGCGTCGTCGACTCGTGGCAGGGGGTCCTTTTTGGTGATTTTGTTTAGTCTCCGGTAGTCAACGCCGAATCTTAAATTGCCATCTTTTTTCTTCACGAGTACAACCGGCGCAGCCTACGGACTTTTCGATGGCTGTATTATGTCGTCGCTGAGCATGTCATCTACTTGAGTCCAGATGGCTTCGCGCTCGTGTGAAGAAACGCGGTACGGTGACTGTCTGGTAGGTCGGGCTCCATCTTCGGTTATTATCCGGTGCTTCGCCAAAGGTGTCTGACGTAACTTCGAGTTCAAGGAAAAACACTCGATGTAGCGACGGAGCAACTCCAGTAATCTGTCCCGATTTTCTTGCGACAGCGCCGGGTTCACGTCGAAAGGATGTGGCAGCCTGGAAGCATCTACGCGTGCGCGTTCAAATGTGGCGACCGCGATCACTTGACTCGCTTCTTGCGTTTCTTCGAGGAACACAATTGCAGCGCCCTTGTTTAGATGCTGGTACTCCTCGGTGAAATTGGTGACCAAAACGTGGGATCTGCGTTGCTTAAACTGCGCAATGCCTCTTGCGACAGACACACCGCGGTCCAGAAGCAACCTTTGGTCAGTCTCCACAATAGCGACGACGTCAGGAGCAGCACCTTCACAATAGACGGCTATCATCAAGCTTGCGCGGAGTGGCAGGGTGACGTGATCGTCGGCGATCCTTACAGCAGCACGGTGTCCGAGGTTCGGCTGCGGCGTCGTGGAGTGATCGAAAGAAAACGCTATCGACCTGGTCTGCAGATCAATTATTGCGCCATTGTCCGTCAAAAAGTCCATTCTGAGAATTACGTCACGGGAGCAGTTATGCAAAATGAACTCCGCAGGGTACGTAGTGCCGTCTACGGTGACGCGCGATGTGCACAATCCACTTGGGGTCACGAGGTGGCCTCCTGCTGTGCGTATGTGCGGACCGTCCCATGTGGTCGTAACTTTAGCTTGGACGCGAATGTCCCGCTCATGACCGAGTAGTCGGCTCCCAGGTCGATGAGGGCGACTACGTCAAGGCCGTCGATGGACAACTGGACGTCGGATGCCGCTTTCCTTGAATTTCGGGTGCGTCGGGGCGTCGTATCGCGGCTTGCGCGTGTTGATGGTCGGGCACTATACGTCGTCATCGTCGTCTTCTTAGCGGCAGGCTTCGTCATTTCGGGTACGCGTCGCGCAGCGTAGCTGTCGTCGTTTTGGGGGGTCTCGTCAGGGTGTCGTCGGGTCGTCGGGACGAGGGCATGTCGTGAATCACGGTCTTGCGTCGTTGGAGGGCTTTCATTTTTTCACCGTTGTGCAACTTCACCTCCAGATGTTGCTGCTTTTAGTTTCCCCCTCGTGGGCTGGGGGACCATCCACGGGCGAAGTCATCATTGCTGCTACGGTTGGGGGATTGGTACGGGTAGGGCGACGGCGAATGGTTGAAACGGGATGGTCCACGGCTGGTGTTCGACAGGTATTCGTCGATCTCAAATGGGCGCTGGCCGGCTCGCGGGCGGGGTGAGTCGACGGAGAGCCCACGCAAACCCAGCCTCTTGTACGGGCAGCGGTGGTAGACGTGGTCGGCCTCTCCGCAGTGGTATCTCAGCGGACAATTATCTGGCGTTCGCCACACCTCGGTCTTCCTTGTGGCCTGGTTTCAGGTTACAGGGGGTCGGGTGGGCGACATTGGGTGGCGGTACGGCGGGGCCTTTTGATAACGTGTTGGGACGGGTCGGGGTCGACGAGCAGCAGCGGAGTAGGTCATCGCTTGTGGTTCGCAAGATGCTTCCGACGGCGTAGAATTCACCAGTACTTGCTGAACCTCCTCGCGGACGAAGTCGGTGAGGGAGGCGACTTGGGGCTGCGGCGTTGCTGGGAACAATTTCCTCAGTTCCTCGCGAACGACTGCGCGGATGGTCTCCCGCAAGTCTTCTGTCGCCAATTCAGGGGCGTCTACCGGGTTTACCGAAAGGGTGTTGAGTGGTCTATCGTATTGCCGCGAACGCATATCCAAGGTCCTCTCGATCATCGAAGCCTCGGTGACGAACTCAACGACGGTCTTAGGGGGGTTGCGGATGAGTCCAGCGAAGAGCTCTTGTTTAACTCCCCGCATCAGAAAGCGCACCTTCTTCTCTTCAGCCATTTCGGGGTCAGCTCTCCGGAACAGCATCTTCATCTTCTCAACGAACAGTACACCTTCGTTAGGGTGTTGCATTCGCGTCTGCAACAAAAGGGCGGCTCGTTCTTTCCGCACAATCGTAGCGAATGTTTTGAGGAAATCGCTCTTAAAGACAGTCCAGTCGGTTAGGGAGCATTCATGGTTCTCAAACCACGTTCGAGCTGCATCCTCCAAACAGAAGAAGACATGACAAAAGGTTTCCTCGTCATCCCACCTGTTAAAGATGCGGATGCGCTCCAGATTCTCCAGCCACTCTTCCGGGTCTTCACCAGGAGATCCTCGGAATGGTGGGGGCTCACGAGGTTGTTGCAGAACGACGGGAGGGTTGGTAGCGCTGGTCATGGTGCCTGAGTTGATCATCGTAGTTTTTACGTCTTCTTTCCTCTTTTTATCCGGGAGCAGTCCAAACTCTGGCTGAAGGCCTTGCTGTAGGCGGCTGACACGAGTTGGGCATGCTTGTCGTGTTGGGCTTGCTTGTCGGCTTAGCAATGGCTTAGGGTTCATGTACCCAGCACCTCTACCAGATGTCACGCAGCAAAGGACGACGCAGTTATCTATAAGGAAAACAAGTATATTCGAGCGAACTTGTGCTCCCCTAACAACTGAAAGAATACATGGACGGCGAAGCAGCGGTCGGCAAAACGACATGCAGGCTGGTGAGCGTCGGCGATCGAATGTCGCGGCATCGGCTGTGCGGGAATTTATATCCTTCGGCGCGAGGGTTTCTCGAATAGTCGAATTGTATTGAGAACGCTGTGGTAGCGTTTCTTCGAAACGCTGTGAAAACAGTGATAGCACAGGCTGGCGCAGCCAGGCCGAAAATACAAAACACAAATAAACAAACCCAATGAATGGTTCGCGGAAATAAGCTTGTGGCCAAAGACCCACAGACCGTCACAACCGTGATTCAGCTATGTCAACGTTTCGATGAGCTGCGCAAGCAGCGAATTTCTACACGTCGCGCAAATACGCAAACAGTGGATATTTCGGCTTTGGAGTGCAAGAGCAGTGGCCCCGATTACAGCGTGTTAATGCATCAAACTCAATAGTGCATCCGGGAGGAAGTTGCTCGACAGCTCTCTCTTGTCGCCACCATCAGCGAGACTCCCACAGCACTGGAACACTCACTTCGCCGTGCTATTCAGACGCAAGTTGCCGAGGCTCTCCCTCGCTCGCGTTCACAATATCAGTTGCTGCATCGCTGACTTAAGCAGAAGCCGTCCGCCGACCTTCTGCCCAACCACTGCTCCCTTCATACAGTCAAGGCACCAACTACTACAGGTCACAAGTTTCGGTTTATCGGCCCTTTCCACCACCCCGAGCACATGTATCGGCCCTTTCCACCACCTCGAGCACATGTAAACTCTTGGCGTACTCCGGATAACCGGCCCGTATGCAACAACTACGGTATTCCAGGACAGGTGGCGCGCTGCTGTCGTCACCGTGGATTCTTTTTCGATGATGCTTAGCATTCCGGCAACATACCTCGGCAATCAAAATCGCATGCGACACCTGATGCCCCTGACCACCACTCACGTCGAAAAGACTTCAGCCGAAGTCAATCGGCTTCACCCCGTTTTCGGTCTCTTTCCCCATTTCTTCGCCGTTCAAACCATGCCCAGGAGGAAAACTAACAGTCGCAGTTTCTGAGGCAAGAACTCCATTGTTTCGTAGGCTTGTGTTCCTATTTTCGGCGTTTTGTTCACAATTTTGTCTCTATAATTGCCCCCCTGACTCAGCTTCTCTCCCGTAGCGCGAACCTATCTGGCTGGAATTCCCACTGCGATGACGCATTCATGACGCGGCGCCAGCCACTCACGTTTTCGCCAGTTCTCCGCCACTTCGATGTCGATGCACCACAGAAATTCACACGAATGCTAGAGGTGTTGGCCTCGGTGCCATTCTCGCTCAACTCAAGGATGGCTGCGATGAGTACGTTGTCGCCATGCCAGCCATACCTTAACGAAGGCAGAGTCCAACTAATCCGTCATGGAGAAGGAGTGCTTGGCTATCATTTGGGCTATAGGAAAATTTCGCACTTACCTTTACGGACGCCAGTTTGATGTTGACACAGATCACCATGCCTTATGCTGGCTAGCGTCCATGAAAGATCCTACTGGCCACCTCGCTCGTTGGGCTTTACGCCTTCAGGAATACGACATCCATGTTATTTATCGGTCAGGATGCAGACATTCAGGCGCCAATGGACTATCGCGTTCTCCACTGCCTCCTGACCTTGCCTGCTTATCAACTGCCATCTGCGATTCGTGATCGTTGAGAATCACCGACACACCATCCGAGCAGCGCAAGGATCCTTGGATCAATTCTTTGCTCGACGTCCTCTCTCACAGTTCGTCAGAAACGGCTTCACGCTCCCTCTCTCGTCAAGCAAGACACTTTGCTGTCAGTGAAGGCTCAATTGTTGTACTGCCCCAAATTACGCGACGGCCGGCCGTAGGTGGCTCCGTGTCAGCCCTAGTCATTTGCACTCGGACATCTGCGCTGCCTTTCAAGATGACCCCCAGTGTGGCCACGCTGTAGTATTCTAGACTTACGCTCGCCTTCGTCTAAGATACTACTGGCACGGCATGTATCGGCACGTTCGCCAGTACGTTCGGTCATGCATCACGTGTAAACGACGCAAGACGCCTTCGCGCATCACTGCTGGCCTTTTGCAACCCTAAACCTGCACAGCGAGACCACTCGAACGCGTCGGAATTGATATTTATGGTCCTCTACCCAACAATCTTCGAGGCAACCGGTAGATTATTGTCACCGTCGATCATTTGACACGCTACGCTGAAACAACTTCGCTGCCTGCTACCACTGTGAAAGACGTTGCGTCCTTTCTCCTACGCCATCTCATTTTGCGACACGGTGCACCTCGTGAATTACTGACTGACCGTGGACGCGTGTTTCTCTCGAACGCCGTCGACGAGCTGCTCGAGGTGTGTCGCACTGTCCATCAGAAAACCTCGGCATACCATCCTCAAACCAATCGCATGACAGAACTCTTTAATCGTACTCTTCGAGATATGCTTGCGTGTACGCTCCTGACGACCTTACTAATTGGGACCAAGTGCTTCCTTTCGTCACGTACGCGTACAACTCTGCGTCCCAAACAACCACTGGCGTTTCTCCTTTCTTTCTCCTGTACGGAAGTCAGCCATCATGCTCCATAAACACCATTGTCCCTTACAGGCCAGATGTTCCCGAAGCGACGCCTGTTTCCGAAGCAGCTTTTTATGCCGAAGAGTGTCGTCAACTTGCTTACTCATTTACCGAACAAGACCAATGGCGCCGAAAACTGACCACGATGCCTCTGCTTCTAGTGTCCACCATAACCCAGGAATGCTGGTTTGACTTAAGGTCCCGGCAACCCCTCCAGGTCTTGCCCCGAAGCTTTCTTTCAAATACCATGTCCCCTGCAGTGTGGTGCGACAAACATTTATTGTCAACTATGAAGTTGAACCCATTGATCCACCTTCGGACTAACGCTGCCGTGGGCGCGAAAAAAAAAACACGTATCGCGCCTCGAACCATGCTACGACCCCCTTGTCGTGTCATTTCCCTAGGTCACCAGGTTGGCTCCTTTCTGCGCGGGAAGTAATTGTACCGGAGCATAGTGGCGCCAGCTCTGTGCCGGTGTGAAAGAAGATGTTAGCGTATGTGTGTGGCTCGTGCTTGCCGGGTTCTTGCCTGTACCAGCTTGTTGCAGCTAACGCTTCTCGAATAATAACCTGTGTTTTACTGAACCTTGCTCGTTGCTATATATATATGGTGGGGTGACATTCAATGGATCCGGTGGAAAATGCAGTATAAAAAGAGGTCGACAAACGTACGAAAAAAACACTAGTTTTACTAACGTTTCGGCAGGTGGGCCTGCCTTCGTCGGAGTGAATGGTTACACATGGCACACAGGGCACATATATAAGCCGCTTCTTTGCGTATCACACGGCTAAGTCATTATCAGTAGTATAGGAAACAAGATTATATATCACCAAAGGTACGTGGCTATAGTGTATATACAGCTGAAAACGCGTATCATTATACAATAGGGAATTGGCACGTATTAGATACCCTGCAACTTGTGTGGAATGAAACAGGTCAGCAAAATAAACTGCGCACGCAGTAGCTCACTTGGTCATACGTTCTGCGGGATAAACACAGCCTAAAAACATTCAGTAAGCCTTTAAAAAAGAAAAAGAAGTTTAGAGAGATAAACCAAATCACAAAGCAGGCGGAGCAAAATGAATGCGAGTAAATGGTGAAGTGACAAAGGCCACCTACATTATGTAGGTAATATTTGACAATAGGCCAACATCGTGCGAAGAATATACACTTGTCAGTTAAAAAAAAGGCGATTTACTAAGGCAATATGCAAGAAAGCGTACCCGGGCTCTCGTTCATGCCAGCAGATAGTGTTTTGAATTTATGAATTAAAAATGACTCTTTTACTTCGCGTTCATGGTGTGATTTAAAACCCGATTCCAGTATTGTAGCTATCATGTTACTGAATGAATGACCTGCCTCGGTAACATGCCTTGAAATCGGTAAGTTAGGAAGGGCATGCACATGAGCTTTATGATTATTGAAACGGAATCGAAAAGCAGTTTCAGTATGACCTATGTATTGTACATGACAGATTGAGCATTCTAGCAAATATACCACATTTGCAGTATCACAAGTAAAACTGCCCTTAATTTTGAACTTGAAGTTCGTCGCAGTACTGGCTGCCAGTGTTGTTGTCGTCATGTGTGCACACACTTTACAGCGGGGCTTTTTACAAGGACGGCAACCAAGCGCCTGGTCGTTATTGCTCTGTCTGGTTTTAGAGGAAGTTAATAAATCTCGCAAATTTCTGCCTCGTCTGTACACAACACGTAGTGGTTCTGGAAACGCTTTTGCAAGGCGTTCGCTCTGCATAAGTATGTTGTGGTGTTTACGGAAAATTGATGCTACGTTAGGTGCCGATGCGTTATGGGTTAAAACCAGGTTAACCTGTGAATGACTTTTAGGATTTTTCTTGGGGATGCAGAGTGCTGTACGGTCTTGTGCGTCGGCACGCCTTACTGCGTCATCGACTAACTTGGGCGGATATTTCTGTTTAAGAAGTGCAGTGCGTAGCTGGTTACAGTTATTATCAAAGTCAGATTGCTCAGAGCAAATTCTCTTAAAGCGTAAGGCCTGGCTGTAAGGTATGCTGGATTTGCAGTGCCTTTTGTGGCTGCTTTGAAAGTGTAAATACCTCTGTCTATCAGTCGGCTTGCGGTACAGTTTAGTGCTCAATTTTGCATTATCGAGACAAACGGTTGCATCGAGAAGGTTAATGGTCTCTGGTGAATATGCGTGCGAAAAGGATATGGAAGGGTGAGCATTATTAAAGTCCGAAATAAAAGACAAAAGTTCCTCCTCTCCATGTGGCCAAATCATGAAAATGTCGTCAATAAATCTTTTATAATAAAAAGGTTTTAGCGAACGACCCAACAAGAATTTGTTCTCAAGGGATCCCATAAATATATTTGCATAGCTTGGCCCGATCTTAGTACCCATAGACGTACCACTTACTTGAACATAATGCACTCCATTGAATTCAAAGTTGTTGTACTGAAGAATCATTTCAAGCAGTATAGCTATAGTCGAGCTATCAATGGACTTGTCGAGAGCGGAGTGATTGTAAGCCTCAACCACGGACCTTATACCATCCAAGTGCGGTATGCTTGTGTAGAGAGACGCAACATCGAGAGTTACAAGAAGAGCGTTGTTAGGTATAATAAGGTTGGCAATATCAGAAAGGAAGTCGTTAGTATCTCGCAGAAATGACTGGAACGTAGGGGGTATCTGGTTTATCAGGCTATCTACGTAACGCGACAAGTTTTCTGTCACGGTACCTATGCCGGAAACAATTGGGCGACCAGGATTGTTGTGTTTATGGATTTTCGGCAACAAGTAGAACCTAACAGCTGCCGGACTAAGAGGGATTAGAGAAGCTGCCCTATCATTTAGTTTTTTCTCCTTTATTAGTTTTCTTATTGTGCCGTCTAATATAGCTTTATATTCCTCAGTCGGATCGGCCTCGAGTCGCTTATAAAACGACCTATCATCAAGCTGACTGTTCGCTTCAGCAATATATTTGGTCGTGTCCATGACAACGATGGCACCTCCTTTGTCCGCAGGTTTTATTGTGATGTCGGTGCGTTTGCTAAGGTTTGCTATAGCTTTTCTTTCTAGGGTTGATAGGTTTCGACGAAAAGACTGGGGTTCATTATAAGCTTGAATGATATCTCGCTGCACTGCTTTAATAAATATGTCCAAGTGTTTGTCACGTTGTGACCCCGGTGTCCAATGTTTAGCCGAGGGTAAAGCGGTTGGATCGTCGGCGGGAGTCGGCTGATCGAAGAAATATTCGTGTAGTCTCATATTTCGTGCGAAGTTGTCTGAATCTTTGTATAACTAAAATTCATTATAGTTACCACTTGCTGGACAGAAGCTTAAACCACGGGATAAAAGACTGAGTTCTTCTTTAGATAAGATAGCAGTTGAAATATTAATAATGTTGTCGGTTGCAGGTTTACATGTTCTTTCCTTGGCCGAAGATGGAGGCGTTGAGTTTCGAAGTTTTACACCATCTCAGAGCAATTTTTTGCGTTTCTGTGCGTTAAGCTTGGATAGCTTCTTTTACTCATATGCTCTTAGGGACGATGATTCCTCTGGAGAAAGGCTAAACTGATCGAGTAGTTGGCGCTCCCTGTTTATCAGCGATTTCACGGAAGATCGATAATGGTTTAATACAATGTATACTAGCTCAAGTGAGGCGTTCTTTAAGGTGTCAAACCACTTCCTCGCATTGCACTTCGATAGCTTTGATGTTGCTGGCTGTAGACAGAGACAAACCTCTAGGCGGAATGGAAGCCGCTAAATATGCTTCTAGAGTAGACACATGTAGCTCGTAACGGACACGTTTCTCGACAGACTTCCTAATTATTTGAAACTGCTTAGAACACTTTGAACTCAGGATACTATTCGACAATGAGTGCTGCAGTCAATTATTCGGTTTTCTTTTTAAAACGTCTGAATATTTGCGTCGAAGTGGGTACCTGGAGCCCGTAAGGGAAACTGCCGTCTTTCGTGGGTCTTGTGGAGCCAAGCTGGCTGATGTTCCTGGTGCGGAATTCCTCTGGGCAGAGCAGGAGTAGCATTTCTCGTTCCGGGGCACACAAGGATGATCCGATGACCGCTGGTTGGCGGACGCTGTAGGCGTTTATTCGGCGAGCATGGCATTGCAGCGTGGCTCCTTCAAGGTAGGTTCGTTGCGAGAAGAATTTGCATGACCCTGGATACTTTTGGTCGGCCGGATAGCGCCAGGTTGCCTTTTGCGGGTCTTGGCGGTTTCTGGCGTAGTCCGGTGGCTTCTTTGTGGGGTAAGCCCCCGAAGGTGCTGGGGCGAAGATACAGCATCGCCCCAACTATTTGAAGTTGCTTCACTTGGGGAGTCGAAGCAAAGCTGGCGTATGTGACTCGCCATCAGTGCGACGCCCTCAAAGCTCACGTGCAGTCCATCGGCTGCCAGTACTCGTCCAGGTGGCAGCCATTCGAACATGTGGTCCAGAAAAGACAAATCCCTAGAGCGTTCGCAGAAACTTCGTAATAGGCTGTTGAAATGGCTTGCTTCGCGGTTGAAACGATGGACAAATACTTGGTTATTATTTCTGCGACGTTGATTCGTGGCCCTTGGCAAGACAAGCGTGGCGTACAGACGGCTTATTTCGGGTCGCTCTTCACGGATTAGGTGTAGAAGGTTGCGATAACAACGAAAGGTTGCTTGAGCACTTCTTTTTGCCAAGTCGTTGCTCCCGACGTGTAGAACCAGAGTTCTTGTCGACGAAGGAACTAGGTCAAGCAGTGAAGGAACATCCCTGACCAAAGCGCCCGACTGCGTTATGAACGCCAGTGTTCCTTGTAGCAGGGGGTCGAAGTATTGGAACAGGTACTTTGTCTGTGAATCACCCAAGATAGCCGTAGTTATGCCAAATTTGGGATACTTCCAGGTGGTGTATTTCGACGTCGTCTTCCGGATATCCATAGCAGGAAAATATGGTGGGGTGATATTCAATGGATCCGGTGGAAAATGCAGTATAAAAAGAGGTCGACCTACATAATGTAGGTCGACCTCTACATATGTAGGTTTACCTACATAATGTAGGTGGCCTTTTTCGCTTCACCATTAACTCGCATTCATTTTGCTCTGCCTGCTTTGTGATTTGGTTTATCTCTCTAAACTTCTTTTTCTTTTTTAAAGGCTTACTGAATGTTTTTAGGCTGTGTTTATCCCGCAGAACGTACGACCAAGTGAGCTACTGCGTGCGCAGTTTGTTATTTTGCTGACCTGTTTCATTCCACACAAGTTGTAGGGTATTTAATACGTGCCAATTCACTATTGTATAATGATACGCGTTTTCAGCTGTATATACACTATAGCCACGTACCTTTGGTGATATATAATCTTGTTTCCTATACTACTGATAATGACTTAGCCGTGTGATACGCAAAGAAGCGGCTTATATATGTGCCCTGTGTGCCATGTGTAACCATTCACTCCGACGAAGGCAGGCCCACCCGCCGAAACGTTAGTAAATCTAGTGTTTTTTTCGCACCTTTGTCGACCTCTTTTTATAATATATATATATATATATATATATGCAAGAAAGAGACGACGAAACTTTCACGAAGCGTCTTAACGTTTTCAGCTAGTGGACCAGCCTTCGTCAGAGCTGGTCCACCAGTTGAAAACGTTAAATAAAGACGCTTCCGTGAAAGTTTCGTCGTCTCTTTTTTGCATACAATACGTCGGGTCCAGCGTGAAGGACGTTCAAAGAATCTGGTGTATATATATATATATATATATATATATATATATATATATATATTGAAAAAGGGTTTATTGACGACTGTTGCGACGGTGGTCCTACGAAGAAACACGATCGTGCAAGAGCAACGGTCAAGCAGATGCCGGCGATGATCAGCACGAGCCGAGCGAGCGAAGCCCAGCACCCAGTACCGAAGCGGTGGCGATGTTGCTTGCCAACGACGCTCTTTCTTCTTCACAATTTGCCCCCGCCGAAAAAGAGCCATCCTGGCGACATAAGAGTCTGGAGGCAGAGGGCTATAATATGGCTTAAGGCGGGCGACGTGGACGATGTGACGTCCACGCCGGCGCATGTCGTCAGATGGGGAAAGTGGCTCGATGAGAAAATTCACCGGCGAGGTTTGCTCCAAAACGCGGTATGGGCCCTCGTACTTTGGAATGAGTTTTGAGGAAATGCCGGGGGTTTGGTAAGGAACAGCCAGCCATACAAGTGATCCCGGGGAGTAGCTGGGGCTTTGGGAAGAGTCGACGTTGTTTTCTTTCTGGCGCTGTTGTTATCGAGACGTAAAGGTGCGTGCGAGTTCACGGCCCTCTTCCGCATTTCGGGCAGCTTCAGACACAGATGGGCATTCGGATGCGTCAGGACGGTATGGAAGGAGAGTATCGATGGTGTGGGATGGTTCGCGTCCATAAAGAAGAAAGAAAGGTGAAAATCCAGGGGTAGACTGTGCCGCGGTGTTATATGCGAACGTAATGAATGGAAGAATGCGATCCCAGTTAGTATGATCGGATGTCACATACATGGCGAGCATATCGCCAAGGGTGCGGTTAAATCTTTCCGTGAGCCCGTTAGTCTGCGGGTGGTATGCCGTGGTCTTGCGATGAACAACATGGCATTCAGAAAGCAGAGACGTGACGACTTCTGATAGGAAGGCTCGACCTGGATCGCTTAGTAGTTCTCGAGGTGCACCATGTCGTACTATGAAGCGATGAAGGATGCTACGTCCCGCGCAGTGGCACTTGGAAGGGCGGCGGTCTCAGCGTAGCGTGTTAATAGGTCCACAGCGACTATAATCCACCGATTTTCATCTGATGTTGTCGGTAGAGGGCCATAGAGATCAATTCCGATCCGATCGAAAGGTTTGGCAGGGCACGGAAGCGGTTGAAGCGCACCGGACGAGTGGAAAGGTGGTGATTTGCGACGTTGACAGTCAGGACAGCCCATAACGAATTTTCGAACGAAATTATACATTCCGCGCCAGTAGAAGCGATGGCGAATGCGTTCGTAAGTTTTGAAAACTCCGGCATGACCACATTGGGGATCATCGTAAAAGGAGGCGCAGATTTGTGATCGCAAGCTGCGCGGGACAACCAAGAGCCACTTACGACCTTCGGGGGCGTAGTTGCGTCGGTGTAGTAGCCGATCACGAATGGCGAAATGAGCAGCTTGACGTCGAAGAGATCGTGGTACCGTAGTGGTTGACGATCCAAAAAGACAGTTAAAAAGAGAAGCGATCCACGGGTCCTTGTGTTGTTCACTGGTAAAGGAGTCGAGGTCGAGAGATGCGATGGAAATACCAGTGGTTCCGCAGGCCGAGTCGGGAGGTAAAGGCGAACGCGACAGGGCGTCGGCGTCAGAATGCCTGCGTCCGCTGCGATAGATGACACGAATGTCGTACTCCTGGATTTGCAGTGCCCACCGAGCTAGGCGGCCAGAAGGGTCTTTCAATGTGGCGAGCCAACAAAGTGCATGGTGGTCCGTTACCAGGTCGAATGGGCGACCGTACAAATAAGGGCGGAACTTGCGAAGCACCCACACTAGCGCCAAGCACTCTTTTTCAGTGACGCTGTAATTGGCCTCAGCTTTAGTAAGTGTGCGACTCGCATAAGCGACGACGTATTCGGAGTAGCCCGGCTTGCGTTGGGCGAGGACGGCGCCTAGACCAACCCCACTAGCGCCTGTGTGAACTTCCGTTGCAGCTGTTGGGTCGAAATGCCGAAGAATTGGAGGAGATGTTAGCAGACTACGGAGCGTGGCAAACGCGACGTCGCAGTCAGAAGACCAGGATGAAAGGTCTGCCTCACCGCGTAGGAGGTTGGTCAGTGGTGACATGACCGATGCAAAATTTCGCACGAAGCGCCGGAAGTACGAACATAGTCCGACAAAACTGCGTAATTCTTTCAGTGTAGTAGGTTTCGGGAACTCAGCGACTGCTCGCAGTTTTGCAGGGTCGGGTCGAACACCATGCTTGGAGACGATGTGCCCTAAGATGGACAGCTCTCGCGCGGCGAAGCGGCACTTTTCAAGGTTCAGTTGGAGCCCAGCGTTGGTTAAACACGTCAGAACTAGTTGGAGCCGAAGCAGATGCGTAGGAAAATCGGGAGAGAAAACGACAATGTCGTCGAGGTAGCATAGACACACAGACCACTTCAGTCCACGCAGTGTGTTGTCCATGAGCCGTTCAAACGTGGCAGGAGCATTACAAAGACCAAATGGCATTACGTTAAATTCGTACAGGCCATCTGGTGTAATGAACGCAATTTTCTGGCAATCAGCTTCTGCCATAGGAACCTGCCAGTATCTAGATCGTAAGTCTAAGGAGGAGAAGAATTCGGCTCCTTGTAGGCTGTCAAGGGCGTCGTCTATGCGCGGTAATGCATAGACGTCTTTCCGCGTCACCTTGTTTAATCGCCGGTAGTCGACGCAAAATCGAATCGATCCATCTTTTTTTCGAACTAGAACGACAGGAGATGCCCAAGGACTGTGCGATGGTCGAATAACGCGACGGCGTAGCATCTCTTCGACCTGGTCGTTGATGACGTGACGTTCTGCAGCAGAGACACGGTACGGTCTTTGACGCAATGGCTGGTGCGAACCGGTGTCAATGTAGTGGTGCACTGCGGAAGTCCGACCCAATTGCGGCTGAGAAACGTCGAATGAATTCGCGAAGTGCTGGAGGAGATTAAGAAGCTCGGCTCGTTCATGGGCACTTAAGGTGTCGGCGATGGAACTCGAGAAGGTGTCACTCGATGAGCACTCCAGTGGGGAAAGGGCATGAAGTTCGGTCGAGGTGCTACTGCACGATTCGTCTGGCATGTTGAGGAATAAACAGGAATCGAGGTACTCCACTCGACCGAGACATTCGCCGGCAAGTAGCGTAAGCGGTGCAGAAAGGGGGTTGTGGACGAAAATATTGCTTCGGCCCGCAGTGACGTCGAGTGTAGCGAAAGGCAAGGAAACGGCTCTGTGGCTCATGAAAATGTCGGAAGGTGTAAACATTACTGTAGCATCGTTATAGTCATCGCAGCAAACCGGGACAACGGCAAGAGAGGCTGGCGGAATTTCAGTGTCCTCACGCACGACAAGTTTTGGCGACCGCTCAAGGGTTTCGTGCAAAGGTTCGTCACACAGGTGTGAAAATTGAACTTCAGCGCGTGCGCAGTCGATGATGGCATGATGATTTGACAGAAAGTCCCACCCGAGGATAACGTCATGCGAGCACACCGAAAGGACGATGAACTCGACAACGTACATAGAGCCTTGGATGAATATGCGGGCCGTACAGGTGCCAAGAGGTCGAACTTGCTGTGCGCTAGCTGTACGAAGCGATAGTCCAGAGAGTGGCGTGGTCACTTTGCGTAGGGAGCGGCAGAGCTGGGCGGCTATAACAGAAACGGCAGCACCTGTGTCGACGAGGGCAAAGGAAGAAACACCATCGACAGATATAGCGACGACGTTAGCTGGTGAAGTGCGAGGACTTGAGCATTTCGACGACGGCGCAGTTCTTGCCTCTGAAACTGCGGCGTTCAGTTTTCCTGGTTGGAGGAAGCGGGTCTAGGACGCATTGGGGACAGTGATCGCCTGCGAGGAGATGGGGAGCGGGGAGAGTGACTTTGAGGCTGGTGTGACGGAGACTCAGGAAAGTTAGTGTATCCATACTGCGGTGAGGGATAGGGAGCAGGTATGTGCATGGGCTGTGGGTCATACGGTAACGGCCGAGTAGCGTTGTGGAGTGGTTGGAAGCGACGGCGACAATATCGTGCCACGTGTCCTGGAGTACCGCAGGCGTAGCAGATCGGTCGATTGTCAGGAGTGCGCCAGGAATTGCCGACTCGTGGTGCGGCCCAAGGTGTCGAAAATGGGGCGGAGTGGGGAGCGACTGAAGACATGGGTGGCAAATGCTGTTGGCGGGGTCTGCTACGTACCACCTGGGCATACGTGAGAGGCGCGGCCACGGGCTGCATAGCCAGCGCATGGGCAACAGGCATGGCCACAGGCTGCTGGTGGGCAGCGACGGGAACAGCCTGAGCTACCTCTTCGGCAGTAACGTCGCGGAGTGGTGAGGGCAGACGAGAGGACGGCGGCTGCTGCGCGAAGGGAATCAACGACAGTTGCCGAGCTACTTCTTCACGCACAAAGTCTTTAATCTCTTGCAGGGTTGGTGAGTGGTCGGGAACAGAAGTGAGACTGGAGAGCGAGTCGGCGTGTGAGGAAAATGGCCGAGTCAGGGCACGCTGCTTGTTCAACTCGTCGAAACTTTGACACAAAGTGACAAGTTCCGCAACGGTGGCCGGATTACGGGCCAGGAGCAGCTGATATGCACCGTCATTTATCCCTTTGAGGATGTGTTGAATCTTCTCCGACTCGGGCATGGTGGTGTTCACACGGTTGCAAAGACCAATAATGTCTTCGATGTAGCTGGTGAAAGATTCCGTTGGCTTTTGTGCGCGAGTCCGCAAGCGTTGTTCGGCTCTGGACTTGCGGACTGCGGGTCGGCCAAAAACGTCACCAAACAAGGTTTTGAAGATAGACCACGTCGTGATGTCGTTTTTGTGGTTGTTATACCACATTTCGGCCACGTCAGTGAGGTAAAAGATGACGTAAGTCAATTTGTCCGCGTCATCCCACTTGTTGTTTGCGCTCACCAGTTCATAGTTAGCGAACCAGTCTTCCACGTCAGTCTCATCAGCTCCGCTAAAGACCTTGGGCTCTCGCAAACGAAGAACGCCGGGGTTGCTGGGGGATGGAGTGAAAGTGCCAGGTTGCGCGTTGTTGGTAGCCATGATGGGAGGTAGCGTTCGGTTGCGCAGCTCCAGGTTCAGGCGACGGCGAATGGCAGCACCCAGGTTCAGGAGACGGGGAATGTCAGCACCTTCCACCAATTGAAAAAGGGATTATTGACGACTTTTGCGACGGTGGTCCTACGAAGAAACACGATCGTGCAAGAGCAACGGTCAAGCAGATGCCGGCGATGATCAGCACGAGCCGAGCGAGCGAAGCCCAGCACCCAGTACCCAAGCGGTGGCGATGTTGCTTGCCAACGACGCTCTTTCTTCTTCACAATATATATATATATATATATATATATATATATATATATATATATATGATTCAAAAAAGACATTCTGTGGGTCCGGTGCAAATATAATTAGGAATAAAGGTGCACACCTACGAAAATTTGATATTTTTTTTCTCTACGTTACGGCCGTGGCACGGCCGAAACCTAGAGTTAACAAATATCAAATTTTCGTAGGTGTGCTCCTTCATTCCAAGTTATATATATACATATATATATATGCCTTTTTTCTCAAGCTGCTTTAATTTCGGTCTTTCGTGGTAAAAAATGAATGTTTTTTCGCTTGTCATGTGCTCCGAATTTGAGTTTGAGTGCTCCAAAAGTAACATTTTGCGGCTCCGAAAATCGCTCCGAAATCTTGTTCGACTTTTGCACTCCTGACAAACGTTTAAGCAGAAAATTTACCATTCAAATTTTGACCTTGATTTTATTCATTACTAATGAAGTGATCACAGTGAAACTTGTAGCAATAGACTTCTCAGATCACAGTTTGTTAGTCTAAGTCAAGTCATTCTTTCTCCTTACTGTCCCGACTATATCTACCTGTAACTGGCCTGGAGGCGCAAGCTCGCTTTCTTTACGGCCTCTGTACAGGAAGGAGGCAGTGCTTCTACCTATCGCCGCGATCTCGTTCCAAACGAACTCGCCACCGTCCATTAGAAAAAAGGCCTAGCACACTCAAATAATGCTCAGGCTCATTTCTACTGTCGCACTTCCTAGCGGTTCCATTGCAAAAGAAACGTGGTAGGAGGCATATAGGAGAACTCTTTCTGATACTTCAAGACAGGAGTAAATTGATAAATATTCCATTCTGCACGCATGTACCATTGTGCATTGCGTTCAGAAGGCTCTGCCACATGATCCAGACAAAAAGACAGACAACGTAATCTTTTTTTTCTGAGAAGAATAGTTTTGGGTACGTTTACTTCAAATCCACGTGCCGGCAACTAGTGCTCAAGAAACTGATAAATTTTTGCACAGTTTTGTTCAAGGGATGACATTTTGTGTTTATTTAAATAAGTACTTCAAAAGGTGAAAGTAAAACGATGATAGAGATTGTCCCTATTTTTCCCAAGTAGGTGTGAATAACACTCGAAATAGCAGGAGTAATAGCAATAGTAATAAGAATGCCAATGAAAATTATACTTGTTCAAAATAAAAGCACAAATGTTAGAAACACAAAAATCAAGTAGTGATACAGTTTTGGAAAGTCGTTTTAGTAAAAAAAATAGAAACAACCCCAAGTCCACACAATCCCAGATGCAATCTTCAGTGCCGAAGGAAAAATGAGAAACATTTTAAAATGCAATCAGCCTCGCAAGAGACGCAGGAGAACAACACGATTTCAGAGAACCAGAAAATGTTCTCATTAGCACAAATATATTGACACGTGCGGTTCTTTTGGTTTACGAAGGAAGACGCTATCACTTTCTGTTAAGCGCAACGCAGGCCGCGTTTATCTTGTATGCCACTCTGGAACGCGTTACGACGCGTGTATAAAAAACTGACACGTGCGGTTCTTTTCGTTTGCGAAGGAAGACGCTATCACTTACTGTTAAGCGCAACGCAGGCCGCGTTTATCTTGTATGCCACTTTGGAACGCGTTACGACGCGTGTATAAAAAGCCGGCGCAGTGCGCCACTGGGGGTCTTTTTTTTTTCCGTCGGCCGATGACTGTTCACGCCGCTGTTGCTGTGAGTTGTGTTTGGCCCTGTTTTGCTGGGCACAAGTTCGCCCAATAAACAGTTCGCCTGACACCGCCCTGACTCCTGCGTGCTTCCTCTCAAGTGCTGCGTGTATCACAACCTCGTGACATCTGGTGGAGGTGCTTCTCTGTCCATGTACCGTACGCCCCCGTCCAGCCGTGAGCCAAGCCCAAGCCGCCAAGAGGACGACGCCGACCCGGTCGTTCGAGTCAGCCGAAGACAACAAGGACTACCGCCCGAATACCTGCCGCTCCCCGACAAGGACAAGAAAACAAAGGCTGCTACGAAGCCGGCATCAACGATGACGAAGGTCTTCGGCAACCGTGGTCGTCAACCAGCCCAAAGAGCCGCCTACCTTCCGCGGATCGACCTACGAAGACCCGGAAAGCTGGCTTGACATTTACGACCGCGTCGCAGCCCTCAATAAGTGGGACCCGGACGACAAGCTGCGTCATGTGTATTTTTACCTGGAAGACGCCGCAAGGACTTGGTTCGAGAACCGCGAGTCAACGCTTCGAACCTGGGACGACTTCCGCGTTGCTTTCCTGCGCACCTTTGCAAGCGCCGTGCGGAAGGAAAGAGCCGCATCACTGCTTGAAACTCGGGTGCAGCTCCCCAACGAAAACGTAACGATCTTCACGGAGGAGATGACGCGACTTTTCCGCCACGCCGACGCCGACATGTCTGAGGACAAGAAGGTTCGCCTGCTTATGCGAGGAGTGAAGCAGGAGCTCTTCGCCGGACTGATCAGAACCCCGCCAAAGACGGTACAAGAGTTCCTCTCCGAGGCTACCACCATCGAGAAGACTCTTGAAATGCGGACCAGCCAATACGATCGGCGCATGTCGCCAGACGTCGCAGAAGTCCGAGGACTCTGCCCCGACGACCTGCGCGAGACCATACGCGCTATTGTTCGTGAAGAACTGCGCTGCATGTTGCCATCGTCTCAGCCCCAAGTCGCCTCTCTCGAAGACGTAGTCCGCGAGGAACTACAGCGCTCACTGAGCGTTCCTGAACGGCCACAGCCCCAACCGGAGGCGATGACCTACGCCGCTACTGCACGACGACCTGTCGCCGCTCCTCGCCAACACCAGGACCCAACGTCTCCGCAGTTTCGTCGACAGCCACCGCCGCCACCCCCGACGCCTTCCCGCTCGCCAGTAATCCAGCGCTCGCCGAGGAAAACTGACGTTTGGCGCACCCCGAACCACCGCCCACTATGCTACCACTGCGGCGAAGCCGGGCACACCTACCGCTACTGCCAGTACCGTGAGATGGGACTGCGTGGCTTCGACGTGAACGCGCCGCGTCCGCGCCCAGGTGAGCGACCTCGCGACATCGCCGACTACATCGCCGGATCGCAGTGGCAACAACGACGACCATCCCGTTCACCTTCACCTGGCCGCTACGTCTCCCCGGATCGCCGCCAGTACACCGGCCCTAACCGGGGCCGATCCCCAAGCCCCTACCCGGGAAACTAAAGGCAGCAACCGATGGAGGTGCGGTTGCTGCACGACGCAATGCCGAAGATCCTCCTCCGCCGCCACCACCGCTGCCGATGACGACGACCACGACGCACGAACTTTCCCGACGTAGTCGCAGTACGCCGCCTGAGCAGAGTCTTTACGACAAAGCCTCGCCGCCGACGCGACATAGCAGCACCGGACCAAGCCGACGCAGCCGTGATCCGACGCCCCGACCTAACCGGAACGCCAGACGACGAACCACCGACCTGGACGTGATCATCGACGGCCACAGCGTCACCGCCCTAGTCGATACCGGCGCCGACTACTCTATCATCAGTGGTCTCTTCGCCGCTAAGCTCAAGAAGGTAAAGACTGCATGGGAAGGACCGGATATCCGAACAGCAGGGGGCCACCTTATAACACCGACTGGAACCTGCACGGCAAGAGTCACGATTCACAGCCAGACGTATTCTGTGAATTTTGTGGTCCTGCAGCAATGCTCGCGAGACGTCATTTTAGGCATGGATTTCCTGGACCAGCAAGGCGCAGTAATCGACCTAAGATCCAGGTCAATCACGCTGTCCACGGATAATGCAACGGCGTCAGACTGCAACGTCGCTCACAATGCCTTGAATGTGACAGAAGAGCAGGTAACCATCCCGCCACTGTCGAGCGTCATCATTTCCGTCGGCTCCAAAGCGTCTACCAACTTACAAGGTGTCATCGAAGGCGAAAAGCACCTGCTCCTAAACCGTCAGATGTGCGTCGCAAGAGGCATAGCCAAGCTTCATAACGGCGAAGCCAAGGTAATGGTGACGAACTTCAGCAACGAATATAGGCACTTAAATAGGGGCACGACGGTAGCACATCTAAGCGAATTTGTGGAAGCGAGCAATGCCTTCGCCCTCACTGATTCTCAGGGAGCCGCAACGTCGACAGCAGTGTCCGCGCCCGCCTTCGACGTCAATCAAAGCCTTTCCAGGCAGCAACAAAAGGAGCTCAAAGCCTTACTCCACCAATACAAGGACTGCTTCTCGTCGTCGTCGAGGCTTCGTCAGACCCCTCTCGCCAAACATCGCGTCATAACCGACGAATATGCCCGTCCGCTCCGTCAGAGCCCCTACCGAGTTTCTGCACGGGAACGCGAGGCCATCAAGCAACAAGTCGACGAAATGCTGCGTGACGACATCATTCAGCCGTCTACGAGTCCGTGGGCATCACCCGTGGTGTTGGTGAAGAAGAAGGACGGAACCCTACGTTTTTGCGTCGATTATCGTCGCCTGAACAACATCACGAAGAAAGACGTGTATCCCCTCCCACGGATGGACGATGCTCTGGACAGACTCTACAACGCCAAGTATTTTTCGTCGATGGATCTCAAAACCGGCTACTGGCAAATCGAAGTAGACGAGAGAGACCGAGAGAAGACTGCCTTCATAACACCAGACGGCCTATTCGAGTTTAAGGTCATGCCCTTTGGTCTTTGCTCGGCGCCTGCGACGTTCCAACGGGTTATGGACACAGTACTCGCAGGCTTGAAGTGGCAGACATGCCTCGTCTACTTGGACGACGTAGTCGTATTTTCTTCCAACTTCGACGAGCACCTCCGGCGCCTTGAAGCTGTTCTTCGGGTAATCAAAGCCTCGGGACTTACCCTGAAGCCAGAAAAGTGCCGCTTCGCCTACGAGGAACTATTGTTCCTTGGCCACGTTATCAGCAAGTCGGGAGTGCTCCCTGATCCACAGAAAACAGCTGCGATCGCCGACTTTCCTGCACCCACCGACAAGAAAGCAGTACGCCGATTTCTTGGCCTCTGCGCTTATTACAGGCGCTTCGTGAAGAACTTTTCGCGGATCGCCGAGCCACTGACGTACCTCACGAAGGCCGACGTCGACTTCAAATGGGAAGCGCCGCAAGTCGAGGCATTTCAAGAATTAAAGCGACGCCTGCAAACGCCGCCAATACTGGCGCACTTCGACGAAGAAGCTGACACCGAAATTCACACGGACGCAAGCAGCACAGGGCTCGGCGCCGTGATCGTGCAGAGGACCGACGGACTTGAAAGGGTCATCAGTTACGCAAGCCGGTCACTTTCGAAGGCAGAAGCCAATTATTCCACGACAGAAAAGGAATGCCTTGCCATCATCTGGGCTACATCAAAGTTCCGCCCCTACCTGTACGGCAGGCCTTTCAAAGTCGTGAGTGACCACCACGCCTTGTGTTGGCTAGCTAACTTGAAGGATCCATCAGGGCGCCTCGAACGGTGGAGTCTCAGACTACAAGAATTTGACATCACCGTCGTCTACAAGAGCGGACGAAAGCACTCCGACGCCGACTGCTTGTCTCGCGCCCCTGTCGATCCGCCGCCCCAGGATGACCAGGACGACGACTCTTTCCTGGGACCCATAAGTACCGACGACTACGCGGAACGCCAACGAGCTTACCCGGAGCTCAAGATCCTCATGGACTACCTGCAAGGCAAGACCGCCGACGTGCCGAAAGTATTCCGCCGAGAACTGGCTTCGTTTTTCCTGCGAAACAACGTCCTCCTGAAGAAAAACTTCTCGCCGCTCCGCGCCGACCACCTCCTCGTGGTACCTTCAGCGTTACGTCCAGAGGTTCTGGAAGCATTACACGACGACCCGACAGCCGGACATCTTGGTGTTTCCCGCACACTGTCACGAATACAAGAGAAGTACTATTGGCCTCGCCTCGCTGCCGACGTCGCCCACTACGTAAAAACATGCAGAGACTGTCAGCGACGCAAGACGCCGACAACTAGGCCAGCCGGACTTCTGCAACCCGTCGAACCACCTCAACGGCCATTCCAACAAATCGGCATGGACTTACTGGGGCCGTTCCCGACGTCAACTTCTGGCAACAAATGGATTGTCGTAGCGACTGACTACCTCACCCGCTATGCCGAAACAAGGGCCTTGCCCAAGGGCACTGCCGCCGAGGTCGCCATGTTCTTCATTGAGAACATCGTCCTCCGCCACGGAGCCCCCGAGGTCCTCATCACCGACAGAGGTACGGCCTTTACGGCTGACCTAACGCAAGCGATCTTGAGGTACAGTCAGACAAGCCACCGCCGAACCACCGCGTACCACCCACAGACGAATGGCCTCACCGAGCGTCTAAATAAGACCATCGCCGACATGATGGCCATGTACGTGGACGTCGAGCACAAGACGTGGGACGCCATACTCCCGTATGTAACCTTCGCGTACAACACGGCCGTGCAGGAAACGACGCAGTTTGCTCCATACAAGCTCGTCTACGGACGGAGCCCAACAACGACGCTTGACGCCATGCTACCGGTCGGCACCGACGAAGAAGACCTCGACGTCGCCAGCTACCTGGATCGCGCTGAAGAAGCTCGACAGCTAGCCCGCCTGCGTATCAAGAGCCAACAGACGGTCGACAGGCGCCACTACATTCTTCGACGACACCACACCGAATACCAACCAGGTGACCTTGTCTGGGTCTGGACGCCGATACGACGATGGGGATTGTCTGAGAAGCTCTGCGACGCTACTTTGGACCCTACAAGGTAGTCCGACGTCGTGGTGAACTGGACTATGAGGTCGTGCCCGATGGCTTAACGTCATCCCAACGACGCCGTGCACGACCCGAAGTCGTACACGTGGTGCGACTTAAACCTTATTACGCGCGCTGATTAGCTGTGACGCATTGTTAATGTAATTTATTGCATGTACTCTCTCTTATGTTCTGTCTTTAGCATCGGGACGATGTTTTTTCAGAGGGGGGTAGTGACACGTGCGGTTTTTTTGGTTTACGAAGGAAGACGCTATCACTTTCTGTTAAGCGCAACGCAGGCCGCGTTTATCTTGTATGCCACTTTGGAACGCGTTGCGACGCGTGTATAAAAAGCCGGCGCAGTGCGCCACTGGGGGTCTTTTTTTTTCCGTCGGCCGATGACTGTTCACGCCGCTGTTGCTGTGAGTTGTGTTTGGCCCTGTTTTGCTGGGCACAAGTTCGCCCAATAAACAGTTCGCCTGACACCGCCCTGACTCCTGCGTGCTTCCTCTCAAGTGCTGCGTGTATCACAACCTCGTGACAATATTTTCAATGTGCCTGAAGAAAAAAAGCACTGTTGGCAAAACTTTGTTGTGATGCTTTCAACTCAAGTGGCGACATTGTTTCTACCAGAAATGCTTCAACGTGGGCTTCTAAACAAAGCCAGATGACATGTATTTTGATCCGCTAACATTTTCATGCAAATAACTAGGAGAATCCGGAGAAACTCTTCAGAAGTATTTAGCGCCGACCCTTCTCCATGACTCTTGCCCACACTTTCCAGGCAGCCCAGTAGCAGTGAATCGTGAATGTATGGCTCAAGAATTAACTGTGATTGCCATGGATTTTTCTCGAAAAATGTTATTTCACTTATATGTTTATGAAAGACGCCATAGTCGAAGCCTTTGAAAATTTTCACCATGTGGAGTTTTTTAACGTGCACCTAAATGATAAATACAATCACACGAGCCTGAAACAATTGTCAATTCAGCGAATAGAAGATGTTCGAACCTTAAAAAAATATTTTGTGCCGGTGCGTATGCGTATTCATTACCCAATGCATGAGTGCCAAAAAATGCAGGCTGTGCCCACACACACTACTACTACTCTCACTGCTTCCTACAAATGGAAAAGTAATTGGCACGGGAAAGAGGCCGGGGACAGCTGATTGACAATGCAATGCGCATGCGGCAAACTGCGTTTTGAAGAGTTGGCTCTCGACGCCCTCATGTGGAGTGCGCTGTCACTGTATAAAAACAACTATATTTTACTCGCGGCGGCTGCTTAAACAATAAATGCAGGGAGTAAGCTAGCGCCTATAGACCGGCCGTAATCTACCATCCATTTGTTAATATTATATCCATCACAATTGATCAGGTAATCATGCATGTACCACAGTACCTAATGCCAAACCATCTATTTTCACTGTCCTGATTCATTTCATCGGCATCACTTCAAATAGTGCGCAGACGAATTTTCAATATTTATGAATTGTTGTTCTATAGCAGAAGATTGGTTTCAAGAAGACAGTTTGTGTGGCGTGGGAAAGCATCGCACATGTTTTTAATATCTTTACCTTAAAAAGACACTTTCAGATTCGATATAAAGTGGGCTGCTTCTCCGTGACATAAAAAGGCAGTGTGACATTGCGGGACCTTGGCAATTCACTTCGTACTAATGGCAGATAAGCGATCTGCTCTAGGTACATATAAACTATGAGTGCATTGTCCCTTTTGACCATGACAGTGATTTATGTGATTCAGGCTGCATGGAAACTTCGTTTGCAAACTCGGAGAAACCTGATTGGCTCATCACGATAATGCCAGCTTCATTGCTTTCCCATACTCTGAAACAAAAACTTTAAAATCAAAGTAACTATCTTATGCATGCTGGCTGACTATTGTGGGGCAAGTGGTAATACTACATGCATACCGAGGAAACTAAAAATGTCCCTTTTGCGATGTCTCAAAATTGTCTCGGTACACCTTTTAAAGACACTAAAACCAAAAATATTTTTCGCGTATAGTCAAGTACAATTTCTCAACCCAGCAAATACCACCCTTACCGCGAAACGATGCTTGGTAAGCGAGATAACACGCGAAAAGAAAATGTGCGTGTAGATGCGGCCTTGATCTTCTCGCACGAAACCACGTGACATCATAAAATTGAAACGCGTGTACTGGGTCCTACGTAAATAATAATTCATTAAAATTAAGTACACTGTCATCTGTCACTGTGATGGACCTAAGATACGAAGTTTCAGAACTATTCATTGAGCCAATGTTGCTAAAATACAATACATTTTCAAAATTTCTGCATCACGTTAATACTAAATAATCTTCAACCCTAATTTTCTGCGCTGATAATGAGCTTGTGGCATGAGAGGTCTCTGTGTGCAGCATGTCAGTATAAACTGATACATTGGTTCTCTTTAGTGTACCTCCAATAAAATATTGCCAACTACTGGTGCAACACCAGTCACTGCAAACACTGCTTTGAAGCAATATTTATTTTCTTTATGTAAAACATCAGAGGTTCACTGACATTTTATTTCTATCACTTCGTTGAACTTAGCCTTGTCATTGATCTCGTGTTGTAGCGCCTTAACAGCATTCAGGAGTTTTTTTGGGCGGCATGGCGTAGCGATATTATGATCCTTTTCTTGTGCCCAATTCATCAATTATCGTGATATTTTTGCGGCAGAAGTATTCTAAGACATGCAGTGAATTTAGCTTAGATGTCAAAGACCTGTACTACCGTGCAATGTGGTTACTTTGTGAAAGATTTTTCATGTTTTTTTTGCTGGAGAATCGTCAATATAAAGGCAATTGAATGATGGCAGAACGTTTAAAATTCTTACTTCGCACTACGGAGTGTTCTACTGATTGGCATATTAAGACAGTTGGCACTATTGAGGTGGGGATGTGTGGTTGGGCGAATGACTCTACATCGTTTGGGGCAGCTTTGTGACAAAACTGTTTTTGGCTGATTATGATTGGGAAAAAAGGCTAGCACAAAGTTACACAATCGAAAGTTCATTTGAGTTATCTGCAACTGGTTTCTTTTCTAGCAACCTCACTGTTGTATGAAAATTTACTCATACATGTACCTTCTCAATCAAGATGTATTACCTCAAAGGTACGATTTTTGCTTAGTGTATTCAAATGAGTACAAAATTGTGCCTTCACAGTCCGGCCATCTCCAGATCTTTAGGGTCCTTCCATAGTGCTGATGTTGTGCCTATCGGCTTTGACTTCTGTCGCTCATCCCAGGTAAAGGGGCCGTTCAAAGTTTGCTATGTCGAAGTTCTCCTTTTTGGAGGTTTAATCTCCGGAACCAGCACCATCGAATCCTAAACGTTGCTAGTAAGGGAACCAGCTCTGGAGTTTCCAAGGCCACCCTGGCGGTGAGAGCGCGCCCTTCTCAGCTTCTCCCGCACACTAGAGTGGCGGCTGGTAGAAATGGTGCGTGCGCACATCGCCGTAACAAAACCAAAGGAGTGACTACTTGGGCAGGTTGCTATTGCTCTTTTTGAGATAAATACACTTCTTTAGCGCGCAGAAAATGCTTAAGAGGAAAGATATAGCAGAGAGATAAGACAGAGCACACACAAACAATTTATTTGCACAGATGACGGGAAAATATATACAGCCAAGAGGGTGAGGATATCACACACAGAAGAAAAGGCAAATGATGACGCATGCTTCAATCTTAAAATGACAACCTAACTGAAAAGGTACCTGCTAATCTGTCTGATAATGAATACAGGTATCTTTTCAGTTAAGTTGTCATTTTAAGCCTTGAATGAGGTTGTTTGGCGCACGGGCCATCAGTGGTCCTTTCTTCTCTGCGTGATCTCCTCGCCCTCTTGACCGTATATATATTCCCGCCATCTGTGCAATAAAATTGGCTGTAAGCGTGTGCTCTCTCCCATCTCTCTGCTATATCTTCCTTTTCCGATGGAGGTTGAAATGGTGTAGGCCAGTGGGCTCAAATTTGGGAGCACGTTAAAAAACCCCAGGTGGTCGAAATTTCTGGAGCCCTCCACTGCGGCGTCTCTCATAAACAAATGGTGGTTTTGGGACGTTAAACCCCACATATCCATCAATGCTACATCTTCTGTCTGAAACGTTCCCTGCGCACAAGGGAAATATATTTCTCTAAAAGAAGGAAAATAGCGCTGGCAGTACCACTGCGTATTGAAGTGCAACAGTATTTAAAAAGAAGGACGTATAGAGGAAAGCGAGAACGTAGAAAGAGGAGGCAGCATTGCATACAAACGGTCAGCTGAGCAAAATTCTGCTCTCGCTTTCCTTTCTAGTGCTGTCGGGCTCGTTTATTAACCGGATGGCAAGTGTCTGGTATATCTAATTGATAGTGAAGACAGCCACCAGAGGAAACCAGGGCCAAACAGTCGAGTTTAAACGGTGTTTCGCCAGAAATGAAACGAGCATATTATGCAACAAACGACATTGCCCCGCCGCGGTGGTCTAGTGGCTAAGGTACTCGGCTGCTGACCCGCAGGTCGCGGGATCAAATCCCGGCTGCGGCGGCTGCGTTTCCGATGGAGGCGGAAACGTTGTAGGCCCGTGTGCTCAGATTTGGGCGTACGTTAAAAAACTCGAGGTGGTCAAAATTTCCGGAGCCCTCCACTACGGCGTCTCTCATAGTCATATGGTGGTTTTGGGGCATTAAACCTCACATATCGATCGAACAAACGACGTTGTAAACTTTTTTATCTGGCCCGCTGGGCGTTGAGTAGTGAACTACAAGAATAACAAAGTTTCTAGGCGTCCGTCTATATGACCATCACCACCGAAGTCTATCTGATGCCACTGCGTGTAGTGAACGAAACGATAGGCACGTGGTTTTTTTTTCGTAAACAGTTGTGTGTAAAGAAAAGCTGCGTTGCCCACAACACCTGTGCAGGGCCACGTTCATACGCCTCTGAACTGTTATAAAAGATACTCTCGTGGTTAAAACTCGGTGCCGAAGTGCATCTGTTTAACTTCATGTGTTCAAAAGACAGTATTCTTGTTACGAACAAAAAAGCGGACTACTCAAAGCTTAGCTTTATGCAGCCAGTGAATTCGGTAAGCGTTTTTGTCTCTTGCTGCCGTAGCTAAGTGACAACATAATTTATGCGTTGCCAGAGAAGTATCAAATGTCTTTGATGTTTACTTGTTGTTTAGCTCACCTAACACACAGTTTCAGTTTTTTCCGCTTGCTTGTGTCGGCCTAAAAAGAACAAGTCTGTTCAACATCTATAATTGCTAGGCTTTAATGTGCCAACAAGATATCATTCTGAGGTACGCTGTAGGGTGCGTGCCAAGATTGTGACCACTTAGGGTTCTGTAATGCGCACATATCTCTTGGTTCACACGTGTTCTTTTTATATTTTGACCCCACCTAAATGCAGCCATTGTGGTCGGAGATCCATCCCCCGCTATCAAGCAAAAGACCACGACACTACCCGTGCTATGCTATCACAGTGGTTTGCTTGATCAACGTCCACGTACATGCATATCGCAGACAGGGTGTATATATGCCACCAGAAAAAAAAGTGATGCCGCAGCCACTACTTATTCGTTTTCTTTGCACTAAGAAGTGCGTAGTGTAGTATCGTCGCCACACGGGCATATAAGCCGGTACTACCATAGTACAAAATCCTAACCAGAAAAAGATTACGAGGGAGTGGCCATCGCTGCACAGTGGGCTTGGCAGCATGTCAGCAACGCCTCACGCTCACACGATCCGCTTGCCTTTCGTGCAGTCACTCACCCTGATGTGCCTGCTGACATCCTTCCATGGGCCGCCCTGCGTAGCCGATGGAGACCCGATGTTCGTGGGCCACCAGCTGCTGCATACTTCAACTACGACATTCTTCGTTCAACGAGATCCTGGCTCCGAAAACGAGCGGCGTGTGCATGATGATCTTCGCAAGCACACCCCCTGCCTACGTCATCGTTCAGCTGCCTCATGCCCTTTTCTTCTGTGGATGCTTCACCGCTACGTCGACCACTCTGACGTCACAGCAGCACTATATAAGGCCTGATAAAACGGCACCTGCTTCCAGTGGGCTTGGCAGCATGTCAGCAACGCCTCACGCTCACGCGATCCGCTTGCCTTTCGTGCAGTCACTCACCCTGATGTGCCTGCTGACATCCTTCCATGGGTCGCCCTGCGTAGCCGATGGAGACCCGATGTTCGTCGGCCACCAGCTACTGCATCCTTCAACTACGACAGTCTTCGTTCAACGAGATCCTGGCTCCGATAACGAGCGGCGTGTGCATGATGATCTTCGCAAGCACACCCCTGCCTACGTCATCGCTCAGCTGCCTCATGCCCTTTCCTTCTGTGGATGCTTCACCGCTACGTCGACCACTCTGACGTCACAGCAGCACTATATAAGGCCTGACAAAACGTCACCTACTTCCAGTGGGCTTGGCAGAATGTCAGCAACGCTTCACGCTCACGCGATTCGCTTGCCTTTCGTGCAGGTAACATGTTCATATTCTCTCTTCACCCGCCGTACCTGATACATGACATTAGTCGTGCTGCCAAGCCCACGGTGTTGCATTGCCATGATTTGTGAGTAAACTCATGTTATTCTTAACCTCTTGCTTCTAGCAGGCGATATTGAGGAAAACCCTGGTCCCAACACTCGATCCGCTTCATCACAGCCATCTGATGACATAATGTCAGTGCTGAGCGCAATTCAGAGCGGACAAGCAACACTCTTAGATGAAATAAAATCAATCCACTTAAAATTAACAGAAAACGACAAAGCTCTCGACGATATAAAGAAAAGACTAGGGGAAATAGAGGGCGTTTGTTCTTCGATCGCCTTATTCAAAGAACAAATCCATGAAGTTCGAGGCATGGCAGAGCAGAGCACCAAGATGATTGCAAATTTGGCTACCAGACTAGACGACTCCGAAGAGAGGGCTAGACGCTCAAATCTAGTGTTTTTTGGGCTAAAAGACACTGAACATGATACATGGAAGCAATCGGAGAATAATCGATTTCTGCAGCGCGAGCCTTGAAACTTCTCTACAAACAAGAGACATAGAGCGTGCTCACAGAATTGGCCGCTTTTGACCAAATAACAATCGACCCATTATTGTCCGATTTTCCCATTTCAAAGATAAGGAGGGTGTATTATGAAGAAACGCGCGACTCAAGGGCACCAACTACAGGATTACAGCAGATTTCTCGCCAGCTACTTGCCTTGCCCGCAAAAGCTAGTCGAATTCGGTAGAACTCAACGCAAGCCTTTCAAGCTCTGTTATGATAAACTTATACTCAATAACACTACTTACCTTTTTGATTCTACTGAGCAGAAGGTCATTCGACAGCCACGGTAGCAATCGCATGACTCTTCTCAGCGAGAATTTCCACGCACAGCTCTGTCCTTCGTATATACGAACATAAGAAGTATCCTGCCCAAACGGGACTCGCTTTCACACATAACAGATACCACTGACTGCAATTTTATAGTTCTAACCGAAACTTGGCTGAATTCATCCATTTACAACACCGAACTACAGTGCTGTTTCCCTGATTTTGTAATTTTTCGGCGCGACCGAGAAAATAAACGTGGTGGTGGTGTCATGATGGCCGCCCATAACAGTGTTCAGTGCTTCTTAGTTGATGTACCCTCTCCCTTAGAAATCTTTTTTGTGCGTTGCCAAGCGTCTAATCAACCTGATGTAATCGGAGTGTGTTACCGCCCACCTGAAGCCGATACGTCTTTCACAAAACATTTCCATGATGCCATTTATTCTGTCACAACTGCATTTGCAATCGCCCCACCTATTTTATTTGGTGACTTCAATTTCCCCGGAATAACATGGTCAAATGTAGCACTAACTGCGTCAAAACACAACGCTCAAAGTGAGTTCTTAAACTCTTGTTTAACATTCGGCTTATCACAACTTATCTCTAAACCTACTCGACAAACAGAACACTCCTCCAACATTCTAGACCTATTGCTTAAGTCTCACCCTTATAATTTTACTACAGAGTCATATTTATCTGCCATTAGCGATCATTCTGTTCTTCAGACAACCTTTCAGTGCTACGTACCTAATCCCCAAAAAATTAAGAGAACAATCACATTACACGATAAGGGCAACTACAGAGCTCTAAACGATGACCTAACAGCTTTCTCTGAATCCTTTCCAACCGATTTTTCATGCGCACTGTCGAAACAAACTGGCACCTATTTAAAACGAAACTACAGCACCTAATAAAAGTTCACGTTCCACCATCACCTTAACCATAAGGTCAAAATATCCATGGTTCAACGCCTCACTAAAACGTCTTATAAATAAAAAGAAGGGCCAGTTCCGCTCCACTAAGCATTCAGACACCCAGTACGCGTGGAACAAATACGAGGCAACCGAAAAGCTTTTTGATTCTCTCGCAGCTAAAGCCAAGCGTTCTTTCCATTCTTCTACTTTACCTGATATGCTCCGAAAAAATCCTAAGCAATTTTGGAAAACAATTAACCCATCATCTATTACCCCTTCATCGAACATTACACTTTGTGACGAACAAAATGTTTCAATTCCTGAACACTACACTTCGCATGTATTAAATGAAACCTTCTGCTCTGTATTCACCATAGAACCTGACAGTGACCTTGCCCATGCCCTACCTGTATGCCACCCGATCATGTCGAAAATAGTATTTCATGTCAATGATATTTCCAAGATAATCGACTCGTTAAAGCTTACTTCATCAATGGGTAGAGATGGCATTAACACAAAAATATTGAAGAACACTAAAATTGTAACAAGTGTGATTTTATCTAACATTTTTCAGCAATCACTCTCATCTTGAGTGGTGCCCCAAGACTGGAAGGTAGGCAAGGTGATTCCAATCCCCAAGAAAGGTAACTCGTATTCACCCAAAAACTATCGTCCCATTTCGCTTACAAGTGTATGCTCTAAAATAATGGAACACGTAATCTATTCCCATATAGTCAACTTTCTCGCACCTCTTCATTTCTTTCATAAAAACCAACATGGCTTTCAGAAAGGTGTTTCGTGTGACACTCAACTAGCTCTGTTTACTAATGACACTAGCTCTAGCATTGATGTAAATATACCAGTAGACGCGCTCTTTTTAGACTTCGAAAAAGCTTTTCACAAAGTTCCTCATAAACGCTTGTTCTTAAAACTTTCTTGTCTCAATCTTGACCCCTTAGTTTTAAATTGGATTTGCAACTTTTCAACTAACCGCCAGCAGTTTGTTTACGCAAATAATATTTCTTCGTCTTTACGCCCCGTCATTTCAGGCGTGCCTCAAGGCACGGTTCTAGGACCTTTGCTTTTTCTCATATATATTAACGACTTGCCGAATAATATTTCTTCTAACATCAGACTTTTCGCCGAAGATTGTGTCATTCATCACCCAATTAACAAAACATCAGATGTTCATGAACTTCAATCTGACCTTCAAAAAATTGAAATCTGGTGTACAACGTGGTTACTGTCCCTTAACGCAAACAAAACGTCACTAGTCTCTTTCCATCGCCGACAGTGCTACCTATCTCCAGCATACTTCATTAACAACACTCAAATTTCATGCGTAACTACATACAAGTACCTAGGTGTCCATTTTTCTTCCGATTTAACATGGTCCCTTCACATAACGCACATTACTAACGAAGCAAACCATGCTCTTGGCTGTGCGCCGAAACCTTCATCTAGCTCCTACCCCTGTCAAACTACTCGCTTATCAGACACTAATCAGACCAAAACTTGAATGCGCATGCGCTGTTTGGGACCCTCATCAGAGTAACAATACTAAAACACTTGAAACAGCGCAAAGCTGGGCAGCAAGATTCATCTTTTCAGATTATTCATATCAGTCAAGCGTAACCGAACTTAAATCTCGTGCTAACCTCGCTACCCTTTTGTCACGCCGCTGTATAGCTCGTCTGTGCCTGTTTTTCAAGTTTTATCATAGATCGCCTCGTACACCCACGATCAAGCCAGCCCATCGTCATTCAGACCGCATCAATCACGGGAAAGCTGTTTACCCGCCAAGAGCTCACACCACTGCGTACCTTTCATCCTTATTTGTCAAGACCGCACAAGATTGGAATGGCCTTCCTCCTCACGTTGCGCACCACTCCGGTAGCATCAACTTCAAAGCAGCGATCGAGCATCTACTCCTTTAACCGATTGTAATAGCCCACCCCTCATGTAAAACCCCTTCATTGGGGCCTTTGAGGTACTGTAAATAAATAAACAAATAAATTACTGTCTGGTCAATGCCACATGCATAGATGCAGTCCGGTTTGCAGAGCTCCTCTCCGTTTTAAAGTGCTATTTATGTGAGAGTAGCCTTCAGACAGTTATTTTTAAACCACGGTGCAGTATAACTGGCGCAATGGTTTTTAGGGCTGTTTGTTTCAAAATGATGCGCGGCAGCGCCACAACTGCGTGCTTTCCCTGCAGCTAATTGTCTGGGCGCGAATGGCTGAGTTTTGTCGTGACCCTCTGCGAAGTGCTGTTTTTGGTGAGCCACCTATCCAGTACAGATATCCTATGAAACCAAGGCTTCGGATCAATGCAAGTCTCAAAAAGCACGTGAAATTTCGGAGGTTTATTTATTGCGAATCACGAAATCACATCATCACATTTTTCGTAACAATTGCAGATACCATTTTAAAATTACTACAGGAGCCTTCCAATAATCGACAAGTGTCAGTGCTGAAATAGAGTTTACATAAATTCTCTCATCTTATGTTGTCTATCTGGTGGTCAGTCATCCTCTTGTGCAGTATTAGCTTATGTGTGACCATGAATAATCCGGAGTGGAATGTTTGTGTGGTTGTGTGTCTTGTTGTCCTGTCATAAATTTATACAGTCAGAGGCGATAGCTGTATACTACTTCAACGGGCTTGCAACACTGTGTGTCATGTTTAGAAATCATGAAAAACCTTGTGTTTATTTGTAAAATTGTCAAAGAAGCTTGTTTCAATCAACTTCCATTGAAACCTATTCCTAAATATTTTGGTCTGTGGCAGATTTTTTCTGGCACAATGACTATTGAAGTATTTGTTCATTTCTTTTCATAATGGCCACAAGTCATTTGATCTAGATAGTTCATTATAATATCTGCTGTCATTGTTGTCACTGTTTCAGCTTGCATATATCGTACGATGCAGTGCTTAGAACTTTTTTAAGGCGTTTATTTATATTCCCGTATGCAGGTGTTTGAAAAAGCTCAGCGTTTCATCAAGACGTGGCTGTTGAAGTTTGTTGGCCTCGATGAAGGAAAGGCGCTTCGACCATGTGTTCATATATTTCAAGCCCGATCGCTGCTGCCCCTCAGAGCAGGGATCTGCGACAGCCTGTGATGGTTGCTTTTCTGCCCAATCGCTGCTTGCAGGACCCTGGGCAGCCCACCGTCATTGCCTCATCTCCTGCTGTAGCCTCTAAATCATCGCCCCACCTTTGCTGCCCTGGCCAGCTCTATGCCCATAGAGCCTTGCTGAACTCGCCTCCTAGTTTGGGCTGCATTACTGAACAGCAGTAACTTGAAAAGGTGAACGGAGAAATGAATGGTTTAACTTGATAAACTTAAAAATAAAGTTACAAAAATGTGTTCTGGTATTCTTATTTATATACTGTATGTGTGCGGAATATTTGCACGAAGTAGTTTTTTACTTAATGTTTTTAGCTTATACTTGATGGAACAACCTACGTTACGATTTCTCGCAAAACTGCGGAGGAATGTGTTTAGAAAACAAGACAGGTACTAGACTTTTTTTCTTTCACAATGTCTTACAGGCTCCTAATCGGAGCATTGCGAAGGGGGCGATACATGGTAAAACATGCCTTGTGATAAGTATAGAGAAAGATGAAATCAAAATGGTACAATCTTGAAAGTGCACTGTGATGTAAACGACTGCCAGAAAAGCACGAGTAACACCCCACTAGAAAAATAAACAAAGGAAGAGCGCGCACGCGACACAAACTTAATTAACATGAACAGTCAGTAATTGTACAAAAAAATTGGCAGCATTTACAATGCGACATAATAAAACGTCAGACAATTTGAAACATAAGGTAACACATCTAGAAAATGAATAAGAAATAAGTACGTAAGCATGAAATGTTCGAGTAGGTGGTAGTGAAAGGCTTTGCGATTTGTGATCTAGCGATATCACCAGGGAGATCAATCCAAAGCTGGATGGCGTGTGGCAGCGCAGCACAATTAAACGCCTTTGTGTTGCCGAAGATGCGCTCGAAACTGCCACGATTATGGAGCCGCCTAGACAGGCACAGTGGGGTTTTCAAAGGGAGAGAATGAGGCCTGGTTTTATGAAGATATCCATGAAACAAGCATAAAAGGGAAACACGCCGGCGAACCTGAAGAGGGTGCAGCGAAAGTTCGAGTTGTATTTTAGTGATACTGATATTTTGTTCGTAATTTCCGGTAATAAAACGAGCGACACGGTTTTGAACAAGCTCTATGTTAGTAATTAAGTAGTCTTGATAAGGGGACCAAATAAAAGGCGCGAGTTCCAACTGTGGGCGAATGAATGTAAGGTACGCTAACTTGCAAATGTTAGGTGGCGATTTACGGAGGTTATGACGAGTGTATCTTATGCAGTCTTATGCTCTACTTGTGTGGAGGGTAGTGGAAAATGCAAGAAAAATGGCAGAAATGAAGGATTTAGTGGAATCGTGTAGTGTTTCTACACAAGTCATCCAGTGGTTAGTCGCCTTGAAGTATACTATACACCGTGAAGCTCGTACGGGGCTGCGATAAGCTGTTAGGGGAAGTTCTGGAGGCGTAATGTAATGTTTACCTGCTAAGAAATGCCAGTAGTAAAAAGCCCGTAATAATAACGGTGGAATATTGGCAAGCCAATGGTAGCCGATATTCGTCGTAAAGCGAATGCTGGCATAATAATGGCATTTCATTGGCAACAAAGTGGCCCGAGATTTTCCTATGCTGGATGTACGTTGGAAACTACGTCGGTGAAAGGACGGGTCTTCATTAGCATGTGTAGAGTCAGCTGGCGTTGGCTGGATATTGGCAAATGAAACGGCAGAACGTCGGCCCCAGGTCGGCTTGAACAACGGTCTCACAACGGGAGAAGTTGCACTTCGATGAGACGCCGACCTTGGGCCAGTATTGCGGCCGACGTTAGCCGATACGCGTCTGAGATTGGTTCAACACCAGTGTGTTGCCTGGGTTAGAGGAGACATCGCGCGTTAATTATCGCGTTGAACCTGTGATTGCTCCAAGTGACCAGTGCTGTCGCGGTACCAAGATAGTGCATGTCTCGCATATGAAGCCATTCGCAAGGCGTTCTCCGCATCTATAATTTGCGGCCAGGATGGCCACTTTCATGCGCGGAGAATTAGTGTGGGCCTTTAAAGCACGTTTCTTCATCACCTGTACAAAACCATCATCACTTACTGCTCCGTTAGTGGGGATGACTCTTGAGTCGGTTCTGTGCCTCAGAGGCAACAGTTTTGGCAACGTCTTCGAGGCCTGATAAAGGCGTGTAAAGAACTACGTCGCAATATATATATATATATATATATATATATATATATATATATATATATATATATATATAAATATGAAAGTAGATGCGCTTTCACATAACAACTGTTTATTGTGCCGACGTTTCGACAGGAACCCTGTCTTTTTCAAGGCATAATACTATTTACACATGTTCCGTGCCTTTTTATATCCTGTCGAGATAGGAGGGAAGGGGTCAATTGAGAGAGAGAGAGAGAAAAAAAAAGAAGAAGAAGAAACAGCGAAACGGGAGGACAAACATTAAATAAAATTTAGAAAATCTAGGAGAAGAAGCAAGACCGACATGGCGTAATTAGAAAGGGGCAGCATTTCAACAGAGTAGGGCAGAGGTAGATGGGAATGTCATCATTGTCAACAATACCTCCCCCGCACCCACACTTCCTCAAGTGGGCAGGGAGCCGCCGTTTTTGTATTTCACCTTTCGGTGTAGTCCGCTGGCGGCTCGTTCCTCTTTGAAGTGTATGACAAGTTAATGGGGAGGGCTTAAGCGCTTTAAGTGCATGCTGGTGGTATCGGGAGGAGCGAAAAAGCCGGTGAATTCACCGGCTTTTCGCTCATTCACCGGCTTTTTCGCTCCTCCCGATACCACCAGCATGCACTTAAAGCGCTTAAGCCCTCCCCATTAACTTGTCATACACTTCAAAGAGGAACGAGCCGCCAGCGGACTACACCGAAAGGTGAAATATAAAAACGGCGGCTCCCTGCCCACTTGGGGAAGTGTGGGTGCGGGGGAGGTATTGTTGACAATGATGACATTCCCATCTACCTCTGCCCTACTCTGTTGAAATGCTGCCCCTTTCTAATTACGCCATGCCGTTCTTGCTTCTTCTCCTAGATTTTCTATATTTTATTTATTGTCTGTCCTCCCGTTTCGCTGTTTCTTCTTTTTCTTTTTTTTCTCTCTCTCTCTCTCAATTGACCCCTCCCCTCCTATCTCGACAGGATATAAAAAGGCACGGAACATGTGTAAATAGTATTATGCCTTGAAAAAGCCAGGGTTCCTGTCGAAACGTCGGCACAATAAACAGTTGCCCCGCCGCGGTGGTCTAGTGGCTAAGGTACTCGGCTGCTGACCCGCAGGGCGCGGGTTCGAATCCCGGCTGCGGCGGCTGCATTTCCGATGGAGGCGGAAATGTTGTAGGCCCGTGTGCTCAGATTTGGGTGCACGTTAAAGAACCCCAGGTGGTCGAAATTTCCGGAGCCCTCCACTACGGCGTCTCTCATAATCATATAGTGGTTTTGGGACGTTAAACTCCACATATCAATCAATCAATCAACAATAAACAGTTGTTATGTGAAAGCGCATCTACTTTCATATTTATAACCTTGCGGCAACCGAAGTTATTCTTCTATATATATATATATATATATATATATATATATATATATATATATATATATATATATATATATATATATATATATATATATATTGGCCTGTGTTCTATACTATAATATGCGCGGAACATTCAAGCGCTACGTCTCTTTTTAACTCATTTCTTATGTTCATTACGCTTTCTTCCTAAGGGGAACGCAAGTTGTACAATGAATTCCTCGCTCTCATTTTGTTCGCAAAACAAAGTTTTTGCGAGTTGAGAGTGCAAGGTTCATGCTGTAACCCTAACACATATTTGTTGACAGCTCTGAGAAAGATTTGAGGCTGTCGGTAAACCATACTTTGGGAATAATAAAAGTATTTCCTCGAGGATATACTTGCTTTCTTTGTAACTGCGATTTGAATCAGCGTCATCGGGAGAGTTAATAAATTTTCCCCATTTTTCTCGTCCCACTCCAACACATGATAAAGTTGATATACTATTGGCATCTGACTGGTAATGCATTTCTTTGCAGGGACTTCACGTACAGGAAGACAGTTACTTACGTACCGTTTGTTTTAGGAAACGTGAGTAGCACCGCGATTTTAGTATTCTACTTAGCTCTATTGTTAGTTATGTTGAACCATTTTAAAAACAGCGTACTTTTGCAGTTTTCGTCAACAGGAGACGAAACTGCCTCTGGAAGTCAAAAAAACGTACTTTTTAATATTGTTATTGGTTAGCGTAATCGGACATTAGCTGCGTGAAAAGAAATGCACGTGTTCACATGTTGACAGCAGATAATTCTGTGTCCCCCTTCTTCATTTTCGCTAATTGTTTTATATATGCCTGTCTATCAAATACTTCAGCACTTTTCACCTTTTTGCAAAGGAACGTTAATATTTATCTTATCTAATTTGTTCCTTTTTAGCAAGCGTTGTGTAAAAAATAAGTTATGAGGTACAGTGTGGCCAACCCCCTTGTGGAAAAGTACTGCTGACTGGGCGAGCTGGTGCATGAGAAAATATTTCTTTAGCGCCGCTCAACATGAAGGAAAGAAACGAAAAAAAGATGAACTTGTTAGCGGTAACTTGCAACTTTTGTTTATTGTGTACCCTTGCAACTTATGATATTGCTCATTCTACATTACGCCACACACAAGACAAACCGCACACGTGCGGCACAGCACACTATGAAGGAAACATGGTTGTGATCTGATTACACAATAGCAGTTCTATTCTAACGCTTCACAGCACGCGCTCCAGAAAATTGAAATCTTTTTGAGATAAGGCCACAGACGGCGTACTCACACAGCTTCGCACAATTTTTTGGTAGCGTTCTGCTCAATAATTTTCCTCGTCAACTGGTAAAGATTGCGGCCCAAGATGACACACTGATCAAAGAACTGAGTGCATTCACATGTCTTACATTGCATAGCCAGGAAACCACCAGAAGAAAACTTACTTTTTTACATTGCAAGAGTGCTCGCGCAAGTGGTCAGTAACACAACTACCAGTCTGGCCAATACAAACCGCGCCACACGACAGCAGGAACATGTAAAGAGAAGCTAGGACTCGTTCAACAAACTAAGTTACATGCTTCTTTCCATATGTGGGTTGCAACTACTTCTTGGTGTTTGTAAGCTTACATAGACGGCTTAGTTTGTAGCAGAGATCACCACGCAAACATTTTCTCTCGGGGCTGTCTTTTTTCAAATGGTCCTAAATCTGATGTACGTACGGGATCACACTGGTTTTCCTGGCTTTACATTGTTCTGAGGTCGTCCCCACATAGGTGGACCATTCATCAGACACTTAGCTACTGACACCTGCTCCAACACTGGGTAGCCTGCCATGGATAATTGCTTGCTTTGTCTTGAGAAACCAGCAGCCATAGTGCAACAACATGACTTCAACAGGGCATTCCTGAAACATAAGCTGGAAATCCCTCACTTTGTTAGCTTTGATTGCGGTAAATTATACCCCAATAGAGTCTTTTTCGACCGCGGTTCATAGCACCAGCAAGTGTGTTTGAACGAATAAGAGTGACGAAGGCCAAGAAGGCGAATTCTGCCTTCTTGCGGTATTTCGTGCGTAACTTCAAGTCATGAGACACTTCCTACTTATTGGCAGAATTTCTGCAGCCTGCGACTCAATCTTAATAGAACACTCAATAATAACAAGACGTTGTCCACATACCGAAAAACTTTTCACGCCTTCGTCTCAGCGAGCTTATCAGACAGCGAAACATCAATACGGGTGAGAAAAAGATTGCTCAGTATGGGGGCAAAGCACGATCCTATACATATGCATGTTTTCTGTAGATAAACAGCGTCCTTCGACCCCGCAGGGGCGCCTGCGCAAGTAGGCGTTTGGTGTGTAGCGACACCACGGACCCGAGCTAACGGGGGAGTTTCTACTCCCTCCCACGCCTAGCCGTGCGTGGCTTTGCCGTGTCCGGGGAAAAGGGGATCCTGGGGGTTGAGCCGACGCTGGGTGATTGGACCTTTAAGGCTCCCCGGCAAAGGCAACACACCCCTTTGGCCCCGGCTTCACGTAGACGGCACCCCTGGGCTGACCCACCCAGGGGAAATCGGCAGTCGCCTTTTCCTATCTCTCTCTTCCTACATCTTTGTCTTTTCTCGTCTTTAAATCTATCCTGTCTTCTTCTCTCTTCCATTTACTTCCGAATTTTCCTGGCGGCAAGGGTTAACCTTGTGTAATTACTCAACCTTGAGTAGTTATATTTGGTTATAGTGGCAATGTACGGCTGGCGTCTGCAGCCTTATACTATTAGGTGCTTCAGCGTCCCCTGGTTGCACTCCATGGTGGGTGGTCGCCATTGCTGCCGAAAAAAAGTACACTACTATGGGAACACCTGCATTTCCCCATCTCCTAGATCGTCTTCCGCTTAAGAGGGGACGCACCGATGAAATATTACTTTTCAACCAACCCAGACAATGCTTTCCGAAATTCCATGTAGTGCACAGCGAAAAGCCAACGAAACAAGCCAGAGCCATATCTCCATTTCTTGTTGCTAAATCTCTGACTGAGCTCTTTGGCCCAGGGTACAAAGTTACAAAGATGGCTAGCGGAGACCTTCTCCTTGAGCTGCCAGAAAAACACCACTATGAAAAACTTGGCAGTCTCAAAGCATTTGGTAATATCCCAGTATCTGTTTCACCTCATACATCAATGAACACATCACGCGGAGTTGTTTTAGAAGCAGACCTTCTTGAAATGTCTGAACAGGAACTGCTTGAAGGGTGGAAAGAGCAAAATGTCACGGATGTGAAACTAATCGTCATCAGACGCGACAACAAAGAAATACCTACCAAACATTTAATACTCACTTTTGCATCTAGCACACTGCCTTCATCTATAGACACAGGCTACATCAAATTCTCTGTCCGTCCCTACATTCCCAATCCAAGACGGTGTTATAAATGTCAACGATTTGGTCATGGCTCGCAGAACTGCCGGGGTCAGGAAACTTGTGCAAGATGTGGTAGCCACGGCCACACATCTGATAACTGTGTTACTACGCCTCACTGCGCAAATTGTGACGGGGAACACGCCGCGTATTCGCGTTCGTGTCCTAACTGGAAGAAAGAAAAAGAAATATACACTCTTAAAGTCAAAGAAAACATCACATTCAAAGAAGCAAGACGAAGAGTGTCGACATTTTACGGAGCAACATATGCTGATGCGGCGCGTCAGGGGGCAACGCCGCACCAGCCCTCGCCACCCCTTCGGCCAGCGCAGAGCGAGCCGTCGGCTGTGGCGCCTGCCCCCAAGGCGGCAGTGGTTCAGTCTACTCCGCCTTCAAGCAAATTGAGGCCGGAGACTCCAGGGTCCTCTGGTCTCAACGCCTCACCTCACCAGGCGAGGCCTAAAATGCGAACCACCAGCTCGCATGTGCGGGCATCCAGTGCCTCTGAGGAGGCAATGAATACAACGGTATCCTTGGTACCGAAACAGCGGCGTGCCTCCTTGGAGCGCGCCAAGAAAAATAAAAAAAACCAATAACGGGGCTGGACGACCGTCTTGCCACCTAAAATAACAAGTTCACTCTAACACAGGACACTCTCTGTACACACAGCAGCATCTCTTCTTTTAATATGCAGACAGAAATAATACAGCGGAACATCCGAGGCCTTCTTCGAAACCTTGATGACTTACAAGAACTCCTCCATGAACACAACCCAAGAAGGCTGTGTGTACAAGAAACACACTTAAAACGAACAAACACAAACTTTTTACGTAAGTACGTAATCTTCCGAAAGGATAGAGATGCTGCCATGCCACCATCCGGTGGTGTAGCGGTTATAGTTAGTCAAGGAATAGCATGCACACAATTACCCCTTAAAACTTCCCTCGAGGCGGTGGCTGTCCGTGCAGTTATTCTAAACAAACTTGTCACTGTCTGCTCTTTGTACATACCTCCGCACCACCGTCTTGAAAAACTTCAATTCCAGTCTTTAATAGACGAACTACCTGAACCTTATGTGGTCCTTGGGGACCTGAACGCACATAATGGTCTGTGGGGTGACTCTCGCTGTGATGCCCGAGGTCGCCTCATTGAACAATTCCTCATTTCATCGGGTGCTTGTCTGTTGAATAGGAAAGAGGCAACATACTATAACCTTGCCAACAAAACTTACTCTTCCATAGACCTCAGTATTGCATCTGCTTCACTTGTACCATTACTTCAGTGGAAAGTCATAAATAATCCATATGGAAGTGACCATTTCCCTTTAGTTTTGAGTACACCAATAATAAATGAATGTCCTCCACATGTTCCCAAATGGCTGGTAAACAAAGCCAACTGGGAACAGTTTCAAAAGCTTACTCACCTAAATTGGACTGACATCTGCGGGTTAGGCATAGATGAAGCTGTGCAGTACTTCACAGCTTTTCTTACTGACGCAGCAACCAAGTGCATTCCACAAACATCTGGACTGCCCGGCAAACGACACGTTCCGTGGTGGAACACTGAGTGTCAGAATGCGCGAAAGGAACAGAACAGGGCATGGAGGTTGCTGTGGAACTCGCCGACAGCGGAAAACCTTGAGAGCTTTAAGAAAATAAAATCTCGAGGCAGGAGAACGCGTCGGCAGGCCAGAAAAGAAAGCTGGCACAAGTTTTTATCAGGGATAAATTCATATACACAAGAGGCTATAGTCTGGAACATGGTTCGTAGGGTAGCAGGAAAACAAGTACACTCACTCCTGCTCGTATACACACAGGGTGATAGCCTGGAAGATCAAGCGAACTTCCTCGGTGCACACTACGAGCAGGTGTCTAGCTCGTCACACTACACTGAAGCTTTCCAAAGACACAAAGCAAAGATAGAAAAGCAGAAACTAGAATCCAAGTGCACAAATTACGAGGAATACAACCAACCTTTCAACTTAGCTGAGCTACAAACATCGCTAAACTCTTGCAATAATTCCGCTCCAGGCTACGACCGTGTCACATATGAAATGTTGAAAAACCTGCCGCTCGAAACGCGAAAAACTTTACTCTCTCTATACAATGCTATCTGGCTTTCAGGCACCATCCCTGCTTCCTGGAAAGAGGCTATTGTTATCCCTATTTTGAAACAGGGCAAGGACCCTTCCTCAGTTTCAAGTTATAGGCCCATTGCACTAACCAGCTGCCTTTGTAAACTTTTTGAAAAAAATGATAAACTGCCGACTTGTACATATCCTTGAAACAAACAATTTGCTCGACCTATTTCAGTGTGGGTTTCGAGAAAGCAGATCCACCACAGACCACCTTGTTCGTATCGAGGCACAGATCAGAGACGCCTTCGTCCATAAACAATATTTTCTCTCTGTGTTCCTCGATATCGAAAAGGCTTATGATACAACATGGCGTTTTGGAATTCTAAGAGATCTGTCCCACCTTGGTGTGCGCGGAAGAATGTTTCATATAATCGAAAGTTACCTGTCAAACCGGACATTCCGTGTCCGTGTGGGCAGTGTTCTCTCCCAAACATTTGTCCAGGAAACAGGCGTGCCACAAGGTGGTGTGCTTAGTTGCACACTTTTTATTATCAAAATGAATTTTTTGTACTTGTCCATCCCCCACAGTATGTTCTATTGTACATATGTCGACGACGTTCAGCTTGGCTTCAAGTCATGCAACTTGGCAATGTGTGAGCGGCAGGTTCAGCTGGGCTTAAACAAGGTCTCCAAATGGGCAGATGAAAACGGATTTCAACTTAACCCACAAAAAAGCACGTGTGTCTTGTTCTCTCGAAAGAGAGGCATGCACCCTGAACCTGACATTCGACTGAACGGGCAACGTCTGTCCGTCAAAGCCGAACATAAATTCTTAGGCTTAATCTTGGACAACAAGCTGATCTTCGTTCCGCACATCAAGAATTTAAAAATGAAATGTTTAAAAGCCATGAATGTTATAAAAGTGCTGTCACGTACTACTTGGGTAGTGATAGGCAATGCCTCATAAATCTGTATCGAAGCCTCATTCGCACCCGCTTAGATTATGGGGCCGTTGTATATCAGTCTGCAACTCAAAGTGCTTTAAAGATGCTTGACCCCGTGCACCATTTGGGCATCCGCCTTTCTACGGGTGCTTTTCGCACCAGCCCCGTAGAAAGCCTTTATGTTGAGTCAAATGAGTGGTCGCTTCATCTGCAGAGAACCCATACGTCTTTTGTTTATTTCCTTAAGGTGAAAGCAGATAAAAAGCACCCCTCATACTCTACTATTAATGATTTGTCGAGCTCATTTCTGTTTCAAAACAGGCCTTCGATGAGGCAGCCCTTCTCAGTTCACCTGAAAAGTCTATCCGAAGAAACTGGAGTCTCACTAGAACACAGTTTAATGGCTCCTGTAGCATATCCGCCACCGTGGCAATGGCAGAATATAGACTGCGATGTGTCCTTTCTAGAAGTTACGAAACATGCGCCTATTGCCCATATCCGAGCATACTTCCTGGAACTTCAACACAAATACACACGTCCTGAGTTCTTTACAGATGCTTCCAAGTCCAACTCCTCTGTGTCCTACGCTGCTGTCGGCCCATCCTTTTCGGATGCTGGCCCTCTACACCCAAGCACAAGTATCTTCACAGCAGAAGCTTACGCGATACTTCTGGCAGGTAAACACATCAAACAACTACAAATACAAAAAGTAGTAATTTATACAGACTCCCTCAGTGTGGTAACGGCTCTGCACAGTCCTAAAAAACAAAAAAACCCAGTCCTTGTCTCACTTCACTCCATTTTGTGCACACTCTACACACTAAAACAACATGTTGTAGTGTGCTGGGTGCCAGGGCACCGTGAGATCCAAGGCAATGTGAGGGCGGATCAGCTTGCTGCATCCGTCCACAAAAGCACTGGCCCTACACCCATATTAATCCCAGCCCTTGATCTTAAGCCGTCTCTCAAACGAAACATCAGGGACTACTGGCAGAGCAAGTGGGATACACACACACAAAACAAACTACACATTATTAAGCCACACCTTGGTCATTGGCTGCCAGTATCAAAATCGCGTCTTACAGAGGTTATACTAACGAGACTCAGGATAGGACACATATACACGACACACACTTATCTTTTGTCTGGTGGCGATCCACCATTGTGTGACAGATGTGGTGAACCAGTAACCGTCCTTCACGTGTTAATCCAGTGTAAACACTTAGAAACTATGGGAAAACAGCATTTTCCATTACCCTACCGACAACATATACCTTTACACCCTGCAATGTTTATTGGTAGGGAACCGCTTTTTAGTCATAAATCATTGTTAGCGTTTTTAAAAGGAATTCGTAATTTTCATATCATATACCCGGGCATCCCGTAGCACGACCTCTCCAGGGAGGTTTTTGCTGCGGTGGCTACACAGGAAAGCACTTGCCTCACGGCTCTTGCACGCAAGGGTATGAACCAGTGAGGCACTTGTGCTAATGCCATACATATACACCATCATTTTTATTGTCACCGTCTTTTGTTATCTATTCACACCACACACACCTTTCACGGCATGGTCATGATTTCATTACTTGTATGTTTTTACCCGCCTTACCGCGAGGAATTTTATGGCCCTTATACAGCCGCTAATCACAATCATTGTCCACATTCCTTGTCGCATGAACTGGCGCTCTTTGGCCATCAAATGGCCCTTGCGCCAAAAAACACCATATATCATCATCAACATCATCAGCGTCCTTCGAGTTGATGAAAGTTGACACGATATAAAATTGTAAAATATCTAAAAGATCATTACTAGATATCAAGGCGTCATTCTGAAACCTTATGGCACCATACTCATCAATGAACTGTTCTATTACTTTGAGCATGTGTTTATGAGGAATCGAGTCAGATTTTAGATGTCAATACAAAATGCTTGGTAACCTTTGTCAGCGTTAATTTGTAAAAAAATGATTATTTCATCCAAGTTCCTTATCAGGAAGAGGTCTTTTATGGACAAACATTTAAGCTTGGCTTGTAAAAACAGTGCTACTGGCTTCTGCCAGGAGTCATTTTCTGACAAAAACCCTTAGGGGAACATCAACCTTATTGGTTGTTGGGCTGAATTGAACTAACAGGTGTTTTTTTTTGCTTTTTCATAGATACTCCTCTAATTTACCAAGGTTGATGTTCTTGCATAACTTAAAAACTGAGGACTTCAACTTGCTTAGTAAGACTTCATCGCACCACTTGAAGGCTTTGCCAATGACACTGCTGGCTTTTTCACAAAACACCCTCGTAAGAAGCACTCAGACGCCACCACCCTTGCAGATGGTAGCACACAAAGAGAGTTGTCCATCAGGTAGTCAGCGACGCGCTTAACCGAGAATTTCAGACGTGCTACCTTAGAGCGGGCAACCACGTCAACACCCTCAGAAATAAGAGGTGGAACTGTTTCTTCTGTCGCATACTTTGACACCTGCCTCACGAAAGCCAACAGTTCTTCGGTCTTGGTTTCGACAGCGAACTTGGGACCGAATGACAGAGCGTCATGACTGTTGCCCTGAAGGTTAACCTGCTTTGTTACGTGCACGCGGTTGAGGTGTTCGGGAACTTTCTTAGCAAGACGACTCCTGAGCTGTCTCAAGCAGGACTGCCACTAAACTTCTGTTTTCTGGACGATTAGGCGTGAAAAAGTGAGCAGATTTATGTCCCACGATCAGGAATTCGTTTTTATGCTTAACCGCGTGAAGAGAAGTGGCCGATATGGTCTCGCCCGTCTGTGAAGCTTCGATTTCAAGATCTTGCAGGCACACCCTTGCGATGTGCCTCGCAGTAGAGACAAAGCCACCAAAGAGCGCACCCACTACATAAGGAACAATTTTTCGGCCGACACAGACGCCCAGTGAACGAGCTTTGCAAGCTAAAGCGGCGATGAACGACACGATGCTATAAGGCTCTTGACGGTAGGTAAGATAAGGGCCTGTTGAACTAGAAAAGAAATTGACAAGTACTGCTGACTGGGCGAGTTTGTGCATAATAAAATGGTATTGCTTTAGCGCAGCTCTCTAAAAAAAACAGACGATACTGCAAGCGCTAACTTGAACATTTTCGTTTATTGCGTACCCTTACAACACGACATTTAGCTCATTCCACGTGACGCTTAAGACTTATTGACACCCTAAGGCTTGTTGTGTGAGAATTTGACTGCTGGCAGAAGCCAGTAGCACTGTTTTCACAAGCCAAGCTTATGTGTTTGTCTATAAAAGACCCCTTCCTGGTAAGAAACTATGATCAAATAATTATTATTTTTGAAAATAACGCGGGCAAAGGTTGCGAAGCATTTTCCATTGAAATCAAAGATCTTTTTTTACTTGATTTGTCATAAAGACCTGCTCAAGTCAGTGGAACAGTTCATTGATGTATTATGGTGTAACGAGCTGTATAGAGAGACAAAGCTCAAGACGAGACGCTCGTGTTTCTGTACGGAAACCAGCGATGACTCAATCGTCACCGGACAGTAACGAGGCCTTTTATGCAATCACACAAAAAAAACGTATTTACAAAAGACATGAAAGGTCTAATAATAAATGAAGTAAGGGAAACAAAATATAACATGCTTGGAATGCTGGTGTGAGAGTCACAAGGGCATAAAAACAGAAAGAGTTCACCGGAGAGGAAGGCGGTGGTCAAGTCCCGGCGGCAAACTCAACGCTGGGAAGGGACGGCCGACGCTTGGGTAGCCTGGTAAGTCCAATGACAGCCGCGGCCAAGAACGCGGCTCACTGTGGAGGTCGTTGACCTGGAGCACGCATGGCGTTCGCCATGCCTATCTCGAACGCTGGCTGGCGCTCGCTGCCGTAGGTGCCGGACTCGCCTGGCGGAAACGTCCTGGTGGCGTTTCTCCCACGCCAGGCCTGAACTGCAAGGACGGCTGGTATGGCCCCAGGTGGGAGCCTGCAGAGACCTCGAGTCCGCAACCCGACGGGTCACTGCTCCCACACCCTGGTTCTTCAAGCTTGCTTCTTCCTTCCAGCCACGTCTGCCTCACTCCTTCTTCTTCACCCCACCACCTCCCCTTATTTTTCCTGCGTCTTCTTCTTCGACTGTCTCTGTGGCGCGCACTTCAAACACAATTCTATCTTCACGATCACGCACGGCCACTTCACTCATCACACATGCCCCTCCTTGAGAAAAAGTTTTTTTCTTTCAAAAAAAAACTTTCTAGCCACGTCTTAGTCGCAATCACCACGTGTCCGCACAAGACCACTGCACCGCACCAGTGAATAGAGGTTATATATGTCCACAATATATGTTCACATACCCTCACACATAAAAAAACAAGGAAAAAAACATGTAGTCAGCCATGGCACGATGACTGTTTTCTTCTGGTGAATAAACCACGTGGTTCAGAAATATACATTGTAGACAAACTGTAAACCAGTTGCAATACACTTCCGTGAAAGCTTAGGTTACAGCCTACTCATGAAATCGGCACCTGGATTATCTGAGCCTCTAATATGTTGAATAACTAAAGAATACTCTTGTAATGCCAGACTCCATCTCAGTACTCTGCTGTTCAGGTGTTTGGCCTTAGCTACATATTGTAATGGTTGGTGATCCGTTTGCACAACAAACTGCGTTCCGTACACAAAGAAGTGAAACTTTTCTATTACCCACACTAGTGCGAGACATTCTCGTTCTATGATGGAGTAATTTTGTTCTCGCGGCAATAGCTGCCGGCTGGCGTATGACACTAGATGTAACACCCCATCGTGGTCCTGCATGAGAACTGCTACGATACAGGTGTCAGACGCATCTGAATGCAGTACGAAGTGCGTTTCGAATCAGGAGCTCGTACTATTGTTCCTGATGAGAGGGCTTGCTTCAGTGTCTCAAAAGCCGCTTCTCTTTCTTAGTTCCAGCAGATCTGGTTCTCTCCCTTTTCTTGGTCAATTCCGTTAACGGCTGGGCCTTTTTGGCATATCGGGGTATTAAATCGCGGTAGTATCCTGCTAATCCCAGGAACGATCGCAGCTGCCTCTTCGTCTCGGGTCGAGTTGCGTTAGCAATCTTCGCCACTGTACTTTCTACTGGTTGAACAGGTCCGCCTCCCAACCGATGACCCAAGAAGATGATAGATTCCATGGCGATTTCACATTTCTGAGGCTTGATGGTTAGTCCTGCTTCACGAACTCGCTGCAACAAGTGCTGCAAAGTCTCCAAGTGCTCCTCCCAGGTCGCTGTAGCTACGAGAACGCCGTCAATCTAATGCACTACGTTTTCCACACCCTGAAGAAGAGTCCTCATTAATCTTGTGAACACTGCGGAAGCCGTCTTGATGCCGAAAGACATATATATGAATTGGTAATGTCCTGACTGCGTCGAGAAAGCAGTGACTGGTCTTGAAGCCTGATGGAGTGGGACTTGCCAATAGCCTTTCGTCAGATCGAACTTGAAAAAATATCTCTTGGTGCCGACCTCGGTGATAATTATGTCCGTTCGTGGTATGGGTTCGGCATCGGACATTAGAATCTCATTGATACGTCGAAAGTCCACACACGTACGATAAGTGTTATCCGGCTTCTTGACGAGATCCAGTGGTGAATTATAAGGAGAATTCGACCTCTCGATGACGCCAAGCTTCAGCATGTCCTGAACTTCCTTCTCGACGACTTCCTTCATTGCTATCGGCAAAGGGTACTGTGGAGTGTTCATAGGTTCAGATGTTGTGAACTGAAGGCGGCACTCCAAAATGTTTGTCTTTCCGGGGATGTCGGAAAAGACATCGTCATAAGCGGCTAGAATCTTTTCCAGCGCAACACGCTTCTCTTCTTCCAGTCCCTCGGATTTAGGAATTGCTTCCATGCCAACGCTTTGGGTAGTCTTGCAGACTGGTAATGGCGTGTCTGTCTCGTCCTCCTCCATGACCACGAAAGATGCTGTTTGAGGGGTTGTCCTCGGCTGCCGATTTTCATAGCGCTTCAGCATATTTATGTGAACAGTTTGTTGCCATGTCCCAGGTCCAATAAATGGTCGTGGTTATCTTTCTTTTCAACGACTCGAAAAGGTCCTTTCCATTGCATCAATAACTTGTTTTCCGTGGTAGGGAGTAAGATCAAAGCAACATCTCCCACTTCTAACAGACGGTTCTTGCTTCCCCGATCATAGTACTGCTTTTGAGTTTTCCTCGCTTGTGACAAGTTCTTATGGACTAGTTGCAACGTCTTCTCAAGACGATCTCGAAGATCCAAGACGTAGTCATACGTTGTTTTTACTTCATCACTGATGTGTTCTCCCGTCCATATCTCCTTCAATATACCGAGAGGGCCTCTAACGTATCTCACATAGATAAGTTCAAATGGCGAGAATCCCATGCTGGTTTGGGGTACCTCTCGGTATGCCAAAAAGATTTGCGCAAGCAGCCGATCCAATGATTTCGGATCCTCTTGACATAGTTTTCGCAGCATCTGTTTCAGCGTGCCAATAAACCGTTCAACCATCCCGTTGCACATATGGTGGTAGGGTGTCGAACTTAGATGTTTGATGGATAACAATGCGTTGACTTCTCTCATCAACTCAGACGTGAAGCAAGATGCCTGATCGCACAGAATCTCACGGGGAAATCCAGTGCGTGAAAAGATTTCACCCAGGCCCTCTGTCGCAGTCGTCGAATCAATCGCGGGCAGGGCCACTGCGTCCGGATAACGTCTCGCAAAGTCAACCATTGTCAGAATGTATCGGTTACCCATGTTAGAGACTGGTTTCAAGGGTCCGATAATGTAAACTGCCACTCGCTCGAATGGTGTCTCAATCAACGGCATTTGGCCAAGTGGTGCTTTGCCTACTTTGTTTTTCGGGTACGTTCTTTGGCACGTATCACAAATCGAACATATCTTTTAGCTTCTTCCTCTATTCCAGGCCAATAGAACGATCCTAGTATCCGATCAATGGTTCTTTTCGTACCTTGATGTCCTGACATCAGACTTTTGTGCGCCATCTCAAGCACTTGGCTGCGCAAATTGCAGGGAACTACCACCTGTTTTATCATTTTTGCCAGAGGATAACCGGTAATGGCGGTAGACTATCCCCCTTTCTATGGTAAACGAATAATGGGTTGATCCCCTTTCATAATATACTTGTCCGACTTTGTTTCTGCAGGTATCTAAGGTCTTGTCTTCTGCTTGCGCAGTTTCGAGATCCTTTCTGGTCATTTCAAACTGTCGGCCTTGAGTGTGGCTGAATCTGGCTTAGACCTTGTGCTCTTGATGCCGCTCAGCAGGTGATTCAAGTGATGACTTTCCTCCTTGTATCGTTTACGTGCTACCCTGTCCGTCTCTAATTTCGGTACAGCAAGCTTCTCTTTTCATGTTGTATCAGGGTCGTGAGCCTGACGTGATCCGGGCAGATTTCCCACGATAAAGTCGTATAACGGGGAAATCATGCATTTTACGATGCATACGCCTGAAAAGTATGGTGAAAAAATTTCCACCTTTGCCCCTGGAACCTTAATTCTACTTCCATCCGCCAAGAACAATGTTGCCGTGGTTTCCGTAGATACTCCGTCTGGCACAAGGGAACGCCGCACAACCATCGTATTACTTCCTGTGTCCCGTAATACTGAGGCAGTCTTGCCGAATATCACGCACTGCAACACGGGCATCTGGTGCTTCGTCACCCTTGGTTCGGTATTCACTGCACCAGCCATACTCTCTTCGCTTTTTTCGTCCTCCACCTGCTCGACTTCGTTAAGGTTTTCCCTTTGTGACCATATACATGAGGCTTTCCGGGTAGTGCTGGGTATCTTGGTACACGCTTGGGCGTCGTGCCCAGTTTTACGACAATACCCACAGCATGGTTGCCTTGTGCGAGCGCGGCATTCTGCAGCTCTGTGACCAGTCTTGTCACACACAAAACATCGAGAGGAAGCCTTTGAAGTTGAATTACCGCCTTTTCCTGCAGGAGTGTTCTCTCCTTTGTCACAAAAAACAAGCAAGTTTGACTGTCGTTGAGGTTCTAATAAATTATCGGCCGCTTCCGCCATCTCTTCAAGCTTACGGCAGTTTTTCTCTCGCAAAAATAGCGCCACCTTATCATGACAGTTGTTTATAAATTGCTCCGCTACTATGAGATTCCGAACTGATGAGTATTCCTTTTCCGTTTTCTACATCTCAACCCATCTGTCGAAGAAGCTTGTTAGCCTCGTTGCGTACTGCACGCCCGTTTCATCATCTTGTGGCTTGCTGTGTCGGAATTTTTCACGGTAGCCCTCCGCCGTGAAACAAAATTGTTGCAGTAGCGCCAACTTGGTTTTGTCATAATCGAGAGCCTCTTCTGGCGACAGACGACCAAAGACCTTGAGAGCCTCCCCGCTCAAACACAAACTTAGGGCCGTGGCCCACTTGTCTTTTGGCCATTCTTGACCGGTAGCAACATTCTCAAACCTTTTTAGGTATGCGTCTAAGTCGTCCCGGTTCTCGTTAAACCCTGGTATGACAGTTGTGAGGATTAATGGTCGGAGATGCTCGAACTGGTTGGCCTTGGTCAGCCACCAATGACTCTCTAACGCCTTCAGCCTGAGCGAGTTGAAGACGATACTGTAAAGTCTTCTGGTATTCCTCCTGAAGTCGCCGTTCTAAATCCATCTGCTCGATCTTCTCTTTCTTTGCTTCACGTTCTGCAGCCCTCTCTTCTCGAGCTCGAAACTCCCGTTCTTCTACCCAAGCCCTTAACTCAGCTCCCTCTAGCCCCATGCGCAACGCCAGTGCCGTTAAATCTGAACTCATCTTTGATCTGTCTTTTTTTAGCAAAATGTAACCAGGGAACAGTAACTAATAATGCAATAAACGGCTTCGTCCTGTGGCGGACGCCAATGTAACGAGCTGTATAGAGAGACAAAGCTCTAGACAAGACGCTCGTGTTTCTGTACGAAAACCTGCGATGACTCAATCGTTATCGGGCAGTAACGACGCCGTTTATGCAATCACACAAAAAATTATTTACAAAAGATATGAAAGACCTAATAATAAATGAAGAAAAAGAAACAAAACATAACATGCTTCAAATGCTGGTGTGAGAGTCACAAAAACAGAAAGAGTTCACCGGAGAGGAAGGCGGTGGTCATGTCCCGGCGGCAAACTCAACGCTGGGAAGGGACGGCCGACGCTTGGGTAGCCTGGTAAGTCCAATGACAGCCGCGGCCAAGAACGCGGCTCACTGCGGAGGTCGTTGACCTGGAGCACGCATGGCGTTCGCCATGCCTATCTCCAACGCTGGCTGGCGCTCGCTGCCGTAGGTGCCGGACTCGCCTGGCGGAAACGTCCTGGCGACGTTTCACCCACGCCAGGCCCGAACTGCAAGGACGGCTAGTATGGCCCCAGGTGGGAGCCTGCAGAGACCTCGAGTCCGCAACCTGACGGGTCACTGCTCCCACGCCCTGGTTCTTCAACCTTGCTTCTTCCTTCCAGCCACGTCTGCCTCACTTCTTCGCCCCACCACCTCCCCTGATTTTTCCTGCGTCGTCTTCTTCGACTGTCTCTGTGGCGCGCACTTCAAATACAATTCTATCTTCACGATCACGCACGGCCACTTCACTCATCACATATGGTACGTGCGCCACGGATAACTCGAGACTCGGTAAGGAAGAAGACGATTTCGGAGCTCTCGTGCAGACTGGGTTCCATCTTGAATGCCTGCTTATTAAATCGGTAGTAAGCATAATTCTCCGACGCCTTTCCCCCGTAACATTTTGGAGAAGAGTGCGGGTCCTCCCAGAATCAACATCCACGACGATTCTACAAAACGGGCGTTTCTTGGCTGCCTCTACAGTGACTGATCACGACGAGAACGAGGATTCATCGGTACCTTCCCCAAGCGTGTCTCGTCAGATCGCGCAGCGTCCAACAGCGTCGTATACAGCCGTCCTGAGCCGAACCATCGTTCTGACGACTCCACATGACCCAGGCACCTTTCCCTGCTACAAAAAGGATGTCGGAAAATGGCTTCAGCTATATGTACGGGCGAGTGCACTATACAACTTGGACCCGACGCTCATATTGGCAAATATTCTATTTTACTTTGAGGGCATGGCCAAAGTCTGGTTTTTAACCATGAAGAAGAAATCACGAGTTGGGATATTTGCGAGCACAAACTCATCGACTTTTTTAGCAAGCCAATTTCTGCACCGGACGTCGTCGTTCAGCGCAGAAAGAACTCGCGTGCCGACTGCAGACCTGCACCGACTCATACGTGACATACATTCAGGATGTGCTCGCCCTCTGCCGCATGGTTGACAATAAAATGGCGCAATCCGAAAAGATCGTGCACATCCTCAAAAGGATCGCGGATGATGCTTCAATCTTTTTGTGTTCCGTAACTTTTCGACAGTGGACGACGTCATTAACGAATGCCGACGCTTTGAAGAAGCGAAAAGTCATCGTAATACTCCCCAATTTTCGCGCCTTCCCAACACGGCTGCCACGTCTACCTGTGAAGACGCCCGTTTCCCTTCAGCCACTGCTACTTACGGCAGTATTGTGAACATCGTCCGCCATGGAATCGAGGCCACATCTCCTATTGTTGATCATCCTCGTGCCACTGGCGATTCTCGTGCAACAATTTCTTTAATACGTCCGCCAGGAACCGGCCAACACCGGACTACAGACGCTCGGCCCAGTTAACAGGCCCGACCAATTACGTAGTGGACCTATATGCACCGTGGTCCGTACAACCGTCCTCTTTACCGGAACTTGGCTGAAGGGCGAACCTCCGATGATATACCTATCTGCTTCTGTTGCGGAAGAGTCGGCCGCATTTCACGCCATTGCTGTAATTCCTATTATTGGCAGCCATGGCCGCACTACGCCAACACCCGGCGCCCATCTAATGGTTCCAGCAAGCCGATAAGCGTCGACTACAACGATGCTTTGCTACCCATGCCCGCTGGATCAAACCGCTTGTCGTTGCCATCCGAACGCTTGTCCCACTCAACTAACCGTCACCGCTCTCCCTCTCCCTCCTACCACCACCAGTTCTCGGAAAGCAAGCAGGCGCAGCTCCTAGAGGTGAGCCTGCCTTGACGACCCGACCCGAAATTCCTCTGCACATTCAGTCAGTCAGCCAGTAAAACATCAAATGGAGGCGGCTAAGAGTGTAGCTGTCGTCGATGTCGCTACCGCTACCATGTGTATATCTCTTAACCTGAGTAGTATGCCTTTGTTCCAAGGCCACCGGTACCTGGGTCCCGGGAATCCACTGCGCAAGGGAGATCCGGTGGACGAGGACGACGGCATAGCCAAGTCGCACGACGAAGCCTACGAGCAAGCCACAAGTCAGGAGGACGTCTTTGCGCCTGACCAAGCATCTGCAGCTCTCTTCTTGAACGACTTTACACGCACTGGTAACTGGAATTCTGCATTAGGTGCAGTCGGTCTAGGCACGGAGAATATTGTAGAACAATACGTTTTGGGCCGCAGCCTCTATGGAATGCCAGGAGATAGACGGAAACGTGCACATAACGGGAAATCAGATACAGCAGACGCAAAGCGATACCAGCCTGACTCAAGCACCGGCAACGCCAAAATGTCGGCGCAGATGCAATCGCACGCTCCCGTCCGTCCAGGCGGAGCAGGAATTGGAGGTAACGGTGAAAATTCCGCAGAACTCATTCAGCAAATTTTGCGCGTACCTCGCGACCACGGAGTGGTCACAGTGTTCCTTGACAGCAAAATACTTATTAAATGGGCCTATGCAATGCTGAAGACGAACTTAGTGTATGACACCGAGAAAACGTTTCCAAGAGTTTTAACTTGCCTCTAACGCTTGCCAGTGCACCGGCCCTATCATTACATTCCTCACGGCACCTACCTTAACTTACCGTCTCCCACGCGATCCGTGCGTTGTACTGTCAAGGTTACTCCCCACGGTCTACGCACCCCTTGGAAGACTGGCTCTTCGGTTGTCCAACCTGTCAACTCTGACATGCTAGTTTATGGTCTTAGCTCTGTCGGATTAAACCACTCCTTGGATACAGGCATGTGCCGCGTTAAGAAAGGCGAGACAAACAACCCGATGAAACTGCAGTCTTACACTCCATTTTAGGGGAAGGACCACGCTGATCTGGCTAAGAGGTACTGGGGTCTTAAAATCACGCCGGGAAATGAGGAGAAAAATGGCGGTGACGAGAGGAGCATACCTGCGTGCATGGGCGTGCCGCGACACAACTTTGCCTACGACTTTATTCACATTGACAAAGCTAGCCCCGCTTGGCCAAGTTTGTCAACCAGTTTTCATTTCATTTCATTTTATTACCTTAAAGACCCCATTGAAGGGGTATTACATAAGGGGTGGGTACATATATGAAAACGTGAAAGCCATTTTTTTTACAATGAAAGGTAATTTGTTACGGTGTTCAGAAAAGTGGTAGGACAGGTTATGGCGGCGATTTCGTTAGAAAGGCCGTTCCAGTCCGTAGCTGCACGAAAAAAGAATGAGGACGAAAAAGTGACGGTGCGCGTACGCGGCCGCTCAACTTGTTGCGGGTGACCAGTGCGATGGGAGATGCGTGCCGGAGGAAGAATGTATGGTGGCCTGCCGAGCGAGCTGTAAAAAAACTTGTGAAAAAGGGAGAGACTAGAAATGCGGCGACGAGATGCAAGCAATGATAGGCCAGATTCTGTTTTCAGTGCTGATATGCTGACGTCGTAAGAGTACGTAGAATGAATAAATCGTGTGGCTCGATTTTGAAGTGACTCGAGTTGATTGATGAGATATGCTTGATGCGGGCTCCAAATGGCTGATGCGTATTCTATCTTCGTCCTTACGAGAGATTGATAAGCTAGTAATTTGACATTATTAGGAGCGTGACGCAAATGGCGTTTTAAAAACCCGAGTGTTTTGTTAGCAGATGCAATGATGTTCGTAATATGCGTTGCCCAGGTTAAATCGCTACAAAGGGTTACTCCGAGATATTTATAGGAAGGAACTAATTCGAGGTTTGTGTCAGCAATTCGGTACGGGAATACTATCGGATTTCGACGGCGGTGAAAGGAAACAGTTTTACATTTGTTAGGGTTGAGTTCCATTAGCCAAAGGTTACACCAATCCTGTAAGCTTAGTAAGTCAGTTTGAAGAGACGTGTTATCCGAAACGTTGTTTATTTTACGATAAATAACGCAGTCGTCTGCAAACATGCGTATGTTAGAAGATACATGTAATGGTAGGTCATTAATGTAAATCAAAAACAGAAGCGGGCCTAGGACAGACCCTTCAGGGACACCTGAGGTTACGGGGGTAGTGTTAGACATTTGATTGTTGACGGAAACTGATTGCGAACGATTAGTTAAGAATTCTTTAATCCATGCTAATACGTCATAATTTAAATTCAACGCGGCAAGCTTTAGTAGTAGGCGCTCATGAGGAACTTTGTCAAATGCCTTTGCGAAATCGATGAAGATGGCGTCAGTCTGAAGGTTAGAGTCGAGGTTAATATGCAGGTCGTGAACAAACATAGCTAGCGGCGTTTCACACGAATACCCTTTCCTAAAGCCATGCTGCGCAGGATGAAAAAAATTATTGGAATCAAGGAAGTCCATGATATGTGTGTAGATGATATACTCGAGGAGTTTGCAGGGTACGCTGGTTAATGAAATGGGACGATAATTTAACGGTGATTGTTTGTTACCTGATTTGTGGACTGGAACGACCTTTCCGTGCTTCCAATCTGGAGGCAGCATTCCTGTTGAAATTGATTGTGAAAATAGTAGACACAGATACGCTGCACAGATATGTTTAGTATTTTTCAGGAGTTTGGATGTAATGTTGTCTACACCAGCTGAAGAAGAAAGTTTGATTTTGTCTATTAGTGATGAAATACCGCTGGAAATAAACGTAATTGGTGGCATGGTACATTCAAAGTTCGCATGAGGGATGGTAAATGACAACTCAGTCTCTTGGGTGAAAACGGATGAGAAGGCGGCGTTAAATACGCGTGCACATTCCGCGTCACTTAGGGCATCCCCTAACTCATTACATAGTGTTATATTGCGCGTGTCCTGTGGGTTTATGACTTGCCAGAATTTTCGGGGGTTGTTCTTAAGCATGTTCGGTACTTCCGAATGGAAGAATGAGTGTTTGGCGTGACGTATGGCTTGCAGATAAGCAGATTCGGCGGCTTTGTACTTGTTCCATGCATCAGGGGTGTTACGGGACTTGGCTGCGCGCAAGGAGCGTTTTTTCTTGTTTTCTAATCGTTTCAGTGCTTTATTGAACCAGGGTTGGGCGGTATTAGGATTGAAGTTAATTTGGGGAATGTATTTATCAACCATTTCGTTTAGCTTATCTCTGAAAATCAACCAGTTTTCGGTTACATTATGATGAGAAAAGGCAGTGTCAAAAGTGGAGTAAAAATTTGTTAGTTCAGAGTTAATTGCTTCGTAATTTCCTTTATCGTACAAACGGATAGTTTTTTTTATGGTCGGGGCTAAAGCAGGCTTAATCACGAAGTCAGCATGAATGACTTTATGGTCACTGATTTCAGGCAGGTATGCAATGGAGGACACGCACTCGGGATGGCTGGTTAATATAAGATCCAGAATGTTTTGGCAGTTATCGGTAACGCGGGTTGGTTCTGTAAGAACTTGAGATAAGTTAAAGTTAAGGCATACATCAAGGAAGTCGGTCGATTCCCTTGACGTAGCCGCTGGTGCAGGCTGGCTTGCCCAATCGATATTAGGAAAATTAAAATCGCCAAACAGAATTACATGCATGTTAGGGTGTTTGGTCGTTATTTCGCTTAGTATATTATTGAGCTTAGAAGAAAAATCAGGAGTACTGTGAGGGGGCCTATAGCAAACGCCAAGTAAAACTGAGTGTGGTGCGGCATGGCATTTAAGCCACAAGATTTCAAGGTCGGACACAATGTTTATAGACGAACAGGATATGTTGTGACTGACAGCGACGAGTACTCCTCCTCCTCTCGTGCCGCTGCGATCGTTTCGAAACGCTCTAAAGTTGGGTAGGTCAGCAAGTACCTCGCCGTCAGTCACGTCACTAGTAAGCCACGTTTCCGTTAGTATCAGAAGGTTGCTATCAGATGATAACACCAGATTAGAAATAATGTCACGTTTTGGAATAAAGCTGCGTATGTTAGTAAAGATAGCAGAAAGCAATAAGTTTGATCGAGGGGCGGATCGAGGGCGGTGAGGCCTATTTTATTGATGGGGCAATTGCTACAACATTTCCTAAACAGAATCTGTGGAGTGGTCATACACGTAGCGTTTGGTACCAATGTGCAATGTTTTGAACCGCAATGAGTAGGAAGTAGATTTTGATTTAGCGAAGGCGATCAGTTTTTTACGAGCAACTCTAACGGGATGAGAGAAATCTTCACCAACACTGAAATTGCTTCCCTTAAATTTGGGGCCATTAGAAAGTAGAGATTCTTTAGTTTTGAATTGATTGAATTTTACAATGAGTGGCCGATTATGGCCTCCTGTGTGGCGCCCTAGGCGATGTGCGCGTTCAATGTGATTAGGGTCAACGGTGAACTTCAATTGATCATGACAATGACGGGTGACGATTTCTTCAGATTCTGCAAATGTTTCTTTAGGGTTTGGGTCGGGAATGTTATAAAAGATCAGGTTATTGCGACGGGACCTGTTTTCGGTATCATCCATCTGTGCAGCAAGACGGTCAATCTGGTTAGCCATTTCAGTAGTATCTGTTTTTATAGTGTCCAGGTCGGTTCGGATGGTTGAAATGGCGTGATAATGTCCTAAATCAGTCATGCGTTTATTGAGGTCCGATAGGGTTTTGTCTGTTGTTAGTAGCTGGTTTTTAAGGTCTAGCATATCGGTAATCAGCTTCGACTGGCCAGCCGATAGCTTTCTTAACTCGTTCATTACGTCCTCAATACTGGGAGGGCCAGGGTTGGTTTCAATATCTCCCGCCAAAAGCAAAAGCGACTGCATCACATGAACACATTCAACAACAACTGTAGCGCAACACCGTGGGCTCGGTAGCTGTATAAGAAAGTAATTGCTAGTTTTTTTTCCAAAAGAATGAGACATTCGACTAACCTGCATGGCGAAAAGCAACGGATTAGTGGTCTGCACTGAAGCACAGCCACCGAGCCCACAGAGCGTGCGGGACAACAGGGTCGGTTTTATAGCTGACTTGGTGGATGATGTTGCTGACGATAGCGCTTTCCAGGGTGATTGGGGAACCAAAGGGGGCAGTTGCGGCGCTGTTGGGCACGCTGAATCGGTCGCGGACGGAGCAGGGCAGGGGCCCGCACCGGGCGTGCTGGAACGGTTTGCTGCGATCGCTGTAGCTTGGGGGAAGGCCAGAATTGCGGGCAAAAGTAGTCCAGTGCAGAAACTGCGGACCTGCATGGCGAAAAGCAACGGATTAGTGGTCTGCACTGAAGCACAGCCACCGAGCCCACAGAGCGTGCGGGACGACAGGGGCGGTTTTATAGCTGACTTGGTGGATGATGTTGCTGACGATAGCGCTTTCCAGGGTGATTGGGGAACCAAAGAGGGCAGTTGCGGCGCTGTTGGGCACGCTGAATCGGTCGCGGGTGGAGCAGGGCAGGGGCCCGCACCGGGCGTGCTGGAACGGTTTGCTGCGATCGCTGTAGCTTGGGGGAAGGCCAGAATTGCGGGCAAAAGTAGTCCAGCGCAGAAACTGCGGACCTGCATGGCGAAAAGCAACGGATTAGTGGTCTGCACTGAAGCACAGCCACCGAGCCCACAGAGCGTGCGGGACGACAGGGGCGGTTTTATAGCTGACTTGGTGGATGATGTTGCTGACAATAGCGCTTTCCAGGGTGATTGGGGAACCAAAGAGGGCAGTTGCGGCGCTGTTGGGCACGCTGAATCGGTCGCGGACGGAGCAGGGCAGGGGCCCGCACCGGGCGTGCTGGAACGGTTTGCTGCGATCGCTGTAGCTTGGGGGAAGGCCAGAATTGCGGGCAAAAGTAGTCCAGTGCAGAAACTGCGGACCTGCATGGCGAAAAGCAACGGATTAGTGGTCTGCACTGAAGCACAGCCACCGAGCCCACAGAGCGTGCGGGACGACAGGGGCGGTTTTATAGCTGACTTGGTGGATGATGTTGCTGACGATAGCGCTTTCCAGGGTGATTGGGGAACCAAAGAGGGCAGTTGCGGCGCTGTTGGGCACGCTGAATCGGTCGCGGACGGAGCAGGGCAGGGGCCCGCACCGGGCGTGCTGGAACGGTTTGCTGCGATCGCTGTAGCTTGGGGGAAGGCCAGAATTGCGGGCAAAAGTAGTCCAGTGCAGAAACTGCGGACCTGCATGGCGAAAAGCAACGGATTAGTGGTCTGCACTGAAGCACAGCCACCGAGCCCACCAGTTTCCCTTTAAAGGCCACGTGGGCACACCCTTGTCAACTATGAGTATCAGTTTGGCGGTGACGCGTGGCTAAAGATGGGCCTTACTTACAACGCGGGGAATGAGTTGCTAACTCGAACACACCTAGGCCTGCCTACTGACGTTGTATCCTACACTACTAGCAACCTGTCAAACTACGATTCGTACGAGCAAAAGCCAGATCTGAACGTCACCATGCGTCTTCGGCCCGACGACATGCACACGCGCCACGTGAAATATTTGGACCATATGAAAAATACTTACTTTACCCGTGGTTTTAAACTGATGATACATTCCAACATTTAGCTGAGTTTGAGTTTCGGTGTGTTGGCGGTAAGCAAGCCGAACAAGGACGATTCTGGCAGTACCGAAACTTTCCAAGATATTGCCGCTTTCTTTCCAATTGACACATAATTGGTGGTTCATTCTGACGTGGACACCATAGTAGCCGACAGCGTGACTCTGCCGTCAAGCGTGGGGCCATACTTGCGTCACACAAACGAAAACATCAAAGCAAGTTACAACAGCCTCACACGTCCCGTGCGTTCAGTAAACCTTGCTCGCATGGAGACCGAGGTGACTGAACACAAGGACGAGCTCCAAAAAGTGGCGGAAGCGCAGCAGCGTTCCTTGCTCTCGGTGCCTTTTCTTCCATAATAAAAGCAAGATGAAAGAAAGCTTTTCGTTTGACTTTTTATTACTGGAGCGTCACTGTCGTTGTCGTCGAAGACTAAGAAGGGATATGTTTAAATAAATATATCTATCTATATATATATATATACATATATATAATTACATATATATATACATATATATATATATATATATATATATATATATATATATATATACTTTCTCTTAGTGGAGCTACAACAACGACGACATACAAGAAAAAATATGTAGTGAGCCCCTGCTTTGCATAGTGCTGCAAGCACTCGCGGAATATTAACTGAACCAACGCCTTGTCTGCTTTGCATAATCGTCTCACAAGGGCATTGCGCATATTGACTGCTAGTTGCTCAAGGACTGGGTTTTTTCATAGTAACTAAACCAACACCTTGTCTGCTTTGCATATTCGTCTCGCAAGGGTATTGCATAATAACTAGTATTTGCGCGAAAATTTCCAGCAAGCGCTGTGCCACCACGAGAGGTGTAAAAAGCGGTCCCTAGTAGCTCAAAAAACGCAGTCGCCAACCGACTGTCCACTCAAGAGGACCTCAACCGGACACGAAAGACGCCTTCGGTAAGGTCCTTTTTCACCTAATTATACTATACTCTGAATTGTTGATTTTTTGCTCTTTGAATAGAGACCATGGCAGAACCACGTAAACGTCAGCATGATGAACAAGACAAGGTACCGCTATATTACCTATTGGAAGTGCTTTTTGGTGACGCCGTCTATATTATCAGGAACAAACTACAGAGTTTATTGGTTCGAGCCACGAGAACCATGTCCATTACATTAATGAAACCATGGCGACACTTGCGGAGCCTGATCGAGGCGTGGGAGAAGTATCAAATTCAAATGTGCCCGAACCAGGAACAGGGTCTAGAGGAGATGGAAAAAGTTTACAATCCGCTCCACGCTGGACATTCAGTTACACTCAATTCCAAAACGAAGAAAGCTTGTGCACGATGTGTTTCCCGCTCGAGACGACGGAGAAGCTCAGACAATTTGTAATGACATTGTCAGAGGATTCGAACAAGGACCCACCCAGTACGGAGTCACAGCTGTCGCACTCCACACACGAGGTGTGGAGTGCGACGCCTGTGACACGAGGTGTGGAGTCTCCACACACATCCACGTCCTACACGACTGCAGCTGGAGCAACGGCACATGCCGATGTGTTATTTTCGCTGGCTTCGTCAGACGACCAAATCACTCGTCAATTTGGTCTAAAACGCCAGCGCATGGGACCTCTACAATCTCGTCCAGTATCTCAATAGTCAGCCCCGACTATTGGAATACCTTAAAGTGGGAGGAAGCGATTGGGGTCGCGACATTAGAAATGAAGTCTTGGGACAATTCCATGGTCCTGGACACGAGCCCGGCTGAGGTTTGGAAATACTGCACCCGAAACTTCCGCATTCAGTTGCATGTGACGACGCCCATGAAGGTCAGACGAGTGGTGGAGACGCTGACGAAAAATGCGCAAGAAAGGATACAAAGTGCCGAAAACGTGCAAAAGGAGCGTCGGAAGAATCCATCTACGACTGGCTACGCGAAAACTTCGTATCGCCGTTGAGCAACATTGTGCGCACCCCCAAGTGGCTGGCGGACCCGGTATTTCAGTTTATTCGCCTGGACGACAAGCGCCTTCAACGAGCCATCCAAGTGTTTAATGAGGAGATGTGTTCGTACTCCACACTCGACTTCATTGAAATGTACAAGAACACGCAGCCACTCTTTGATGCCCCACATGGCGACCTCGCTACCTTTTACATGGATGTGCCTGCGTCGTTTGATGCCAAGATGGAACTTTTAAACATTCAGTTTCACGGCATCGACGAGGAAGTGTCGGCCTTTGTCAACAACTTGCATAGCCTGGTCGAGAAGGTGGTCTCAAAAAATTACATGAAAATTGTGTCCCCTCCGAGTGCAGACAAAACTTTTTTCGATCCTGTTCTTTCATTTTACATTAACCGCGGTACCATTCGCAACTGTAACTGCTACACTAGCTTTCCACTAAAGGACACCGTCGGCCGTCGCATCCTGGTATGAAACGAGCCAAACTGTGAGTCATCTGCTTTCCGTACTGTCAAAAAAGTTTTGATGGTGAAGCAGACAAGGCGTTGGTTTAGTTACTATGAAAAAAACCCAGCTCTTGAGCAACTAGTGGTTAATATGCGCAATGCCCTTGTGAGACGATTATGCAAAGCAGGGGCTCACTACATATTTTTTCTTGTATGTCGTCGTCGTTGTAGCTCCACTCGGACAAAGTATATATATATATATATATATATATATATATATATATATATATTTAAACATATCCCTTAGACTTCGACGACAACGACAGCAACGCTCCAGTAATAAAAAGTCAAACGAAAAGCTTTCTTTCATCTTGCATTTATTATGGAATGAAAGGCACTGAGAGCAAAGAACGCTGCTGCACTTCCGCCACTTTTTGGAGCTCGGCCTTGTGTTCGGTCACCTCGGTCTCCATGCGAGCAAGGTTTACTGGACGCCCGTGAGGTGTGAGGCTGTTGTAACTTGCTTTGATGTTTTCGTTTGTGTGACGCAAGTATGGCCCCACGCTTGACGGCAGAGTCAAGCTGTCGGCTACTATGGTGTCCACGTCAGAATGAACCACCAATATTGTGTCAATTTGAAAGAAAGTGGCAATATCTTGGAAAGTTTCGGTACTGCCGAGATCGTCCTTGTTCGACTTGCTTACCGCCAACACACCGAAACTCAAACTCGGCTGAATGTTGGAATGTATCATCGGTTTTAAACCGCGGGTAAAGTAAGTATTTTCCATAGGTTCTAAATATTTCACGTGGCGCGTGTGCATATCGTCGGGCCGAAGACGCATGGTGACGTTCAGATCTCGCTTTTGCTCGTACGACTCGTAGTTTGACAGGTTGCTAGTAGTGTAGGATACAACGTCAATAGGCCGGCCTGGGTGTGTTCGAGTTAGCAACTCATTACCCGCGTTGTAAGTAGGGCCCATCTTAAGCACAGCGTCACCGCCAAACTGATACTCATAGTTGACAAGGGTGTGCCCACGTGGCCTTTGAAGGGAAACTGGTTGACAAACTTGGTCAAGCGGGGCTAGCCTTGTCAACGTGAATAAAGTCGTAGGCAAAGTTGTGTCGCGGCACGCCCATGCACGCAGGTATTCTCTCCTCGTCGTCGCCATTTTGCTCCTCGTTTCCTGGCGTGATTTTAAGACTCCCAGTACCTCTTAGCAAGATCGGCGTGGTCCTTCCCTTAAAACGGAGTGTAAGACTGCAGTTTCATCGGGTTGTTTGTCTCGCCTTTCTTACCGCGGCACATGCCTGTATCCAAGGAGTGGCTTAATCCGACATAGCTAAGACCATAAACTAGCATGTCAGAGTTGACAGGTTGGACAACCGAAGAGCCAGTCTTCCAAGGGGTGCGCAGACCGTGGGGAGTAACCTTGACAGTGCAACGCACGGCTCTTGTGTGAGACGGTAAGTTAAGGTAGGTGCCGTGAGGAATGTAATGAAACGGCCGGTGCATTGGCAAGCGTGAGAGGCAAGTTAAAACTCTTGGAAACGTTTTCTCGGTGTCGTACACTAAGTTCGTCTTCAGCATTGCATAGGCCCATTTAATAAGTATTTTGCTGTCAAGGAACACTGTGACCACTCCGTGGTCGCGAGGTACGCGCAAAATCTGCTGAATGAGTTCTGCGGAATTTTCACCGTTACCTCCAATTCCTGCTCCGCCTGGACGGATGGGAGCGTGCGATTGCATCTGCGTCGACGTTTCGGCGTCGCCGGTGCTTGAGTCAGGCTGGTATCGCTTTGCGTCTGCTGTATCTGATTGCCCGGTATGTGCACGTTTCCGTCTATCTCCTGGCGTTCCATAAAGGCTGCGGCCCAAAACGTATTGTTCTACAATATTCTTCGTGCCCAGACCGACTGCACGTAATGCAGAATTCCAGTTACCAGTGCGTGTAAAGTCGTTCAAGAAGAGAGCTGCAGATGCTTGGTCAGCCGCAAAGACGTCCTCGTGACTTGTGGCTCGCTCGTAGGCTTCGTCGTGCGACTTGGCTAGGCCGTCGTCCTCGTCCACCGGATCTCCCTTGCGCAGTGGATTCCCGGGACCAAGGTACTGGTGGCCTTGTAACAAAGGCATACTACTCAGGTTAAGAGATATACACATGGTAGCGATAGCGACATCGACGACAGCTACACTCTTAGCCGCCTCTATTTGATGTTTTACTGACTGACTGACTGACTGACTGACTGACTGACTGCCTGATTGACTGGCTGACTGACTGACTGGCTGACTGACTGAACGGACTGACTGAACCGACTGACTGACTGACTGACTGACTGAACTGACTGACTGAACTGACTGACTGAACTGAGGAACTGAGGACACAAGAACTTCATCAACGTAAATGTAAACAGCAAGCCTGCAATAGCACTGAATGACACTAGTCGTCACATATCTGCAATGAACTCTAGTCTTCGTGCTCGGCTAAATAAAGTGCTTACGCCTGGTCCTATCACTGTAGTCCGAGTTGCTAATGAAACAACGTAAGCTGTCACTGAGATGTGTGCCGCCCACGTCACTGTGGCTGGATGTCATACTTCTGTATTGTTTTACGTCCTGGACCACTGCCCGCATGAAATCATTTTGGGTTTGGATGTTCTGTCGGAGCATTCCGCCCTATTTGACCGTTCTTCTGGTGCTATTCAACATGCTTTCCCACACGCCGTTAACCATTCTGCTAGCGCCGCCAAGGCTATGCTCCGTCGAGTACAGTTGCCTATTATGTCGAGCTGTGACGTATATGGACGTCTCTTTCGATGCGCCTCTGGCCGACGGAGAATATGCGGTGTCACCTAACGCTACCGTCCTCTCTTTGTTCAATGTAACGTTCCCGCACACGAATATCACTATTTTGAATTTCGGAATTTGCGCGCAAGTGCTGCCCCGAAGAATATGCCTACTGGCACGCAGTTTATCTTAGTACAGACCTACCGGAAAACTGAGGAATGGCAGAAGAGCGAGGAACGCCAACAGGCCGAAAATACAAAAGAAACGCAAGCTCGGGTCGCGCGTGTGCACCAACGCTGTGGCTTACCGTTTCATGCTGCTTTGTCGTCGTTCACAGAGTTCCCTACATTGGCCCCCAATGAATAGAGTAGCCAACCTCGCGACTTAAGGCGTAGTCACTATAGCGGGGTCGTAATATGGCTTCAGGCGACTCACATGCACAATTTCTCGGCCACGACGGCGTAAGTCATGAGACTGTGTCAAAGGCTCAATCTCATATTTGACTGGTGACGCACGGGTGAGAATGCGGTAGGGCCCGTGGTATCGTGCCAGTAATTTCGACGAAGGGCCAGGAGTGCTCGGTGGAATCCAGAGCCGAACGAGAGCACCAGTCACGAAAGTAGAGAGATGTCGGTCGGTGTCATGCTGTAGCTTCTGGTGGCCTTGGTCCTCGGTTGTCAGTGAACGGGCCAATCGTCTGCAATCTTCTGCGTACCTGGCTACATCAGAAATTGCAGTGTACTCAGAGGAGTCGGGCGTGTATGGGAAGATAGTGTCCAGCGTGCACGATGGTTCGCGTTCGTACATCAGAAAGAAAGGGGACAACCCTGTTGTCGCGTGCGTAGCGGTGTTATACGCATACGTGACGAATGGAAGGACAGTGTACCAATTGGTCTGGTCTGAAGCTGTGTACATCGTCAACATATCACCGAGAGTGCGATTAAATCGTTTTGTGAGGCCATTCGGCTGTGGGTGATATGCTGTCGTCTTGCAATGAACCATGTTGCACTGAGCGAGCAACGCTTGAATGGCGTCAGACAAGAATGAAAACACGCCCGCGGTCGCTCAAAAGTTCGCGGGGAGCACCATGGCGAAGAACAAAGTTGCGCAAGATGAAAAACGCAACTTCCCTCGCGGTTACTGCGGGTAGTGCTGCCGTCTCCGCGTAACGCGTGAGGTGGTCCACGCCGACAACTATCCACCTATTTCCAGAAGACGACGTGGGAAGTGGTCTGTATAAGTCAATACCGACGTAGTCAAACGAACGCGCTGGACAAGACAAAGGCTGAAGTGTACCGGCAGGGCGTTGAGGTGGGACTTTACGTCGCTGGCATGCAGTACGAGCACGTACGTACTTGCGGACAAATGTGTACATGCCGCGCCAGTAGTACCGCTGACGTAGAAGGTTGTACGTTTTGAGAGCGCCAGCGTGAGCGCTTTGCGGGTCGTTGTAGAAAGCAGTACAGATTTCCGAGCGCATGTGGTTGGGTATCACTAACAGCCACCTTCGACCTTCAGACGTGTAATTCCACCAATAGAATAGGTCGTCTCGAATAGCGAAATGTGTGGCTTGACGGCGGATAGTTCCTGAGACCAAATTAGCTAACGGAACAGTCAGAAAGGCGAGGAGTTGGGAAATCCCCACATCTTTGCGTTGTTCCGATGCCATGTCTGTGAAGTCGATTGGTGTTATGACAGCTGGAGGAGGTGACGAGGAGGTTGGGCCAGCCGGTAGCGGCGAGCGGGATAGCGCATCAGCGTCGGAGTGCTTGCGGCTGGATCGGTATGCAACACGAATGTCGTATTCCTGTAGGCAAGCGCCCAACGACCAAGGCGCCCCGACGGGTCTTTGAGCGATGATAGCCAACATAGAGCGTGGTGGTCCGTGACGACTTCGAAAGGGCGGCCATAAATGTATGCGCGGAACTTCGTCAAAGCCCAGACAATTGCGAGGCACTCTTTCTCCATGATGGAATAATTACACTCGGCTTTCTTGAGGGTTCGACTCGCGTAAGCGACCACGTATTCTTGGTACATTGTTTTTCGTTGAGCCAATACAGCACCAAGACCGACACCACTGGCGTCGGTGTGGAGCTCCGTAGGCACATCGGGGTGAAAATGACGTAGTATTGGAGGTGATAATAATAACCACCGAAGTGTGGTGAAGGATTCGTCGCACTCTTTTGACCAAGCAGAATAGACTTTGGAAATTGTCATCAGGCTGGTAAGAGGCGCAATGATGGAAGAAAAGTTGCGCACAAATCGACGAAAGTATGAGCACAGGCCGATAAAACTTCGAAGCGTCTTGGTCGAATTGGACTTCGGATAGTCGGCCATGGCACGTAGTGTCGCCGAATACGGGACAACATCCTCTTTGCAGACGACATGACCCGGTATAGTGAGCTAACGTGTGGCAAAATGGCACTTCTAGATGTTAAGTTGAAGGCCAGCAGAGGTAAGACACGTGAGAATAGCAAGAAGACGATCAAGGTGAGTCGAAACGTTGCGAGAAAAAACGATGATGTCGTCTATGTAGGAAAAGGCACGTGTTCCACTTGTAGCCGCGAAGGATGGTGTCCATGATCGGTTCGAAAGTAGCTAGGGCGTTGCAGAGTCCAAACGGCATGACGTTAAACTCATACAGCCTATCAGGTTTTACAAATGCAGTCTTCGATCGGTCAGGATCAGCCATTGGAACTTGCCCATATCCTGAGCGTAAATCTAAAGAGGAGAAATATTCTGCCCCTTGCAGGCAATGAGAGCGTCGTCGATGCGTGGCAACGGGTACACATCTTTCCGAGTTATCTTTTTGAGCCGGCAGTAGTCGACACAAAATCAGATAGACCCATCCTTTTTGCGCACAAGTCCAACAGGGGACGACAAAGGGCTCTGCGATGGCTCGATGACACCACGCTTGAGCCTATCGTCGACTTGTTTGTTGATAATACGGCGCTCTTTCGCTGAAACTCGATATAGTCGTTGGCGTAAGGGAGCATGAGTACCGTTGTCAATGTGGTGCGTGATGTTCGCTGTGCGACCCAAAGATGGTTGAGCGCAATCGAAGGCAGAACAGAACTCTCGAAGAAGGGACAAGAGTTCCCTTCTTTGTGTCGGCGATAGCTCAGCGGCAACTGAGGGCTGGAATGAGTCTGGCGCTGGCATTGTGTCCACAGGTGGCGTCATAGCATTGAGCTGTAGGTGCGTGTGAGGTGCGTGTTCGGCAATCTCTAGAGAGTGCAAGAGGTGAACGTATTGTATGTTACCCAAACATTCTCCGTGAAGTAAGGTAATTGGCGACGATAGCGAGTTCGCCACGAGCATGGCGGTAGCACCGGATTCCACGGTGAGTACGGCAAAGGGCCGGTATATGCTACGGCGGCGGGTAAATACGTCCGGCGGAGTGAACAAAACAGTTCCGGCAGGAGCGCCCGTACAGGTCAGGGTTAAAAGGGTGGATTTTCTCGGTGATATTTCCGTGTCTGCAACAACGACAAGTTTGTAAGCTTCAGAAAGAGAATCCACCAAACAAGAGGTTGGCAGCGGTGTAAGGGCAACTTCTGCACATGAGCAATCTATGATGGCCCGATGACGCGAAAGAAAGTGCCATCCAAGAATGACTTCGTGGGAGCATGTTGCCAGCACAAAAAAATTCAATGGCATAGAGTTGATCTTGGATAATGACACGTGCAGTACACACAGCTGTAGGTTCTATGCACTGCCAGTTGGCCGTATGGAGCATCAGGCCCGAAAGAAGCGTTGTCACCTTTTTCAACTTGCCGCATAAGGTCTCACAGATTCTGGAAACGGCGGCCCCTGTGTCGATAAGCGCTTGTGCGGCGGTTCCCTCAACATTGACGTCAATAACATTTGGCGGCGAGAAAGATGAAGGCCTTAAGCAGTTCAAATTGTATGCAGCTGTTGCCTCCGGAGCTGCAGCAATCAGTTTCCCTCTTCCGTAGCAGGTCGGCGACGCATAGGTGACAGGGAGCGTCATTGGGGCGATGGTGACCGATGGTTTGCGTAGGGTCGAGGACCGTCAGTGGCGTACCTTGATGGCGTCCTAGACGACGACGCCATTGGCCTGCCCACCATGTCGACTGGAGGGATATCTCGGCGACAGTGGCGGGCGACGTGTCCAGCGATACCACAGGCGAAACAGATGGGCCTATTATCCGGCATCCCCCAAGCGTCTGAGCGACGGTAAAATGGAGCTGAAGATCTCGCGTAGGGATACGGCGGAGCAATTGGGGTTGTAGGTACGACATAGGGTGGCGTGGCAGGTTGACCATATGGCATACGCTGATGCGTAGGCCGAGCAGCGATGGCGGCGTACGTGAGAGGCGTAGTGACTGGTGGTTGCTGACGCACCGGCTGAAGGGCCTCAGCGACGTGGGCCCTAATGACGTCTTGGAGGTCCGGTGCCAAATCTTGTGTGGGCTCATGTGTCAGTGGCAGCACTGACAGCTGGCGCACTACCTCTTCGCGGACGAAGTCCTTGATTGTCGAAAGCAGCGGCTGCTAATCGGTAGGATGGGCAGCTAGGTGCAAGCTTGCGAGCGTGTCTGGCGTCGTGAGGGCTTGACGAGTAATTGCGCGCTGCCTACGCAATTCATCGAAGCTTTGACAGAGGAAAACGAGGACAGCAATTGTGTGGGGATTTCTCGCGAGCAACATCTGAAAGGCGCCGTCGTCAATGCTTTTCAATATGTGCCTGATTTTTTCTTCCTCAGGCATGGTAGAGTTGATGCTGTTGCATAAATGCAACACATCTTCAATGTAGCTCGTGTAGGTCTCGCCTGGTTGCTGCGCACGGTGACGTAAACGGTGCTCGGCTTGAAGCTTGCGTGCGGCAGGTCGTCCAAAGACATCCGCAATAGCCGTCTTGAATGCAGACCACGTAGTAATGTCAGCTGCAAGGTAATTAAACAACAGTTGCGTGGTGTCCGCAAGGTAGAATGTGACGTAGCCCAGCTTACTTGGGTCGTCCCATTTGTTACTTGCGCCGACTCTGTCACACCTCGCCAATCAATCTTCGACGTCTGACTCAGTGGAGCCCGTGAAGATAGGAGGGCCTCGTTGAGGATACATGGCGCCACAAGTGACATGGACGGTCGAAGGTCCCATCTGGAGAGGCGTCTCGGTGGCCATGTTCGTGTCACGTAGCAGGGGAAGCTTACGGGAGCAAAGTTCAAAGTTTGTACGTGAGTCCACACACCTCCACCAGATGTCACGCAGTTTATTTACGTGTAGACCTACTGGAAGGCCGAGGAATGCCAGAAGAGCGAGGAACGCAAACCAGCCGAAAATACAAAACAAACGCAAGCTCGGGTCGCGCGTGTGCACCAACGCTGTGGCTTGCCGATTTATGCTGCTTTGTCGCCGTTCGCATAGTTCCCTACACTACCAACACTTGCCTCGGCCAGCGACTACAACATTTCCGCTTTAACAGAGGATACACCGTCACCTCCCAGTCTTGAGTTGGGCACTACCCAAGGCGGCTTTACAAAAATGGTCGCATCTGATCTCCCTGCCGAGCATGTTTACGCGCTTCGTGACCTTCTTGCATCGTATTAAGACATGTTTGATCTCCACAACCAACCACTAGGCCAAAGGACCATGGTAAAGCATCGGATTAACACCGGCGATGCAAATCCAGAACATCGGCAGCCCTGTCAGATATCCTTCTCCGAACGCCACGTAATCCAGAAAAAAGTCGATAAGATGCTTGCTTGGAACATCATAGAGCCTTCTTCAAGCCCCTGGGCTTTGCCTGTCGTCCTCGTCAAAAAGAAAGATAACAGCTCGCGTTTCTGTGTTGGCTATCGGAATTTTAAAAAAGGTAACAAAAAAGACGTGTATCGCCTGCCACGGATAGACGACGCCCTTGACTGCCTTAGTGGAGCAAATTATTTTTCTTCCATCGACCTCCGTTACGGCAACTGGCATATAGCAGTCGATGACATGGACCGTGAAATGGACCACATTCATAACTCCCGACAGACTCTCAGTTTAAAGCAATGCCGCTCGGGTCATGCAATGCCCCAGCTACATTAGAATGAACGATGGACGCTCTCCTTCACAATTTTAAATGGTCCATCTGCTTGTGTTGACTTATTGACGTCATTGTCTTCTCACCGACTTTTGAAACACTCCATGAGTGCCTCTCGACTATTACTTCTGCTTTCCGCAAGGCAGGACTTCAGTTAGACTAGTAGAAATGTCACTTCGGCCGCCGCCAACTCACTGTCCTCGGTCACCTTGTTGATTCTTCTGGTGTTCTTCCCGACCCTGAGAAAATCCGCGCAGTGAAAGATTTCCCTTCGCCGATCTCCGCAGTTGACGTTCGGAGCTTTCTTGAACTGTGCCCCTACTTTCACAGATTTGTGCGGAATTTCGCTTACGTCGCGCGCCCACTCATGGAACTACTGAAGAAAGATACGACTTTTTGGTGGGGACCTGAACAAGCCAAACCATTCGCAGAGCTGACCGCCAAACTTACGACACCACTGATTCCCGGTCACTTTGATATGTCCGCTCCAACTGAAGCGCATACTGACCCGAATGGCCATAGAATCGGAGCAGTTTTGCACTAATACAGCATGGCTGCGAGCGCGTCATTGAATATGCAGCCGTCTCTTATCTCCAGCAGAACGAAATTACTCAATCACTGAACGTGAATGCATTGCACTCGTCTGTGCAGTGGGTAAATTTCGGCCATTTTTCTATGGACAGTCATTCACAGTTGTCACTGAGCATCACGCCTTATGCTGGCTGTCGTCCTTAAACGATCCTAGTGGACGTCTCGGCCGGTGGGCTCTACGGCTACAAGAATATTCGTACACAGTCGTTTACAATTCGGGCCATCACCATGGAGATGCCGACTGCTTGTCGCGTCATCCAGTCGACCCACCGGTCGTTACTGAGAGCAGCGAGTCTACTTGCGTGCTGGCACTTTTTGCCATCAGCAACATCAAAGATGAGCAACGTCGTGATCCTCACTTGAGAGATATTCTTCTGATGACTGGTCCCACAACTCCTCCGTCTCTCCGTATGTTCCTGCTGCGAAATGGTGTAATATATCACTACAGCATGCATCCTGACGGACCTGAGCTGCTACTGGTCAAATGTTAACATTTGCGTAAGACTGTCCTCGCGCAGTTACGTCACATCCAAATGGCGGGTCACTAATCGAGTCTCAATAACTTGTTCTTAAGAACGTGTTCGACGTCACTTTTTTGGCCTGGTATGTACCGATCCATCCATCGTTACGTCAATTCTTGTGAATCCTGTCAACACCGCAAAAAGCCAACAACCCTTCCAGCAGGACGCCTTCAGCCCATTCAGATACCATCTGAACCATCTTATAGGGTAGATCTTGACCTACTTTGACCTCTCCCTTCATCGGTCAGTGGGAACAAGTGGATAGCATTCGCCATGGCATACGCCACTTGGTATGCCATCACGCGGGACCTTCCTACCAGTTGTGCAACCGACGTCACCTACTTTCTCCTACAAGACGTAATACTGAATCACGGCGCCCCTCGACAACTACTTAGCAATCGGGGTCGCCACTTCTTATCCCAGGTTTACAAGACATATTGCACTATTGCGCTACAAGACACAAGTGCACAACAGCCTATCACCCTCCAACCAACGGGCTCACAGAACGGCTAAATTGAACTATCACACCTCGCCATGTACGTTTCACCGACCATCGTGACTGGGACGTGGTCCTGTCATTTGTGACATTTACCTCTATTGTCCTGGCATGATACTGCCGGTGTAGCGGCAAAGAAGAGAGACGTGAGACGGCGTCGAAGGCGGCCGATGGGGCCGTGCCGATCTCGCCACTTTATTCCAGGTCTCAAGCGGAGCCCCGTCGGCTACCAGCGTCCGCCACGCCAGGCGTGTCAGCTCGTTCTTCTCCTCGCGCCGTTCGAGCTAGCATCAGCTGCGTGAGAGGCGCGGCGCGGTGATTGAGAAATGATGATGACGGTGATGGCGCTACAGGGCTCCCCCCCTAGCGCTTTGCGCGATTTGAAGGCATATGAAAAAGAAAGAGAGCGACAAATGCTATATACATGAACGGCAATCCATAAAGTGTTCATTTGGTAAGTCCAGGTTGTCAACGTTTATGGGCCATCAGTAGGCAGTGTGTCTCCGGTGGGCGACTTTGGGAGAAGCGCAAGGGACGAAGAAGGAAGTGCCGGGTCACTGTGGTAGCCGACAAGCGGGTCTCACGGTGACCTGGCCGCACAGGCCGAGAGTGGACCGTGTGTCGCGAGGTCATGCTGCCAACGTCGGCAGAGGGCCGGCAGTGCGGGCCCTGACGTTGGGGTCGACGCAACACAGACCTCAAAGTCGAGCGGCGTCTGACGTGCCGGCATAGACAGACGTGCCGACGCTTGCAGGAACGTGTCCCAACAATACCACCAAGTGCGCGGTGGGCAGTCGGGCACACGACCAGTGGTGGGACACCGCGTCGGACAGGCCGAGTAGGCGCCTGCGCCGTCTTCAGGGCCGTGACCACAACCCGTGGCCGCGCAGCAGGGCGGCCCAAAAGTTGCCGCAAAGTGTGACGCCCAGCACGCCGTCGTCGCCGACGTAGGGCAACGGGTGGCAGACACGCATGAGGCATGAGCGCCGTCGCGGTTGTGACACACGAGCTGGCGTTGTGGACACACGTCTGGCCGTTGCCGTCCGGAGGCAAAGGCTCCGGGGAATGGCGGTGGTGGAACCCAGCCAGCGTGGGCTCCCCCGGAGCACTGGACGGGACACCTGTGCTCGTGCAACGACCTCCGGCAGTCCGCGCACGAGGGCCGGCTTGCAGGTCTGCACAATTGATGGCCGCCTCCAGCCAACACCCCCCAGACTGCCCCACCGAAGGCGCTGCATGCCCGGTGAGCCCCGTCCGAAGCGGACCGGGCACGTCGTCCTCAAGCGCGTCAGTCACAGTCGCAGCGTCTTGGAAGCCTGGCCATGGTTGATGGCTGGCGGCCTCAACCTCAGCGGAGATGGACAGGTTTTCGGCAGCAGGAACGACTTCAAGAACCTCGTCGGATCTGTGACCGGGTGCGAGACTCACTGCTCTAGTGGCCGGACCCAAGGTGGAGGGAGACGTTGTCGGGGAAGTTAGGTCCCGGTCAGTGAAGACTTTCGGGCCGGAGGGTACCGCACGCTGTGACGCAGACGAAACCTGTAAGTCGCGGGTGAACGGCAGCGGGTGGTAGGTGAGGCCATGTCTGGCAAGCACCGCCGAGCAGAGGTCATCGTAAGGCTGCTGGCTGGAGGTTGAAGTGCCAGAGAGATGACGCAACTCTACCGGAAGGGCGTCTTGAAGAATGGCGTGCATCAGCGGCTGGTCCGTGACGCCATTCAACGGCAGAACGGCATCGAGCTGCATGAACCATACCTTGGGGTAGGTCGATTGGAACGGCGGCACTGGTGGGCAGAGTTGCGGGAACATGGCAGCGGGCCGCTCGGCGAAGGGCGTGTTCTCCGGGTCACCAATGTAGCGACGAGAGAAGAGAGACGTGAGACGGCGTCGAAGGCGGCCGATGGAGCTGTGCCGATCTCGCCACTTTATTCCAGGCCTGAAGCGGAGCCACATCGGCTACCAGCGTCCGCCACGCCAGGCGTGTCAGCTCGTTCTCCTCCTCGCGCAGCTCGAGCTAGCATCAGCTGCGCGAGAGGCGCGGCGCAGTGATTGAGAAATGATGATGATGATGATGATGATGATGGCGCTACACCGGTTTCTTGCCTTTTTTTCTCATGTACGGACGAGAACCTACGCTACCTTTTGACATGCTCCTTCCTACCATTACCCACACATCAGTCTTAGCCCGCGATGTTATCTCTAGTGCTCTACAGGCACGTGAAATGGCTAGCATGCATCTTGGTGATTTGCAAGACCACCAACGACTGCTGTACAACGCCTGCCACCGGGATGTCAACTTCCAGCGTGATGACACGGTTCTTCTCAGCAAGCCATCCCGGCGAGTTGGCCTGTGCGAAAAGTTGACTTCGCCATACTTCGGTCCGTACCATGTCGCGCGCCAAGTTACTGACGTGACCTATGAAATTGAATTATTTCACAGCATTAGTGCCCGCTCCTGTTCTGAGGTTGTGCACGCCTCTCGGCTGAAGCGATACCACTCGGACCAACCGATCACCTAGGCGGTGCCTTCGCCGCCGGGGGTAATGCTACGCGGCACCACGGATAACTCAAATCTCAATAAGAAAGAAGACGATGTCGGAGCCCTCGTGCAGACTTTTTTGGCTCCATCTTTTATGCTACTTATCAAATCGATAGTATGCATATTTCTCCGATGTCTTTTCCCCGTAACATTATGGTGCCATAAAGTTCTAGAACGACGCCTTGATATCTAGTAGTGATTTTTTAGGGTCTACACTTTCATCTCGTGTTAACTTTTTTTCAAATGGGATGACGCTTTTTACAGAAAACTGGGGTATGCAAGGAATCGTGCATCGCACCAATTCTGAGCAATCTTTCTCGCCTATCTTGATGCTTTGCTGCCTGATAAGCTCGCTGATACGAAGGTGCACAAAGTTTTTTGGTATGTGGATGATTTCGTGTTTTTATTGAGCGTTCTTCAATTGGCATTGCGCCACAAGCTGCAGAAATTCTGCCGATATTAAAGAAGTGAAGTACCACTTTGGAATGAAAGAAGTACCACTTGAAGTGACGTACGAAATACCGCAAAAAGACACAATCCACTATTTTGACCTTCGTCTCTCGTTTTTTTAAACACACTTGCTGGGGCTATGAACCGTGGTCAGAAAAGCCTCTCTTGCAGTACAATTCGGTGCATTCAAAGCTAATTAAGCGAAGGATTGCCAGGTTATGCTTTAGGAATGCCCTGTTGAAGTCATGCCAACACACTATGGCCACTAGTTTTGCAAGAAAAGCAAGCGACCATCCTTGACAGGCTACGCAGAGTTGGTGCAGGTGTAGGTAGCTGAGTGTCTGTTGAATGGTCCGCGTATTTGGGGACGACCGTAGATCAATAGCAAGCCCGATGCCGGGAAAACCAGTGTGTTCCCATACGTACAACAGATTTCACACCATTCCAAAAAAATTGCCCTGAGAGGAATTGTCCGCTCCACACAAATTAAGCCGTCAACGAAAGCTTACCAACCCCAAGAAGGTGCGCCCCACCTGTGGAAAGAAGCATGTACCCAAACTTGTTTAATGCGCCCTAGCTGTTGTGTACTTGTTCCTGCTGTCGTGTGGCGTGGCTTACATTGGGCGAATTGGTAGGTGTGTTGACCCCTTACGCGAGCACTCTTGCGATGTAAAAAAGAAGCTGATTTGTTGGCTATGCATCTAAAAACATTTGGATGCACTTCCTTCTTTGATCAGTGTCATCTTGGCCTGTAGTTGTTACCAGTTGATGAGGGAAATTATTGCAGAAAACGCTATCAAAAAATGTACGAAGCTGTACGTGAGTATGCCGTCTGGGGCCTTATCTCAAAAAGAGGTCAATTTTCTGGGGCGCATGCTGTGAAGCATTATTATGGAATTGATATATTGTGTTCAGATCACAACTACGTTTCCTTGAAAGCGTGCTGCGCCACACGTATGCGGGTTTGTCGTGTGTGTGATGCCACGTGGACTGAGCTATATAATGTGTTGTAAGGGTACGTAATAAACAAAAGTTGGAATTTTGTGCTCACACTGTGGTCTTTTTTTTCCACTTCTTGAATGTATAATATCTTTCCTTCACGCTCAAAAGGAGCTGCGCTCAAACAATATCATTTTATTCCGTTTTTGAATGTGCGTTAAGATTTTCTAGAGGACAAAACAATAGCGGGGCGTGGACTGAAAAGCATGGACACATTCGCCGCGCAGAGGTGCGTTCGTTTATTTGTTGGGGAATTCGCCTCGTTATGTGAAAAATAGGAGTTGTACAAATTCTTCAAAATGAAATATAGAAAAAGTTCCAAAAGATCTCAAAGCATATTCTAGATTGTGCTCTAACAAAAATGATAAGTTTCAACTCCAGCAATGCCCATGACTCGAGCCCGTCGGAAAAAATATTGTTTCATCGTAAAAATTCTCAGACTGCACACATCTTTCATTCAAAACCAAGGGCAAAAAAGCTATTGTTTATTGTTCGCTTTATTGTTCCTGACTGGTGGTGTCTCCCTATTGCTCTAGCACGACTACCTACCGGTCTGACACTCGTTTCTGCAGAACGTCGCTCGCTACTTGCGCTCATGAGGTCACCTCTGTCCACAGTACCAAGCGACACGCTCACAATTATGTGTGCATGGGTCGACGATAATTTAGAATATAAAAAAATACTCTCAGATTCGAGACCTAGATGCGACATTTCTCAATTGAGATTACAATAGCACACCGTGCTTTATCGAACCTTACAGATGCGTGCCTCGGACAGGCTGCATTAACGTTGACTCGCAAGACCCATGGTTAGGGGTTCTCCTTACCAGTTCTTTGCATCTCGTGACAAAAACCTTTGCTGGATACCCCTCGCGATCGAGCATGACGTACTTTGTATCATAGGACAGCACGGTCATGCACAACAATGTCACGTTTGCTGCTCGGACGCTGGCTGCTAATCTAACTCTGCTGGCAATGTTGATGTACGTAACAGGCCGATCCGAGCTTTAGGACAACAGTCACCGCTACCGCGTACATTTACAAGAAACACATATGTATTTCGTCGAAAGCAACAAGTCATCATCCACTGGATTTTCAGAACCGTGGGTGCTCATTTCGCTTTTCGGAAGCGTCTCACCAAGCTCTTGTCTTGCCGACAGGAGCACTGCTTCAAGCGGTAAAGGCTTGTTCCCACTTGCCCCGGAAGAAGGTGAAAGTGGCAAATTTCACCAGAAATTCCCTCGATTTGCCTCCCAAGTTGATAAAAAAACTATGCCGTGAGGCCGGCGCTAAAGCAGATTGCCTTTCCGCTTGACGGCTTTGGCTTCACTTTAGCTAAAGCCACGTACCCTAATCGGCCAGCCGCAGATTCAACATGGTGGCAAAGGCAGTGGCGAAGGTTCGCGTATGCTCCAATTCCAAACGACCCATGCAGCATGAAGCTTCACAGTTTCAACGAGGACGCGTTAATCGAGAGCGCGGTTTGGATTATGATCGTCGAGAACACTGGAAGTACATGATGCAGCAGCAGTGAGTCGGCATGGCTTGCCCCAACGTGTCTTGCTTTTGCACATCAAGCTGAACCCTCCTACGCTGCTGACGGCATACTCACTCGTGTCATTTCTGCTGGCGTATCTCCCAAAACAACGTTTGAAAAGGTGCACGCAGTTTCTTGTTAGTACTTCACGTACTAACAAGAAAGTAGTTCCACGTACTAACAAGAAGTAAAACGTTTCTTGTTAGTACTTCACGTTACTAACTAAATTTCAATATGAAATAGTGCTGAAAAAAAACAGGTGAAATTGAATCAATTCTCGAAGCATCCAGGTGGCAGTGGCGGTGGCATTCAGGAGACGTAGAATGAATGTGAACAATTTTGAAGCACGCGGGCGTAGATTTCGGGTCACTCTCACGTTTTTGTTTTTGCTTCAGTTTTGAATTGTGACTGTGCTTTAACTCTGGTCCACGCCTCAGAAGTAACGGCGAAAGATTTGTATTTCCTGTCATTATATTGTCATATATATTTTGCGGAAGCTCGAGTATATATAATAGTGAAATTCTAGTTCGAGTCTAATTGAGTAGCACCAATGCTAATAAAAATAAAATATTAGTAAATTGTAGTATTCGCTCACCACAAGTAACCTCTCGAGTTGGTGCTCAAAGAGTCGGAATACCACTCCAAAGAACATAGCAGTAAACAGTGCATGCCCCATAACCCCGTCTCATCAAGGGAAGGCGTTTTTTTTCTCGTAAAAAGGAAATCCGAAATAAACTTGAACCTTGAAACTTGAGGTGGTGAAAAGCGGGCACATCATTCTTAAAAAAAATTGGCTAACGGCCTTTGCGATGCTGCTGATTTAGAGATCGATGAAGCAGGAAATGAAAGAGTATTTTGAGGTACGCGGAAGTCACGCCACTGCAATCTACTTACGTTTCCTTTTAACGTGATGTAACTACTTAGGAAACAACAATTTTATGCTAATGGAGTCGGGTCACATAAATGGTCTGTGTTGATTGCAGTGAAGATAAAGAGTGGCTTTGCTCACAGGATGCACGGGATTTTAGGCCAAAGGCGATTGTGCAAAAGCTGTAGCGTCTCGAAGAGTTAAGGACACATACGGATGATGTCCCACAATCTGTTTGAGCAGTTGCGGCAGGAAGGACGGACACATAGTGCCAGCTCACTACCTAACTGATGCTTGAAATATCTAATCCACAGTGCAAGCTTTGCTGGTAATGAAAATGTCGGAAGAATCTTCGCCGACTTTACTGACAGATGTTGCAACGGCTTATATGTTCGTTTTCTTCAGATTCAATATATCTTATTTGCTCCGAAACAATGCTTAAGAATAAACATGTTCTCAAAGCTTCAATAAAGCCTTCCGGGTGTTGTCATCAAACATTCCTTGCAACATGAAAGCAAACCTGGCCTCTTTGTCCAAGCTTTTCAAATTTCATCTGTCACTAGTACCGTTAATTAGGCAGGCATTCGCCGGGTAATTCCAAGGGCAGACGTATCAGCTCCCCTGAACTACACTAAGAACAAATGGACAATATAGATTTGGTCCTACGTGGCTCTGTTTCGACCACTATTTTTGACACCGCCCCACCCCATGTTAAGAATATTATCTCACATTCAAAACCAAACAAATGAACGTGGACAAACAGCTACATTGTAAAAGTCCCACATACAGATTCCTTGACTCAGTACATCGCTCATGGCGCGTAATTTCAGTCTAACTCCAAGCCACGATCAGCAACATGCACTTCGTTGCGTCACAATTCCGTCTGTCTGGATATTTCTAAATTGTGGCTAAATATAGCTGGGACACCCTTTATAGTGCTCATAATGTAAGACATTGTATTTCATATCAAATGAACTTTATTTTTTTTGGCACATTCACAGCAAAGTCATAAAAATGGTGTGCCTAATCTTGGTGTCGGCGTTTTCGCTTTTTGCTTTGTAGCCTAACACTGTTTCTGGAATGCTGCGAGGGTAAGTACTCCATTTTTTCCACGTTTGTGGTTTTCTGTATGCTTGAATTGCACTTATTGGGAGCACATTATGGTTCTTTTAGCTGTTGCTGAGCAGTTAGGAATCAAGTGACATAAACGTTTTTTGCATTTCCAGAAACCTCAGCAAAGTAGTAGTCTATTTTGCAACGTCAAACTTTGACAATATTCGCACCGTACCCAAATACGACGTAAGATGTACTACTACTTCCAGTGTGATAGTATGCTTTCTGAAAGACACCCACAAACGTCCATATTCTGACCATTGGCTCTTTCTCTACCCAGGGACTGCAGGCTTTTAGTGCGATTGGATCTGCCAATGGAATGTACTTGGGAGTCTCGTTTCTCGTCATCATTGAGGTTATCGAAATCCTGCTGACCGGCTGTTCACGCGCCAGAATGCGCACCTGTTCGCCGGTTCGTCGTGTGTCAGTAGGACAGTAGAAGTAGACAGCCTCATGATCTTACATACTCACGTAATTGCAGTTTATTTGAGGTAGAATAGGTTAAATGAGGTTTTTATGGGCTGGAGATAAATGGTGAAGGAATCGAGGGCAGATGTGACAATATGAGGGCGAGAGTGAAGATGCTGCCGATGTGACGGATGAATGAGCAAAATAAAGACTTTTTGCGTGAATGCAAGAATGTCGTTCAAATTGCATTGTGTGTGGTCTAGACATCGATTTGGCATTGGGCTTTATGCATCTAGAAGCCGAACCACGGCACATAGCCAGAGGAAAGAAGCAAACCATACACGCAAAAGGGTCAAGTCACAGTGCCAAGAAAACAGGCTTAGCTTCACCGCGCACGTCGCATGAGTAAAAAGACTGTGGTAAAGCGAACCATTCCAACAGCATATCAAGACAAGGCGGCAACTCCGCCCATTCTTCAAAGCAGTGCAAAATAAGCACAAAAAAGATGCCCAAGAATTAGCACTGGCTATTCACTGCTTGTCGTAGAGTGAAAAAAAAAACTGATGAACTGTATTTGCACGATTGTAAGTTGAATTGAATGTAGGCCAGCTGGCCTAAATAGCCCAACAAAATTAAATGGATCAACGCGTTGCATAAAGTGCGCGTAGTCAAGAAGAGTGCCTCAGGGGCATCATCATCAGCATGAGACCATGGTTGCTGCACTTGCCAGGACGCTGCTGACCGGTTCTTTTGCGTTGTGCTCTGCCATAAAGCCCCTACGCAGTTATGTTTACAGCCTATCGCGGGACGCACATCTCGGTCCTTTACCCGTAAAATTAAAGCTCGGACATTTTAAGTAAGAATTTATCACTTATAACCTTACCTTAATGCGCTTCATGAGGTTAATGAAAAACACGCATTTCTGTGCGTGAGGGTGGCTTCATGACCGCTCCCCACAGCTATGCAAGAAAGGTGGTTTCGCTTCTTTACACTTAAATCAATCCTAAATAAACGCTTTATATATCATATACTTGAGAGATGAAGCAGGAGTGCAGGTGTAACGTCGTTTTTATGTGTCTCTAATTTCTCATTTGTCCCACTATAAGATACCCAAGCATCGCTTATTCACCCTGCTTTTCGGAAACAGGCACCGCCCTCTCAGGCAGAGAATTAGAAACTAAAAATAAAGGTTGCGCGTTTTTCCTTCTCTCCGCAACGATGCCGTTAGCTTTCTTGCACGTGCAGAGCTTTACCCAATGTACTGCTTGAAAAAGATCTCACAGCTGGACAGGCACGGTGAAAAGAGAACATAATGAAAGCAGATATGTTCGTTAAACACGTTTACGATGTCCGAATTCCGATGACGTCCGACATAACACAAAGTCAATGACATCGCCGTATACGACGGTATACGTCGAGCTAAGCTTAATACTGTCATATGTTACAAATGCCTAACGCACTTCGAAATGATGTGCATTGTGGCCGTAGCAGACACGTAACGTCGCGAATGAAGTTTCGCATGCGACAAAACAAAAGAAAAAATAGGGAAACAAAGAAGAAAAGAAAGAAAGAAAGAAAAAAATAGAAAAACAAAGAAAAAAAACAAAGAAAGAATACAGAGTCATGGCGCTGAAAAGCCTGATAAGGCTACAATCATGTCGTCACAGCGGTTACCCCTGGAGCATCACCAAGTTTTTGTTACTTTGCTCTATCACGAACTGATTTACCTCGAAGGCTAATTCAGTAGGTGGGCTATTCGCGACTTCAATTAAGTACTCACCACTTAGCGGCCACGACTAGAAACAACGCTAACAGAGCCAACCTTCAAAGGAGATAATTTACCGCGTTGCGGGCGTTGAGAAGCGGCCGCGCAGTTCCTTTTATAGATACGAAGCAGCTGTTTAATAGCCTAGCCTGCGTAACGCTGTCCTTCGGCACCGGGTCGGTGCCAAGAAGGACACGCCTTTCCGCGCAGTGCGCGCTTGACGTCATTCTTTCCCCAGCCTGTCGCCGCTTGCCGCGAGTTATCTTTCTTGCTTCACCCTCTCCACCACTCGCAACGCTCGAGCCCACTCACGTCAGCATCATCTCTTCACCTGCGCCACTCTGCCCCGCCACGGTGGTCTAGTGGCTAAGGTACTCGGCTGCTGACCCGCAGGTCACGGGATCAAATCTCAGCTGTGGCGGCTCATTTCCGACGGGAGCTCAAATGTTGTACGCCCGTGTACTCAGATTTGGGGGCCCGTTAAAGAACCCCAGGTGGTCAAAATTTCCGTAGCCCTCCACTACGGTGTCTCTCATAATCATATAATGGTCTTGGGACGTTAAACCCCACAAATCAATCAATCAATCACCTGCGTCCTCTCTCCGTCTGCCGGCGAGAAGCTGCGTGTAGGCACGCTGGCGCGCCGTCTTCTAGGCCGGCCGTGGTCCAGCAGCACTGGCAAAGTGAACAGTGCGCCACTGCTTGCCAAGCGATCACGCTTACGGGCGCGACGTCGCTGGGTCATACTTTGCGCTAGTCGGCGCGTAACTTTTCCGGCCGTCACTGGCGTTGCGTGCAGGTGAAGTCGGTCGCGTTCGCGAGTGGCTACATCGCACATAAAACACCGACAAGGCGCGAGCCAGGCAAGCCGAACTCAAGCGTCGGCAGTGATGAGGCGCGAGTCCAGAAGACCTATCGCCTGCGAGAATGGAGTCGATGCGGTTAACACCAACGAGACGCGAGCCGAGGAAGCCAAGAGCAAGCGTCTTCAACGCATCCTATAGACCATGTGCTTTAAAAAGTTTCTCGCCTTACGTATGCACTATTTTTCGCATAGGCTTGTTTTCTGTGCAAGTCAGAGTGCTAGTCGTTTTCAAAATCAGCTACTGTTCTTTCCCTCCTCCTCAACGTTTCAGGGGCGAATTTGGAAGTGCTCTCTTTGAAAAAATTACGCCGTAATACATCTCTTCTAATGATTGCTGTTTACCGAGCCACAGAGTCCACTCCGCAGTGTTTTGCAAGATTTCCAGCAACACATGGCGTCTTTTGTACACAGTAAGTTTTATTAGGCGATTTTAATCTTTTGGGCATTGACTGGACTCACGGTGCATTTAGCGCTGATGTCAGAGTGAATAGTCAACATTTGCATGACAGCATTTTTATGCATAACCTACAGCAAGTGATTACTGAGCGTACACGAATTGGTGCTGCTTCTGCTTCTATACATGACCTTAAATTTATTAGCCAGACTTTCCAAGATTTTGCCGTTTCTGTGGAACAAGGTATTTCTGATCATGAACTTGTTGCTTTTTCCTGCATCTTTGATCTTCCCAAGTCTACTAGGTGTAAAACTATTTAGCATCTCTCTACGCAATAGCATCTTTCTACGTTCGCCTGTTCTCCGTCGCGTGGATAATACACAAGCGAGGGATGACTATAACTTTGTTTTCTTGCCTGGCGTTTTTTCTATGCTCTTGAATATAAAAACAATAACCTGGGCCCGAGAACAAACAACACCTAGGCCCGACAACTTACCAAACGCATTTCTTCATTGATATGCCGAAATACTGTCACACTTTCTTGTTATTATCTTTAGTGCATCACTTTGCTCGGCTGTGCTCTCAAACGGCTGGCTATAAGCTCGTATCATAACAATCCTAAAGAAAGAGGATCCATCACTAGCTCAAAACTACCACCTCATATCGCTAAACTCCTCATGTTATAAACTCTTAGAACACATAATCACTAATGAAATTACAAGGTTTCTTGATGATCGAGCAATTCTAACTTTTATGCAGCATGGTTTTAGAAATGGTCTCTCCACTGTAACCCTATTTGTTATTTATATTCTTGCTAGCGTAGTCGACAAATCAGGACAAACTGACATGGTATTTTTGTACTTCAGGAAAGCATTTGGTCTGGAGTCCCACACAAAACTAATTGATAAATCTATTCATTTGAACGTTCCCTCATACCTAGTAAATTGGATTTCTGCTTACCTGACTAACCGTAGGCAATTCGTTGCAATCGATAACTTCGAGTAACGTTCAAGTAACTTCTGGCGTTCTCCAAAGAAGTGTCGTTGGACCTTTATTATCTAATCTTTTTTGTTATATTATTGACTATTCTGAACCTGTTCAGATAAAGTTATACGCACAAGTCTGCTTACTGTATCGAAATCACCAGCCAACAAGATCAAGTCGCCTTAAACTGCAGCTTTCAAAATATTTTAAGATGATGCAAATGCTGGGATATGCAGCTTATTATTGATAAAACAGTAAGTATGAAAATCACCAAATATAATAAACTTTGATTCACATATAAGCTTGCATCCATGGCACTTAGTGAGGTCAATGAATATAAGTACTTAGGTGTCATCTTGAGTATTATTCTCAGTTGGAGTTCCCACATCTCTCCCCTTTGCAACTCCGCTTTCAAAAAACTCTGCTACCTTAAACACAAATCAAAACACGCTACTGCCAAGACCCGTCGAACCGCTTATACTGATCTTGTCTGTCCTAAGCTGAAATGCGTAGCTATCGTGTAGGATCTTCACACAAAAACTAACATCGATCTCCTAGAAAGGATCCAACGTAAAGCAGTAAGGTTTATGATTTCAAAATATCGTACCAGTGACACTCCAAGTACCCTTATAGCCCAACACAAGATTCAGCTCTTACAACTAAGAAGAAAAATTCACCGGCTTAAATTGCTGTTGTTGCTGTATATTAAGTTGTCTCTTTCTCTTGAACCTTATATTAGGCATCTTACTGCTCGCCGAGCAAGACATCGTCACTCTAAACATTATTACCTTACAATGTCAAAACCAACATTTTCAGTAGTCCTTTTCGCCGAACTGTAGCAGACTGGAGCTACCTAACTCTTAGTGCACACAGAACACCGACTCCATCGCATTCATTACATCTTAAGCCTAACCTTGCACAGATAACTTGTACATTTATCAGATATCTATGTATTCATGATCCTTTCATTCTGCATATTTTATTTTATTGTTTCACATTGTAAGTGCTTGTTTACTTGTTGGTAGATTTGCTTTGTTGTCAGTATATTATCTTTGATACCTGCACACTTTTTATTGTTTGTTTGTACATTTCCCCTCCTGTCTGGGCCCTTTCAAGGTCTTCAGTATACCCGAACGAATAAAAAATAAAAAAGTAAATAAATAAATAAATGAAAAAATAAATAAGTGAATGCCATGCGTATTCAGCTTTTGACGGGACAATGGGACTCCATGGGATATATGCAACAGAAAGCAAGCGTCGTAGCTTAGTTACCTGGAAATCTGTAAAGTCAATGCCTGTCGCAGCGTACCAACGAAGTGCAAAAGTGCTACCACCTTTCGAAGAGGCCCGCTACACACGTGCAGTAACCTTGTTCAACCTCGGACTCGCTATACGTGTTTTATATCTATCTATCTATCTATCTATCTATCTATCTATCTATCTATCTATCTATCTATCTAGCCGCCTACGACTTTTAACGCTCCTGGCCGTTTCGATAATGGTATCAATACCAAACTTGGTACGGCATAACATGACTGTATGAAAAACATATTTGACTAGTCATAACATGAAAATCATTAAACATATGTCATGAATGTCATGATTTGAATTTTATAGTACTACAGCTCTTGCGGTGGCTTCGTTCACATGGTATGATAAAAAACTGGTATGGTATGGCATGATTGCATGGTGAACACAAGAGACAGACCCTAACATAAACATCATGATATGTGTGTTATGTAAAAACATGACTACATGCCACGCTCATGATGCGCTCGCAGCAGTTTCGACAGCGTAACTTGTACCAAGTTTGGTATTACAGTACGTGAATGGATGACAAAGGTATGTGATTCGTGCAAACATGATAACGATGAGATACGCGTCATGAAACAACACGACTACATGCTACGCTCATGATGCACTCGCATCCGTTTTGTAGCTTTACATGTACCAATCGTGGTATTACGCAACGCACATAGAGGGCATACCTAATGATACATAAAACATGATAATCACAACATACGTGTCATGTCGTGATTACATGCCTGATTATATGCCTGATTACATGCCTGATTACATGACTACATTCCACAATGACGTTGCGTTCGTGGCCGTTTCGCTAGCTTCACAAATGCCAAAGTCGGTATTACGTGAAGCCAATGCGTGACGAAGGTATGTGACTGGTGCAAACATGATAATCATGAGATGCGTGTCATGTGAGAACATGACTAAATACCACTGTCAAGGCGCCAATACTTTTCGACGTGACGTGGTGCGTGTGCTCGCCGGCGTTCATTCCGTCGCGTCACGCTGGCGTTGCCATGCCATGCACCGTTCTTGCCACATACTCGCAGGTGCCTGCCGCGCTGAGTGCTTTGACGCATGCACATTTCAGCGCGTGCGGCGTCCTTACGTCACGAAAAGAGGGAGGCGCAATGTTGTCCGCGGGTAAAGAATCGGCGCAAAATGCAGCAAGTCGCATTTCGCGCCGGTTGCCGTTGGGCTGCGCCAACTAACGTTGGTCGCGCCTGGCTTTAGACTATAGAGTGCTCGTGTTTTGCTGACGTAGCTTCGCTGTACCCAGCGTGCGTGCGCGTCAACTCTACGTTGGAGTAAACTGGGTGGTGCCCTTCATAATGCGCTCGCGGCCGTTTTGCTAGCTCCACATATACCAAATTTGGTGTTACGTGACGTCAATAGATCACGAAATATATAACTGGTGCAAACATGATAATCCCGACACAGGGATTATCATGACACAGGTATGACACAGGATAATCATGACACAGGATAATCCCGACACAGGTATGTTGTCATGTAAGAACATGACAACATACCACGCTCATAGCATATTCATGGCCGTTTTGCTAGCTCCCTATACACTAAATTTGGTATAACCTGACGTGAATAGATGGCATAGGTAAACGACACATCGAAACATCATAATCATGGCACGGAAGTCAGGTACGACCTGATTTACCTCCACCTCGCAACGCTCCCTATCAAAAAAAAAACAGCGTTTCCTGTTCCTGTATCCTCCAGCGCGTTTCAGTGCGCTGGGTGACGCTGGAAACGCTGTACAGTGTGTCCCAGTGTACTACATCGCACTGCGAGGCACTGGGACACACTGTACAGCGTGGCCACTATCGCCCAGTGCGCTGGAACGCACTGCGCCACGATGTACCACGTAGCCCTGTGTCTTAAAGCGCGCTGGGAGGCACTGGTCACGCTGTACAGACTCTACCGCACACTATTCATCTTAGCGGCACATTGGCAGAAACTAGGCGCAATCGGCGCACTTTCTGTAAGATTTAATATTAAATCGTAACATGTCGAGTGTAAAATTTACCGAATATGTTGGTATTCCCATCTATGTGCTACACATAGCTTCAGTTTCCTTAGGCAATGAATGCGAGTACGCCAAAGCATTCATATGTTTATCGCGCGGGTCAGAGGCGCTGCCAAGATTTTGTGGAGGACGGGGGAGGGAGGGGCAAACGACAACTTTGTTCTTTCAGGGGGGCAGAGACCACAGAACTTATGCGTCGTGTTTTACCCATGCTTTTCCTCCTGGAGTAGGGGGGGGCAAAGTGGGGGCATGCAAGAATTTTTGGGAAAAAGGTTCCAGTCCACCAATGGCTGCCCCCCTTGGCGCGAATGCGCTTTCCTTGAAGTTTGATTGAGTTTCGTCAATTTATTTCATAAACGACATCGATATAACTGAGAATTGGCAACACAAAATGACAGTAGTATCAGTCTGATAATCAAGACCAACCTACTCCAGCAGTGAGTCGTTGCGGCTCGTACCGTATAAAGCCGCATGTCCCCGGCAGCCGTTATCCCTTGAAAGGCCCGAACTTGGTGTTTTTAGCTTTCTATTTGTGTAATCAAAGGTGAAAATATGATCATTCATGGGTCAGTTATGATCAAAACTACATTTTAACGAACATTACGCTCTTTCTAACTGAATATTCACGATCTTCACAGCAACCGTGGCGCAAGAAGTACGACCCTAAGTCTAGTGGTCGTTTCGGCCAGAGTGAACTGCTGCTGCTTTCGTCCGCGGAACGTAAACGAAGAGGACAGAAAATATTTCCAAACTATCGAGGGGCGAAATCTGCAGTGCTTAGTGAGCAGTTCAAATGAACGCTGTTTTGTACATAGGTATGACTAACCGCATAGTGAGTCACTGCGATTGCCATAACACATCTGGAGCTACGCTAACAAGCTTTGCGGCAAAACTTGCCAGATGGATGTGATCCAAGGCAACCCACAAATAATGAGCTCACATTCGCAAGGGTGGCGCGAGTACGAAGAGACGAAACACTGCGCATGTAAACCACAAATTCAAAATATTGGATACTTGAATTACTTTTAAGACGAAGAAATAAAGCCATCGTCGTGTTTGAGGTGTGGAGTAGTTTCTTTCGTCGGCACTCACGCGCGTCGGACGCAAAGATCATGTGCTCTATTGGAGCGGCGTTTGCGGCACATACTAGCCGTGGTAACAGGATGACCGAAGACCAAGACGCAGGATACAAGATTGTTTTGCCACCACTGCCCAAGGGATGCATCGCGCAAAACACTGTGTTTTTACACGGTGATGTCCGTGGCAGACCACATCAATTGCGCTGGGTGATTTTAAAATAATGTTTTGTATGCTGACCAGGAATGCTATTACCAGATGTACAGAAATATTAGATGTATTACGTTAAGTATGCAAACCAAAAAACGTGTTCAAAGTGTAGTGTATAAGTTGGATTTTTCCTCTTCAATGTGTTCAGTATCTGTGTATAAGTGACATGTTTATCAAAACAATGTGCATCTTAAACTAAAATGTCGTTCATTATACAACTCTTTCTCCTGCCTCTAAATAATGTATGGATTCATACATTATCTATACATTATGTATGAATCCATACATAATTAATTGCATGGATCCATACTAGCATTCTGCTAAGGATCCAGATGTTGCTAACATGCTTTTCTTTACTGTATGTTCTTTATTCAAAATAAAGTTCAAAGTTCAAAATAGAAGATTTCCGAGACGCGCTCAGACCTGCGAGACTGCTGTCGGAGGTGTAGGCACTGGGAGCCTACCAGATAAATCATGTCTGGGCAGTGACCTTGAACAACGTGGGCGCTACGAGACGCTTGCTGGACGTGAGGGAGCTGAAAGTCAAGGGTCGACGCTGCATCATCGTAGACCCCCAGGATCAGCAGGTGCGACTGTGTCTTCATTGACTGCTGTATGGCGTCAACGATAAAGACGTGCGAACGGCGTTGGCGGCTTTTGGGAAGGTCGTACAAGTCACCCGGGAGAATTGGCGTGTTGAGGGAGTCAGCGACAAGGGGTCAACTACATGGTCTGAGCTTCTTAAGCTGAAGAGTGGCGTGAAGGTTGAAGATCTCCCGCATCAAATCTGGGTGGCTGATGAACTGGCACTTGTGATTGCACCTGGTCGGCCAATGTCTTCACTGCCAAGGTACCGGCCATGTTAGACGAAAGTGTAAGATACCCTGATGCTCGCGTTGTCGGTGGTTTGGCCACAGCGAAGATGAGTGCATGTGCTCGTACACAATGGCTATCAGATCAGCTGAAGGTGAAGACACTGCAGAGTGGGTGATGGATGCGACGGAGGCTGAAGACGCGGCTAAAGGTGCAGGTGACGTGGTAAACCCAGAAGCTTCAAAAGGTACAGCCTCACCAATTGGTGGTGATGGACCAACAGTACAAGCAGACATAGCATCTAGGGAGGTTACACAAGAGCCAGCCGTCCAAACCAAGGAAGGCTTCACAAGCACCCCATCGAAGGAGCCTGAGTCGGTGGAATTAAACTAACCTCCAGTGTCGTGCGAGAGTATCAGTGGGGGCGCGCCAAGCAAAAGACCCCGCGAATAGCCTGCTGGACAGCGAGAGGTGTCTAGTAAAAAGCATGAAGAGGGGCCACCTGCGAAGGCGACTTCGTTCAGACGCAGCAGCACAAGGCGGCGTCTTAATTCAATACTGGACAAACACCTGCCACCTTTGTCCTCCAGTGGCACGGGTCCACCTAGTGGCTTCGAAGATGTCTAGCTCTATGCTAGAAGGTAAGCATCATGCCCCGGGCTAACTTCTTCACAGTGTAGACATGGCTTTCACACCGAAACTTAGAGTGGCAACGATAAATGTTCGAGTGTTGCCGTCAAGCGGATACAAAGCAAAATCTACAGGCTGCTCGTGGATCATAATCTGGATGTACTAGCTGTACAAGCAACAAAAGTAGATGGTGAGGAAGAGTCCCGGAGCATGGTGCTGAGGTTTAAGGCGAGTTACTACGCAATAGTAAGTCAAGCAATAGGCACGTCTGCAGGCTGTGGTTTGTCCATTAAGAAGTTACCGGGACTGGCAGTGCAAGATACCTTCTCTTGAACGTCCAGTGTATTGGTTTCCTGTGGTTTCGTATTCAATGAATGTCAGTGGCATATAGTATGTATTTATGCACCAACCATTTGCGTGGAGCGATCACTTTTTTTCAAGCCTAAAGCAGCACTTCACTTTGAAAAGGAAATCTGTATTACTCGTTGATTTCACCTGCGTCCTCAACGGGCGAGATTGATCAAATGAATGTGTCATTTAAAATAAAAGTAGTAGGGTGCTAGCGGACTAAGTTACTGAATTCGAGTTAGAAGACGTGGGCAGCTGTATGGAGGGAACATGAGATGTGCGCTTCAAACAATTTCAGGGGAATAGCCGTGCACGCCTTGATCGCATTTACGTGTCACTTGAATTATTAGCCCACTGCAGGATATATGCTGTCTACCCAATACACTTCAGTGATCATTGTTTAGTTAAATGTGATATGGGAGAGATATAAAAGGGTGAAACTTTCTCATCGGAACTGCGGTAGATGAATTCCACTGTGATCACTGACGAATATTTCTTATATTAGGTAATGAACTGCATCAATGAAATAAAAATGAATGATGAAGCTAAACTTCATGGGTAGAGTTCAAGCAGCGAATAAAATAAAAAGTATTGATCATTCTTGCGCATTTAGTTACGAAAGGAAAAAGAAAGAAAAAGAACTCCGAAAGAATTGGGAAAGACTATTTGGCTTGGAGTGCAAACAACCGGGAGAGTATAAAATTGACATACGTAATATTAGGCAGAAACTTGCACTGCATGAAGAGGAACGCTACGCGGTGCACTCGTCCGCACTAGGGCTGAGGCTTTCGCGGCTGGAGAGACGCCAACGAAAAGAGCGTTAGGGGTGGAGAAAACGAACACTCGACGGAATCATATCGAAAAAATAGAGAAGGATGGTCACGAAACAACGGATACCGACAGCGTTTTATCCGTTTTTTCAAGTCATTTCGAAAACCTTTTTGCGTGCAGACAGGTAAACCTAGAAAGAATTAAAGAAGAATATTTAGGACGCATGCCGCAAGTGAGTGAGGAAGTGAAAAACGCTTTAGATTGATCTATATCTGCATCCGAATTTGAACGGGCGATTGATAAGTTAAATTCCGAGAAATCTCCAGGACCAGATGGTCTTTGTGCCAAGTGGTACCAACATTTTAAAAGTGAATTATCTCCAATACTTGCAGGCGTTTTTAACGAGGCATATGAGGAAAAGAAATTATCACCATCCTTTGGTGAATCACGTACTGTTCTGATTCCGAAAACAGACGAGGTTGAGAAGCTCGGGCACGTCACAGCGTACAGGCCAATCGCACTGACAAACGTAGACTACAAAATATTAACGAACATTTTGGCGGCTAGACTTCAGTCAGCAATAAAAGATATCGTCGGTCCCCACCAAACGTGTGCAATGAAAGGTTGGTCCATAGTAACAAATGTTCATAAAATGCGATCCGTGCTCGAATGTGTTGACATCACTCAAGCTTGTGTGGCCATACTCCAGCTGGATCTGGAGAAAGCGTTTGATTGCGTTGCCCACGCTATTTTGTTTGCAGTATTAAAGCAGACTAATGTTGGTAAGATAATTATTGACGGTGTAGCTATGGCATATCGAAATGGTAGTATGAGACTAATTATCAACAAGACATTGGGTCCCCCCATTAGAATTGAGCGCTCAGCGCGTCAAGGTTGCCCTGTTAGTCCACTGTTGTTTTGCATCTATACTGAAACTTTATGTCGGTCGATATTGCAGAATGACATCATTATTAGCTTTATAACACAATCTTCAGAGATCAAACTACTCGCATACGCTGGTGATGTTGCGATTTGTAGCAATTCTTATGAAGGTATTGAAGAATCAATTAGAGTTTCTTGATCTTTGCCGAAGTTACAGGAAGCCACATAAACGGGGGTAAATGCCTCGGCTTTTGGAATGGATATTGGCCTTCAACACCGGAATCTTTTCGTGGTCAATAAATGAAAAAGAACGCCAGGTAAATATCTCAGAGTACCGCTCGAGTCATACAAAAGTACTGATGAATATTGGGCAAAGCAAACAAAAGAAATTAAAGAGAAAGCGAATACGTGGAATGCAAATTATCTGTTCATGTTTGGTAGGGCTACTGCATGCAACTGTTTTTTTTTGTCTAAGCTGTGGCATGTGATGCAAGTGCTGTCCTGTTCCCGGGTCAATCTGCAAAAATTACATCGGGTGTTTGAAATGTTTGTGTAGGGGTCTAACTCGGAAAGGTGCAGTCACACAAATTTGTCTAGACGGGTGTAGTGTGGAGGCCTTGGGCTTGGACTTCTGTTTATTAGGCAGTTAGTAAATAGGTCTTTCTTCTTTCGCGAAACAAGAGATCCTTTCCTACTATCAGTGTGTCAAACAAGACTAAGTAGACTGTTGTCTGAGTTTGTTGTGAGCACTCATATTACCACAGGGGCTGTGCAAAGATACATGAGGGAAGTTGTGGTCAGCGTGCGGCTTTGGTGTTTTCGTTTTTCAACTGACTACCTGTGGTCTGTTGGAAAGAAAAAGCTGTACAAAGATTTATGTGACATAATGCTCCCCATCGCACTCTACAGAGCGCTTTATACAGCATGCAAATGTCAGAATTTACTTAAACAAGGTAAGAAATGCTGGAAGCTCTAAGTGCAAAAACGTTCTTTTTAAATTACACACCGGAACACTTCCTGTAAGAACCTTCCTAGAGGAGCGGGGGTTTTATATGAATTTGGGATCTCACTGTCTAATCTGTGAGAAACCGGAAACTATTGACCATTTTTTCTGCACTGTTGGGAAACAATGTATTTTTGGGACGTATTAAAAAGGACAATCAAAAAAGAGTTTGAAATAGACCCTCATGGGATCAGGTATTTGGCAATAGAGAAATAGGATGGATTACATTTCGATTTTTGCATGATGACTGCTTTGCACAGTATATGGCGCTCTGAAATGGCTGGATTTCGTTGTGACACAGACAGGAGACCAGCAAGAGATTATTTTAAAGAAAACATTTCAAGAATACTCGAGGTAGTAAAAACAGACGAATGTGTACCTTTGTGGGTAGAAAGAGTAGAAGCCCTACTGACCATGAAGGAATTCTAGGACGTGATGTGTTATAGTAATGTTTGACGGCCTTAGTTATTGTTGGGTTTTTGTATTGTTCGTTGTGAATTGAAATATAATTATCTTAGCAACCCGTTTGTGAAGTTCAACCAGAAATAAAGAAAAAAAAGATGTGTGGAGTTATGAGTAAAGTGTCCGGCTCAGAATACGTAGTGTGTTAAAGCTATTGGTTCGACTCTGGCTTACTCAGTTTTTTCTTTTTTTCTTTTTCTTGTTTCCCTGCGTGAGTGTTTCAGCCTTAATTACGATGTGCGCATTACTACAAATTCTAAACACAATTTAAAAGCCAGATTTTGGCCGATAATGGGTGTCCCAGTGTGCAGCGCAGCGTGCCTCGTGCAGCGTGACACTGGCCCAGTGTCAGCGCCAGACTGGACACTGGTTCAGTAATCAGGTATGGCACTGGGCCAGTGCCACTAGTTTTTGCGATAGGGTTGTGCTGATTTTGAAGTGACATATCAACATTTCTCATTCGTGCTCGCATATGATCGAAGCCCACTGTACGTGGGTTCTGCCAATTTTTCCAATTTGATTGATTGATTGATTGATTTGTGGGGTTTAACGTCCCAAGACCACAATATGATTATGAGAGGCACTGCAGTGGAGGGCTCCGGAAATTTCGACCAACTAGTGTTCGTTTACGTGCATCCAAATCTGAGCACACGGGCCTACAACATTTCCGCCTTCATCGGAAATGCAGCCGCCACAGCCGGTAGAGAACTACCCCGAGGTCAAAAGGTAAAGAACTACCCCGAGTATTATCATAGATCCTTTCCTTGGCAATTTCCTGCCTAAAAGTTCGATAGATCTCTAGTGCGGACTTCTTAATCACGCCAATTCTCCACATATCGGTCTCAGCTTCCTTCACCTTCTTTTTAACTGATAATTCTTTTTGGTTTCGCTCCCTCCTGTTTTCTAAGTATTTACCAGTGAATTTCCTGGTTCGCTTTCTCCATTTTGTGTCGACATTCTTCATGTCATCATCATCATCATCAGCCTGACTACGTCCACTGCAGTACAAAGGCCTCTCCCATGTTCCGCCAGTTAACCCGGTCCTGTGCTTGCTGCTGCCAATTTATACCCGCAAACTTCTTAATCTCATCTGCCCACCTAACCTTCTGTCTCCCCCTAACCCACTTCCCTTCTCGGGGAATCTGATCAGTTACCCTTAATGACCAGCGGTTATCCTGTCTACGCGCTACATGTCCTGCCCATGTCCATTTCTTCTTCTTGATTTCAGCTATGATATCCTTAACCCCCGTTTGTTCCCTAATCCACTCTGCTCTCTTCCTGTCTCTTAAGGTTACACCTACCATTTTTCTTTCCATTGCTCGCTGCGTCGTCCTCAATTTAAGCTGAACCCTCTTTGTAAGTCTCCAGGTTTCTGCCCCGTAGCTAAGTACCGGCAAGATACAGCTGTTATATACCTTCCTCTTCAGGGATAGTGGCAATCTACCTGTCATTATTTGAGAGTGCTTGCCGAATGTGCTCCACCCCATTCTTATTCTTCTGGTTACTTCAATCTCGTGGTTCGGCTCTGCGGTTATTACCTGCCCTAAGTAGACATAGTCTTTTACAACTTCAAGTGCACTATTACCTACATCGAAGCGCTGCTCCTTGCCGAGGTTGTTGTACATTCTTCATGTACGAGCAGCTGAATACCTTCCTAGCCCAATGCTCCTCCCCATTTTTCTCAATCGCTTCTCAAATTTTATCTTGCTGCTAGCTTCCCTGCCCTAAAACCATGTCCATCCCATATCACTTTGTACTCCCTGATTTGGAGTACTCCAGTGAGCTCCTAAGGCAAACCTACCAATTCCACGTTGCTTAATTTCTACTCTTGCTTGAACTTCTGATCTCATGCACAAGACCGCATTGCCAAACATCAGACCAGGAACCATGACCCCTTTCCATAATCCTCTCACAACAACATACCTATTGTAATTCCACAGTGCCCCGTTTTTCATTACCGCTGCATTCCTGTTACCTTTAGGCGTCACGTATGTTTCGTGTTCCTTTAGGTACTCGGCCCCATTGCTTATTCATACGCCCTGATATTTGTATTTGTCTGTTATCTCTAGCGTGAACTCCTGTATTCTGAGCTCACTACTTTCATTATCATTGAAAATCATGACTGCTGATTTTTCCTTACCGAATCTGAAATCTAACCTATCTCCCTCAATACCGCAGATGTCCACCAATCTCTGCAAATCTTCCTTGTTGTCGGCCATTAGCACTATATCATCTGCGTACATCAGTGCTGGTAGTGCCTGTTCAATGAGTTTTTCTTGTTTCACGAAAGAGAGGTTGAAGCCCAGTCCACTTCCCTCTAATTCGGCCTCTAATCCTTGTAGGTAAATCATGAATAATAAGGGTGACAGGGGACACCCCTGCCTAAGCCCCCGTTTTATCTATGCAGGCTTGTATACCTGTTTTTCCCACTTTATAATTACCTTGTTATCCTTTAAAAGATTACTGACTACATCTTCAGCGCCTAGTGTGTCCATTATTCCCCACAATTCCTCTTGAACCACGCTATCGTACCCTCCCTTGATATCCAAAAATGCTAGCCACAGGGGCCTGTGTTCCTTTTCTGCTATTTCGATGCACTGTGTCAGTGAGAACAGATTGTCTTCCAACCTCCTGTGTTTCCGAAACCCATTCTGCAGTTTCCCCAGCACCCCCTCAACCTCTATCCATGCCTGCAGTGTTTCCTTTATAATCTGCATCGCCAACCTGTAGACGACTGATGTCACTGTTATAGGACGGTAGTTGTTTATGTCAGCTTTGTCCCCTTTCCTTTATAGATCATGCTCATCCTGCCAAGTTTCCATCCATCGGAAACTTCTCCATCGATTAATATTTTGTTCACTATCTCTCAAAGCCTGCTTAGTCTTCGGACCTAATGTCTTTATCAGCGCAATTGAAATACCTTCTGGGCTTGTTGATGTACTACTACGAACCCTTTTCTCAGCCCTTTCCCACTCTCGTTGTGAAAATGGAGCCACTGCGCCACTCGATTCATCCTCGTCTATTGTGGTGCATACAGCACTTCTTTCTTGAAATTTTTCTGTCACCCTTGTTCCTATATATTCAATAGCTTCGTCCCCTTCACGCCTAGCGCCTTGAGCTGTAGTTATATATATATCTCTGCTCTAGGCTCGTCTCATTTCGTTAAAAGTTTAGAGGGTTCGCAAACTTCGCAGCTGCCTTTCTATTTTTTTCGTGTACTTCTGCCAGCCACTGAGCTCCCTTTCTTCTAATTTTTTCATTGATCAGAAGGAATGTATCCCTTCTACAGCTTAGAAAGATTTTCCATTTTCTTTCAACATCATCTGTCGGTTTACCCCACTTCTTAGCATGTCTGTGTTCCCTAGAGGCTTCCTGACGTTTTGCTATGGCTCTCTTGACTTCCTCAATCCACCAACTTTTGGTTTTGTGTCTTCTTTTCTGGGGTGACTTGTCTCGTGCCTTAGCAAGCTCTAGCTCAAACAGTATAATTAGATTCGTGTAAGTCCACTCTGTTTTTTTTATCCACAGTGAATACTTTCTCGATTTGTTTAGTGGCTATTTCAATTTGCCTTTCTGAATTAAAATTTTCCGGTAGTTGCTCATCTTGTCTCCTTCCCAGTTTCACGGCTCTTCCAAAACTTAGCTTGATACGGTTGTGATCGCTAACCAGACTTCTGGAGCCACCGTTGTTTATGCGCATTCCCCTGAGCTTATCATACATACTATATGACATCAGTGCGTAATCTATTGTCGACTGCAGCCTTCGTACCTCCCATGTTATTTGCTTTTCACACTTCTCGGTACTGTTGCAAATGATCAAATCAAGCCTTTCACATATATCCATGATCATTGTGCCTGTCGGGTCGGTATACCCATCTATATCTTCTATGTTCGCATTCATGTCTCTTATAATAATTATCTTGCACTCTCCTCCTAACTCCTGAATATCATTTGGTTTACCCTCTACCATTGCCTGGATTTGCTCTCTGGCCTTTGCTCCCGTCCACAAGTACACGAAACCTAGGAGTGTCATTTGCCCTGCCTACTTTCCCTTTCAGCCATAACTGTTCCTTGCACTCCTGTTGGACCCTTTGCCAGTCTGTACTTTTATGAATGAATGCCCCAATACCACCCCCCTTTCCGCTGCCTTCTGTTCTATTACAATAATCCCACGCATAGTCCGCATTGTTAGGAGGTTGTTCCATGTCCCTGAGATGTGTTTCGACAAAACCGTATACCAGCGGCCTCTCCTCCCTTAGCTGTTCTTCTATCTCATCCCACTTCAGCCTGTTCCTACCACCCTGCATGTTGATATACCCTATGTCTGAATTGGCTTGGCGCTCGTAGCTACGTCTTTTTCTGCCCCGGACTCTACCTATCTTAGATACTGGCGCCAATTTGAAATCCTATATATCCATGCCACCTTTCAAAGAGTCTCCCTGGTTGTTTTCCTCGTTACTAGTAATCCTGAACTCCGAAGGGCCCGTTTGCCCCCCAAAAAGCTACCGCGAGTCCTGAAAGTCGCCAACCTACCTCATGACGTAGCCGCCCATCGAAGTGAATTCTGTCTCGTAGAAAACCACCCCACCCATGCACCTCTCTGTTAATTTCCACCACCTCAAAGCCTTTCTCTCGGCTCATATGCCATATGTCTTGGTTTGCGTTGACAACCGCTCTTTGCAGGTTGACATCACGCACCGGTACACCCGGTATCGTGCATATCATTACCTGTACCTGAGCAGAAGTGGCGAGCATGTCATCCACGCCTTTCGCCAGTGTGGTTGCTAGTCCTGCTGTATCTTCATTTAAGACATCATTTGAACCGCCTGAAATTATCACGAGGTTTCGTCTATCAGCTGTTGTTTTGAGTTTTGCGCTCGCTTGCCTCATGATTGCTTCCAGCTTGCGTCCTGGGAGCATCCCTACTGCAATCCTCATGTCACCTCTTACCCTCTCTTTCATGGCTTCTGTGCATCGATATAAATTCGAGTGCCCGGCGATTATCACATGCTGTGACATTTTAGCTCGAGCCTCCTGCACCTGGGGGTTACTTGCACCTGTAACTCTGGCTGTTTGTCGTCTCCTAGCCCCACAACTACTTCGCTAAAGCTGGGCCTTGCGACAATTGAACCGGTTGAAGCTGTTTTTTCCGAACGTGCTTGCTCTTTCTTTTTCGCCGTTCTGGTTGCCGGTTCCCTACTGTTCTCTCCATAGGCCACTCCTCTGTTTTCTTTGGTTAGTGCTTCCTCGGCCGACTTCAGCCTTTCTCGTATAGCCCTCGTTTTCACTTGCTCTGTCGCCAACACAATCTCGTGCTCGGTGATTCTCATCAGCAGGTCACTCTGGGCAAACATCATGTTCTTCATTTTTTCCTCGACCTCACATTGCCTACACTTCGCGTCAGCCTCTTTTCCTTCCGCTTCTACACATGTGCCCACTTTCAAAGCCACCCTATATCCTGGACACTTTACAGTCTTTTTAATCATGTCTTTTCGGCACCAATTGTCCCTATGACTTGTCTTACTCGATAATTACAAAACTCGAGCCCTGCCCTACGTAAAAGAGAAAGTCTAAGTTCTGCTACAAACATTTGCGTGTTCAATGCACGTGCACCTACCCCGTGGGGTGGCAAAAATAACAACAAGAAAACGAAAAAATCTAACACGCACACACGCACAAACTAATAAATACCTGGTGACTGACCCCCGAAAAAGCCGTACAATAAAATAAGTGCTACAGGGATTTTAACTACTGCCTTATATTTAAAAAGACAAGCTCAAAACATGCAAAACAACTTATCTGTGCAGTCGATCGGGAGCGCTCAAAAAACACGTCCATCCATCGTAACAGTCCGAACCGAACCCCTGCGTAGGCAGCGCTACAGTGTACCGGTCGCTAGCGTCACATGTGGCGCTAGCGTCACATGTGGCGGAAGGTGCAACAACGCAACACTTTGCATGAAGTAGTTACTTCGTAACTACAGAAGTGAAAAAACACGGACAGAAAAGAGTGCTCTTTCTGTCTTTGTCTTTTTGCTTCCGTAGTTACGAAGTAACTACGGAAGCAAAAACTTTTAGGTTGCGCTGTTCTTACATTCAGTTTTTCAGCTTTCGGACACGTTTCTTAATTTGCAGAAACGCCGAGTCAGCTGTAGCCTCCAATAATAGCTGCAAGATTTTATTTCAGACTTTTTCGAACTCTTTTTGCGATGGTGGTTGAATGTGGCGAAATGTCTTCAGGGATAGTGGCGCATACTAGTTTGGTGGAGAAACTCGACCCCACTGCTGCTGGACCTCAATGCAAGAGAGTAGATCCAGAGTGTCTCTGCTTGCCCTGAACATGAATAATAGAACAAACAAACCATGCTTTTCAGAAATCTACTATTTTTGAACACACTCTCCCAACAAGCAGACAAATCAACGTGGCATATGCACTTCCGAAGACAACTTAAAACTGACCAATGAAATTTAAGAAATTTTTCAGACGAAAACATATTATTGATAAGGTTAGCATTGTTTATTTCGTGCATGCTCTCTTTTGCTGAAGGCATGTTTTTGGCAATTTAGGCAGAACCCTTACCAGTTCATGTAAATCAGGGTGGAAAATAATGCTTGCATTCTCCTGAAGATCCTGCCTTGCATGTGCATGTTTCCTGAAAACAGAAACATTGAATCTGCAAATTTTTGTGAACAAAAATACCTAACTGTCTCGTGTTCACGACTAAAGCATCTTTAGAATGGACTTCAACAAAGAAGTAATGACCTGTGCTACTGGAATGAAACTCATCCTACGTTTGCGTAGCCAGCCTCTCATCGTGACACTGAATTGCGTACAGAGGTGATTTCTCGTGTCCGCAGCGAACGATCCGACCTCTTGGCAAGGAAGTAAAAATTGAAGCAGGTACTGTTGCGTTAGGTGGGTCACCCTTTTGCCACGGCTGCCAGAAGAAAAGACAGGTAGCCGCCTCATTTTGTGGAGATAAGAAGCAGCGCCAAGATGCCCTGCTGCTTCCATGTTCTGGGCGCTGCATAGCTGAAATTGCTCTATGGAGCCCCACTGTCCTTCGAGTCTGCACGGAGATGTGACACGTGGCGTCTTCGTGCCCTGTTAAAAGCCACAATGCCGAACTTCCGCCGATTACGGACGTTACAACACTACGTTCTGCGTCTCGACTGATGAGCCGCTCCCGCTCAAATCAGTACCAGATATCCAGACATGGCCCCTCAGAGGCGCCTACAAAGCGACTGCCGTTTGACAAAGCATGAGTGGAGGACCCGAGCGGCGAGATGACATACTAGTTTCACCCCGCTCAAACAAGATTCACCAAAGGAGGCAGCATCGCCGGGACCATAGACATGTTTGGTTTGTGTATGTGTGTTTGTTGGGGTTGGTGCCACTCATGTGAGCGGCGGGACATGTTATTGGGCAGCGCCGTGTAGACCTATTTTCCGATCTAGGGATCTGGCGAGATGAGACTGTATTTAATCAGCTCTTGCGGGCTGCTTAGTGTGGTTCATGGAGCTTGTTCAATATACAGCCTTTTTCATGTGAAGCTTTCAATACAGAGCTCTAGGCCAGAGAGCCCGTGCCATGTAAATATTGTGAATAAAACCTCTCTTCGAAGTTAAATCTCCTCCTGCCTCGACATCTTGATCCCAGAACTACGGTGCCGCAAACCCCTGTCACAAAAGTACCAATTCACGAGAAAACAAATCAAAATACAAGTGTAAAAACGTGAAGCTTGTTTAGGCAGACTTTCTTGTCTCTGGACTGACAACTAAGATCAATTGCTGTACGCTGCTCAAGTGCCTCGACGAGCATTACCATCCTGTACATTTAGTGTACATTTAGTTTAAATTGTAGTATAAAAACTCCTCTTTCAGTTCACAATCTGACACTTAATAATGTGTGATTTTTACTGCGCAGCGCTTGCAAAACACCCGTTACTGGTATGCACTTCTATTTACTAGTTGCGAGAACACACACAAATACTTGGCATGATGACCGTGAGCAATTTCAAGGGTAGTAATTAGGTAGTAACCTTTAGTGTGTCTGTCTTCACGCACTACGACGATGCGTGAAGTGCGACGCTGGCCTAGTGCAGCGGGTCCTTGGTCGCACTTGTTAAAAGCATTCGACGTTGTCCTGGGCATCTGCGATGAAGTTGATGCCGCAGGAAATGATATGGCCAGCATTGACTGTAGCCTCGCCTTCAATCAAACACCTGTGACCCTCTTTAGCGAAAGTATGGTTTGCCGCGAAACCAGAAGGCTTAACGAGCTTTGCTGCTTGATGTGCGAATGCTTGCGAGATCGCCTCATGACCGTCCTGTCAGCCATTTCGGGCTACCGTTGCGCCACCTATATTCCCTGGACTGACCGAATCCTCCCCAGCATTCGAGCAAACGGTAACGTGCGCATATATAAACCCCTAAGGACGTGAGTGCCGTTGCTTTCTTGACTGATGTTATTTTGTGGCCTACTGCCTTTTGCTGCGCCATGCGCGCGCATTCTGAAATGCTTTTTGAACGCGCTAGATTAAATGACCCTATTTAGTGCTGAAACGCAGAGGACAAATATTTCGTTGCCATGGGATGGTGTCTGCTCGATGCGCTAATTACGGAGGACAGGAACGCTTGCGATTGCAGGTACATTAGCTCAGCATATTGTTGCAATTCTTGGGCCAAAATAAAAACACCTTCTCATGCACTTTTTGTGTCTTCTCATTTATCTAAAAATTTATTCATCTATTCAACCAACAAATTGGACAAAGTACACAAATCGTGGAAATTAATTTTCGCGATGTCACGTGCTACTGTTGGTTACGTCAGACCACAGTAGTGTATGTTTAGGACCAACGTCACAGCACTCTCGTCTGCTTAGGCTATTCCTACGTCTGCCCTCATTCTCTAGGCGCGCGTGTGCGAAAAGAAAGAAAAACAGCGCCCATTTAAATTTCCCCCATTTCCACTGTGCGTAGCGCTGAAAATTTTCGCAAACTTGATCGTGGACGCCTTATGCGTGCATAGCACTCGTCATCTCAAGATTTTCGAACCTGGTGAGTGGCCCTCTAACTTGGGCTACACCAATAATATTACAGGAAAATAAGATGGTTTGACAAATGCGACTTGCTCGTCTTGGCATGAACTATGTCAAACCTCACCGTGGTCGTCGTCGAACATTTTCCAAAAAGCAGAGACGCATAACAGCAGTGACACATGCCATTCGTGTGCGGGTATGTTCCATCGGTGATGGAAATTTTATATTTACCCAAGAGCAGCAAAATCACATATCGTCACCATCATTCAGCCTGACTACGCCCACTGCGAGAAGGCCTCTCCCATGATCCATCAATCAACATGGACTTGCGCTTCCTGCTGCCACGTTATACCTGGGAGCTTTCTAATCTGATTGGCCAAAGTAATTTTCGGGCGTTTGCGCTCTCTGGAAACCTTCATGCGTTTGCGTTCTCTGGAAATTCAGTCGGTTGACCTTAATGACCATGCGGCGATTATTATGCTTATGGGTTTCGATGTTTTCATGAGGACGGAATGCTTACAGTCTTTTGCTCTTCACATTTTGCATGCGCTAGTTGTCTTGGGCGACGGGCAATTCACGCCCACTTGGATCAACCAGCCATGCTACACCGAACACTGCCCGTTGCTTCATCGCTATCAGCGATGTTCCGATGCACTGCATTTCACAGCTGCCTTCTCAGATATCAAGCATATTGTCACTCAACAACCATGGACATCGCATGTATCATGGTGTGACCACGAGCAATTGAGGAACCTGTTTCGCCAGCCACCACTAGGTTTCAGTGCTGTCATTAAGACACTCTTTTGCTCTTCAGGCCAGTAGGCCTTACTGTCATGTTCCCGTTTATTGATATGACTAGTGTCGCCTGATGGCACTGAAAACAAGCTTTCATGTCTTGTGCACGCTCATTTTTATTACATATCTCAGACAATTGCAGAGAAATCTTGGGCTGTGTTTTGTGTGCTGTGAGGGTGTTTCTTGCTCTCAGGGGACGTCGAGATGAATCCGTGATCGTTGACCAGCGAACAAGAACAGGAACTTCATCTATGGCTCGACTGGGAGCGAATGAACCTGAAGATGGTCACCTAAGAGAGTTAGGGGCTGAGTTCAAACAGCTAAAATGTGCAAACTTCTCACTTGCAGCCAAATTGGACTGGGATGAGAGGCGGAGATGACCATGAAAATGGGTCACACTGCAACAACCTGGTTTTTTACAGATTGAAAGATGCATCACGAGAGAGTTGGGAAAATTTCACATGATATCTCTTTGATCGAACCATCTGGGTGTCCTGGTGACGTCAGCAGAATGGGCTCTCAGGATTTGCCCTCTACTACCTCGAAAAAATAGGCCCATTGTAGCACAATTTCTTTCATTTAAAGGAAAATGTACTTACGAGGGCACACAAGTTAAGAGAAAGATCTCTGTCTATAAGCGAAGATTGCGTAAGCAAAGTTCGTTTCTAAAGAAGAGAAATGATATATTTGTCAAAGAACACAAAGAAACATTCAGGCTTCGCTTCAATAGGCAGATTATTGGGAGCCCGAACATTTATCTACCATTCTTCCAGTGATGAAGTAGAAGCGTTGCAATAACAATCAAACGTTATCAATGCCAATGGCGCGATTAGCTAGAACAGGTTTTTACCGTTGCAAAACGTCAGAGCATAAAATATACGAGGAGTGCTTTTCAGATCTTGAAGCTACTATGAATGCCGAAATAATTTCGGCACCGAGTTGTGACTCGACGACAGTATTTACAACTCTGATGTATTTCCTTCACATAAGAACGTATATCGCATATTGCAATGGCCACGGTGGGGGAGTTTTTATTTTCATTATTAACAGACTAAGAAGCGTGCCGGTATCAATTAAGAGCACACACTACGAAGCCGTGTGCTGTAAAATTGAGATGTCACAAGCGTAACAATTTGCAGTGGGTTGTTTTTATCGGCAGGTTCACTCCAGCAGAGTGCAGTCAATAGAACTCTAGAGCCAGGATGTAGGGACGGACACATGTTCTCAGTCACAACGTCTACTTTATTCTGGCAACCAGACAGTCGAAAATAGAGCATGTGCGCGGAGTGCGACAGAAGTGGCAAGAGTGAAAGATGAAGGAGAAACAGAGAGGAGAGCGGCAACTTGCTTGTAATGCTGCTTCGTATGTTTCTATGACCGCGGTGGCGGCCACGTCGCTACAGAGTGCTCCCTTCTTAGAGAGGAAGCTAGCCTGTTTTTATCGGCCGCCTAACTGCAACATTGCGCAGTCATTGGAAGTGTAGAGCCAGGTTTTAGAAAAAGATATGTCTTTTTAGTAACAACATCTGCTTTATTCTGACAACCAGAGAGTCGAAAATAGAGTCACGTGCACGCAGTGTAACGAAAGTGACAAGAGTGAAAGAAACGAAGGAAAAACAGAGAGGAGAGCTACAAGTTGATTGTAAAGCTGCTTCGCGTGTTTTTATGACCAGGGGGTGCGCGGTGGCAGCCACGTCAATACAGATCGATCCCCCCTTAGCGAAGAAGTTGGCCTGTTTTTATTGGTCGCCTAACTGCAACATTGCGAAGTCAATGGAAGTGTACAGCCAGGTCGTAGAAAAGGACTTGTCTTTTCAGTAACAACAATTGCTTTATTCCGACAACCAGAGAGTCGGAAGTAGAGCCAGGTGCACGCAGTGCAACGGAAGAGGCAAGAGTGAAAGAAACGAAGGAAAAATAGAAAGGAGCGCTACAGGTTGAATGTAATGCGGCTTCGCTTGTTTTTTAGACAACGTGTTGCGCGGTGGCAGCAAAGTCGCTACAAATATCTCCCTCCTTAGAGAGGAAGCTGGCCTGTTTTATCCGCCGCCTAGCTGCAACATTTCGCAGTAAATAGAAGTGTAGAGCCAGGTGGTAGAAAAGAACAGGTCTTTTCAGTAGCAACATCTGCTTTATTTTGACAACCAGGGAGTTGAAATTAGAGCCAGTTGAACGCAGTGCCACGCCAGTGGCAAGAGTAAAAGAATTGATTGATATGTGGAGTTTAACGTCCCAAAACCACCTTATGATTATGAGAAGCCGTAGTGGAGGGCTGCGGAAATTTCGACCAAATGGGGTTCTTTAACGTGCACCCGAATCTGAGCACACGGGCCTACAATTTTTCCGCCTCCATTCAAAATGCAGCTGGGATTCGAACCCGCGATCTGCGGGTCAGCAGCCGAGTACATTATCCACTAGAACACCGCGGCGGGGCCAGAGTGAAAGAAACGAAAGAAAATTAGAAAGGTGAGCTACATTGATTGTAAGGCTGGTTTATGTGTTTTTATAACCACGGGGTACGTGGTGGCGGCAACGTCACTACAGAATACTTCCCTCTTAGCGAGGAAGCTGTCCTGTTCTTATGGGCCGCCTAACTGCAACATTGCGCAGTCAATGGAAGTGTAAAGCAAGGTTTTAGAAAAGGACATGTCTTTCCAGTAACAACATCTGCTTTATTCTGACAACCAGAAAGTCGAAAATAGAGCCTGGGGCACGCAGTGCAACGGAAGTAGAAGAGTGAAAGAAACGAAGATTTAACACAGAGGAGAGTGGCAAGTTGATTGTAATGCTGCTTCGCGTGTTTTTATGATGGTGGAGTGAGCGGTGGCTGCCAAGTCGCTAAGGATTGCTCCCCCCTTAGAGAGGAAGCTGGCCTGTTTTTATCAGCTGCCTAACTGCAACATTGCGCCATTAATGGAAGTGTAGAGCCAGGTTGTTGAAAAGGACATGTCTTTTCAGTAACAACATTTGCTTTATTCTGACAAACCAGAGAGTCAAAAATAGAGGCAGGTGTACGCAGTGCAACGGAAGTGGCTAGAGTGAAAGAAACGAACGGAAAACAGACAGGAGAGCAGCAAGTTGGTTGTAATGCTGCTTCGTGTGTTTTTTATACCGCGCGGTGCGCGGTGGCGGCCACGTCACTACAGACTGCTCTCCCCGTAGAGAGGAAGCTGGCCTGTTTCTATCGGCCACCTAACTGCAACATCGCGCAGTCAATGGAAGTGTAGAGCCACTTTGTAGAAAAGGACATGTCTTTTCAGTAACAACATCTGCTTTATTCTGTGAACCAGAGAGTCGAAAATAGAGCCAGGGGCACGCAGTGCAACGGAAGAGCCAAGAGTGAAAGAAAAAAATTTAAACAGAGAGGAGAGCAGCAAGTTGATTGTAATGCTGCTTCGCGTGTTTTCAAACCGCGGGGTGCGCAGTGGTGGCCACGTCGCTACAGATTGCTCCCCCCTTAGAGAGGAAGATGGCCTGTTTTTATCGGCCGCCTAACTGCAACGTTGCGCAGTCAATGGAAGTGTAAAGCAAGGTTGTAGAAAAGGACATGTCTTTTCAGTAACAACATCTGCTTTATTCTGACAACCAGAAAGTCGAAAATAGAGCCATGTGCACGCAGTGCAACGAAAGTAGAAGAGTGAAAGAAACGAAGATTTAACACAGAAGAGAGCAGCAAGTTGATTGTAATGCTGCTTCGCGTGTTGTTATGATGGTAGGGTGAGCGGTGGCGGCCACGTCGCTGCGGATTGCTCCCCCCTTAGAGAGTAAGCTGGCCGGTTTTTATCGGCCGCCTAACTACAACATTGCGCAGTCAATCGAAGTATAGAGCCAGGTTGTAGAAAAGTACATGTCTTTTCAGTAACAACAACTGCTTTATTTTGACAACCTGAGAGTCAAGAATAGAGCCAGGAGAACTCAGTGCAACGAAAGTTGCAAGAGTGAAAGAAACGAAAGAAAACAGAGAGGAGATCAGCATGGTGATTGTAATGCTACTTCGCGTGTTTATATGACCGCGGTCTGCGTGGTGGCTGCCACGTCGCTACAGATTGCTCTCCCTTTAGAGAGGAAGCTGGCCTGTTTTCATCGGCCGCCTATGCAACATTGCGAGGTCTATGGAAGTGTAGAGCCAGGTGGTAGAAATGGACACGTCTTTTCAGTAACAGCATCTGCTTTATTTTGACAACCAGAGAGTCGAAAATAAAGCCAGGTGCACCCCGTGCAACGAAAGTGGCAAGAGTGAAAAAAACGAAGGAAAAACAGAGAAGAGAGCTACAAGTTGATTGTAATGCTGCATCGTGTGTTTTTAATACCGCGGGGTGCGCAGTGGCGGCCACGTCGCTATAGACTGCTCCGTCTTAGAAAGGAAGCTGACCTGATTTTATCGGCCGCCTAACTGCAACATTGCGCAGTCAATTGAAGTGTAAAGCAAGGTTGTAGAAAAGGACATGTCTTTTCAATAACAACATATGGTTTAATCTGACAACCAGAGAGTTGAAAATAGAGCCATGTGCACGTACTGCATTGAAAGTAAATAGAGTGAAAAAAACGAAGAAAAAACAGAGAGGAAAGAAGCAAGTTGATTGTAATGCTGCTTTGCGTAATTTTTAGACCGCGGGGTGCGCGGTGGTGGCCACGTCACTAGAGAGTACTCCCCCCTTAGAGAGTAAGCTGGCCTGTTTTTATCGGCCACCTAACTGTAACTACGCGCAGTCAATGGAAGTGTATAGCCAGGCTGTAGAAAAGGACATGTCTTTTCAGTAACAACATCTGCTTTATTCTGACAACCAGAGAGTAAAAAGTAGAGCCAGGTGTACGCAGTGCAACGGAAGTGGCAAGAGTGAAAGAAACGAAAAAAAAAAGCAGAAAGGAAAGAAGCAAGTTGTTTGTATCGCTGCTTCGCGTGTTATTTAGACCGCGGGGTGCGCGTTGGCGGCCACGTCACTACATACTGCTCGCCCCTTTGAAAGGAAGCTGGCCTGTTTTAATCGGCGGCCTAGCTGCAACATTTCGCAGTCAATGGAAGTGTAGAGCCAGGTTGTACAAAACGACATGTCTTTTCACTAACAACATCTGCTTCATTCTGACAACCAGAGAGTCGAAAATAGAGCCAGGTGCACACAGTGCAACGGAAGTGGCAAGAGTGAAAGAAACGAAAGAAAAACAGAAAGGAGAGCTGCAAGTTGATTGTAATGCTGCTTCGTGTGTTTTTATGACCACGGCGTGCGTGGTGGCGGCCACGTGACTAATGATTTCTTCCCCCTTAGCGAGGAAGCTGTCCTGTTTTTACCGGCCGCCTAAATGCAACATTGCGCGGTCAATGGAAGTGGAAAGCAAGGTTGTAGAAAAGGACATGTCTTTTCAGTAACAACATCTGCTTTATTCTGACAACCACAAAGTCGAAAATAGAGCAATGTGCACGCAGTGCAACGAAAGTAGAAGAGTGAAAAAAACGAAGTTTTAACACAGGGGAGAGCAGCAAGTTGATTGTAATGCTGCTTCGCGTGTTTTTATGATGGTAGGGTGAGCGGTGGCGGCCACGTCGCTACAGATTGCTCCCCCCTTAGAGAGGAAGCTGGCCGGTTTTTATCGGGCGCCTAACTACAACATTGCGCACTCAATCGAAGTGTAGAGCCAGGTTGTAGAAAATTACATGTCTTTTCAGTAACAACATCTGCTTTATTCTTACAACCAGAGAGTCGAAAATAGAGCCAGGTGCACGCAGTGCAACGGAAGTGCCAAGATTGAAAGAAACGAAATTTAAACAGAGAGGAGAGCAGCAAGTTGATTGTGATGCTGCTTCGCGGGTTTTTATGACCACAGGGTGCGTGGTGGCGGCCACATCGCTACAGATTGCTCCCCCTTAGCGAAGAAGCTGACCTGTTTGTATCGGCCGTCTAACTGCAACATTGCGCAGTCATTGGAAGTGTGGAGCTAGGTTGTAGAAAAGAACATGTCTTTTCAGTAACATCTGCTTTATTCTTACAGCCAGAGAGTGGAAAATAGAGCCAGGGGCACGCAGTGCAACGGAAGGGCCAAGAGTGAAAGAAACAAAATTTAAACAGAGAGGAGAGCAGCAAGTTGATTGTAATGCTGCTTCGCGTGTTTTTAAAACCACGGGGTGCGCAGTGGTGGCCACGTCGCTACAGATTGCTTCCCCTTAGCGAGGAAGCTGGCCTGTTTTTATCGGCCGCCTAACTGCAACATTGCGCAGTCAATGGAAGTTTAAAGCAAGGTTGTAGAAAAGGACATCTCTTTCCAGTAACAACATCTGCTTTATTCTGACAACCAGAAAGTCGAAAATAGAGCCATGTGTACGCAGTGCAACGAAAGTAAAAGAGTGAAAGAAACGAAGATTTAACACAGAGGAGAGCAGCAAAATAATTGTAATGCTGCTTCGCGTGTTTTTATGATGGTAGGGTGAGCGGTGGCGGCCACGTCGCTACATATTGCTCCCCCCTTAGAGACGAAGCTGGCCTGTTTTTATTGGCCGCCTAACTGCAATACTGCGCCATTATTGGAAGTGTTGAGCCAGGTTGTAATAAAGAACATGTCTTTTCAGTAACAACATCTGCTTTATTCTGACAACCAGAGAGTCGAAAATAGAGCCAGGGGCATGCAGTGCAACGGAAGTGCCAAAAGTAAAAGAAACAAAATTTGATTGATTGATTTGTGGGTTTTAACGTCCCAAAACCACCATATGATTATGAGAGACGCCGTAGTGGAGGGCTCCGGAAATTTTGACCACCTGGGGTTCTTTAACGTGCACCCAAATCTGAGCACACGGGCCTCGACATTTCCGCCTCCATCGGAAATGCAGCCGCCGCAGCCGGGATTTGAACCCGCGACCTGTGGGTCAGCAGCCGAGTACCTTAGCCACTAGAAGAAACAAAATTTAAACAGAGAGGAGAGCAGCAAGTTGATTGTAATGCTGCTTTGCGTGTTTTGAAACCGCGGGGTGCGCAGTGGTGGCCACGTCGCTACAGAATGCTCCCCCCTTAGAGAGGAAGCTAGCCTGTTTATCGGCCGCCTAACTGCAACATTGCGCAGTCAAGAGAAGTGTAGAGCCAGGTTGTAAAAAAGGACGCGTCTTTTCAATAATAACATCTCCTTTATTCTGACAACCATAAAGTCGAAAATAGAGCCAGGTGCATGCAGTGCAACGGAAGTGGCAAAAGTGAAAGAAACGAAGGAAAAATAGAGAGGAGAGCTACAATTTGATTGTAATGCTGCTTCGTGTGTTTTTATGACCACGGGGTGCGTGGTGGTGGCCACGTCACTACAGATTTCTTTCCCCTTAGCGAGGAAGCTGTCCTGTTTTTATCGGCCGCCTAACTGCAACATTGCGCAGTCAATGGAAGTGTAAAGCAAGGTTGTAGAAAAGGACATGTCTTTTCAGTAACAACATCTGCTTTATTCTGACAACCAGAAAGTCGAAATTAGAGCCATGTGCACGCAGTGCAACGAAAGTAGAAGAGTGAAAGAAACGAAGATTGAACACAGAGGAGAGCAGCAAGTTGATTGTAATGCTGCTTCGCGTGTTGTTATGATGGTAGGGTGAGCGGTGGCGGCCACGTCGCTACGGATTGCTCCCCCCTTAGAGAGGAAGCTGGCCGGTTTTTATCGGCCGCCTAACTACAACATTGCGCAGTCATTCGAAGTGTAGAGCCAGGTTGTAGAAAAGTACATGTCTTTGCAGTAACAACATCTGCTTTATTTTGACAACCTGAGAGTCGAGAATAGAGCCAGGAGCGTCAGTGCAACGAAAGTGGCAAGAGTGAAAGAAACGAAGGAAAACAGAGAGGAGATCAGCAAGGTGATTGTAATGCTACTTCGCGTGTTTATATGACCGCGGTCTGCGTGGTGGCTGCCACGTCGCTACATATTGCTCTCCCCTTAGAGAGGAAGCTGGCCTGTTTTCATCGGCCGCCTAACTGACACATCGCGCAGTCAATGGAAGTGTAGAGCGAGATTGTAAAAAAGGACACGTCTTTTCAGTAATAACATCTGGTTTAGTCTTACAACCAAAGTCGAAAGTAAAGCCAAGTGTAAGCAGCGCAACGGAAGTGCCAAGAGTGAAAGAAATGAAGAAATAACAGGGAGGAGAGCTACAAGTTGATTGTAATGCTGCTTCGCGGGTTTTTATGACCACAGGGTGCGTGGTGGCGGCCACATCGCTACAGATTGCTCCCACCTTTGCAAAGAAGCTGACCTGTTTGTATCGGCCGCCTAACTGCAACATTGCGCAGTCAATCGAAGTGTGGAGCCAGGTTGTAGAAAAGAACATGTCTTTTCAGTTAACAACATCTGCTTTATTCTGACAACCAGACAGTCGAAAATAGAGCCAGGGGCACGCAGTGCAACGGAAGTGCCAAGAGTGAAAGAAACAATATTTAAACAGAGAGGAGAGCAGCAAGTTGATTGTAATGCTGCTTCGCGTGTTTTCAAACCGCGGGGTGCGCAGTGGTGGCCACGTCGCTACAGATTGCTCCCCCCTTAGAGAGGAAGCTGGCCTGTTTTTATCGGCCGCCTAACTGCAACATTGCGCAGTCAATAGAAGTGTAGAGCCAGGTTGTAAAAAAGGACGTGTCTTTTCAATAATAACATCTGCTTTATTCTGACAACCAGAGAGTCGAAAGTAGAGCCAGGTGCATGCAGTGCAACGGAAGTGGCAAAAGTGAAAGAAACGAAGAAAAAATAAAGAGGAGAGGTACAAGTTGATTGTAATGCTGCTTCGTTTGTTTTTTATGACCACGGGGTGCGTGGTGGTGGCCACGTCACTACAGATTTCTTCCCCCTTAGCGAGGAAGCTGTCCTGTTTTTATCGGCCGCCTAACTGCAACATTGCGCAGTCAATGGAAGTGTAGAGCCAAGTTGTAGAAAAGGATATGTCTTTTCAGTAACAACATCTGCTCTATTCCGACATCCAGAAAGTCGAAAATAGAGCCATGTGCACGCAGTGCAACGAAAGTAGAAAGAGTAAAAAAAACGAACATTTAACAAAGAGGGGAGCAGCAAGTTCAATGTATTGCTGTTTCGCGTGTTTTTATGACGGTGGGGTGAGCGGTGGCGGCCACGTCGCTACAGATTGCTCCTTCCTTACAGAGGAAGCTGTCCTGTTTTTATCGGCCACCTAACTACAACATTGCGCAGTCAATGGAAGTGTAAAGCAAGGTTGTAAAAAAGGACATGTCTTTTCAGTAACAACATCTGCTTTATTCTTACAACCAGAGAGTCGAAAATAGAGCCAGGTGCACGCAGTGCAACGGAAACGCCAAGAGTGAAAGAAACAAAATTTAAACAGAGAGGAGAGCAGCAAGTTGAATGTGATGCTTCTTCGCGGGTTTTTATGACCACAGGGTGCGTGGTGGCGGCCACATCGCATCAGATTGCTGCCCCCTTAGCGAAGAAGCTGACCTATTTGTATCGGCCGCCTAACTGCAACATCCCACACTAAATGGAAATGTAGATCCAGGTTGTAGAAAAGGAGATGTCTTTTAAGTAACAACATCTGCTTTATTTTGACAACCAGAGAGTCGAAAATAGAGCCAGGTGCACTCCGTGCAACGAAAGTGGCAAGAGTGAAAAAAACGAAGGAAAAACAGAGAAGAGAGCTACAAGTTGATTGTAATGCTGCATCGTGTGTTTTTAATACCGCGGGGTGCGCGGTGGCGGCCACGTCGCTATAGACTGCTCCCCCTTAAAAAGGAAGCTGACCTGATTTTATCGGCCGCCTAACTGCAACATTGCGCGGTCAATGGAAGTGTAAAGCAAGGTTGTAGAAAAGGGCATGTCTTTTCAGTAACAACATCTGCTTTATTCAGACAACCAGATGTCAAAAATAAAGCCATGTACACGCAGTGCAACGAAAGTAAAAAGAGTGAAAGAAACGAAGATTTAACACAGAGGAGAGCCGCAAGTGTATTGTAATTCTGCTTCGCCTGTTTTTATGATGGTGGGGTTTTATGATGGATGGGTCAGTAACAAAATCTGCTTTATTCTGACAACCAGAGAGTCCAAAGTAGAGCCAGGTGTACGCAGTGCAACGGAAGTGGCAAGAGTGAAAGAAACGAAGAAAAAACAGAGAGGAAAGAAGCAAGTTTATTGTAATGCTTCTTTGCGTGTTTTTAGACCGCGGGGTGCGCGGTGGCGGCCACGTCACTATAGAGACTGCTCCCCTCTCAGAGAGTAAGGTGGCCTGTTTTTATCGGCCGCCTAGCTGCAACATTTTGCAGTCAATAGAAGTGTAGAGCCAGGTTGTAAAAAAGGACGTCTCTTTTCAATAATAACATCTGCTTTATTCTGACAACCAGACAGTCGAAAGTAGAGCCAGGTGCATGCAGTGCAACGGAAGTGGCAAAAGTGAAAGAAACGAAGGAAAAATAGAGAGGAGAGCTACAAGTTGATTGTAATGCTGCTTTGCTTGTTTTTAAGACCAAGCGGCGCGCGGTGGTGGCCAAGTCGCTACAGATTGCTCCCCCTTTAGAGAGGAAGCTTGCCTGTTTTTATCGGCCGCATAGCTGCAACGTTTCGCAGTCAATGGAAGTGTAAAGCCAGGTTGTAGAAAAGAACATGTCTTTTCAGTAATAACATCTGCTTTATTCTGACAACCAGAGAGTCGAAAATATAGCCAGGTGCTCGCAGTGCAACGAAAGTGGCAAGAGTGAAAGAAACGAAGATTTAACACAGAGGAGAGCAGCAAAATAATTTAAATGCTGCTTCGCGTGTTTTTGTGATGGTAGGGTGAGCGGTGGCGGCCACGTCGCTACAGATTGCTCCCCCCTTAGAGACGAAGCTGGCCTGTTTCTATCGGCCGCCTACCTGCAATAGTGCGCCATTAATGGAAGTGTTGAGCCAGGTTGTAATAAAGGACATGTCTTTTCAGTAACAACATCTGCTTTATTCTGACAAACCAGAGAGTCGAAAATAGAGCCAGGTGCACGCAGTGCAACGGAAGGGACAAGAGTGAAAAAAACAAAGAAAAAACAGAGAGGAGAGCAGCAAGGTGATTGTAATGCTACTTCGCGTGTTTATATGACCATGGTGTTCGTGGTGGCTGCCACGTCACTACAGATTGCTATCCCTTTAGAGAGGAAGCTGGCCTGTTTTCCTCGGCCGCCTATGCAACATTGAGCGGTCTATGGAAGTTTAGAGCCAGGTTGTGGAAATGGACACGTCTTTTCAGTAACAACATCTGCTTTATTCTGACAACCAGAAAGTCGAAAATCTAGCCAGGTGCACGCGGTGCAACGAAAGTGGGAAGAGGGAAAGAAACGAAGTTTAAACAGAGAGTAGAGCTACAAGTTGATTGTAATGCTGCTTCGCGGGTTTTTATGACCACAGGATGCGTGGTGGCGGCCACGTCGCTACAGATTGCTCCCCCCTTATAGAGGAAGCTGGCTTGTTTTTGTCGGCCGCGTAACTGCAACATTCCACACTAAATGGAAATGTAGATACAGGTTGTAGAAAAGGAGATGTCTTTTCAGTAACAACATCTGCTTTATTTTGACAACCAGAGAGTCGAAAATAGAGCCAGGTGCACTCCGTGCAACGAAAGTGGCAAGAGTGAAGAAAACGAAGGAAAAACAGAGAAGAGAGCTACAAGTTGAATGTAATGCTGCATCATGTGTTTTTAATACCGCGGGGTGCGCGGTGGCGGCCACGTCGCTACAGATTGCTCCCCCCTTAGCGAGGAAGCTGGCCTGTTTTTTTGGACCGCCTAACTGCAACACTGCGCAGTCAATGAAAGTGTGGAGCCAGGTTGTAGAAAAGGACATGTCTTTCCAGTAACAACATCTGTTTTATTCTGACAATCAGAGAGTCGAAAGTAGAGCCAGGTGTACGCAGTGCAACGGAAGTGGCTAGAGTGAAAGAAACGAAGGGAAAACAGAGAGGAGAGCAGCAAGTTGGTTGTAATGCTGCTTCGTGTGTTTTTATGACGGTGGGGTGATCGGTGGCAGCCACGTCGCTACAGATTGCTCCTTCTTTTCAGAGAAAGCTGTCCTGTTGTTATCGGCCGCCTAACTACAACATTGCGCAGTCAATGGAAGTGTAAAGCAAGGTTGTAGAAATGGACATGTCTTTTCAGTAACAACATATGCTTTATTCAGACAACCAGAGAGTCGAAAGTAGAGCCAGGTGCATGCAGTGCAAAAGAAGTGGCAAAAGTGAAAGAAACGAAAAAATAGAGAGAGCTACAAGTTGATTGTAATGCTGCTTCGCTTGTTTTTTAGACCACGGGGTGCGCGGTGGCGGCCAGGTCGCTGCAGATTGCTCCCCCTTAGCGAGGAAACTGGCATGTTTTCATCGGCCGTCTAGCTGCAACATTTTGCAGTCAATGGAAGTGTAAAACAAGGTTGTAAAAAAGGACATGTCTTTTCAGTAACAACATCTGCTTTATTCTTACAACCAGAGAGTCGAAAATAGAGCCAGGGGCACGCAGTGCAGTGGAAGTGCCAAAAGTGAAAGAAACAAAATTTAAACAGAGGAGAGCAGCAAGTTGATTGTAATGCTGCTTCGCGTGTTTTAGGGGCGAAGCTCCTTAGGGCGTGGGCTGTGCGTCCCCTGTAGCCTGTATGTAGCCACCTCTAGTTTAGTTCTTGCAGTGTTCACTAGATGGTGGTACCGTCCCCTGTATGTAGCCAACTCTAGTTTAGTTCTTGTAGTGTTCACTAGATGGCGGTACCGTCTCCTGTATGTAGCCACCTCTCGTTTAGTTCTTGTAGTGTTTACTAGATGGTGGTACTTGTAGCTAACGATGAAAAGATGCGAGATGTTATAAACTAGAAAGCGGTACTTGTAGTTGATGAAAGGCGCGAGATCTTATAAAATAGGAATGATGTCACATATGGCGCGTGTCATTGGTTGAAGGCAATCGTTCGATTTAGTGCGGCGACGTACGCTAGGGGGAGCGATGTAATAAAATCGAGTGGGCAAAATGTACAGAGGATTCATGGTTCACCAGGTTTTCCTCCGGAGCTTCGCCCACTCATCATCATTCACTTAGTGGATATGGCGGAATTTTTTCAAACCGCGGGGTGCGCAGTGGTGGCCACGTCGCTACAGATTGCTCCCCCTTAGCGAGGAAACTGGCATGTTTTCATCGGCCGTCTAGCTGCAACATTTTGCAGTCAACGGAAGTGTAGAGCTAGGTTGTTGAAAAGAACATGTCTTTCAGTAACAACATCTGCTTTATTCAGACAACCAGAGAGTCAAAATTAGAGCCAGGTGCACGCAGTGCAACGAAAGTGGCAAGAGTGAAAGAAACAAAAGAAATACAGAAAGGAGAGCTGTAGGTTGATTGTGATGCTGCTTCGTGTGTTTTTATGACGACGGGGTGCATGGTGGTGGCCACGTCACTACAGATTTTTTCCCCCTTAGCGAAGAAGCTGTCCTGTTTTTATCGGCCGCCTAACTGCAACGTTGCGCAGTCAATGGAAGTGTAAAGCAAGGTTGTAGAAAAGGACATGTCTTTTCACTAACAACATCTGCTTTATTCTGACAACCAGAAAGTCGAAAATAGAGCCATGTGCACCCAAAGCAACGAAAGTAGAAGAGTGAAAGAAACGAAGATTTAACACAGAGGAGAGCAGCAAGTTGATTGTAATGCTGCTTCGCGTGTTTTCATGATGGTGGGGTCAGTAACAACATCTGCTTTATTCTGACAACCAGAGAGTCCAAAGAAGAGCCAGGTGTACGCAGTGCAACGGAAGTGACAAGAGTGAAAGAAACGAAATTTAAACAGAGAGGAGAGCTACAAGTTGATTGTAATGCTGCTTCTTGTGTTTTTATGACCGCCGGGTGCGCGGTGGCCGCAACGTCGCTACAGATTGCTCCCCCCTTAGCGAGGAAGCTGGCCTTTTTTTTTAGACCGGCAAACTTCAACACTGCGCCGTCAATAGAAGTGTGGAGCCAGGTTGTAGAAAAGGACATGTCTTTTCAGTAACAACATCTGTTTTACTCTGACGATCACCGACCCGAAAATAGAGCCAGGTGCACGCAGTGCAACGGAAGTGCCAGAGTGAAAGAAACAAAATTTAAACAGAGAGGGGACCAGCAAGTTGATTGTAATGCTGCTTCACGTGTTTTTTAAACCGCGGAGTGCGCAGTGGCGGCCACGTCGCTACAGACTGCTCCCCCCTTAGAAAGGAAGCTGACGTGTTTTTATCGGCCGCCTAAGTGCAACATTGCGCAGTCAATGGAAGTGTAAAGAAAGGTTGTAGAAAAGGACATCTCTTTTCAGTAACAACATATGGTTTATTCTGACAACCAGAGAGTCAAAGTAGAGCCATGTGCACGCAGTGCAATGAAAGTAAAACAAGTGAAAGAAACGAAGAATAAACTGATAGGAGAGCAGCAAGTTGATTTTAATGCTGCTGCGCATATTTTTATGACCGCGGGGTGCGCGGTGGCGGCCACGTCGCTACAGATTGCTCCTCTTTTAGCGCGGAAGCTGGCCTGTTTTATCGGCCGCCTAACTGCAACATTTTGCAGTCAATGGAAGTGTAGAGCCAAGTTGTAGAAAAGGATATGTCTTTTTAGTAACAACATCTGCTTTATTCTGACAACCAGAAAGTCGAAAATAGAGCCATGTGCACGCAGTGCAACGAAAGTAAAAAGAGTGAAAGAAACGAACGTTTAACACAGAGGAGAGCAGCAAGTGTATTGTAATTCTGCTTCGCCTGTTTTTATGATGGTGGGTTTTATGATGGATGGGTCAGTAACAAAATCTGCTTTATTCTGGCAACCAGAGAGTCCAAAGTAGAGCCAGGTGTACGCAGTGCAACGGAAGTGGCAAGAGTGAAAGAAACGAAGAAAAAACAGAGAGGAAAGAAGCAAGTTTATTGTAATGCTTCTTTGCGTGTTTTTAGACCGCGGGGTGCGCGGTAGTGGCCACGTCACTAGAGACTGCTCCCCCCTTAGAGAGTAAGCTGGCCTGTTTTTATCGGCCACCTAACTGTAACATCGCGCAGTCAATGGAGGTGTAGAGCCAGGTTGTAGAAAAGGACTTGTCTTTTCAGTAACAACATCTGCTGTATTCAGACAACCAGAGAGTCGAAAGTAGAGCCAGGTGCATGCAGTGCAACGGAAGTGGCGAGAGTTAAAGAAACGAAGGAAAAATAGAGAGGAGAGCTACAAGTTGATTGTAGTGCTGCTTCGCTTGTTTTTCAGACCACGCGGTGCGCGGTGGCGGCCAAGTCGCTACAGATTGCTCCCCCTTTAGAGAGGAAGCTTGCCTGTTTTTATCGGCCGCATAGCTGCAACGTTTCGCAGTCAATGGAAGTGTAAAGCCAGGTTGTAGAAAAGAACATGTCTTTTCAGTAATAACATCTGCTTTATTCTGACAACCAGAGAGTCGAAAATATAGCCAGGTGCTCGCAGTGCAACGAAAGTGGCAAGAGTGAAAGAAACGAAGATTTAACACAGTTGAGAGCAGCAAAATAATTTAAATGCTGCTTCGCGTGTTTTTGTGATGGTAGGGTGAGCGGTGGCGGCCACGTCGCTACAGATTGCTCCCCCCTTAGAGACGAAGCTGGCCTGTTTCTATCGGCCGCCTACCTGCAATAGTGCGCCATTAATGGAAGTGTTGAGCCAGGTTGTAATAAAGGACATGTCTTTTCAGTAACAACATCTGCTTTATTCTGACAAACCAGAGAGTCGAAAATAGAGCCAGGTGCACGCAGTGCAACGGAAGGGACAAGAGTGAAAAAAACAAAGAAAAAACAGAGAGGAGAGCAGCAAGGTGATTGTAATGCTGCTTCGCGGGTTTTTATGACCACAGGATGCGTGGTGGCGGCCACGTCGCTACAGATTGCTCCCCCCTTATAGAGGAAGCTGGCCTGTTTTTGTCGGCCGCCTAACTGCAACATTCCACACTAAATGGAAATGTAGATACAGGTTGTAGAAAAGGAGATGTCTTTTCAGTAACAACATCTGCTTTATTTTGACAACCAGAGAGTCGAAAATAGAGCCAGGTGCACTCCGTGCAACGAAAGTGGCAAGAGTGAAGAAAACGAAGGAAAAACAGAGAAGAGAGCTACAAGTTGAATGTAATGCTGCATCATGTGTTTTTAATACCGCGGGGTGCGCGGTGGCGGCCACGTCGCTACAGATTGCTCCCCCCTTAGCGAGGAAGCTGGCCTGTTTTTTTGGACCGCCTAACTGCAACACTGCGCAGTCAATGAAAGTGTGGAGCCAGGTTGTAGAAAAGGACATGTCTTTCCAGTAACAACATCTGTTTTATTCTGACAATCAGAAACGCGAAAATTGAGGCAGGTGCACGCAGTGCAACAGAAGACCCAAGAGTCAAAGAAACGAAAAAAAAACAGAGAGGAAATAAGCAAGTTTATTGTAATGCTGCTTTGCGTGTTTTTTAGACCGCGGGGTGCGCGGTTGCGGCCACGTCAATACAGACTGCTCGCCAGTTAGAGAGGAAGCTGGCCTGTTTTAATCGGCGGCCTAGCTGCAACATTTCGCAGTCAATGGAAGTGTTGAGCCAAGTTGTAGAAAAAGACATGTCTTTTCAGTAACAATATCTGCTTTAATCTGACAACCAGAGAGTCGAAAGTAGAGCCAGGTGTACGCAGTGCAACGGAAGTGGCTAGAGTGAAAGAAACGAAGGGAAAACAGAGAGGAGAGCAGCAAGTTGGTTGTAATGCTGCTTCGTGTGTTTTTATGACGGTGGGGTGATCGGTGGCAGCCACGTCGCTACAGATTGCTCCTTCTTTACAGAGAAAGCTGTCCTGTTGTTATCGGCCGCCTAACTACAACATTGCGCAGTAGATGGAAGTGTAAAGCAAGGTTGTAGAAATGGACATGTCTTTTCAGTAACAACATATGCTTTATTCAGACAACCAGAAAGTCGAAGTTAGAGCCATGTGCACGCAGTGCAACAAAAGTAATAAGAGTGAAAGAAACGAAGATTGAACAGAGAGGAGAGCAAAAAGTTGATTGTAATGCTGCTTCGCGTGTTTTTATGACGGTGGGGTGACCGGTGGCGGCCACGTCGCTACAGATTGCTCCTCCCTTAGAGAGGAAGCTGGCCGGTTTTTATCGGCCGCCGAACTACAAAATTGCGCAGTCAATCGAAGTGTAGAGCCAGGTTGTAGAAAAGTAAATGTCTTTTCAGTAACAACATCTGCTTTATTCTGACAACCAGAGAGTCGAAAGTAGAGCCAGGTGCATGCAGTGCAAAAGAAGTGGCAAAAGTGAAAGAAACGAAAAAATAGACAGAGCTACAAGTTGATTGTAATGCTGCTTCGCTTGTTTTTGAGACCACGGGGTGCGCGGTGGCGGCCAGGTCGCTGCAGATTGCTCCTCCATTAGTGAGAAAGCTGGCCTGTTTTTATCAGCCGCCTAACTGCGACATTGAGCAGACAATGGAAGTGTAGAGCCAAGTTGTAGAAAAGGATATGTCTTTTTAGTAACAACATCTGCTTTATTCTGACAACCAGAAAGTCGAAAATAGAGCCCTGTGCACGCAGTGCAACGAAAGTAAAAAGAGTGAAAGAAACGAAGATTTAACACAGAGGAGAGCAGCAAGTTGATTGTAATGCTGCTTCGCGTGTTTTTATGACGGTGGGGTGAGCGGTGGCGGCCACGTCGCTACAGATTGCTCTTTCCTTACAGAGGAAGCTGTCCTGTTTTTATCGGTAGCCTTACTACAACATTGCTCAGTCAATGGAAGTGTAAAACAAGGTTGTAAAAAAGGACTTGTCTTTTCAGTAACAACATCTGCTTTATTCTTACAACCAGAGAGTCGAAAATAGAGCCAGGGGCACGCAGTGCAGTGGAAGTGCCAAAAGTGAAAGAAACAAAATTTAAACAGAGGAGAGCAGCAAGTTGATTGTAATGCTGCTTCGCGTGTTTTAGGGGCGAAGCTCCTTAGGGCGTGGGCTGTGCGTCCCCTGTAGCCTGTATGTAGCCACCTCTAGTTTAGTTCTTGCAGTGTTCACTAGATGGTGGTACCGTCCCCTGTATGTAGCCAAGTCTAGTTTAGTTCTTGTAGTGTTCACTAGATGGCGGTACCGTCTCCTGTATGTAGCCACCTCTCGTTTAGTTCTTGTAGTGTTTACTAGATGGTGGTACTTGTAGCTAACGATGAAAAGATGCGAGATGTTATAAACTAGAAAGCGGTACTTGTAGTTGATGAAAGGCGCGAGATCTTATAAAATAGGAATGATGTCACATATGGCGCGTGTCATTGGTTGAAGGCAATCGTTCGATTTAGTGCGGCGACGTACGCTAGGGGGAGCGATGTAATAAAATCGAGTGGGCAAAATGTACAGAGGATTCATGGTTCACCAGGTTTTCCTACGGAGCTTCGCCCACTCATCATCATTCACTTAGTGGATATGGCGGAATTTTTTCAAACCGCGGGGTGCGCAGTGGTGGCCACGTCGCTACAGATTGCTCCCCCTTAGCGAGGAAGCTGGCATGTTTTTATCGGCCGTCTAGCTGCAACATTTTGCAGTCAATGGAAGTGTAGAGCTAGGTTGTAGAAAAGAACATGTCTTTTCAGTAACAACATCTGCTTTATTCTGACAACCAGAGAGTCAAAATTAGAGCCAGGTGCACGCAGTGCAACGAAAGTGGCAAGAGTGAAAGAAACAAAAGAAATACAGAAAGGAGAGCTGTAGGTTGATTGTGATGCTGCTTCGTGTGTTTTTATGACGACGGGGTGCATGGTGGTGGCCACGTCACTACAGATTTTTTCCCCCTTAGCGAAGAAGCTGTCCTGTTTTTATCGGCCGCCTAACTGCAACATTGCGCAGTCAATGGAAGTGTAAAACAAGGTTGTAGAAAAGGACATGTCTTTTCACTAACAACATCTGCTTTATTCTGACAACCAGAAAGTCGAAAATAGAGCCATGTGCACCCAAAGCAACGAAAGTAGAAGAGTGAAAGAAACGAAGATTTAACACAGAGGAGAGCAGCAAGTTGATTGTAATGCTGCTTCGCGTGTTTTTATGATGGTGGGGTCAGTAACAACATCTGCTTTATTCTGACAACCAGAGAGTCCAAAGAAGAGCCAGGTGTACGCAGTGCAACGGAAGTGACAAGAGTGAAAGAAACGAAATTTAAACAGAGAGAAGAGCTACAAGTTGATTGTAATGCTGCTTCTTGTGTTTTTTTGACCGCCGGGTGCGCGGTGGCCGCCACGTCGCTACAGATTGCTCCCCCCTTACGAGGAAGCTGGCCTTTTTTTTAGACCGGCAAACTTCAACACTGCGCCGTCAATAGAAGTGTGGAGCCAGGTTGTAGAAAAGGACATGTCTCTTCAGTAACAACATCTGTTTTACTCTGACGATCACCGACCCGAAAATAGAGCCAGGTGCACGCAGTGCAACGGAAGTGCCAGAGTGAAAGAAACAAAATTTAAACAGAGAGGAGACCAGCAAGTTGATTGTAATGCTGCTTCACGTGTTTTTTAAACCGCGGAGTGCGCAGTGGCGGCCACGTCGCTACAAACTGCTCCCCCCTTAGAAAGGAAGCTGACGTGTTTTTATCGGCCGCCTAAGTGCAACATTGCGCAGTCAATGGAAGTGTAAAGAAAGGTTGTAGAAAAGGACATCTCTTTTCAGTAACAACACATGGTTTATTCTGACAACCAGAGAGTCAAAATAGAGCCATGTGCACGCAGTGCAATGAAAGTAAAACGAGTGAAAGAAACGAAGAATAAACTGATAGGAGAGCAGCAAGTTGATTTTAATGCTGCTGCGCATATTTTTATGACCGCGGGGTGCGCGGTGGCGGCCACGTCGCTACAGATTGCTCCTCTATTAGCGCGGAAGCTGGCCTGTTTTATCGGCCGCCTAACTGCAACATTTTGCAGTCAATGGAAGTGTAGAGCCAAGTTGTAGAAAAGGATATGTCTTTTTAGTAACAACATCTGCTTTATTCTGACAACCAGAAAGTCGAAAATAGAGCCATGTGCACGCAGTGCAACGAAAGTAAAAAGAGTGAAAGAAACGAAGGTTTAACACAGAGGAGAGCAGCAAGTTGATTGTAATGCTGCTTCGCGTGTTTTTATGACGGTGAAGTGAGCGGTGGCGGCCACGTCGCTACAGATTGCTCTTTCCTTACAGAGGAAGCTGTCCTGTTTTTATCGGTAGCCTTACTACAACATTGCGCAGTCAATGGAAGTGTGAAACAAGGTTGTAAAAAAGGACATGTCTTTTCAGTAACAACATCTGCTTTATTCTTACAACCAGAGAGTCGAAAATAGAGCCAGGGGCACGCAGTGCAGTGGAAGTGCCAAGAGTGAAAGAAACAAAATTTAAACAGAGGAGAGCAGCAAGTTGATTGTAATGCTGCTTCGCGTGTTTTAGGGGCGAAGCTCCTTAGGGCGTGGGCTGTGCGTCCCCTGTAGCCTGTATGTAGCCACCTCTAGTTTAGTTCTTGCAGTGTTCACTAGATGGTGGTACCGTCCCCTGTATGTAGCCACCTCTAGTTTAGTTCTTGCAGTGTTCACTAGATGGCGGTACCGTCTCCTGTATGTAGCCACCTCTAGTTTAGTTCTTGTAGTGTTCACTAGATGGTGGTACTTGTAGCTAACGATGAAAAGATGCGAGATGTTATAAACTAGAAAGCGGTACTTGTGGTTGATGAAAGGCGCGAGATCTTATAAAATAGGAATGATGTCACATATGGCGCGTGTCATTTGTTGAAGGCAATCGTTCGATTTAGTGCGGCGACGTACGCTAGGGGGAGCGATGTAATAAAATCGAGTGGGCAAAATGTACAGAGGATTCATGGTTCACCAGGTTTTCCTCCGGAGCTTCGCCCACTCATCATCATTCACTTAGTGGATATGGCGGAATTTTTTCAAACCGCGGGGTGCGCAGTGGTGGCCACGTCGCTACAGATTGCTCCCCCTTAGCGAGGAAGCTGGCATGTTTTTATCGGCCGTCTAGCTGCAACATTTTGCAGTCAATGGAAGTGTAGAGCTAGGTTGTAGAAAAGAACATGTCTTTTCAGTAACAACATCTGCTTTATTCTGACAACCAGAGAGTCAAAATTAGAGCCAGGTGCACGCAGTGCAACGAAAGTGGCAAGAGTGAAAGAAACAAAAGAAATACAGAAAGGAGAGCTGTAGGTTGATTGTGATGCTGCTTCGTGTGTTTTTATGACGACGGGGTGCATGGTGGTGGCCACGTCACTACAGATTTTTTCCCCCTTAGCGAAGAAGCTGTCCTGTTTTTATCGGCCGCCTAACTGCAACATTGCGCAGTCAATGGAAGTGTAAATCAAGGTTGTAGAAAAGGACATGTCTTTTCACTAACAACATCTGCTTTATTCTGACAACCAGAAAGTCAAAAATAGAGCCATGTGCACCCAAAGCAACGAAAGTAGAAGAGTGAAAGAAACGAAGATTTAACACAGAGGAGAGCAGCAAGTTGATTGTAATGCTGCTTCGCGTGTTTTTATGATGGTGGGGTCAGTAACAACATCTGCTTTATTCTGACAACCAGAGAGTCCAAAGAAGAGCCAGGTGTACGCAGTGCAACGGAAGTGACAAGAGTGAAAGAAACGAAATTTAAACAGAGAGAAGAGCTACAAGTTGATTGTAATGCTGCTTCTTGTGTTTTTTTGACCGCCGGGTGCGCGGTGGCCGCCACGTCGCTACAGATTGCTCCCCCCTTACGAGGAAGCTGGCCTTTTTTTTAGACCGGCAAACTTCAACACTGCGCCGTCAATAGAAGTGTGGAGCCAGGTTGTAGAAAAGGACATGTCTCTTCAGTAACAACATCTGTTTTACTCTGACGATCACCGACCCGAAAATAGAGCCAGGTGCACGCAGTGCAACGGAAGTGCCAGAGTGAAAGAAACAAAATTTAAACAGAGAGGAGACCAGCAAGTTGATTGTAATGCTGCTTCACGTGTTTTTTAAACCGCGGAGTGCGCAGTGGCGGCCACGTCGCTACAAACTGCTCCCCCCTTAGAAAGGAAGCTGACGTGTTTTTATCGGCCGCCTAAGTGCAACATTGCGCAGTCAATGGAAGTGTAAAGAAAGGTTGTAGAAAAGGACATCTCTTTTCAGTAACAACACATGGTTTATTCTGACAACCAGAGAGTCAAAATAGAGCCATGTGCACGCAGTGCAATGAAAGTAAAACGAGTGAAAGAAACGAAGAATAAACTGATAGGAGAGCAGCAAGTTGATTTTAATGCTGCTGCGCATATTTTTATGACCGCGGGGTGTGCGGTGGCGGCCACGTCGCTACAGATTGCTCCTCTATTAGCGCGGAAGCTGGCCTGTTTTATCGGCCGCCTAACTGCAACATTTTGCAGTCAATGGAAGTGTAAAGCAAGATTGTAGAAAAGGATATATCTTTTCAGTAACAACATCTGCTTTATTCTGACAACCAGAAAGTCGAAAATAAAGCCATGTGCACGCAGTGCAACGAAAGTAAAAAGAGTGAAAGAAACGAAGATTTACCACAGAGGAGAGCAGCAAGTTGATTGTAATTCTGCTTCACCTGTTTTTATGATGGTGGGGTTTTATAATGGTGGGGTCAGTAACAACATCTGCTTTATTCTGACAACCAGAGGGTCCAAAGTAGAGCAGGGTGTACGCGGTGCAACGGAAGTGGCAAGAGTGAATGAAACGAAGAAAAAACAGAGAGGAAAGAAGCAAGTTGAGTGTAATGCTGCTTTGCGTGTTTTTAGACCGTGGGGTGCGCGGTAGTGGCCACGTCACTTGAGACTGCTCCCCCCTTAGAGAGTAAGGTGGCCTGTTTTTCTCGGCCACCTAACTGTAACATCGCGCAGTCAATGGAGGTGTAGAGCCAGGTTGTAGAAAAGGACTTGTCTTTTCAGTAACAACATCTGCCGTATTCAGACAACCAGAGAGTCGAAAGTAGAGCCAGGTGCATGCAGTGCAACAGAAGTGGCAAGAGTGAAAGAAACGAAAAAAAATAGAGAGAGCTACAAGTTGACTGTAATGCTGCTTCGCTTGTTTTTTAGACCACGGGGTGCGCGGTGGCGGCCACGTCGCTGCAGATTGCTCCTCCATTAGTGAGAAAGCTGGCCTGTTTTTATCAGCCGCCTAACTGCGACATTGCGCAGTCAATGGAAGTGTAGAGCCAAGTTGTAGAAAAGGATATGTCTTTTTAGTAACAACATCTGCTTTATTCTGACAACCAGAAAGTCGAAAATAGAGCCATGTGCACGCAGTGCAACGAAAGTAAAAAGAGTGAAAGAAACGAAGATTTAACACAGAGTAGAGCAGCAAGTTGATTGTAATGCTGCTTCGCGTGTTTTTATGACGGTGGGGTGAGCGGTGGCGGCCACGTCGCTACAGATTGCTCTTTCCTTACAGAGGAAGCTTTCCTGTTTTTATCGGTAGCCTTACTACAACATTGCTCAGTCAATGGAAGTGTGAAACAAGGTTGTAAAAAAGGACATGTCTTTTCAGTAACAACATCTGCTTTATTCTGACAACCAGAGAGTCGAAAATAGAGCCAGGGGCACGCAGTGCAGTGGAAGTGCCAAACGTGAAAGAAACAAAATTTAAAGAGAGGAGAGCAGCAAGTTGATTGTAATGCTGCTTCGCGTGTTTTAGGGGCGAAGCTCCTTAGGGCGTGGGCTGTGCGTCCCCTGTAGCCTGTATGTAGCCACCTCTAGTTTAGTTCTTGCAGTGTTCACTAGATGGTGGTACCGTCCCCTGTATGTAGCCACCTCTAGTTTAGTTCTTGTAGTGTTTACTAGATGGCGGTACCGTCTCCTGTATGTAGCCACCTCTCGTTTAGTTCTTGTAGTGTTTACTAGATGGTGGTACTTGTAGCTAACGATGAAAAGATGCGAGATGTTATAAACTAGAAAGCGGTACTTGTAGTTGATGAAAGGCGCGAGATCTTATAAAATAGGAACGATGTCACATATGGCGCGTGTCATTGGTTGAAGGCAATCGTTCGATTTAGTGCGGCGACGTACGCTAGGGGGAGCGATGTAATAAAATCGAGTGGGCAAAATGTACAGAGGATTCATGGTTCACCAGGTTTTCCTCCGGAGCTTCGCCCACTCATCATCATTCACTTAGTGGATATGGCGGAATTTTTTCAAACCGCGGGGTGCGCAGTGGTGGCCACGTCGCTACAGATTGCTCATCCTTAGCGAGGAAGCTGGCATGTTTTTATCGGCCGTCTAGCTGCAACATTTTGCAGTCAATGGAAGTGTAGAGCTAGGTTGTAGAAAAGAACATGTCTTTTCAGTAACAACATCTGCTTTATTCTGACAACCAGAGAGTCAAAATTAGAGCCAGGTGCACGCAGTGCAACGAAAGTGGCAAGAGTGAAAGAAACAAAAGAAATACAGAAAGGAGAGCTGTAGGTTGATTGTGATGCTGCTTCGTGTGTTTTTATGACGACGGGGTGCATGGTGGTGGCCACGTCACTACAGATTTTTTCCCCCTTAGCGAAGAGGCTGTCCTGTTTTTATCGGCCGCCTAACTGCAACATTGCGCAGTCAATGGAAGTGTAAAGCATGGTTGTAGAAAAGGACTTGTCTTTTCACTAACAACATCTGCTTTATTCTGACAACCAGAAGGTCGCAAATAGAGCCATGTGCACCCAAAGCAACGAAAGTAGAAGAGTGAAAGAAACGAAGATTTAACACAGAGGAGAGCAGCAAGTTGATTGTAATGCTGCTTCGCGTGTTTTTATGATGGTGGGGTCAGTAACAACATCTGCTTTATTCTGACAACCAGAGAGTCCAAAGAAGAGCCAGGTGTACGCAGTGCAACGGAAGTGACAAGAGTGAAAGAAACGAAATTTAAACAGAGAGAAGAGCTACAAGTTGATTGTAATGCTGCTTCTTGTGTTTTTTTGACCGCCGGGTGCGCGGTGGCCGCCACGTCGCTACAGATTGCTCCCCCCTTAGCGAGGAAGCTGGCCTTTTTTTTAGACCGGCAAACTTCAACACTGCGCCGTCAATAGAAGTGTGGAGCCAGGTTGTAGAAAAGGACATGTCTTTTCAGTAACAACATCTGTTTTACTCTGACAATCACCGACCCGAAAATAGAGCCAGGTGCACGCAGTGCAACGGAAGTGCCAGAGTGAAAGAAACAAAATTTAAACAGAGAGGAGACCAGCAAGTTGATTGTAATGCTGCTTCACGTGTTTTTTAAACCGCGGAGTGCGCAGTGGCGGCCACGTCGCTACAGACTGCTCCCCCCTTAGAAAGGAAGCTGACGTGTTTTTATCGGCCGCCTAAGTGCAACATTGAGCAGTCAATGAAAGTGTAAAGAAAGGTTGTAGAAAAGGACATCTCTTTTCAGTAACAACATATGGTTTATTCTGACAACCAGAGAGTCAAAATAGAGCCATGTGCACGCAGTGCAATGAAAGTAAAACGAGTGAAAGAAACGAAGAATAAACTGATAGGAGAGCAGCAAGTTGATTTTAATGCTGCTGCGCATATTTTTATGACCGCGGGGTGCGCGGTGGCGGCCACGTCGCTACAGATTGCTCCTCTATTAGCGCGGAAGCTGGCCTGTTTTATCGGCCGCCTAACTGCAACATTTTGCAGTCAATGGAAGTGTAGAGCCAAGTTGTAGAAAAGGATATGTCTTTTTAGTAACAACATCTGCTTTATTCTGACAACCAGAAAGTCGAAAATAGAGCCATGTGCACGCAGTGCAACGAAAGTAAAAAGAGTGAAAGAAACGAAGGTTTAACACAGAGGAGAGCAGCAAGTTGATTGTAATGCTGCTTCGCGTGTTTTTATGACGGTGAAGTGAGCGGTGGCGGCCACGTCGCTACAGATTGCTCTTTCCTTACAGAGGAAGCTGTCCTGTTTTTATCGGTAGCCTTACTACAACATTGCGCAGTCAATGGAAGTGTGAAACAAGGTTGTAAAAAAGGACATGTCTTTTCAGTAACAACATCTGCTTTATTCTTACAACCAGAGAGTCGAAAATAGAGCCAGGGGCACGCAGTGCAGTGGAAGTGCCAAGAGTGAAAGAAACAAAATTTAAACAGAGGAGAGCAGCAAGTTGATTGTAATGCTGCTTCGCGTGTTTTAGGGGCGAAGCTCCTTAGGGCGTGGGCTGTGCGTCCCCTGTAGCCTGTATGTAGCCACCTCTAGTTTAGTTCTTGCAGTGTTCACTAGATGGTGGTACCGTCCCCTGTATGTAGCCACCTCTAGTTTAGTTCTTGCAGTGTTCACTAGATGGCGGTACCGTCTTCTGTATGTAGCCACCTCTCGTTTAGTTCTTGTAGTGTTCACTAGATGGTGGTACTTGTAGCTAACGATGAAAAGATGCGAGATGTTATAAACTAGAAAGCGGTACTTGTGGTTGATGAAAGGCGCGAGATCTTATAAAATAGGAATGATGTCACATATGGCGCGTGTCATTTGTTGAAGGCAATCGTTCGATTTAGTGCGGCGACGTACGCTAGGGGGAGCGATGTAATAAAATCGAGTGGGCAAAATGTACAGAGGATTCATGGTTCACCAGGTTTTCCTCCGGAGCTTCGCCCACTCATCATCATTCACTTAGTGGATATGGCGGAATTTTTTCAAACCGCGGGGTGCGCAGTGGTGGCCACGTCGCTACAGATTGCTCCCCCTTAGCGAGGAAGCTGGCATGTTTTTATCGGCCGTCTAGCTGCAACATTTTGCAGTCAATGGAAGTGTAGAGCTAGGTTGTAGAAAAGAACATGTCTTTTCAGTAACAACATCTGCTTTATTCTGACAACCAGAGAGTCAAAATTAGAGCCAGGTGCACGCAGTGCAACGAAAGTGGCAAGAGTGAAAGAAACAAAAGAAATACAGAAAGGAGAGCTGTAGGTTGATTGTGATGCTGCTTCGTGTGTTTTTATGACGACGGGGTGCATGGTGGTGGCCACGTCACTACAGATTTTTTCCCCCTTAGCGAAGAAGCTGTCCTGTTTTTATCGGCCGCCTAACTGCAACATTGCGCAGTCAATGGAAGTGTAAAACAAGGTTGTAGAAAAGGACATGTCTTTTCACTAACAACATCTGCTTTATTCTGACAACCAGAAAGTCGAAAATAGAGCCATGTGCACCCAAAGCAACGAAAGTAGAAGAGTGAAAGAAACGAAGATTTAACACAGAGGAGAGCAGCAAGTTGATTGTAATGCTGCTTCGCGTGTTTTTATGATGGTGGGGTCAGTAACAACATCTGCTTTATTCTGACAACCAGAGAGTCCAAAGAAGAGCCAGGTGTACGCAGTGCAACGGAAGTGACAAGAGTGAAAGAAACGAAATTTAAACAGAGAGAAGAGCTACAAGTTGATTGTAATGCTGCTTCTTGTGTTTTTTTGACCGCCGGGTGCGCGGTGGCCGCCACGTCGCTACAGATTGCTCCCCCCTTACGAGGAAGCTGGCCTTTTTTTTAGACCGGCAAACTTCAACACTGCGCCGTCAATAGAAGTGTGGAGCCAGGTTGTAGAAAAGGACATGTCTCTTCAGTAACAACATCTGCTTTACTCTGACGATCACCGACCCGAAAATAGAGCCAGGTGCACGCAGTGCAACGGAAGTGCCAGAGTGAAAGAAACAAAATTTAAACAGAGAGGAGACCAGCAAGTTGATTGTAATGCTGCTTCACGTGTTTTTTAAACCGTGGAGTGCGCAGTGGCGGCCACGTCGCTACAAACTGCTCCCCCCTTAGAAAGGAAGCTGACGTGTTTTTATCGGCCGCCTAAGTGCAACATTGCGCAGTCAATGGAAGTGTAAAGAAAGGTTGTAGAAAAGGACATCCCTTTTCACTAACAACATATGGTTTATTCTGACAACCAGAGAGTCAAAATAGAGCCATGTGCACGCAGTGCAATGAAAGTAAAACGAGTGAAAGAAACGAAGAATAAACTGATAGGAGAGCAGCAAGTTGATTTTAATGCTGCTGCGCATATTTTTATGACCGCGGGGTGCGCGGTGGCGGCCACGTCGCTACAGATTGCTCCTCTATTAGCGCGGAAGCTGGCCTGTTTTATCGGCCGCCTAACTGCAACATTTTGCAGTCAATGGAAGTTTAGAGCCAAGTTGTAGAAAAGGATATGTCTTTTTAGTAACAACATCTGCTTTATTCTGACAACCAGAAAGTCGAAAATAGAGCCATGTGCACGCAGTGCAACGAAAGTAAAAAGAGTGAAAGAAACGAAGGTTTAACACAGAGGAGAGCAGCAAGTTGATTGTAATGCTGCTTCGCGTGTTTTTATGACGGTGAAGTGAGCGGTGGCGGCCACGTCGCTACAGATTGCTCTTTCCTTACAGAGGAAGCTGTCCTGTTTTTATCGGTAGCCTTACTACAACATTGCGCAGTCAATGGAAGTGTGAAACAAGGTTGTAAAAAAGGACATGTCTTTTCAGTAACAACATCTGCTTTATTCTTACAACCAGAGAGTCGAAAATAGAGCCAGGGGCACGCAGTGCAGTGGAAGTGCCAAGAGTGAAAGAAACAAAATTTAAACAGAGGAGAGCAGCAAGTTGATTGTAATGCTGCTTCGCGTGTTTTAGGGGCGAAGCTCCTTAGGGCGTGGGCTGTGCGTCCCCTGTAGCCTGTATGTAGCCACCTCTAGTTTAGTTCTTGCAGTGTTCACTAGATGGTGGTACCGTCCCCTGTATGTAGCCACCTCTAGTTTAGTTCTTGCAGTGTTCACTAGATGGCGGTACCGTCTCCTGTATGTAGCCACCTCTCGTTTAGTTCTTGTAGTGTTCACTAGATGGTGGTACTTGTAGCTAAAGACGAAAAGATGCGAGATGTTATAAACTAGAAAGCGGTACTTGTAGTTGATGAAAGGCGCGAGATCTTATAAAATAGGAATGATGTCACATATGGCGCGTGTCATTGGTTGAAGGCAATCGTTCGATTTAGTGCGGCGACGTACGCTAGGGGGAGCGATGTAATAAAATCGAGTGGGCAAAATGTACAGAGGATTCATGGTTCACCAGGTTTTCCTCCGGAGCTTCGCCCACTCATCATCATTCACTTAGTGGATATGGCGGAATTTTTTCAAACCGCGGGGTGCGCAGTGGTGGCCACGTCGCTACAGATTGCTCCCCCTTAGCGAGGAAGCTGGCATGTTTTTATCGGCCGTCTAGCTGCAACATTTTGCAGTCAATGGAAGTGTAGAGCTAGGTTGTAGAAAAGAACATGTCTTTTCAGTAACAACATCTGCTTTATTCTGACAACCAGAGAGTCAAAATTAGAGCCAGGTGCACGCAGTGCAACGAAAGTGGCAAGAGTGAAAGAAAGAAAAGAAATACAGAAAGGAGAGCTGTAGGTTGATTGTGATGCTGCTTCGTGTGTTTTTATGACGACGGGGTGCATGGTGGTGGCCACGTCACTACAGATTTTTTCCCCCTTAGCGAAGAAGCTGTCCTGTTTTTATCGGCCGCCTAACTGCAACATTGCGCAGTCAATGGAAGTGTAAAACAAGGTTGTAGAAAAGGACATGTCTTTTCACTAACAACATCTGCTTTATTCTGACAACCAGAAAGTCGAAAATAGAGCCATGTGCACCCAAAGCAACGAAAGTAGAAGAGTGAAAGAAACGAAGATTTAACACAGAGGAGAGCAGCAAGTTGATTGTAATGCTGCTTCGCGTGTTTTTATGATGGTGGGGTCAGTAACAACATCTGCTTTATTCTGACAACCAGAGAGTCCAAAGAAGAGCCAGGTGTACGCAGTGCAACGGAAGTGACAAGAGTGAAAGAAACGAAATTTAAACAGAGAGGAGAGCTACAAACTGATTGTAATGCTGCTTCTTGTGTTTTTATGACCGCCGGGTGCGCGGTGGCCGCCACGTCGCTACAGATTGCTCCCCCCTTAGCGAGGAAGCTGGCCTTTTTTTTGGACCGGCAAACTTCAACACTGCGTCGTCAATAGAAGTGTGGAGCCAGGTTGTAGAAAAGGACATGTCTTTTCAGTAACAACATCTGTTTTGCTCTGACGATCACCGACCCGAAAATAGAGCCAGGTGCACGCAGTGCAACGGAAGTGCCAGAGTGAAAGAAACAAAATTTAAACAGAGAGGAGACCAGCAAGTTGATTGTAATGCTGCTTCACGTGTTTTTTAAACTGCGGAGTGCGCAGTGGCGGCCACGTCGCTACAGACTGCTCCCCCCTTAGAAAGGAAGCTGACGTGTTTTTATCGGCCGCCTAAGTGCGACATTGCGCAGTCAATGGAAGTGTAAACAAAGGTTGTAGAAAAGGACATCTCTTTTCAGTAACAACATATGGTTTATTCTGACAACCAGAGAGTCAAAATAGAGCCATGTGCACGCAGTGCAATGAAAGTAAAACGAGTGAAAGAAACGAAGAATAAACTGATAGGAGAGCAGCAAGTTGATTTTAATGCTGCTGCGCATATTTTTATGACCGCGGGGTGTGCGGTGGCGGCCACGTCGCTACAGATTGCTCCTCTATTAGCGCGGAAGCTGGCCTGTTTTATCGGCCGCCTAACTGCAACATTTTGCAGTCAAAGGAAGTGTAAAGCAAGATTGTAGAAAAGGACATGTCTTTTCAGTAACAACATCTGCTTTATTCTGACAACCAGAAAGTCGAAAATAAAGCCATGTGCACGCAGTGCAACGAAAGTAAAAAGAGTGAAAGAAACGAAGATTTACCACAGAGGAGAGCAGCAAGTTGATTGCAATTCTGCTTCACCTGTTTTTATGATGGTGGGGTTTTATAATGGTGGGGTCAGTAACAACATCTGCTTTATTCTGACAACCAGAGGGTCCAAAGTAGAGCAGCGTGTACGCGGTGCAACGGAAGTGGCAAGAGTGAATGAAACGAAGAAAAAACAGAGAGGAAAGAAGCAAGTTGAGTGTAATGCTGCTTTGCGTGTTTTTAGACCGCGGGGTGCGCGGTAGTGGCCACGTCACTAGAGACTGCTCCCCCCTTAGAGAGTAAGCTGGCCTGTTTTTATCGGCCACCTAACTGTAACATCGCGCAGTCAATGGAGGTGTAGAGCCAGGTTGTAGAAAAGGACTTGTCTTTTCAGTAACAACATCTGCTGTATTCAGACAACCAGAGAGTCGAAAGTAGAGCCAGGTGCATGCAGTGCAACAGAAGTGGCAAGAGTGAAAGAAACGAAAAAAAATAGAGATAGCTACGAGTTGATTGTAATGCTGCTTCGCTTGTTTTTTAGACCACGGGGTGCGCGGTGGCGGCCACTTCGCTGCAGATTGCTCCTCCATTAGTGAGAAAGCTGGCCTGTTTTTATCAGCCGCCTAACTGCGACATTGCGCAGTCAATGAAAGTGTAGAGCCAAGTTGTAGAAAAGGATATGTCTTTTTAGTAACAACATCTGCTTTATTCTGACAACCAAAAAGTCGAAAATAGAGCCCTGTGCACGCAGTGCAACGAAAGTAAAAAGAGTGAAAGAAACGAAGATTCAACACAGAGGAGAGCAGCAAGTTGATTGTAATGCTGCTTCGCGTGTTTTTATGACGGTGGGTGAGCGGTGGTGGCCACGTCACTACAGATTGCTCCTACCTTACAGAGAAAGCTGTCCTGTTTTTATCAGTAGCCTTACTACAACATTGCGCAGTCAATGGAAGTGTAAAACAAGGTTGTAAAAAAGACATGTCTTTTCAGTAAGAACATCTGCTTTATTCTTACAACAAGAGAGTCGAAAATAGAGCCAGGGGCACGCAGTGCAACGGAAGTGCCAAGAGTGAAAGAAACAAAATTTAAACAGAGGAGAGCAGCAAGTTGATTGTAATGCTGCTTCGCGTGTTTTAGGGGCGCAGCTCCTTAGGGCGTGGGCTGTGCGTCCCCTGTAGCCTGTATGTAGCCACCTCTAGTTTAGTTCTTGCAGTGTTCACTAGATGGCGGTACAGTCCCCTGTATGTAGCCACCTCTAGTTTAGTTCTTGCAGTGTTCACAAGATGGCGGTACCGTCTCCTGTATGTAGCCACCTCTCGTTTAGTTCTTGTAGTGTTTACTAGATGGTGGTACTTGTAGCTAATGATGAAAAGATGCGAGATGTTATAAACTAGAAAGCGGTACTTGTAGTTGATGAAAGACGCGAGATCTTATAAAATAGGAATGATGTCACATATGGCGCGTGTCATTGGTTGAAGGCAATCGTTCGATTTAGTGCGGCGACGTACGCTAGGGGGAGCGATGTAATAAAATCGAGTGGGCAAAATGTACAGAGGATTCATGGTTCACCAGGTTTTTCCTCCGGAGCTTCGCCCACTCATCATCATTCACTTCGTGGATATGGCGGAATTTTGTCAAACCGCGGGGTGCGCAGTGGTGGCCACGTCGCTACAGATTGCTCCCGCTTAGCGAGGAAGCTGGCCTGTTTTTATCGGCCGCCTAGCTGCAACATTTTGCAGTCAATGGAAGTGTAGAGCCAGGTTGTAGAAAAGAACATGTCTTTTCAGTAACAACATCTGCTTTATTCTGAAAACCAGAGAGCCGAAATTAGAGCCAGGTGCACGCAGTGCAACGAAAGTGGCAAGAGTGAAAGAAACAAAAGATATACAGAAAGGAGAGCTGCAAGTTGATTGTGATGCTGCTTCGTGTGTTTTTATGGCCATGGGGTGCGTGGTGGTGGCCACGTCACTACAGATTTTTCCCCCTTAGCGAAGAAGCTGTCCTGTTTTTTTCGGCCGCCTAACTGCAACATTGTGCAGTCAATGGAAGTGTAAAGCAAGGTTGTAGAAAAGGACATGTCTTTTCACTAACAACATCTGCTTTATTCTGACAACCAGAAAGTCGAAAATAGAGCCATGTGCACCCAGTGCAACGAAAGTAGAAGAGTGAAAGAAACGAAGATTTAACACAGAGGAGAGCAGCAAGTTGATTGTAATGCTGCTTCGCGTGTTTTTATGATGGTGGGGTTTTATGATGGTGGGGTCAGTAACAACATCTGCTTTATTCTGACAACCAGAGAGTCCAAAGAAGAGCCAGGTGTACGCAGTGCAACGGAAGTGACAAGAGTGAAAGAAACGAAATTTCAACAGAGAGGAGAGCTACAAGTTGATTGTAATGCTGCTTCTTGTGTTTTTATGACCGCCGGGTGCGCGGTGGCGGCCACGTCGCTACAGATTGCTCCCCCTTAGCATGGAAGCTGGCCTGTTTTTTTTGGTCCGGCGAACTTCAACACAGCGCCGTCAATAGAAGTGTGGAGCCAGGTTGTAGAAAAGGACATGTCTTTTCAGTAACAACATCTGTTTTACTCTGACGATCGCAGACCCGAAAATAGAGCCATGTGCACGCAGTGCAACGGAAGTGCCAGAGTGAAAGAAACAAACTTTAAACAGAGAGGAGACCAGCAAGTTGATTGTAATGCTGCTTCACGTGTTTTTTAAACCGCGGAGTGCGCAGTGGCGGCCACGTCGCTTCAGACTGCTCCCCCCTTAGAAAGGAAGCTGACGTGTTTTTATCGGCCGCCTAAGTGCAACATTGCGCAGTCAATGGAAGTGTAAAGAAAGGTTGTAGAAAAGGACATCACTTTTCAGTAACAACATATGGTTTATTCTGACAACCAGACAGTCAAAATAGAGCCATGTGCACGCAGTGCAATGAAAGTAAAACGAGTGAAAGAAACCAAGAATAAGCTGACAGGAGAGCAGCAAGTTGATTTTAATGCTGCTGCGCATGTTTTTATGACCGCGGGGTGCGCGGTGGCGGCCACGTCGCTACAGATTGCTCCTTCATTAGCGAGGAAGCTGGCCTGTTTTTATCGGCCGCCTAACTGCAACATTTTGCAGTCAATGGAAGTGTAGAGCCAAGTTGTAGAAAAGGACATGCCTTTTAAGTTACAACACCTGCTTCATTCTTACAACCAGAGAGTCGAAAATAGAGCCAGGGGCACGCAGTGCAACGGAAGTGCCAAGAGTGAAAGAAACAAAATATAAACAGAGAGGAGAGCAGCAAGTTGATTGTAATGCTGCTTCGCGTGTTTTTCAAACCGCGGGGTGCGCAGTGGTGGCCACGTCGCTACAGATTTTTCCCTCCTTAGCCAGGAAGTTGGCCTGTTTTTATCGGCCGCCTAACTGCAACATTGCGCAGTCAATAGAAGTGTAGAGCCAGGTTGTAGAAAAGGACATGTCTTTTCAGTAATAACATCTGCTTTATTCTGACAACCAGAGAGTCGAAAGTAGAGCCAGGTGCACGCAGTGCAACGGAAGTATCAAGAGTGAAAGAAACAAAAGTTAAACAGAGAGGAGAGCAGCAAGTTGATTGTAATGCTGCTTCGCGTGTTTTTGAAACCGCGGGGTGCGCAGTGATGGCCACGTCGCTACAGATTGCTCCCTCCTTAGCGAGGAAGCTGGGCTGTTTTTATCGGCCGCCTAACTGCAACATTGCGCAGTCAATAGAAGTGTAGAGCCACGTTGTAGAAAAAGACATGTCTTTTCAGTAATAACATCTGCTTTATTCTGACAACCAGAGAGTCGAAAGTAGAGCTAAGTTCATGCAGTGCAACGGAAGTGGCGAGAGATAAAGAAACGAAGGAAAAATAGAGAGCAGAGAGCTACAAGTTGATTGTAATGCTGCTTCGCTTGTTTTTTAGACCACGCGGTGTGCGGTGGCGGCCAAGTCGCTACAGATTGCTCTCCCTTTAGAGAGGAAGCTGGCCTGTTTTTATCGGCCGCCTAGCTGCAACATTTTGCAGTCAATGGAAGTGTAGAGCCAGGTTGTTGAAAAGAACATGTCTTTTCAATAACGACATCTGCTTTATTCTGACAACCAGAGAGCCGAAAATAAAGCCAGGTGCACGTAGTGCAACGAAAGTGGCAAGAGTGAAACAAACGAAAGAAATACAGAAAGTAGAGTTGCAAGTGGATTGTGATGCTGCTTCGTGTGTTTTTATGACCACGGGGTGCGTGGTGGCGGCGACGTCACTACAGATTTCTTCCCCCTTAGCGAGGAAGCTGTCCTGTCTTTATCGGCCACCTAACTGCAACATTGCGAAGTCAATGGAAGTGTAAAGCAAGGTTGTAGAAAAGTACATGTCTTTTCAGTAACAACATCTGCTTTATTCTGACAACGAGAAAGTCGAAAATAGAGCCATGTGCACCCAGGGCAACGAAAGTAGAAGAGTGAAAGAAACGAAGATTTACCACAGAGGTGAGCAGCAAGTTGATTGTAATGCTGCTTCGCGCGTTTTTATGATGGTGGGGTTTTATGATGGTGGGGTCAGTAACAACATCTGCTTTATTCTGACAACCAGAGAGTCCAAAGTAGAGTTAGGAGTACGAAGTGCAACGGAAGTGACAAGAGTGAAAGAAACGAAATTTAAACAGAGAGGAGAGGTACAAGTTGATTGTAATGCTGCTTCATGTATTTTTATGACCGCCGGATGCGCGGTGGCGGCCACGTCGCTACAGATTGCTCCCCTCTTAGCGAGGAAGCTGGCCTGTTTTTTAGGACCGCCGAACTGCAACACTGTGCAGTCAATGGAAGTGTGGAGCCAGGTTGTAGAAAAGGACAAGTCTTTTCACTAACAACATCTGCTTTATTCTGACAACCAGAGAGTCAAAATTAGAGCCATGTGCACGCAGTGCAATGAATGTAAAACGAGTGAAAGAAACGAAGAATAAACTGATAGGAGAGCAGCAAGTTGATTTTAATGCTGCTGCGCATATTTTTATGACCGCGGGGTGCGCGGTGGCGGCCACGTCGCTACAGATTGCTCCTTCATTAGCGAGAAAGCTGGCGTGTTTTTATCGGCCGCCTAACTGCAACATTTTGCAGTCAACGGAAGTGTAGAGCCAAGTTGTAGAAAAGGACATGCCTTTTTAGTTACAACACCTGCTTCATTCTGACAACCAGTGAGTCGCAAATAGAGCCAGGTGCACGAACTGCAACGAAAGTGGCAAGAGTGAAAGAAACGAAAGAAAAACAGAAAGGACAGCTGCAAGTTGATTGTAATGCTGCTTCGTGCGTTTTTATGACCACGGGGCGCGTAATGGTGGCCACGTCACTACAGATTACTTCCCCCTGAGCGAGGAAGCTGTCCTGTTTTTATCGGCCGCCTAACTGCAACATTGCGCAGTCAATGGAAGTGTAAAGCAAGGTTGTAGAATAGGACATGTCTTTTCAGTAACAACATCTGCTTTATTCTGACAACCAGAAAGTCGAAAATACAGCCATGTCCACGCAGTGCAACGAAAGTAAAAAGAGTGAAAGAAACGAAGATTTAACACAGAGGAGAGCAGCAAGTTGATTGTAATGCTGCTTCGCGTGTTTTTATGACGGTGGGGTGAGCGGTGGCGGCCACGTCGCTACAGATTGCTCCTTCCTTACAGAGGAAGCTGTCCTGTTTTTATCGGTAGCCTTACAACAACATTGCGCAGTCAATGGAAGTGTAAAACAAGGTTGTAAAAAGGACACGCCTTTTCAGTAACAACATCTGCTTTATTCTTACAACCAGAGAGTCGAAAATAGAGCCAGGGGCACGCAGTGCAACGGAAGTGCCAAGAGTGAAAGAAACAAAATTCAAACAGAGAGGAGAGCAGCATGTTGATTGTAATGCTGCTTCACGTGTTTTTCAAAACGCGGGGTGTGCAGTGGTGGCCATGTCGCTACAGATTGCTCCCCCTTAGCGAGGAAGCTGGCCTGTTTTTATCGGCCGCCTAACTGCAACTTTGCGCAGTCAATAAAAGTGTAGAGCCAGGTTGTAGAAAAGGACATGTCTTTTCAGTAATAACATCTGCTTTATTCTGACAACCAGAGAGTCGAAAGTAGAGCCAGGTGCACGCAGTGCAACGGAAGTATCAAGAGTGAAAGAAACAAAATTTAAACAGAGAGGAGAGCAGCAAGTTGATTGTTAAGCTGCTTCGCGTGTTTTTCAAACCGCGGGGTGCGCAGTGATGGCCACGTCGCTGCAGATTGCCCCCTCCTTAGCGAGGAAGCTGGCCTGTTTTTATCGGCCGCCTAACTGCAACTTTGCGCAGTCAATAGAAGTGTAGAGCCAGGTTGTAGAAAAAGACATGTCTTTTCAGTAATAACATCTGCTTTATTCTGACAACCAGAGAGTCGAAAGTAGAGCCAGGTTCATGCAGTGCAACGGAAGTGGCGAGAGTTAAAGAAACGAAGAAAAATAGAGAGGAGAGCTACAAGTTGATTGTAATGCTGCTTCGCTTGTTTTTTAGACCACGCGGTGTGCGGTGGCGGCCAAGTCGCTACAGATTGCTTTCCCTTTAGAGAGGAAGCTGGCCTGTTTTTATCGGCCGCCTAGCTGCAACATTTTGCAGTCAATGGAAGTGTAGATCCAGGTTGTTGAAAAGAACATGTCTTTTCAATAACAACATCTGCTTTATTCTGACAACCAGAGAGCCGAAAATAGAGCCAGGTGCACGTAGTGCAACGAAAGTGGCAAGAGTGAAAGAAACGAAGATTTACCACAGAGGTGAGCAGCAAGTTGATTGTAATGCTGCTTCGCGCGTTTTTATGATGGTGGGGTTTTATGATGGTGGGGTCAGTAACAACATCTGCTTTATTCTGACAACCAGAGAGTCCAAAGTAGAGCCAGGTGTACGAAGTGCAACAGAAGTGACAAGAGTGAAAGAAACGAAATTTAAACAGAGAGGAGAGCTACAAGTTGATTGTAATGCTGCTTCATGTATTTTTATGACCGCCGGATGCGCGGTGGCGGCCACGTCGCTACAGATTGCTCCCCTCTTAGCGAGGAAGCTGGCCTGTTTTTTAGGACCGCCGAACTGCAACACTGCGCAGTCAATGGAAGTGTGGAGCCAGGTTGTAGAAAAGGACAAGTCTTTTCAGTAACAACATCTGTTTTATTCTGACAATCACAGACCCGAAAATAGAGCCAGGTGCACGCAATGCAACGGAAGTGCCAGAGTGAAAGAAACGAAATTTAAATGAGAGGAGACCAGCAAGTTGATTGTAATGCTGCTTCACGTGTTTTTTAAACCGCGGAGTGCGCAGTGGCGGCCGCGTCCCTACAGACTGCTCCCCCCTTAGAAAGGAAGCTGACGTGTTTTTATCGGCCGCCTAAGTGCAACATTGCGCAGTCAATGGAAGTGTAAAGAAAGGTTGTAGAAAAGGACATCTCTTTTCAGTAACAACATATGCTTTATTCTGACAACCAGAGAGTCAAAATTAGAGCCATGTGCACGCAGTGCAATGAAAGTAAAACGAGTGAAAGAAACGAAGAATAAACTGACAGGAGAGCAGCAAGTTGATTTTAATGCTGCTGCGCATATTTTTATGACCGCGGGGTGCGCGGTGGCGGCCACGTCGCTACAGATTGCTCCTTCATTAGCGAGGAAGCTGGCCTGTTTTTATCGGCCGCCTAACTGCAACATTTTGCAGTCAATTGAAGTGTAGAGCCAAGTTGTAGAAAAGGACATGCCTTTTAAGTTACAACACCTGCTTCATTCTGACAACCAGAGAGTCGAAAATAGAGCCAGGGGCACGCAGTGCAACGGAAGTGCCAAGAGTGAAAGAAACAAAATTTAAACAGAGAGGAGAGCAGCAAGTTGATTGTAATGCTGCTTCGCGTGTTTTTCAAACCGCGGGGTGCGCAGTGGTGGCCACGTCGCTACAGATTTCTCCCTCCTTAGCCAGGAAGCTGGCCTGTTTTTATCGGCCGCCTAACTGCAACATTGCGCAGTCAATAGAAGTGTAGAGCCAGGTTGTAGAAAAGGACATGTCTTTTCAGTAATAACATCTGCTTTATTCTGACAACCAGAGAGTTGAATGTAGAGCCAGGTTCATGCAGTGCAACGGAAGTGGCGAGAGTTAAAGAAACGAAGGAAAAATAAAGAGGAGAGCTACTAGTATATTGTAATGCTGCTTCGCTTGTTTTTCAAAACGCGGGGTGTGCAGTGGTGGCCACGTCGCTACAGATTGCTCCCCCTTAGCGAGGATCTGGCCTGTTTTTTAGGACCGCCGAACTGCAACACTGCGCAGTCAATGGAAGTGTGGAGCCAGGTTGTAGAAAAGGACAAGTCTTTTCAGTAACAACATCTGTTTTATTCTGACAATCACAGACCCGAAAATAGAGCCAGGTGCACGCAGTGCAACGGAAGTGCCATAGTGAAAGAAACGAAATTTAAACAGAGAGGAGACCAGCAAGTTGATTGTAATGCTGCTTCACGTGTTTTTTAGACCACGGGGTGCGCGGTGGCGGCCACGTCACTACAGACTGCTCGCCCCTTAGAGAGAAAGCTGGCCTGTTTTAATCGGCGGCCTAGCTGCAACATTTCGCAGTCAATGGAAGTGTAGAGCCAAGTTGTACAAAAGGACATGTCTTTTCACTAACAACATCTGCTTTATTCTGACAACCAGAGAGTCAAAATTAGAGCCATGTGCACGCAGTGCAATGAAAGTAAAACGAGTGAAAGAAACGAAGAATAAACTGATAGGAGAGCAGCAAGTGATTTTAATGCTGCTGCGCATATTTTTATGACCGCGGGGTGCGCGGTGGCGGCCACGTCGCTACAGATTGCTCCTTCAGTAGCGAGAAAGCTGGCGTGTTTTTATCGGCCGCCTAACTGCAACATTTTGCAGTCAACGGAAGTGTAGAGCCAAGTTGTAGAAAAGGACATGCCTTTTTAGTTACAACACCTGCTTCATTCTGACAACCAGTGAGTCGCAAATAGAGCCAGGTGCACGAACTGCAACGAAAGTGGCAAGAGTGAAAGAAACGAAAGAAAAACAGAAAGGACAGCTGCAAGTTGATTGTAATGCTGCTTCGTGCGTTTTTATGACCACGGGGCGCGTAATGGTGGCCACGTCACTACAGATTACTTCCCCCTGAGCGAGGAAGCTGTCCTGTTTTTATCGGCCGCCTAACTGCAACATTGCGCAGTCAATGGAAGTGTAAAGCAAGGTTGTAGAATAGGACATGTCTTTTCAGTAACAACATCTGCTTTATTCTGACAACCAGAAAGTCGAAAATAGAGCCATGTCCACGCAGTGCAACGAAAGTAAAAAGAGTGAAAGAAACGAAGATTTAACACAGAGGAGAGCAGCAAGTTGATTGTAATGCTGCTTCGCGTGTTTTTATGACGGTGGGGTGAGCGGTGGCGGCCACGTCGCTACAGATTGCTCCTTCCTTACAGAGGAAGCTGTCCTGTTTTTATCGGTAGCCTTACAACAACATTGCGCAGTCAATGGAAGTGTAAAACAAGGTTGTAAAAAGGACACGCCTTTTCAGTAACAACATCTGCTTTATTCTTACAACCAGAGAGTCGAAAATAGAGCCAGGGGCACGCAGTGCAACGGAAGTGCCAAGAGTGAAAGAAACAAAATTTAAACAGAGAGGAGAGCAGCATGTTGATTGTAATGCTGCTTCACGTGTTTTTCAAAACGCGGAGTGTGCAGTGGTGGCCACGTCGCTACAGATTGCTCCCCCTTAGCGAGGAAGCTGGCCTGTTTTTATCGGCCGCCTAACTGCAACTTTGCGCAGTCAATAAAAGTGTAGAGCCAGGTTGTAGAAAAGGACATGTCTTTTCAGTAATAACATCTGCTTTATTCTGACAACCAGAGAGTCGAAAGTAGAGCCAGGTGCACGCAGTGCAACGGAAGTATCAAGAGTGAAAGAAACAAAATTTAAACAGAGAGGAGAGCAGCAAGTTGATTGTTAAGCTGCTTCGCGTGTTTTTCAAACCGCGGGGTGCGCAGTGATGGCCACGTCGCTGCAGATTGCCCCCTCCTTAGCGAGGAAGCTGGCCTGTTTTTATCGGCCGCCTAACTGCAACTTTGCGCAGTCAATAGAAGTGTAGAGCCAGGTTGTAGAAAAAGACATGTCTTTTCAGTAATAACATCTGCTTTATTCTGACAACCAGAGAGTCGAAAGTAGAGCCAGGTTCATGCAGTGCAACGGAAGTGGCGAGAGTTAAAGAAACGAAGAAAAATAGAGAGGAGAGCTACAAGTTGATTGTAATGCTGCTTCGCTTGTTTTTTCGACCACGCGGTGTGCGGTGGCGGCCAAGTCGCTACAGATTGCTTTCCCTTTAGAGAGGAAGCTGGCCTGTTTTTATCGGCCGCCTAGCTGCAACATTTTGCAGTCAATGGAAGTGTAGATCCAGGTTGTTGAAAAGAACATGTCTTTTCAATAACAACATCTGCTTTATTCTGACAACCAGAGAGCCGAAAATAGAGCCAGGTGCACGTAGTGCAACGAAAGTGGCAAGAATGAAAGAAACGAAGATTTACCACAGAGGTGAGCAGCAAGTTGATTGTAATGCTGCTTCGCGCGTTTTTATGATGGTGGGGTCAGTAACAACATCTGCTTTATTCTGACAACCAGAGAGTCCAAAGTAGAGCCAGGTGTACGAAGTGCAACAGAAGTGACAAGAGTGAAAGAAACGAAATTTAAACAGAGAGGAGAGCTACAAGTTGATTGTAATGCTGCTTCATGTATTTTTATGACCGCCGGATGCGCGGTGGCGGCCACGTCGCTACAGATTGCTCCCCTCTTAGCGAGGAAGCTGGCCTGTTTTTTAGGACCGCCGAACTGCAACACTGCGCAGTCAATGGAAGTGTGGAGCCAGGTTGTAGAAAAGGACAAGTCTTTTCAGTAACAACATCTGTTTTATTCTGACAATCACAGACCCGAAAATAGAGCCAGGTGCACGCAATGCTACGGAAGTGCCAGAGTGAAAGAAACGAAATTTAAACAGAGAGGAGACCAGCAAGTTGATTGTAATGCTGTTTCACGTGTTTTTTAAACCGCGGAGTGCGCAGTGGCGGCCGCGTCCCTACAGACTGCTCCCCCCTTAGAAAGGAAGCTGACGTGTTTTTATCGGCCGCCTAAGTGCAACATTGCGCAGTCAATGGAAGTGTAAAGAAAGGTTGTAGAAAAGGACATCTCTTTTCAGTAACAACATATGCTTTATTCTGACAACCAGAGAGTCAAAATTAGAGCCATGTGCACGCAGTGCAATGAAAGTAAAACGAGTGAAAGAAACGAAGAATAAACTGACAGGAGAGCAGCAAGTTGATTTTAATGCTGCTGCGCATATTTTTATGACCGCGGGGTGCGCGGTGGCGGCCACGTCGCTACAGATTGCTCCTTCATTAGCGAGGAAGATGGCCTGTTTTTATCGGCCGCCTAACTGCAACATTTTGCAGTCAATGGAAGTGTAGAGCCAAGTTGTAGAAAAGGACATGCCTTTTAAGTTACAACACCTGCTTCATTCTTACAACCAGAAAGTCGAAAATAGAGCCATGTCCACGCAGTGCAACGAAAGTAAAAAGAGTGAAAGAAACGAAGATTTAACACAGAGGAGAGCAGCAAGTTGATTGTAATGCTGCTTCGCGTGTTTTTATGATGGTGGGGTGAGCGGTGGCGGCCACGTCGCTACAGATTGCTCCTTCCTTACAGAGGAAGCTGTCCTGTTTTTATCGGTAGCCTTACAACAACATTGCGCAGTCAATGGAAGTGTAAAACAAGGTTGTAAAAAGGACACGCCTTTTCAGTAACAACATCTGCTTTATTCTTACAACCAGAGAGTCTAAAATAGAGCCAGGGGCACGCAGTGCAACGGAAGTGCCAAGAGTGAAAGAAACAAAATTTAAACAGAGAGGAGAGCAGCAAGTTGATTGTAAAGCTGCTTCGCGTGTTTTTCAAACGGCGGGGTGCGCAGTGATGGCCACGTCGCTGCAGATTGCTCCCTCCTTAGCGAGGAAGCTGGCCTGTTTTTATCGGCCGCCTAACTGCAACATTGCGCAGTCAATAGAAGTGTAGAGCCAGGTTGTAGAAAAAGACATGTCTTTTCAGTAATAACATCTGCTTTATTCTGACAACCAGAGAGTCGAAAGTAGAGCCAGGTTCATGCAGTGCAACGGAAGTGGCGAGAGTTAAAGAAACGAAGAAAAATAGAGAGGAGAGCTACAAGTTGATTGTAATGCTGCTTCGCTTGTTTTTTAGACCACGCGGTGTGCGGTGGCGGCCAAGTCGCTACAGATTGCTGTCCCTTTAGAGAGGAAGCTGCTACAGATTGCTGTCCCTTTAGAGAGGAAGCTGGCCTGTTTTTATCGGCCGCCTAGCTGCAACATTTTGCAGTCAATGGAAGTGTAGATCCAGGTTGTTGAAAAGAACATGTCTTTTCAATAACAACATGTGCTTTATTCTGACAACCAGAGAGCCGAAAATAGAGCCAGGTGCACGTAGTGCAACGAAAGTGGCAAGAGTGAAAGAAACGAAAGAAATACAGAAAGTAGAGTTGCAAGTTGATTGTGATGCTGCTTCGTGTGTTTTTAAGACCACGGGGATCGTGGTGGCGGCCACGTCACTACAGATTTCTTCCCCCTTAGCGAGGAAGCTGTCCTGTCTTTATCGGCCGCCTAACTGCAACATTGCGCAGTCAATGGAAGGGTAAAGCAAGGTTGTAGAAAAGTACATGTCTTTTCAGTAACAACATCTGGTTTATTCTGACAACCAGAGAGCCGAAAATAGAGCCAGGTGCACGTAGTGCAACGAAAGTGGCAAGAGTGAAAGAAACGAAGATTTACCACAGAGGTGAGCAGCAAGTTGATTGTAATGCTGCTTCGCGCGTTTTTATGATGGTGGGGTTTTATGATGGTGGGGTCAGTAACAACATCTGCTTTATTCTGACAACCAGAGAGTCCAAAGTAGAGCCAGGTGTACGAAGTGCAACGGAAGTGACAAGAGTGAAAGAAACGAAATTTAAACAGAGAGGAGAGCTACAAGTTGATTGTAATGCTGCTTCATGTATTTTTATGACCGCCGGATGCGCGGTGGCGGCCACGTCGCTACAGATTGCTCCCCTCTTAGCGAGGAAGCTGGCCTGTTATTTAGGACCGCCGAACTGCAACACTGCGCCGTCAATGGAAGTGTGGAGCCAGGTTGTAGAAAAGGACAAGTCTTTTCAGTAACAACATCTGTTTTATTCTGACAATCTAAGACCCGAAAATAGAGCCAGGTGCACGCAATGCAACGGAAGTGCCAGAGTGAAAGAAACAAAATTTAAACAGAGAGGAGACCAGCAAGTTGATTGTAATGCTGCTTCACGTGTTTTTTAAACCGCGGAGTGCGCAGTGGCGGCCGCGTCCCTACAGACTGCTCCCCCCCTTAGAAAGGAAGCTGACGTGTTTTTATCGGCCGCCTAAGTGCAACATTGCGCAGTCAATGGAAGTGTAAAGAAAGGTTGTAGAAAAGGACATCTCTTTTCAGTAACAACATATGCTTTATTCTGACAACCAGAGAGTCAAAATTAGAGCCATGTGCACGCAGTGCAATGAAAGTAAAACGAATGAAAGAAACGAAGAATAAACTGACAGGAGAGCAGCAAGTTGATTTTAATGCTGCTGCGCATATTTTTATGACCGCGGGGTGCGCGGTGGCGGCCACGTCGCTACAGATTGCTCCTTCATTAGCGAGGAAGCTGGCCTGTTTTTATCGGCCGCCTAACTGCAACATTTTGCAGTCAATGGAAGTGTAGAGCCAAGTTGTAGAAAAGGACATGCCTTTTAAGTTACAACACCTGCTTCATTCTTACAACCAGAGAGTCGAAAATAGAGCCAGGGGCACGCAGTGCAACGGAAGTGCCAAGAGTGAAAGAAACAAAATTTGAACAGAGAGGAGAGCAGCAAGTTGATTGTAATGCTGCTTCGCGTGTTTTTCAAACCGCGGGGTGCGCAGTGGTGGCCACGTCGCTACAGATTTCTCCCTCCTTAGCCAGGAAGCTGGCCTGTTTTTTCGGCCGCCTAACTGCAACATTGCGCAGTCAATAGAAGTGTAGAGCCAGGTTGTAGAAAAGGACATGTCTTTTCAGTAATAACATCTGCTTTATTCTGACAACCAGAGAGTTGAAAGTAGAGCCAGGTTCATGCAGTGCAACGGAAGTGGCGAGAGTTAAAGAAACGAAGGAAAAATAAAGAGGAGAGCTACTAGTATATTGTAATGCTGCTTCGCTTGTTTTTCAAAACGCGGGGTGTGCAGTGGTGGCCACGTCGCTACAGATTGCTCCCCCTTAGCGAGGAAGCTGGCCTGTTTTTATCGGCCGCCTATTTGCAACCTTGCACAGTCAATAAAAGTGTAGAGCCAGGTTGTAGAAAAGGACAAGTCTTTTCAGTAACAACGTCTGTTTTATTCTGACAATCACAGACCAAAAAATAGAGCCATGTGCACGCAGTGCAACGGAAGTGCCAGAGTGAAAGAAACGAAATTTAAACAGAGAGGAGACCAGCAAGTTGATTGTAATGCTGCTTCACGTGTTTTTTAAACCGCGGAGTGCGCAGTGGCGGCCACGTCCCTACAGACTGCTCCCCCCTTGGAAAGGAAGCTGACGTGTTTTTATCGGCCGCCTAAGTGCAACATTGCGCAGTCAATGGAAGTGTAAAGAAAGGTTGTAGAAAAGGACATCTCTTTTCAGTAACAACATATGCTTTATTCTGACAACCAGAGAGTCAAAATTAGAGCCATGTGCACGCAGTGCAATGAAAGTAAAACGAGTGAAAGAAACGAAGAATAAACTGATAGGAGAGCAGCAAGTTGATTTTGATGCTGCTGCGCATATTTTTATGACCGCGGGGTGCGCGGTGGCGGCCACGTCGCTACAGATTGCTCCTTCATTAGCGAGAAAGCTGGCGTGTTTTTATCGGCCGCCTAACTGCAACATTTTGCAGTCAATGGAAGTGTAGAGCCAAGTTGTAGAAAAGGACATGCCTTTTTAGTTACAACACCTGCTTCATTCTGACAACCAGTGAGTCGCAAATAGAGCCAGGTGCACGAAGTGCAACGAAAGTGGCAAGAGTGAAAGAAACGAAAGAAAAACAGAAAGGACAGCTGCAAGTTGATTGTAATGCTGCTTTGTGCGTTTTTATGACCACGGGGTGCGTAATGGTGGCCACGTCACTACAGATTACTTCCCCCTTAGCGAGGAAGCTGTCCTGTTTTTATCGGCCGCCTAACTGCAAAATTGCGCAGTCAATGGAAGTGTAAAGCAAGGTTGTAGAATAGGACATGTCTTTTTAGTAACAACATCTGCTTTATTCTGACAACCAGAAAGTCGAAAATAGAGCCATGTCCACGCAGTGCAACGAAAGTAAAAAGAGTGAAAGAAACGAAGATTTAACACAGAGGAGAGCAGCAAGTTGATTGTAATGCTGCTTCGCGTGTTTTTATGACGGTGGGGTGAGCGGTGGCGGCCACGTCGCTACAGACTGCTCCTTCCTTACAGAGGAAGCTGTCCTGTTTTTATCGGTAGCCTTACAACAACATTGCGCAGTCAATGGAAGTGTAAAACAAGGTTGTAAAAAGGACACGCCTTTTCAGTAACAACATCTGCTTTATTCTTACAACCAGAGAGTCTAAAATAGAGCCAGGGGCACGCAGTGCAACGGAAGTGCCAAGAGTGAAAGAAACAAAATTTAAACAGAGAGGAGAGCAGCAAGTTGATTGTAATGCTGCTTCGCGTGTTTTTCAAACCGCGGGGTGCGCAGTGGTGGCCACGTCGCTACAGATCGCTCCCCCTAAGCGAGGAAGCTGGCCTGTTTTTATCGGCCGCCTATTTGCAACATTGCGCAGTCAATAGAAGCGTAGAGCCAAGTTGTAGAAAAGGACATGTCTTTTCAGTAATAAGATCTGCTTTATTCTGAAAACCAGAGAGTCGAAAGTAGAGCCAGGTGCACGCAGTGCAACGGAAGTATCAAGAGTGAAAGAAACAAAATTTAAACAGAGAGGAGAGCAGCAAGTTGATTGTAAAGCTGCTTCGCGTGTTTTTCAAACCGCGGGGTGCGCAGTGATGGCCACGTCGCTGCAGATTGCTCCCTCCTTAGCGAGGAAGCTGGCCTGTTTTTATCGGCCGCCTAACTGCAACATTGCGCAGTCAATAGAAGTGTAGAGCCAGGTTGTAGAAAAAGACATGTCTTTTCAGTAATAACATCTGCTTTATTCTGACAACCAGAGAGTCGAAAGTAGAGCCAGGTTCATGCAGTGCAACGGAAGTGGCGAGAGTTAAAGAAACGAAGAAAAATAGAGAGGAGAGCTACAAGTTGATTGTCATGCTGCTTCGCTTGTTTTTTAGACCACGCGGTGTGCGGTGGCGGCCAAGTCGCTACAGATTGCTGTCCCTTTAGAGAGGAAGCTGGCCTGTTTTTATCGGCCGCCTAGCTGCAACATTTTGCAGTCAATGGAAGTGTAGATCCAGGTTGTTGAAAAGAACATGTCTTTTCAATAACAACATCTGCTTTATTCTGACAACCAGAGAGCCGAAAATAGAGCCAGGTGCACGTAGTGCAACGAAAGTGGCAAGAGTGAAAGAAACGAAAGAAATACAGAAAGTAGAGTTGCAAGTTGATTGTGATGCTGCTTCGTGTCTTTTTAAGACCACGGGGTGCGTGGTGGCGGCCACGTCACTACAGATTTCTTCCCCCTTAGCGAGGAAGCTGTCCTGTCTTTATCGGCCGCCTAACTGCAACATTGCGCAGTCAATGGAAGTGTAAAGCAAGGTTGTAGAAAAGTACATGTCTTTTCAGTAACAACATCTGGTTTATTCTGACAACCAGAAAGTCGAAAATAGAGCCATGTGCACCCAGTGCAACGAAAGTAGAAGAGTGAAAGAAACGAAGATTTACCACAGAGGAGAGCAGAAAGTTGATTGTAATGCTGCTTCGCGCGTTTTTATGATGGTGGGTTTTTATGATGGTGGGGTCAGTAACAACATCTGCATTATTCTGACAACCAGAGAGTCCAAAGTAGAGCCAGGTGTACGAAGTGCAACGGAAGTGACAAGAGTGAAAGAAACGAAATTTAAACAGAGAGGAGAGCTACAAGTTGATTGTAATGCTGCTTCATGTATTTTTATGACCGCCGGATGCGCGGTGGCGGCCACGTCGCTACAGATTGCTCCCCTCATAGCGAAGAAGCTGGCCTGTTTTATAGGACCGCCGAACTGCAACACTGCGCAGTCAATGGAAGTGTGGAGCCAGGTTGTAGAAAAGGACAAGTCTTTTCAGTAACAACATCTGTTTTATTCTGACAATCAAGAGACCCGAAAATAGAGCCAGGTGCACGCAATGCAACGGAAGTGCCAGAGTGAAAGAAACGAAATTTAAACAGAGAGGAGACCAGCAAGTTGATTGTAATGCTGCTTCACGTGTTTTTTAAACCGCGGAGTGCGCAGTGGCGGCCGCGTCCCTACAGACTGCTCCCCCCTTAGAAAGGAAGCTGACGTGTTTTTATAGGCCGCCTAAGTGCAACATTGCGCAGTCAATGGAAGTGTAAAGAAAGGTTGTAGAAAAGGACATCTCTTTTCAGTAACAACATATGCTTTATTCTGACAACCAGAGAGTCAAAATTAGAGCCATGTGCACGCAGTGCAATGAAAGTAAAACGAGTGAAAGAAACGAAGAATAAACTGACAGGAGAGCAGCAAGTTGATTTTAATGCTGCTGCGCATATTGTTATGACCGCGGGGTGCGCGGTGGCGGCCACGTTGCTACAGATTGCTCCTTTATTAGCGAGGAAGCTGGCCTGTTTTTATCGGCCGCATAACTGCAACATTTTGCAGTCAATGGAAGTGTAGAGCCAAGTTGTAGAAAAGGACATGCCTTTTAAGTTACAACACCTGCTTCATTCTTACAACCAGAGAGTCGAAAATAGAGCCAGGGGCACGCAGTGCAACGGAAGTGCCAAGAGTGAAAGAAACAAAATTTAAACAGAGAGGAGAGCAGCAAGTTGATTGTAATGCTGCTTCGCGTGTTTTTCAAACCGCGGGGTGCGCAGTGGTGGCCACGTCGCTACAAATTTCTCCCTCCTTAGCCAGGAAGCTGGCCTGTTTTTATCGGCCGCCTAACTGCAACATTGCGCAGTCAATAGAAGTGTAGAGCCAGGTTGTAGAAAAGGACATGTCTTTTCAGTAATAACATCTGCTTTATTCTGACAACCAGAGAGTTGAAAGTAGAGCCAGATTCATGCAGTGCAACGGAAGTGGCGAGAGTTAAAGAAACGAAGGAAAAATAAAGAGGAGAGCTACTAGTATATTGTGATGCTGCTTCGCTTGTTTTTCAAAACGCGGGGTGTGCAGTGGTGGCCACGTCGCTACAGATTGCTCCCCCTTAGCGAGGAAGCTGGCCTGTTTTTATCGGCCGCCTATTTGCAACCTTGCGCAGTCAATAAAAGTGTAGAGCCAGGTTGTAGAAAAGGACAAGTCTTTTCAGTAACAACATCCGTTTTATTCTGACAATCACAGACCCGAAAATAGAGCCAGGTGCACGCAGTGCAACGGAAGTGCCAGAGTGAAAGAAACGAAATTTAAACAGAGAGGAGACCATCAAGTTGATTGTAATGCTGCTTCACGTGTTTTTTAAACCGCGGAGTGCGCAGTGGCGGCCACGTCCCTACAGACTGCGCCCCCCTTGGAAAGGAAGCTGACGTGTTTTTATCGGCCGCCTAAGTGCAACATTGCGCAGTCAATGGAAGTGTAAAGAAAGGTTGTAGAAAAGGACATCTCTTTTCAGTAACAACATATGCTTTATTCTGACAACCAGAGAGTCAAAATTATAGCCATGTGCACGCAGTGCAATGAAAGTAAAACGAGTGAAAGAAACGAAGAATAAACTGATAGGAGAGCAGCAAGTTGATTTTAATGCTGCTGCGCATATTTTTATGACCGCGGGGTGCGCGGTGGCGGCCACGTCGCTACAGATTGCTCCTTCATTAGCGAGAAAGCTGGCGTGTTTTTATCGTCCGCCTAACTGCAACATTTTGCGGTCAATGGAAGTGTAGAGCCAAGTTGTAGAAAAGGACATGCCTTTTTAGTTACAACACCTGCTTCATTCTGACAACCAGTGAGTCGCAAATAGAGCCAGGTGCACGAAGTGCAACGAAAGTGGCAAGAGTGAAAGAAACGAAAGAAAAACAGAAAGGACAGCTGCAAGTTGATTGTAATGCTGCTTCGTTCGTTTTTATGACCACGGGGTGCGTAATGGTGGCCACGTCACTACAGATTACTTCCCCCTTAGCGAGGAAGCTGTCCTGTTTTTATCGGCCGCCTATTTGCAACATTGCGCAGTCAATAGAAGCGTAGAGCCAGGTTGTAGAAAAGGACATGTCTTTTCAGTAATAAGATCTGCTTTATTCTGAAAACCAGAGAGTCGAAAGTAGAGCCATGTGTACGCAGTGCAACGGAAGTGGCTAGAGTGTAAGAAACGAAGGGAAAACAGAGAGGAGAGCAGCAAGTTGGTTGTAATGCTGCTTCGCGTGTTATTTAGACCGCGGCGTGCGCGGTGGCGGCCACGTCACTACAGACTGCTCGCCCCTTAGAGAGGAAGCTGGCCTGTTTTAATCGGCCGCCTATCTGCAACATTGCGCAGTCAATGGAAGTGTAAAGCAAGGTTGTAGAATAGGACATGTCTTTTCAGTAACAACACCTGCTTTATTCTGACAACCAGAAAGTCGAAAATAGAGCCATGTCCACGCAGTGCAACGAAAGTAAAAAGAGTGAAAGAAACGAAGATTTAACACAGAGGAGAGCAGCAAGTTGATTGTAATGCTGCTTCGCGTGTTTTTATGACGGTGGGGTGAGCGGTGGCGGCCACGTCGCTACAGATTGCTCCTTCCTTACAGAGGAAGCTGTCCTGTTTTTATCGGTAGCCTTACAACAACATTGCGCAGTCAATGGAAGTGTAAAACAAGGTTGTAAAAAGGACACGCCTTTTCAGTAACAACATTTGCTTTATTCTTACAACCAGAGAGTCTAAAATAGAGCCAGGGGCACGTAGTGCAACGGAAGTGCCAAGAGTGAAAGAAACAAAATTTAAACAGAGAGGAGAGCAGCAAGTTGATTGTAATGCTGCTTCGCGTGTTTTTCAAACCGCGGGGTGCGCAGTGGTGGCCACGTCGCTACAGATCGCTCCCCCTAAGCGAGGAAGCTGGCCTGTTTTTATCGGCCGCCTATTTGCAACATTGCGCAGTCAATAGAAGTGTAGAGCCAGGTTGTAGAAAAGGACATGTCTTTTCAGTAATAACATCTGCTTTATTCTGACAACCAGAGAGTTGAAAGTAGAGCCAGGTTCATGCAGTGCAACGGAAGTGGCGAGAGTTAAAGAAACGAAGGAAAAATAAAGAGGAGAGCTACTAGTATATTGTAATGCTGCTTCGCTTGTTTTTCAAAACGCGGGGTGTGCAGTGGTGGCCACGTCGCTACAGATTGCTCCCCCTTAGCGAGGAAGCTGGCCTGTTTTTATCGGCCGCCTATTTGCAACCTTGCGCAGTCAATAAAAGTGTAGAGCCAGGTTGTAGAAAAGGACAAGTCTTTTCAGTAACAACATCTGTTTTATTCTGACAATCACAGACCCGAAAATAGAGCCAGGTGCACGCAGTGCAACGGAAGTGCCAGAGTGAAAGAAACGAAATTTAAACAGAGAGGAGACCAGCAAGTTGATTGTAATGCTGCTTCACGTGTTTTTTAAACCGCGGAGTGCGCAGTGGCGGCCACGTCCCTACAGACTGCTCCCCCCTTGGAAAGGAAGCTGACGTGTTTTTATCGGCCGCCTAAGTGCAACATTGCGCAGTCAATCGAAGTGTAAAGAAAGGTTGTAGAAAAGGACATCTCTTTTCAGTAACAACATATGCTTTATTCTGACAACCAGAGAGTCAAAATTAGAGCCATGTGCACGCAGTGCAACGAAAGTAAAAAGAGTGAAAGAAACGAAGATTTAACACAGAGGAGAGCAGCAAGTTGATTGTAATGCTGCTTCGCGTGTTTTTATGACGGTGGGGTGAGCGGTGGCGGCCACGTCGCTACAGACTGCTCCTTCCTTACAGAGGAAGCTGTCCTGTTTTTATCGGTAGCCTTACAACAACATTGCGCAGTCAATGGAAGTGTAAAACAAGGTTGTAAAAAGGACACGCCTTTTCAGTAACAACATCTGCTTTATTCTTACAACCAGAGAGTCTAAAATAGAGCCAGGGGCACGCAGTGCAACGGAAGTGCCAAGAGTGAAAGAAACAAAATTTAAACAGAGAGGAGAGCAGCAAGTTGATTGTAATGCTGCTTCGCGTGTTTTTCAAACCGCGGGGTGCGCAGTAGTGGCCACGTCGCTACAGATCGCTCCCCCTAAGCGAGGAAGCTGGCCTGTTTTTATCGGCCGCCTATTTGCAACATTGCGCAGTCAATAGAAGCGTAGAGCCAGGTTGTAGAAAAGGACATGTCTTTTCAGTAATAAGATCTGCTTTATTCTGAAAACCAGAGAGTCGAAAGTAGAGCCAGGTGCACGCAGTGCAACGGAAGTATCAAGAGTGAAAGAAACAAAATTTAAACAGAGAGGAGAGCAGCAAGTTGATTGTAAAGCTGCTTCGCGTGTTTTTCAAACCGCGGGGTGCGCAGTGATGGCCACGTCGCTGCAGATTGCTCCCTCCTTAGCGAGGAAGCTGGCCTGTTTTTATCGGCCGCCTAACTGCAACATTGCGCAGTCAATAGAAGTGTAGAGCCAGGTTGTAGAAAAAGACATGTCTTTTCAGTAATAACATCTGCTTTATTCTGACAACCAGAGAGTCGAAAGTAGAGCCAGGTTCATGCAGTGCAACGGAAGTGGCGAGAGTTAAAGAAACGAAGAAAAATAGAGAGGAGAGCTACAAGTTGATTGTAATGCTGCTTCGCTTGTTTTTTAGACCACGCGGTGTGCGGTGGCGGCCAAGTCGCTACAGATTGCTGTCCCTTTAGAGAGGAAGCTGGCCTGTTTTTATCGGCCGCCTAGCTGCAACATTTTGCAGTCAATGGAAGTGTAGATCCAGGTTGTTGAAAAGAACATGTCTTTTCAATAACAACATCTGCTTTATTCTGACAACCAGAGAGCCGAAAATAGAGCCAGGTGCACGTAGTGCAACGAAAGTGGCAAGAGTGAAAGAAACGAAAGAAATACAGAAAGTAGAGTTGCAAGTTGATTGTGATGCTGCTTCGTGTCTTTTTAAGACCACGGGGTGCGTGGTGGCGGCCACGTCACTACAAATTTCTTCCCCCTTAGCGAGGAAGCTGTCCTGTCTTTATCGGCCGCCTAACTGCAACATTGCGCAGTCAATGGAAGTGTAAAGCAAGGTTGTATAAAAGTACATGTCTTTTCAGTAACAACATCTGGTTTATTCTGACAACCAGAAAGTCAAAAATAGAGCCATGTGCACCCAGTGCAACGAAAGTAGAAGAGTGAAAGAAACGAAGATTTACCACAGAGGAGAGCAGAAAGTTGATTGTAATGCTGCTTCGCGCGTTTTTATGATGGTGGGTTTTTATGATGGTGGGGTCAGTAACAACATCTGCTTTATTCTGACAACCAGAGAGTCCAAAGTAGAGCCAGGTGTACGAAGTGCAACGGAAGTGACAAGAGTGAAAGAAACGAAATTTAAACAGAGAGGAGAGCTACAAGTTGATTGTAATGCTGCTTCATGTATTTTTATGACCGCCGCATGCGCGGTGGCGGCCACGTCGCTACAGATTGCTCCCCTCTTAGCGAGGAAGCTGGCCTGTTTTTTAGGACCGCCGAACTGCAACACTGCGCAGTCAATGGAAGTGTGGAGCCAGGTTGTAGAAAAGGACAAGTCTTTTCAGTAACAACATCTGTTTTATTCTGACAATCAAGAGACCCGAAAATAGAGCCAGGTGCACGCAATGCAACGGAAGTGCCAGAGTGAAAGAAACGAAATTTAAACAGAGAGGAGACCAGCAAGTTGATTGTAATGCTGCTTCACGTGTTTTTTAAACCGCGGAGTGCGCAGTGGCGGCCGCGTCCCTCCAGACTGCTCCCCCCTTAGAAAGGAAGCTGACGTGTTTTTATAGGCCGCCTAAGTGCAACATTGCGCAGTCAATGGAAGTGTAAAGAAAGGTTGTAGAAAAGGACATCTCTTTTCAGTAACAACATATGCTTTATTCTGACAACCAGAGAGTCAAAATTAGAGCCATGTGCACGCAGTGCAACGAAAGTAATACGAGTGAAAGAAACGAAGAATAAACTGACAGGAGAGCAGCAAGTTGATTTTAATGCTGCTGCGCATATTTTTATGACCGCGGGGTGCGCGGTGGCGGCCACGTTGCTACAGATAGCTCCTTTATTAGCGAGGAAGCTGGCCTGTTTTTATCGGCCGCCTAACTGCAACATTTTGCAGTCAATGGAAGTGTAGAGCCAAGTTGTAGAAAAGGACATGCCTTTTAAGTTACAACACCTGCTTCATTCTTACAACCAGAGAGTCGAAAATAGAGCCAGGGGCACGCAGTGCAACGGAAGTGCCAAGAGTGAAAGAAACAAAATTTAAACAGAGAGGAGAGCAGCAAGTTGATTGTAATGCTGCTTCGCGTGTTTTTCAAACCGAGGGGTGCGCAGTGGTGGCCACGTCGCTACAAATTTCTCCCTCCTTAGCCAGGAAGCTTGCCTGTTTTTATCGGCCGCCTAACTGCAACATTGCGCAGTCAATAGAAGTGTAGAGCCAGGTTGTAGAAAAGGACATGTCTTTTCAGTAATAACATCTGCTTTATTCTGACAACCAGAGAGTTGAAAGTAGAGCCAGGTTCATGCAGTGCAACGGAAGTGGCGAGAGTTAAAGAAACGAAGGAAAAATAAAGAGGAGAGCTACTAGTATATTGTAATGCTGCTTCGCTTGTTTTTCAAAACGCGGGGTGTGCAGTGGTGGCCACGTCGCTACAGATTGCTCCCCCTTAGCGAGGAAGCTGGCCTGTTTTTATCGGCCGCCTATTTGCAACCTTGCGCAGTCAATAAAAGTGTAGAGCCAGGTTGTAGAAAAGGACAAGTCTTTTCAGTAACAACATCTGTTTTATTCTGACAATCACAGACCCGAAAATAGAGCCAGGTGCACGCAGTGCAACGGAAGTGCCAGAGTGAAAGAAACGAAATTTAAACAGAGAGGAGACCATCAAGTTGATTGTAATGCTGCTTCACGTGTTTTTTAAACCGCGGAGTGCGCGGTGACGGCCACGTCGCTACAGATTGCTCCCCCCTTAGCGAGGAAGCTGGCCTGTTTTTTAGGCCCGCCGAACTGCAACACTGCGCAGTCAACGGAAGTGTGGAGCCAGGTTGTAGAAAAGGACGTGCCTTTTCACTAACAACATCTGCTTCATTCTGAAAACCAGAGAGTCGAAAATAGAGCCAGGTGCACGCAGTGCAACGGAAGTGGCAAGAGTAACAGAATTGATTGATATGTGCATTTTACCTTCCGAAAACCACCTTGTGATTATGAGAGACGCCGTAGTGGAGGGCTGTGGAAATTTCGACCACCAGGGGTTCTTTAACGTGCACTCAAATCTGAGCACACGGTCTTAAAACATTTCCGCCTTCATCGGAAATGCAGCTAGGATTCAAACCCGTGACCTGCACGTAAGCAGCCGAGTACATTAGCCACTAGAACACCGCGGCGGGGCTAGAGTGAAAGAAACAAAGGAAAAACAGAGAGCAAAGCAGCAAGTTGGTTGTAATGCTGCTTCGTGTGTTTTTTAGACCGCACGGTGCGCGGTGGCGGCCACGTCACTACAGACTGCTCCCCCCTCAGAGAGGAAGCTGGCCTGTTTTTATCGGTCGCCTAATTGCCACATTGCGCAGTCAATGGAAGTGTAAAGCAAGGTTGTAGAAAATGACATGTCTTTTCAGTAACAACATGTGCTTTATTGTGATAACCAGAAAGTCGAAAACAGAGCCATGTGCACGCAGTGCAACGAAAGTAAAAAGAGTAAAAGAAACGAAGATTTAACCCAGAGGAGAGCATCAAGGTGGTTGTAATGCTTCTTCGCGTGTTTTTATGACGGTGGGGCGAGCGGTGGCAGCCACGTCGCTACAGATTGCTCCATCTTTACAGAGAAAGCTGTCCTGTCTTTATCGGCCGCCTAACTACAACATTGCGCAGTCAATGGAAGTGTAAAGCAAGGTTGTAGAAAAGGACATGTCTTTTCAGTAACAACATATGCTTTATTCTTACAACCAGAGAGTCTAAAATAGAGCCAGGGGCACGTAGTGCAACGGAAGTGCCAAGAGTGAAAGAAACAAAATTTAAACAGCGAGGAGAGCAGCAAGTTGATTGTAATGCTGCTTCGCGTGTTTTTCAAACCGCGGGGTGCGCAGTGGTGGCCACGTCGCTACAGATCGCTCCCCCTAAGCGAGGAAGCTGGCCTGTTTTTATCGGCCGCCTATTTGCAACATTGCGCAGTCAATAGAAGTGTAGAGCCAGGTTGTAGAAAAGGACATGTCTTTTCAGTAATAAGATCTGCTTTATTCTGAAAACCAGAGATTCGAAAGTAGAGCCAGGTGCACGCAGTGCAATGGAAGTATCAAGAGTGAAAGAAACAAAATTTAAACAGAGAGGAGAGCAGCAAGTTGATTGTAATGCTGCTTCGTGTGTTTTTCAAACCGCGGGGTGCGCAGTGATGGCCACGTCGCTACAGATTGCTCCCTCCTTAGCGAGGAAGCTGGCCTGTTTTTATCGGCCGCCTAACTGCAACATTGCGCAGTCAATAGAAGTGTAGAGCCAGGTTGTAGAAAAGGACATGTCTTTTCAGTAATAACATCTGCTTTTTTCTGACAACCAGAGAGTCTAAAGTAGAGCCAGGTGTACGCAGTGCAACGGAAGTGACAAGAGTGAAAGAAACGAAATTTAAACAGAGAGGCGAGCTACAAGTTGATTGTATAGCTGCTTCATGTGTTTTTATGACCGCCGGGTGCGCGGTGGCGGCCACGTCGCTACAGATTGCTCCCCCCTTAGCGAGGAAGCTAACCTGTTTTTTAGGACCGCCGAACTGCAACACTGCGCAGTCAACGGAAGTGTGGAGCCAGGTTGTAGAAAAGGACATGCCTTTTCACTAACAACATCTGCTTCATTCTGAAAACCAGAGAGTCGAAAATAGAGCCAGGTGCACGCAGTGCAACGGAAGTGGCAAGAGTAACAGAATTGATTGATATGTGCATTTTAACTTCCGAAAACCACCTTGTGATTATGAGAGACGCCGTAAAGGAGGGCTGCGGAAATTTCGACCACCTGGGGTTCTTTAACGTGCACTCAAATCTGAGCACACGGTCTTAAAACATTTCCGCCTCCATCGGAAATGCAGCTAGGATTCAAACCCGTCACCTGCACGTAAGCAGCCGAGTACATTAGCCACTAGAACACCGCGGCGGGGCTAGAGTGAAAGAAACAAAGGAAAAACAGAGAGCAAAGCAGCAAGTTGGTTGTAATGCTGCTTCGTGTGTTTTTTAGACCGCACGGTGCGCGGTGGCGGCCACGTCACTACAGACTGCTCCCCCCTCAGAGAGGAAGCTGGCCTGTTTTTATCGGTCGCCTAATTGCAACATTGCGCAGTCAATGGAAGTGTAAAGCAAGGTTGTAGAAAATGACATGTCTTTTCAGTAACAACATGTGCTTTATTGTGATAACCAGAAAGTCGAAAACAGAGCCATGTGCACGCAGTGCAACGAAAGTAAAAAGAGTTAAAGAAACGAAGATTTAACCCAGAGGAGAGCAGCAAGGTGGTTGTAATGCTGCTTCGCGTGTTTTTATGACGGTGGGGCGAGCGGTGGCGGCCACGTCGCTACAGATTGCTCCTTCCTTAGAGAGGAAGCTGGCCGGTTTTTATCGACCGCCGAACTACAAAATTGCGCAGTCAATCGAAGTGTAGAGCCAGGTTGTAGAAAAGTAAATGTCTTTTCAGTAACAACATCTGTTTTATTCTGACAATCACAGACCCGAAAATAGAGCCAGGTGCACGCAGTGCAACGGAAGTGCCAGAGTGAAAGAAACGAAATTTAAACAGAGAGGAGACCAGCAAGTTGATTGTAATGCTGCTTCACGTGTTTTTTAAACCGCGGAGTGCGCAGTGGCGGCCACGTCCCTACAGACTGCTCCCCCCTTGGAAAGGAAGCTGACGTGTTTTTATCGGCCGCCTAAGTGCAACATTGCGCAGTCAATCGAAGTGTAAAGAAAGGTTGTAGAAAAGGACATCTCTTTTCAGTAACAACATATGCTTTATTCTGACAACCAGAGAGTCAAAATTAGAGCCATGTGCACGCAGTGCAACGAAAGTAAAAAGAGTGAAAGAAACGAAGATTTAACACAGAGGAGAGCAGCAAGTTGATTGTAATGCTGCTTCGCGTGTTTTTATGACGGTGGGGTGAGCGGTGGCGGCCACGTCGCTACAGACTGCTCCTTCCTTACAGAGGAAGCTGTCCTGTTTTTATCGGTAGCCTTACAACAACATTGCGCAGTCAATGGAAGTGTAAAACAAGGTTGTAAAAAGGACACGCCTTTTCAGTAACAACATCTGCTTTATTCTTACAACCAGAGAGTCTAAAATAGAGCCAGGGGCACGCAGTGCAACGGAAGTGCCAAGAGTGAAAGAAACAAAATTTAAACAGAGAGGAGAGCAGCAAGTTGATTGTAATGCTGCTTCGCGTGTTTTTCAAACCGCGGGGTGCGCAGTAGTGGCCACGTCGCTACAGATCGCTCCCCCTAAGCGAGGAAGCTGGCCTGTTTTTATCGGCCGCCTATTTGCAACATTGCGCAGTCAATAGAAGCGTAGAGCCAGGTTGTAGAAAAGGACATGTCTTTTCAGTAATAAGATCTGCTTTATTCTGAAAACCAGAGAGTCGAAAGTAGAGCCAGGTGCACGCAGTGCAACGGAAGTATCAAGAGTGAAAGAAACAAAATTTAAACAGAGAGGAGAGCAGCAAGTTGATTGTAAAGCTGCTTCGCGTGTTTTTCAAACCGCGGGGTGCGCAGTGATGGCCACGTCGCTGCAGATTGCTCCCTCCTTAGCGAGGAAGCTGGCCTGTTTTTATCGGCCGCCTAACTGCAACATTGCGCAGTCAATAGAAGTGTAGAGCCAGGTTGTAGAAAAAGACATGTCTTTTCAGTAATAACATCTGCTTTATTCTGACAACCAGAGAGTCGAAAGTAGAGCCAGGTTCATGCAGTGCAACGGAAGTGGCGAGAGTTAAAGAAACGAAGAAAAATAGAGAGGAGAGCTACAAGTTGATTGTAATGCTGCTTCGCTTGTTTTTTAGACCACGCGGTGTGCGGTGGCGGCCAAGTCGCTACAGATTGCTGTCCCTTTAGAGAGGAAGCTGGCCTGTTTTTATCGGCCGCCTAGCTGCAACATTTTGCAGTCAATGGAAGTGTAGATCCAGGTTGTTGAAAAGAACATGTCTTTTCAATAACAACATCTGCTTTATTCTGACAACCAGAGAGCCAAAAATAGAGCCAGGTGCACGTAGTGCAACGAAAGTGGCAAGAGTGAAAGAAACGAAAGAAATACAGAAAGTAGAGTTGCAAGTTGATTGTGATGCTGCTTCGTGTCTTTTTAAGACCACGGGGTGCGTGGTGGCGGCCACGTCACTACAGATTTCTTCCCCCTTAGCGAGGAAGCTGTCCTGTCTTTATCGGCCGCCTAACTGCAACATTGCGCAGTCAATGGAAGTGTAAAGCAAGGTTGTATAAAAGTACATGTCTTTTCAGTAACAACATCTGGTTTATTCTGACAACCAGAAAGTCAAAAATAGAGCCATGTGCACCCAGTGCAACGAAAGTAGAAGAGTGAAAGAAACGAAGATTTACCACAGAGGAGAGCAGAAAGTTGATTGTAATGCTGCTTCGCGCGTTTTTATGATGGTGGGTTTTTATGATGGTGGGGTCAGTAACAACATCTGCTTTATTCTGACAACCAGAGAGTCCAAAGTAGAGCCAGGTGTACGAAGTGCAACGGAAGTGACAAGAGTGAAAGAAACGAAATTTAAACAGAGAGGAGAGCTACAAGTTGATTGTAATGCTGCTTCATGTATTTTTATGACCGCCGCATGCGCGGTGGCGGCCACGTCGCTACAGATTGCTCCCCTCTTAGCGAGGAAGCTGGCCTGTTTTTTAGGACCGCCGAACTGCAACACTGCGCAGTCAATGGAAGTGTGGAGCCAGGTTGTAGAAAAGGACAAGTCTTTTCAGTAACAACATCTGTTTTATTCTGACAATCAAGAGACCCGAAAATAGAGCCAGGTGCACGCAATGCAACGGAAGTGCCAGAGTGAAAGAAACGAAATTTAAACAGAGAGGAGACCAGCAAGTTGATTGTAATGCTGCTTCACGTGTTTTTTAAACCGCGGAGTGCGCAGTGGCGGCCGCGTCCCTCCAGACTGCTCCCCCCTTAGAAAGGAAGCTGACGTGTTTTTATAGGCCGCCTAAGTGCAACATTGCGCAGTCAATGGAAGTGTAAAGAAAGGTTGTAGAAAAGGACATCTCTTTTCAGTAACAACATATGCTTTATTCTGACAACCAGAGAGTCAAAATTAGAGCCATGTGCACGCAGTGCAACGAAAGTAATACGAGTGAAAGAAACGAAGAATAAACTGACAGGAGAGCAGCAAGTTGATTTTAATGCTGCTGCGCATATTTTTATGACCGCGGGGTGCGCGGTGGCGGCCACGTTGCTACAGATAGCTCCTTTATTAGCGAGGAAGCTGGCCTGTTTTTATCGGCCGCCTAACTGCAACATTTTGCAGTCAATGGAAGTGTAGAGCCAAGTTGTAGAAAAGGACATGCCTTTTAAGTTACAACACCTGCTTCATTCTTACAACCAGAGAGTCGAAAATAGAGCCAGGGGCACGCAGTGCAACGGAAGTGCCAAGAGTGAAAGAAACAAAATTTAAACAGAGAGGAGAGCAGCAAGTTGATTGTAATGCTGCTTCGCGTGTTTTTCAAACCGAGGGGTGCGCAGTGGTGGCCACGTCGCTACAAATTTCTCCCTCCTTAGCCAGGAAGCTTGCCTGTTTTTATCGGCCGCCTAACTGCAACATTGCGCAGTCAATAGAAGTGTAGAGCCAGGTTGTAGAAAAGGACATGTCTTTTCAGTAATAACATCTGCTTTATTCTGACAACCAGAGAGTTGAAAGTAGAGCCAGGTTCATGCAGTGCAACGGAAGTGGCGAGAGTTAAAGAAACGAAGGAAAAATAAAGAGGAGAGCTACTAGTATATTGTAATGCTGCTTCGCTTGTTTTTCAAAACGCGGGGTGTGCAGTGGTGGCCACGTCGCTACAGATTGCTCCCCCTTAGCGAGGAAGCTGGCCTGTTTTTATCGGCCGCCTATTTGCAACCTTGCGCAGTCAATAAAAGTGTAGAGCCAGGTTGTAGAAAAGGACAAGTCTTTTCAGTAACAACATCTGTTTTATTCTGACAATCACAGACCCGAAAATAGAGCCAGGTGCACGCAGTGCAACGGAAGTGCCAGAGTGAAAGAAACGAAATTTAAACAGAGAGGAGACCATCAAGTTGATTGTAATGCTGCTTCACGTGTTTTTTAAACCGCGGAGTGCGCGGTGACGGCCACGTCGCTACAGATTGCTCCCCCCTTAGCGAGGAAGCTGGCCTGTTTTTTAGGCCCGCCGAACTGCAACACTGCGCAGTCAACGGAAGTGTGGAGCCAGGTTGTAGAAAAGGACGTGCCTTTTCACTAACAACATCTGCTTCATTCTGAAAACCAGAGAGTCGAAAATAGAGCCAGGTGCACGCAGTGCAACGGAAGTGGCAAGAGTAACAGAATTGATTGATATGTGCATTTTACCTTCCGAAAACCACCTTGTGATTATGAGAGACGCCGTAGTGGAGGGCTGTGGAAATTTCGACCACCAGGGGTTCTTTAACGTGCACTCAAATCTGAGCACACGGTCTTAAAACATTTCCGCCTTCATCGGAAATGCAGCTAGGATTCAAACCCGTGACCTGCACGTAAGCAGCCGAGTACATTAGCCACTAGAACACCGCGGCGGGGCTAGAGTGAAAGAAACAAAGGAAAAACAGAGAGCAAAGCAGCAAGTTGGTTGTAATGCTGCTTCGTGTGTTTTTTAGACCGCACGGTGCGCGGTGGCGGCCACGTCACTACAGACTGCTCCCCCCTCAGAGAGGAAGCTGGCCTGTTTTTATCGGTCGCCTAATTGCCACATTGCGCAGTCAATGGAAGTGTAAAGCAAGGTTGTAGAAAATGACATGTCTTTTCAGTAACAACATGTGCTTTATTGTGATAACCAGAAAGTCGAAAACAGAGCCATGTGCACGCAGTGCAACGAAAGTAAAAAGAGTAAAAGAAACGAAGATTTAACCCAGAGGAGAGCATCAAGGTGGTTGTAATGCTTCTTCGCGTGTTTTTATGACGGTGGGGCGAGCGGTGGCAGCCACGTCGCTACAGATTGCTCCATCTTTACAGAGAAAGCTGTCCTGTCTTTATCGGCCGCCTAACTACAACATTGCGCAGTCAATGGAAGTGTAAAGCAAGGTTGTAGAAAAGGACATGTCTTTTCAGTAACAACATATGCTTTATTCTTACAACCAGAGAGTCTAAAATAGAGCCAGGGGCACGTAGTGCAACGGAAGTGCCAAGAGTGAAAGAAACAAAATTTAAACAGCGAGGAGAGCAGCAAGTTGATTGTAATGCTGCTTCGCGTGTTTTTCAAACCGCGGGGTGCGCAGTGGTGGCCACGTCGCTACAGATCGCTCCCCCTAAGCGAGGAAGCTGGCCTGTTTTTATCGGCCGCCTATTTGCAACATTGCGCAGTCAATAGAAGTGTAGAGCCAGGTTGTAGAAAAGGACATGTCTTTTCAGTAATAAGATCTGCTTTATTCTGAAAACCAGAGATTCGAAAGTAGAGCCAGGTGCACGCAGTGCAATGGAAGTATCAAGAGTGAAAGAAACAAAATTTAAACAGAGAGGAGAGCAGCAAGTTGATTGTAATGCTGCTTCGTGTGTTTTTCAAACCGCGGGGTGCGCAGTGATGGCCACGTCGCTACAGATTGCTCCCTCCTTAGCGAGGAAGCTGGCCTGTTTTTATCGGCCGCCTAACTGCAACATTGCGCAGTCAATAGAAGTGTAGAGCCAGGTTGTAGAAAAGGACATGTCTTTTCAGTAATAACATCTGCTTTTTTCTGACAACCAGAGAGTCTAAAGTAGAGCCAGGTGTACGCAGTGCAACGGAAGTGACAAGAGTGAAAGAAACGAAATTTAAACAGAGAGGCGAGCTACAAGTTGATTGTATAGCTGCTTCATGTGTTTTTATGACCGCCGGGTGCGCGGTGGCGGCCACGTCGCTACAGATTGCTCCCCCCTTAGCGAGGAAGCTAACCTGTTTTTTAGGACCGCCGAACTGCAACACTGCGCAGTCAACGGAAGTGTGGAGCCAGGTTGTAGAAAAGGACATGCCTTTTCACTAACAACATCTGCTTCATTCTGAAAACCAGAGAGTCGAAAATAGAGCCAGGTGCACGCAGTGCAACGGAAGTGGCAAGAGTAACAGAATTGATTGATATGTGCATTTTAACTTCCGAAAACCACCTTGTGATTATGAGAGACGCCGTAAAGGAGGGCTGCGGAAATTTCGACCACCTGGGGTTCTTTAACGTGCACTCAAATCTGAGCACACGGTCTTAAAACATTTCCGCCTCCATCGGAAATGCAGCTAGGATTCAAACCCGTCACCTGCACGTAAGCAGCCGAGTACATTAGCCACTAGAACACCGCGGCGGGGCTAGAGTGAAAGAAACAAAGGAAAAACAGAGAGCAAAGCAGCAAGTTGGTTGTAATGCTGCTTCGTGTGTTTTTTAGACCGCACGGTGCGCGGTGGCGGCCACGTCACTACAGACTGCTCCCCCCTCAGAGAGGAAGCTGGCCTGTTTTTATCGGTCGCCTAATTGCAACATTGCGCAGTCAATGGAAGTGTAAAGCAAGGTTGTAGAAAATGACATGTCTTTTCAGTAACAACATGTGCTTTATTGTGATAACCAGAAAGTCGAAAACAGAGCCATGTGCACGCAGTGCAACGAAAGTAAAAAGAGTTAAAGAAACGAAGATTTAACCCAGAGGAGAGCAGCAAGGTGGTTGTAATGCTGCTTCGCGTGTTTTTATGACGGTGGGGCGAGCGGTGGCGGCCACGTCGCTACAGATTGCTCCTTCCTTAGAGAGGAAGCTGGCCGGTTTTTATCGACCGCCGAACTACAAAATTGCGCAGTCAATCGAAGTGTAGAGCCAGGTTGTAGAAAAGTAAATGTCTTTTCAGTAACAACATCTGCTTTATTCTGACAAGCAGAGAGTCGAAAGTAGAGCCAGGGGCACGCAGTGCAACGGAAGTGCCAAGAGTGAAAAAAACAAAATTTAAACAGAGAGGAGAGCAGCAAGTTGATTGTATTGCTGCTTCGCGTGTTTTTCAAACCGCGGGGTGCGCAGTGGTGGCCACGTCGCTACAGATTTCTCCCTCCTTAGCGAGGAAGCTGGCCTGTTTTTATCGGCCGCCTAACTGCAACATTGCGCAGTCAATAGAAGTGTAGAGCCAGGTTGTAGAAAAGGACATGTCTTTTCAGTAATAACATCTGCTTTATTCTGACAACCAGAGAGTTGAAAGTAGAGCCAGCTTCATGCAGTGCAACGGAAGTGGCGAGAGTTAAAGAAACGATGGAAAAATAAAGAGGAGAGCTACTAGTATATTGTAATGCTGCTTCGTGTGTTTTTTAGACCGCGCGGTGCGCGGTGGCGGCCACGTCACTACAGACTGCTCCCCCCTTAGCGAGGAAGCTGGCCTGTTTCTATTGGCCACCTAACTGCAACATCGCGCAGTCAATGGAAGTGTAGAGCCAGTTTGTAGAAAAGGACATGTCTTTTCAGTAACAACATCTGCTTTATTCTGACAACCAGAGAGTCGAAAGTAGAGCCATGTGTACGCAGTGCAACGGAAGTGGCTAGAGTGTAAGAAACGAAGGGAAAACAGAGAGGAGAGCAGCAAGTTGGTTGTAATGCTGCTTCGCGTGTTATTTAGACCGCGGCGTGCGCGGTGGCGGCCACGTCACTACAGACTGCTCGCCCCTTAGAGAGGAAGCTGGCCTGTTTTAATCGGCCGCCTATCTGCAACATTGCGCAGTCAATGGAAGTGTAAAGCAAGGTTGTAGAAAGGACATGTCTTTACAGTAACAACATCTGCTTTATTCTGACAACCAGAAAGTTGAAATTAGAGCCATGTGCACGCAGTGCAACGAAAGTAGAAGAGCGAAAGAAACAAAGATTGAACAGAGAGGAGAGCAGCAAGTTGATTGTAATGCTGCTTCGCCTGTTGTTATGATGGTAGGGTGAGCGGTGGCGGCCACGTCGCTACGGATTGCTCCCCCCTTTTAGACGAAGCTTGCCGGTTTTTATCGGCCGCCTAACTACAACGTTGCGCAGTCAATCGAAGTGTAGAGCCAGGTTGTAGAAAAGTAGATGTCTTTTCAGTAACAACATCTGCTTTATTTTGACAACCTGAGAGTCGAGAATAGAGCCAGGAGTGTCAGTGCAACGAAAGTGGCAAGAGTGAAAGAAACGAAGGAAAACAGAGAGGAGATCAGCAAGGTGATTGTAATGCTACTTCGCGTGTTTATATGACCGCGGTCTGCGTGGTGGCTGCCACGTCGCTACATATTGCTCTCCCCTTAGAGAGGAAGCTGGCCTGTTTTCATCGGCCGCCTAACTGACACATCGCGCAGTCAATGGAAGTGTAGAGCGAGATTGTAAAAAAGGACACGTCTTTTCAGTAATAACATCTGCTTTAGTCTGACAACCAAAGTCGAAAGTAGAGCCAAGTCTAAGCAGCGCAACGGAAGTGGCAAGAGTGAAAGAAATGAAGAAAAAATAGAGAGGAGAGCTACAAGTTGATTGTAATGCTGCTTCGTGTGTTTTCTATGACCACGGGGTGCGTGGTGGTAGCCACGTCACTACAGATTTCTTCCCCCTTAGCGAGGAAGCTGTCCTGTTTTTATAGGCCGCCTAACTGCAACATTGCGCAGTCAATGGAAGTGTAGAGCCAAGTTTTAGAAAAGGATATGTCTTTTCAGTAACAACATCTGCTCTATTCCGACATCCAGAAAGTCGAAAATAGAGCCATGTGCACGCAGTGCAACGAAAGTAGAAAGAGTAAAAGAAACGAACATTTAACAAAGAGGGGAGCAGCAAGTTCATTGTATTGCTGTTTCGCGTGTTTTTATGACGGTGGGGTGAGCGGTGGCGGCCACGTCGCTACAGATTGCTCCTTCCTTACAGAGGAAGCTGTCCTGTTTTTATCGGCCGCCTACCTACAACATTGCGCAGTCAATGGAAGTGTAAAGCAAGGTTGTAAAAAAGGACATGTCTTTTCAGTAACAACATCTGCTTTATTCTTACAACCAGAGAGTCGAAAATAGAGCCAGGTGCACGCAGTGCAACGGAAACGCCAAGAGTGAAAGAAACAAAATTTAAACAGAGAGGAGAGCAGCAAGTTGATTGTAATGCTACTTCGCGTGTTTATATGACCACGGTGTCCGTGGTGGCTGCCACGTCACTACACATTGCTCTCCCTTTAGAGAGGAAGCTGGCCTGTTTGTATCGGCCGCCTAACTGCAACATTGCGCAGTCAATGGAAGTGTGGAGCCAGGTTGTAGAAAAGATCATGTCTTTTCAGTAACATCTGCTTTATTCTTACAGCCAGAGAGTCGAAAATAGAGCCAGGGGCCGCAGTGCAACGGAAGTGCCAAGAGTGAAAGAAACAAAATTTAAACAAAGAGGAGAGCAGCAAGTTGATTGTAATGCTACTTCGCGTGTTTTTATGACCACGGTGTGCGTGGTGGCTGCCACGTCACTACAGATTGCTCTCCCTTTAGAGAGGAAGCTGGCCTGTTTTCATCGGCCGCCTATGCAACATTGCGCGGTCTATGGAAGTGTAGAGCCAGGTTGTAGAAATGGACACGTCTTTTCAGTAACAAAATCTGCTTTATTCTGACAACCAGAAAGTCGAAAATCGAGCTAGGTGCACGCGGTACAACGAAAGTGGGAAGAGGGAAAGAAACGAAGTTTAAACAGAGAGGAGAGCTACAAGTTGATTGTGATGCTGCTTCGCGGATTTTTATGACCACAGGGTGCGTGGTGGCGGCCACGTCGCTACAGACTGCTCCCCGCTTATAGAGGAAGCTGCCCTGTTTTTGTCGGCCGCCTAACTGCAACATCCCACACTAAATGGAAATGTAGATCAAGGTTGTAGAAAAGGAGATGTCTTTTAAGTAACAACATCTGCTTTATTTTGACAACCAGAGAGTCGAAAATAGAGCCAGGTGCACTCCGTGCAACGAAAGTGGCAAGAGTGAAAAAAACGAAGGAAAAACAGAGAAGAGAGCTACAAGTTGATTGTAATGCTGCATCGTGTGTTTTTAATACCGCGGGGTGCGCGGTGGCGGCCACATCGCTATAGACTGCTCCCCCTTAAAAAGGAAGCTGACCTGATTTTATCGGCCGCCTAACTGCAACATTGCGCAGTCAATTGAAGTGTAAAGCAAGGTTGTAGAAAAGGACATGTCTTTTCAGTAACAACATATGGTTTAATCTGACAACCAGAGAGTCGAAAATATAGCCATGTTCACGTACTGCATTGAAAGTAAAAAGAGTGAAAAAAACGAAGAAAAAACAGAGAGGAAAGAAGCAAGTTGATTGTAATGCTGCTTTGCGTGTTTTTTAGACCGCGGGCTGCGCGGTGGTGGCCACGTCACTAGAGAGTGCTCCCCCCTTAGAGAGTAAGCTGGCCTGTTTTTATCGGCCACCTAACTCTAACATCGCGCAGTCAATGGAAGTGTATAGCCAGGCTGTAGAAAAGGACATGTCTTTACAGTAACAACATCTGCTTTATTCTGACAACCAGAGAGTCAAAAGTAGAGCCAGGTGTACGCAGTGCAACGGAAGTGGCAAGAGTGAAAGAAACGAAAAAACAGCAGAGAGGAAAGAAGCAAGTTGTTTGTAATGCTGCTTCGCGTGTTATTTAGACCACGGGGTGCGCGTTGGCGGCCACGTCACTACATACTGCTCGCCCCTTTGAGAGGAAGCTGGCCTGTTTTAATCGGCGGCCTAGCTGCAACTTTTCGCAGTCAATGGAAGTGTAGAGCCAGGTTGTAAAAAACGACATGTCTTTTCACTAACATCTGCTTCATTCTGACAACAAGAGAGTCGAAAATAGAGCCAGGTGCACGCAGTGCAACGGAAGTGGCAAGAGTGAAAGAAACGAAAGAAAAACAGGAAGGAGAGCTGTAAGTTGATTGTAATGCTGCTTCGTGTGTTTTCATGACCACAGCGTGCGTGGTGGCGGCCACGTCACTATAGATTTCTTCCCCCTTAGCGATTAAGCTGTCCTGTTTTTATCGGCCGCCTAAATGCAACATTGCGCGGTCAATGGAAGTGTAAAGCAAGGTTGTGGAAAAGGACATGTCTTTTCAGTAACAACATCTGCTTTATTCTGACAACCAGAAAGTCGAAAATAGAGCCATGTGCACCCAGTGCAACGAAAGTAGAAGAGTGAAAGAAACGAAGATTTAACACAGAGGAGAGCTGCAAGTTGGTTGTAATGCTGCTTCGCGTGTTTTAGATGCGGAGCATCTTATACTCGCGCCTTGTAGTGCGCCGTCCGCACCGCTTCTCGAACATTCGACAGCTGACGCGCGCGCATGCGCCGACGCGCCGTCGCCCACTCTTCCACCATCTGTGCATCCCTTCCTCCTCTACACACCGCGCGCGCTTCACTCCTCCACCATCTGTGCACCCTTCCTCCTCTACACACCGCGTTCGACATCTACAATTCTCCTGATTCTCCAGTGGACGCGCATGTGGCGTCGCGCTTCGAGAACATTCAACAGCTGACAGTGCATTCGCCGTCGTGCTGTATATATACTCAAGGTCGGCGCTCGCTCGCTCAGTTGCCGCTCGTCGGTTGGTTTGTACGGCGCGTCGACGTCCAAGGTCGCGGTGAAATGAATTCCAACGAATCCACAAACACAATGATCGACGTCCCTTCGACCAGCGCCACCCTTTCGCATACGTGTGTACGTGTTCACTCATTTAACACCCCCTCCTACAACCACGTTAACCAATTTAGCCATCGACCCAAGTAAGTCGCAATTTAACACCCCATTTCACAACCACGTTAACCAGTTTAGCCATCGACCCAAGTAAGTCGCACTTTAACACCCTGTTAACCAATTATATGGTCCGCATCCTCCTCAGTGTTCCCCCGAGGGAAGCTGCGGGCAATTTTTTTTATGATGGTGGGGTTTTATGATGGTGGGGTCAGTAACAACATCTGTTTTATTCTGACAACCAGAGAGTCCAAAGAAGAGCCAGGTATACGCAGTGCAACGGAAGTGACAAGAGTGAAAGAAACGAAATTTGAACATAGAAGAGACCAGCAAGTTGATTGTAATGCTGCTTCACGTGGTTTTTAAACCGCGGAGTGCGCAGTGGCGGCCACGTCACTACAGACATCTCCCCCCTTAGAAAGGAAGCTGACGTGATTTTATCGGCCGCCTAAGTGCAACATTGCGCAGTCAATGGAAGTGTAAAGAAAGGTTGTAGAAAATGACATCTCTTTTCAGTAACAACATATGGTTTATTCTGAAAACCAGAGAGTCAAAATTACAGCCATGTTGACGCAGTGCAACGAAAGTAAAACGAGTGAAAGAAACGAAGAATAAACTGATAGGAGAGCTGCAAGTTGATTTTAATGCTGCTTCGCATATTTTTATGACGGCGGGGTGCGCGGTGGCGGCCACGTCGCTACAGATTGCTCCTCCATTAGCGAGGAAGCTGGCCTGTTTTTATCGGCCGCCTAACTGCAACATTTTGCAGACAATGGAAGTGTAGAGCCAAGTTGTAGAAAAGGACATGCCTTTTTAGTTACAACTTCTGCTTCATTCTGACAACCAGTGAGTCGCAAATAAAGCCAGGTGCACGAAGTGCAACGAAAGTGGCAAGAGTGAAAGAAACGAAAGAAAAACAGAAAGGACAGCTGCAAGTTTATTGTAATGCTGCTTCGTGCGTTTTTATGACCACGGGGTGCGTAATGGTGGCCACGTCACTACAGATTACTTCCCCCTTAGCGAGGAAGCTGTCCTGTTTTTATCGGCCGCCTAACTGCAACATTGCGCAGTCAATGGAAGTGTAAAACAAGGTTGTAGAAAAGGACATGTCTTTTCAGCAACAACATCTGCTTTATTCTGACAACCAGAAAGTCGAAAATAAAGCCATGTGCACGCAGTGCAACGAAAGTAAAAAGAGTGAAAGAAACGAAGATTCAACACACAGGAGAGCAGCAAGTTGATTGTAATTCTGCTTCGCGAGTTTTTATGATGGTGGGGTTTTACGTTGGTGGGGTCAGTAACAACATCTGCTTTATTCTGACAACCAGAGAGTCCAAAGTAGAGCCAGGTGTACGCAGTGCAACGGAAGTGGCAAGAGTGAAAGAAACGAAGAAAAAACAGAGAGGAAAGAAGCAAGTTGATTGTAATGCTGCTTTGCGTGTTTTTAGACCGCGGGGTGCGCGGTGGCGGCCACGTCACTAGAGACTGCTCCCCTCTCAGAGAGTAAGCTGGCCTGTTTTTATTGGCCACCTAACTGCAACATCGCGCAGTCAACGGAAGTGTATAGCCAAGCTGTTGAAAAGGACATGTGTTTTCAGTAACAACATCTGCTTTATTCTGACAACCAGAAAGTCGAAAATAGATCCAGCTGCACGGAGTGCAACTGAAGTGGCAGGAGTGAAAGAAACGAAGAAAAAACAGAGGAGAGCAGCAAGTTGATTGTAATGCTGCTTCGGGTGTTTTTTAGACCGCGGGGTGCATGGTGGCGGCCACGTAACTAAAGACTGCTCCCCGCTTAGAGAGGATTATCGGCCGCCTAACTGCAACATTGCGCAGTCAATGGAAGTGCCGAGCCAAGTTCTAGAAAAAGACATGTCTTTTCAGTAACAATATCTGCTTTAATCTGACAACCAGAGAGTCGAAAGTAGAGCCAGGTGTACGCAGTGCAACGGAAGTGGCTAGAGTGAAAGAAACGAAGGGAAAACAGAGAGGAGAGCAGCAAGTTGGTTGTAATGCTGCTTCGTGTGTTTTTTAGACCGCGCGGTGCGCGGTGGCGGCCACGTCACTACAGACTCCTCCCCCCTTAGAGAGGAAGCTGGCCTGTTTCTATCGGCCACCTAACTGCATCATCGCGCAGTCAATGGAAGTGTAGAGCCAGTTTGTAGAAAAGGACATGTCTTTTCAGTAACATCTGCTTTATTCTGACAACCAGACAGTCGAAAGTAGAGCCATGTGTACGCAGTGCAACGGAAGTGGCTAGCGTGAAAGAAACGAAGGAAAAACAGAGAGGAAAGCAGCAAGTTGGTTGTAATGCTGCTTCGCGTGTTTTTTACCGCGGGGTGCACGGTGATGGCTACGTCGCTACAGATTGCTCCCCCTTTAGAGAGGAAGCTGGCCTGTTTTTATCGGCCGCCTAGCTGCAACATTTTGCAGTATATGGAAGTGTCGAGCCAGGTTGTAGAAAAGAACATGTCTTTTCAGTAACAACATCTGCTTTATTCTGACAACCAGAGAGTCGAAAATAGAGCCAGGCAGCAATATAATCAACTTGCTGCTCTCCTCGCTGTTTTTCCTTTGTTTCTTTCACTCTTGCGACTTCCGTTGCACTGCGTGCACATGGCTCTACTTTCGACTCTCTGGTCGTCAGAATAAAACAGATGTTGTTGCTGAAAAGACATGTCCTTTTCTACAACCTGGCTTCACATTTCCACTGACTGCGCAATGTGGCAGTTAGGCGGCCGATACAAACAGGTTAGCTTCTTCGCTAAAGTGGAGCAATCTGTAGCGTTGTGGGCGCCACCGCACACACCACGGTCACAAAAACACGCGAAGCAGCAATACAATCAACTTGTAGCTCTTCTCTCTGTTTTTCCTTCGTTTCTGGCACTCTTGCCAGTTCCGTTGCACTGCGTGCACATGGCTCTATTTTGACTTTCTGGTTGTCATAATAAAGCAGATGTTGTTACTGAAAAAACTTGTCCTTTTCTACAACCTGGCTTTACACTTACATTGACTGCGCTATGTTGCAGTTTGGCGGCCAATAAAAACAGGCCATCTTCCTCGCTAATGGAAGACCAATCTGTAGCGACGTGGGCACCACCGCGCACCCCGCGGTCATAAAACACGTGAAGCACTCATAAAACACGTGAAACACGTGAAGCACTTCCGTTGCACTGCGTGTACCTGGCTCTATTTTCGACTCTCTGGTTGTCAGAATAAAGCACACGTTCTTGAAAAGACACGTCCTTTTCTACAACCTGGCTCTGCACTTCTATTGACTGCGCAATGTTGTAGTTAGGCGTCCGATAAGAACAGGCCAGCTCGCTCTCTAAGGGGGGAGCAATCTGTAGCGACGTGGCCTCAACCGCGCAACCCGCGGTCACAAAAACCCACGAAGCACCAGTACAATCAACTTGTAGCTCTCCTCTATGTTTTTTTCTTCGTTTCTTTCACTCTTGCCACTTTCGTTGCACTGCGTGCACCTGGCTCTATTTTCGACTATCTGGTTGTCAGAATAAAGCAGATGTTCTTCTTGAAAAGACATGTCCTTTTCTACAGCCTGGCGCTACACTTCTATTAACTGCGCGTTGTTGCAGTTAGGCGGCCGATAAAAACAGGCGAGCTTCCTCTCTCAGGGGGGAGCAATCTGTAGCGATGTGGCCCCCACCGCTCACCCAACCGTCATAAAAACACGAGAAGCTGCATTACAATCAAATTGCTGCTTTCCTCTCTGTTTTTCGTTCGTTTCATTCACTCTTGCCACTTCTGTTGCACTGCGTGCACCTGGCTCTACTTTCTACTCTCTGGTTTTCAGAATTAAGCAGATGTTGTTACTGAAAAGACATGTCTTTTTCTACAACCTGGCTTTACACTTCCACAACTGCACAATGTTGCAGATAGGTGGCCAATTAAAAAAGGCCAGCTTTCTCTCTAAGGGGGGAGCAATCTGTAAGGACGTGGCAACCACCGCACACACCGCGGTCGTAAACACACGTGAAGCAGCATTACAATCACATTTCTGCTCTCTTCCCTGTTTTTCTTTCGTTTCTTTCACTCTTGCCACTTCCGTTGCACTGTGTGCACCTGTCTATATTTTTGACTCTCTGGTTGTCAGAATAAAGCAGATGTTCTTGAAAAGACATGTCCTTTTCTACAACCTGGCTCTACAAATCCATTGACTGGGCAATGTTGCAGTTAGGCGCTCGATAACAACAGGACTGCTTCCTCGCTAAAGGGTGCGCAACCTATAGTGACGTGGCCGCCACCACGCACCCCGTGGTCATAAAAACACGCGAAGCAGCATTGCAATCAACTTGTAGCTCTCCCCTCTGTTTTTCTTTTGTTTCTTTCACTCTTGCCCAGCCGTGGTGTTCTAGTGGATAATGTACTCGGCTGCTGACCTGCAGGTCGTGCGTTCGATTCCCGGCTGCGGCGGCTCTATTTTCGATAGAGGCGGTATTGTTGTAGGCCCGTGTGCTCAGATTTGGGTGCACGTTAAACAAAACCAGGTGGTAGAAATTTCCGAAGCCCTCCACTATGGCGTCTCTCATAATCAAAGGGTGGTTTTGAGACGTTAGGCTCCGAATATCAATCAATTTTTTTACTCTTGCCACTTCTCTTGCACTGCGTGCACCTGGCTCTATTTTCGACTCTGGTTGTAAGAATAAAGCAGATATTGTTACTGAAAAGACATGTCCTTTTTCTACAACCTGTATCTACAGTGCCATTGACTGTGCAATGTTGCAGCTAGGCGGCCGATAAAAACAGGCCAGCTTCCTCTCTAAGAGGGGAGCAATCTGTACTGACATGGCTTCGAACGCGCAACCCGTGGTCTAAAAAACACGCGAAGCAGGGTTAAAATCAACTTGTAGCTCTCCTCTGTATTTTTCATTCGTTTTTTTTCTTGCTACTTTCGTTGCACTGCGTGCACATGGCTGTATTTTCGACTGTCTGGTTGTCGAAATAAAGCAGATGTTGTTACTGAAAAGACATCTCCTTTTCTACAACCTGGCTCTACACTTCCACTGACTGCGCAATGTTGCAGTTAGGTGGCCGATAAACACAGGCAAGCTTCCTCGCTAAGTGGGGAGAAATCTGTGGCGACGTGGCCACCACCGCGCACCCCGTGGTCGTAAGAACACGTGAAGCAGCATCACAATCAACTTGCTGCTCTCCTCTCTGTTTTTGGTTCGTTTCTTTCACTCTTGCGACTTCCGTTGCACTGCGTGCACATGGCTCTACTTTCGACCCTCTAGTTTTCAGAATAAAGCAGATGTTGTTACCGAAAAGACATGTCCTATCCTACAACCTGGCTTCACACTTCCATTGACTGCGCAACGTTGCAGTCAGGTCACTGATGACAACAGGCCAGTTTCCTCTCTAAGGGGGAAGCCATCTGTAAAGACGTGGCCGCCACCGTGCACACCGTGGTCGTAAAAACACCCGAAGCAGCATTACAATGAACTTGCTGCTCTCCTCTCTGTTTAAACTTTGTTTCTTTCACTCTTTTTACTTTTGTTGCACTGCGTGCACATGGCTCCGTTTTCGACTTTCTGGTTGTCAGAATAAAGCAGATGTTGTTATTTAAAACACACGTGCTTTTCTACAACCTGGCTTTACACTTCCATTGACTGCCCAATGTTGCAGTTAGGCGGCTGATACAAAAGGTCAGCTTCTTCGCTAAGGTGGAGCAATCTGTAGGGACGTGGCCGCCACCACACACACCGTGGTCATAAAAACACGCAAGGCAGCACTCAATCAACTTGTAGCTCTTCTCTATATTTTACCTTCGTTTCTTGCACTCTTGCCACTTCCGTTGCACTGCGTGAACCTGGTTCCATTTACGACTCTCCGGTTTTCAGAATAAAGCAGATGTTTTTACTGAAAAGACATGTCCTTTTCTACAACCTGGCTCTACACTTCCATTGACTGAGCAATGTTGTAGTTAGGTGGCCAATAAAACCAGGCCAGCTTCCTCTCTAAAGGGGAGCGATCTGTAGCTACGTGGCCGCCACCGCGCACCCCGTGGTCGTGGGAACACGTGAAGCAGCATCACTATCAACTTGCTGCTCTCCTCTCTGTTTTTCCTTCGTTTCTTTCACTCTTGCCACTTCCGTTGCGTTGCGTGCACCTGGCTCTATTTTCGAGTGTATGGTTGTCAGATTAAAGCAGATGTTGTTACTGAAAAGACATGTCCTTTTCTACAACCTGGTTCTAAACTTCCATTGACTGCGCACTGTTGCATTTAGGCGGCCGATTATAACAGGTCATCTTCCTCTCAAAGGGGGGAGCAATCTATAGCGATGTGGCCACCACCGCGCAATCCGCGGTCATGAAAACACGCGAAGCACCACTACAATTAACTTGCTGCTCTCCTCTCTGTTTTTCCTTCATTTCTTTCACTCTTGCCACTTCTGTTGCACTGCGTGCACCTGGCTCTACTTTCGACTCTCGAGTTTTCAGAATAAAGCAGATGTTGTTACCGAAAAGACATGTCGTTTTCTACAACCTGGCTCCACACTTCCATTGACTGCGCAATGTTGCAGTTAGGCGGCCGATAGCAACAGGCCTGCTTCATCGCTAATGGAAGAGCAATCGGTAGCGACGTGGCCGCCACCGCGTACCCCGTGGTCATAAAACACGTGAAGCAGCTTTACAAGCAACTAGCTGCTCTCCTCTCTGTTTTTCCTTCGTTTCTTGCACTCTTGCCACTTCCGTTGCACTGCGTGTACCTGGCTCTATTTTCGGCTCTCTGGTTGTCAGACTAAAGCAGATGGTCTTGAAAAGACATGACCTTTTCTACAACTTGGCTCTACTTCTATTGACTGCGCAATGTTGAAGTTAGGCGCCCGATAAGAACAGGCTAGCCTTCTCTCTAAGGGGGGAGCAATCTGTAGCGACGTGGGCGCCACCGCTCACCCCACCGTCATAAAAACACGCGAAGCAGCATTACAATCAGCTCTGCTCTCCTCTCTGTTTAAACTTCGTTTCTTTCACTCTTGTAACTTCCTTTGCACTGCGTGAACCTGGCTCTATTTTTTGCCTCTCTGGTTGTCAGAATAAAGCAGATGTTGTTACTGAAAAGACATGTCCTTTTTTACAACCTGGCTCTACACTTCTATTGACTGCGCAATGTTGTAGTTAGGCGGCCGAAAAGAACAGGCCAGCTCCCTCTCTAAGGGGGGAGAAATCTGTAGCGACGTGGCCCCCACCGTTAACACCACCGTTATAAAAACACCCGAAGCAGCATTACAATCAACTTGCTTCTCTCCTCTCTGTTTAAACTTCGTTTCTTTCACTCTTTTTACTTTAGTTGCACTGCGTGCACATGGCTCCGTTTTCCACTTTCTGGTTGTCAGAATAAAGCAGATGTTGTTACTGAAAAGACATGTCCTTTTCTACAACCTGGCTCTACACTTCTATTGACTGCACAATGTTGCAGTTAGGCGGCCGATAAAAACAGGCGAGCTTCCTCACTAATGGAGGAGCAATCTGTAGCGACGTGGGCGCCACCGCTCACCCCACCGTCATATAAAATTCCACCATATCCACGAAGTTAATGATGATGATTGGCCGAAGCTCCGGAGGTAAACCTGGTAAACCACGAATTCTCTGTACATTTTGACCACTCGATTTTATTACATCGCTCCCCCTAGCGTACGTCGCCGCACTAAATCGAACGATTGCCTTCAACCAATGATACGCGCCATATGTGACATCATTCCTATTTTATAAGATCTCGTGTCTTTCATCAACTACAAGTACCGCTTTCTAGTTTATAACATCTTGCATCTTTTCATCATCAGCTACAAGTACCACCATCTAGTAAACACTACAAAAACTAAACGAGAGGTGGCTACATACAGAAGATGGTACCGCCATCTAGTGATCACAGCAACAACTAAACTAGAGGTGGCTACATACAGGGGACGGTACCACCATCTAGTGAACACTGCAAGAACTAAACTAGAGGTGGCTACATACAGGCTACAGGGGACGCAGAGCCCACGCCTTAAGGAGCTTCGCCCCTAAAGCACGCGAAGCAGCTTTACAATCATCTTGCTGCTCTCCTCTCTGTTTAAACTTCGTTTCTTTCACTCTTGCCACTTCCGTTGCACCGCGTGTACCTGGCTCTATGTTCGACTCTCTGGTTGTCAGAATAAAGCAGATGTTCTTGAAAAGACATGTCCTTTTCTACAACCTGGCTCTACACTTCTATTGACTGCGCATTGTTGTTGTTAGGCGGCCGTTAAGAACAGGCCAGCTCCCTCTATAAGGTGGGAGCAATCTATAGCGACGTGGCAGCCACCGCTAACACCACAGTCATAAAAACACCCGAAGCAGCATTACAATCAACTTGCTGCTCTCCTCTCTGTTTAAACTTCGTTTTTTTCACTCTTTTCACTTTCGTTGTACTGCGTGCACATGGCTCCGTTTTCCACTTTCTGGTTGTCAGAATAAAGCAGATGTTGTTTTTGAAAAGACATGTCCTTTTCTACAACCTGGCTCTACACTTCCATTGACTGCGCAATGTTGCAGTTAGGCATCCAAGAAAAACAGGGCAGCTTCCTCGCTAAGGGGGAGCAATCTGTAGCGACAAGGCCGCAACCACACATACCGCGGTCATAAAAAAAAAGAGAAGCAGCAATACAATCAACTTGTAGCTCTTCTCTCTGTTTTTCCTTCGTTTATTGCACTCTTGCCACTTCCGTTGCACTGTGTGCGCCTGTCTCTACTTTCGAGTCTGATTGTCAGAATAAAGCAGATGATGTTACTGAAAAGACATGTCCTTTTCTACAACCTGGCTCTACTCTTCCACAACTGCGCAATGTTGCAGTTAGGCGGCCGATAAACCCAGGCCAGCTTCCTCGCTAAGGGGGGAGAAATCTGTAGCGACATGGCCGCCACCGCGCACCCCGCGGTCGTAAAAACACATGAAGCAGCATTACAATCAACTTGTAGCTCTCCTCTCTGTTTTTCCTTCGTTTCTTTCACTCTTGCCACCTTCGTTGCACCGCGTGCACCTGGCTCTATTCTCGGCTCTCTGGTTGTCAGAATAATGCAGATGTTGTTACTTAAAAGACATGTTTTTTTTCTACAACCTGGCTTTACACTTCGTTTGACTGCGCAATGTTGCAGTTAGGCTGCCGATACAAACAGGTCAGCTTCTTCGCTAAGGTGGAGCAATCTGTAGCGACGTGGCCGCCACCGCACACACCGCAGTCATAAAAACACGCGAAGCAGCATTACAATCAACTTGTAGCTCTCCTCTCAGTTTTTCCTTCGTTTCTTGCACCCTTGCCGCTTCCGTTGCACTGCGTGTACCTGGCTCTATTTTCGACTCTCTGATTGTCGGAATAAAGCAGATGTTCTTGAAAAGACAAGTCCTTTTCTAAAACCTGGCTCTACACTTCCATTGACTTCGCAATGTTGCAGTTAGGCGGCCGATAAAATCAGTGCGGCTTCCTCTTTATTGGGGGAGCAATCTGAGGCCACTTGGCTGCCACCGCGCACCCCGCGGTCATAAAAACACGCGAAGCAGCCTTACCATCAACTTCTGCTCTCCTCTCTGTTTAAGCTTCGTTACTTTAACTCTTGCCACTTCTGTTGCACTGCGTGAACCTGGCTCTATTTTTTGTCTCTCTGGTTGTCAGAATAAAGCAGATGTGTTTACTGAAAAGTCATGTCCTTTTCTACAACCTGGCTTTACACTTTTACAACTGCGCAATGTTGCAGTTAGGCGGCCGATAAACACAGGCAAGCTTCCTCGCTAAGGGGCGAGCAATCTGTAAACACGTGGCCGCCACCGCGCACACCGCGGTCGTAAAAACACGCGAAGCAGCTATACAATCAACTTGTAGCTCTCCTCTCTGTTTTTCTTTCGTTTCTTTCACTCTTGCGACTTTCGTTGCGCTGCGTGCACCTGGCTCTACTTTCGACTCTGCGGTTTTCAGAATAAAGCAGTTGTTACCGAAGAGACATGTCCTTTTCTACAACCGGCTCTACACTTCCATTGACTGCGCAATGTTGTAGTTAGGCGGCCGATAATAAGAATCATGCTCCCTCTCTAAGGGGGGAGAAATCTGTAGCGACGTGGCCGCCACCGATAACAACACCGTCATAAAAACGCACGAAGCAGCATTACAATCAACTTGCTGCTCTCCTCTTGGTTTAAACTTTGTTTCTTTCACTCTATTTACTTTCTTTACACTGCGTGCACATGGCTCTATTTTCGACTTTCTGGTTTTCAGAATAAAGCAGATGTCTTTACTAAAAAGACATGTCCTTTTCTACAACCTGGCTCTACACTTCCACAACTGCGCAATGTTGCAGATAGGAGGCCGATAAAAACAGGCCAGCTTCCTCGCTAATGGAAGAGCAATCTGTAGCGACTTGGCCACCTCCGCACACCCCGCATTCATACAACACGTGAAGCAGATTTACAAGCAACTAGCTGCTCTCCTCTCTGTTTTTTCTTCGTTTCTTGCAGCCTTGCCACTTCCGTTGCACTGCGTGTACCTGGCTCTAGTTTTGACTCTCTGGTTGTAGGAATAAAGCAGATGTTCTTTAAAAGACAAGTCCTATTCTAAAACCTGGCTCTACACTTCTATTGACTGCGCAATGTTGTAGTTAGGCGGCCGATAAGAACAGTCCAGCTGCCTGTCTAAGGGGGGAGCAATCTCTAGCGACGTGGCCACTACCGCTAACAACACCGTCATAAAAACACCCGAAGCAGCATTACAATCAACTTGCTGCTCTCCTCTTGGTTTAAACTTTGTTTCTTTCACTCTATTTACTTTCTTTGCACTGCGTGCACATGGCTCCGTTTTCGACTTTCTGGTTGTCAGAATAAAGCAGATGTGGTTACTTGAAGGACATGTCCTTTTCTACAACCTGGCTCTATACTTCCATTGACTGCGCATTGTGTCAGTTAGGCGGCCGATAAAAACAGGCCAGCTTCCTTGCTAATGGACGAGCAATCTGTAGCGACGTGGCCGCCACCGCGCACACTGTGGTCATAAAAACACGCGAAGCAGCTTTACAAGCAACTAGCTGCTCTCCTCTCTGGTTTTCCTTCGTTTCTTGCACTCTTGCCACTTCCGTTGCACCCCGTGTACCTGGCTCTATTTTCGACTCTCTGGTTGTCAGAATAAAGCAGATGTTCTTGAAAAGACATGTCCTTTTTTACAACCTGGCTCTACACTTCCATTGACTTCGCAATGTTGCAGTTAGGTGGCCGATAAAATCAGTGCAGCTTCCTCTTTATTGGGGGAGTTCTCTGAGGCCACTTGGCTGCCACCGCGCACCCCGCGGTCATAAAAACACGCGAAGCAGCCTTACAATCAACTTCTGCTCTCCTCTCTGTTTCAGCTTCGTTACTTTCACTCTTGCCACTTCCGTTGCAATGCGTGCGCCTGGCTCTACTTTCGAGTCTGATTGTCAGAATAAAGCAGATGTTGTTACTGAAAAGACCTGTCTTTTTCTACAACCTGGCGCTACACTTCCATTGACTGCGCAATGTTGCAGTTAGGCGGCCCATAAAAACGTACCATCTTCCTCGCTAATGGAAGAGCGATCTGTAGCGACGTCGCCACCTCCACGCACCACGCGGTCATAAAACACGTGAAGCAGATTTACAAGCAACTAGCTGCTCTCCTCTCTGTTTTTTCTTCGTTTCTTGCACTCTTGCCACTTCCGTTGCACTGCGTGTACCTGGCTCTATTTTCGACTCTCTGGTTGTAGGAATAAAGCAGATTTTCTTGAAAAGACAAGTCCTTTTCTAAAACCTCGCTCTACACTTCTATTGACTGCGCAATGTTGTAGTTAGGCGGCCGATAAGAACAATCCAGCTGCCTGTCTAAGGGGGAGCAATCTGTAGCGACGTTGCCGCCACCGCTAACAACACCGTCATAAAAACACCCGAAGCAGCATTACAATCAACTTGCTGCTCTCTTCTTTGTTTAAACTTTGTTTCTTTCACTCTTTTTTACTTTCGTTGCACTGCGTGCACATGGCTCCGTTTTCGACTTTCTGGTTGTCAGAATAAAGCAGATGTTACTGAAGAGACATGTCCTTTTCTACAACCTGGCTCTACACTTCTATTGACTGCGGAATGTTGCAGTTAGGCGGCCGATAAAAACAGGCGAGCTTCCTCACTAATGGAGGAGCAATCCGTAGCAACGTAGCCGCTACGGCCCACCCTGTGGTCATAAAATATGCGAAGCAGCTTTACAAGCAACTTGCTGCTCTCCTCTCTGTTTTTCCTTCCTTTCTTTCACTCTAGCGACTTTCGTTGCACTGCGTGCACATGGCTCTATTTTCGACTTTCTGGTTGTCAGAATAAAGCAGATGTTGGTACTGAAAAGACATGTCCTTTTCTACAACCTGGCTCTACACTTCCACAACTGCGCAATGTCAGTTAGGCAGCCCATAAACAAAGGCTAGCTTCCTCGCTAAGGTGGGAGCAATCTGTAGCGACGCGGCCACCACGGCGCACCCCGCGGTCATAATAACACGCGAAGCAGCATCACAACCAACTTGCTGCTCTCCATTCTGTTTAAACTTCGTTTCTTTCACTCTTGCCACTTCCGTTGCGCGGCGTACCTGGCTCTATTTTTTGTCTCTCTGGTTGTCAAAATAAAGCAGATGTTACTGAAAAGACATCTCGTTTTCTACAACCTGGCTCTACACTTCCACTGACTGCGCAATGTGGCAGATAGGTGGCCGATAAACACAGGCTAGCTTCCTCGCTAAGGGGGAAGCAATCTGTAGCGACGCGGCCACCACGGCGCACCCCGCGGTCATAAAACACGTGAAGCAGATTTACAAGCAACTAGCTGCTCTCCTCTCTGTTTTTTCTTCGTTTCTTGCACCCTTGCCACTTCCGTTGCACTGCGTGTACCTGGCTCTATTTTTGACTCTCTGGTTGTCGGAATAAAGCAGATGTTCTTGAAAAGACAAGTCTTTTTCTAAAACCTGGCTCTACACTTCTATTGACTGCGCAATGTTGTAGTTGGGCGGCCGATAAGAACAATCCAGCTGCCTGTCTAAGGGGGGAGCAATCTCTAGCGTTGTGGCCGCCACTAACAACACCGTCATAAAAACACCCGAAGCAGCATTACAATCAACTTGCTGCTCTCCTCTTGGTTTAAACTTTGTTTCTTTCACTCTATTTAGTTTCTTTGCACTGCGTGCACATGGCTCCGTTTTCGACTTTCTGGTTGTCAGAATAAAGCAGATTTTGTTACTGAAAAGACATGTCCTTTTCTAAAACCTGGCTCTACACTTCTATTGACTGCGCAATGTCTGTTAGGCGGCCGATAAACACAGGCCAGCTTCCTCTCTAAGGGGGGAGCAATCTGTACTGACGTGGCCCTCACCGCATACAACACCGTCATAAAAACACCCGAAGCAGCATTGCAATCAACTTGGTGCTCTCCTCTTGGATTAAACTTTGTTTCTTTCACTCTATTTACTTTCTTTGCATTGCGTGCACATGGCTCCGTTTTCGACTTTCTGGTTGTCAGAATAAAGCAGATGTTGTTACTGAAAAAACATGTCCTTTTCTACACACTGGCTCTACACTTCCACAACTGCGCAGTGAAAGTTAGGCGGCCGATAAACACAGGCCAGCTTCCTCTCTAAGGGGGGAGCAATCTGTACCGACGTGGCCTCAAACGAGCACCCCGTGGTCTAAAGCACACGCGAAGCAGCATTACAATCAACTTGTAGCTTTTCTCGCTGTTTTTCCTTCGTTTCTTGCACTCTTGCCACTTCCGTTGCAATGCGTGCGCCTGACTCTACTTTCGAGTCTGATTGTCAGAATAAAGTAGATGTTGTTACTGAAAAGACATGTCCTTTTCTACAACCTGGCTCCATACTTCCATTGACTGCGCATTGTGTCAGTTAGGTGGCCGATAAAAACAGGCCAGCTTCCTCGCTAATGGAAGAGGAATCTGTAGCGACGTGGCCACAGCCGCGCACCCCGCAGTCATAAAACACGTGAAGCAGCTTTACAAGCAACTAGCTGCTCTCCTCTCTGTTTTTCCTTCGTTTCTTGCACTCTTGCCACTTCCGTTGCACTGCGTGTACCTGGCTCTATTTTCGACTCTCTGATTGTCGGAATAAAGCAGATGTTCTTCAAAAGACATGTCCTTTTCTACAACCTGGTTCTACACTTCCATTGACTTCGCAATGTTGCAGTTAGGCGGCCGATAAAATCAGTCCTGCTTCTTCTTTATTGGGGGAGCAATCTGAGGCCACTTGGCTGCCCCCGCGCACCCCGCGGTCATAAAAACACGCGAAGCAGCCTTACAATCAACTTCTGCTCTCCTCTCTGTTTAAGCTTCGTTACTTTCACTCTTGCCACTTCCGTTGCACTGCGTGAACCTGGCTCTATTTTTTGTCTCTCTGGTTGTCAGAATAAAGCAGATGCTGTTACTGAAAAGACAGGTCCTTTTCTACAACCTGGCTCTACACTTCCACAACTGCGCAATGTTGCAGTTAGGCGGCCGATAAACACAGGCCAGCTTCCTCGCTAACGGGAGAGCAATCTGTAAAGACGTGACCGCCACCGCGCATCCCGCGGTCGTAAAAACACATGAAGCAGCATTACAATCAACTTGTAGCTCTTCTCTCTGTTTTTCCTTCGTTTCTCTCACTCTTGCCACTTCCGTTTCAATGCGTGCGCCTGGCTCTACTTTCGAGTCTGATTGTCAGAATAAAGTAGATGTTACTGAAAAGACCTGTCTTTTTCTACAACCTGGCGCTACACTTCCATTGACTGCGCATCGTTGCAGTTAGGCGGCCGATAAAAACAGGCCAGCTTCCTCGCTAATGGAAGAGCAATCTGTAGCGACGTGGCCGCAACCGCGCAGCCCGCGGTCATAAAACACGTGAAGCAGATTTACAAGCAACTAGCTGCTCTCCTCTCTGTTTTTATCTTCGTTTCTTGCACCCTTGCCACTTCCGTTGCACTGCGTGTACCTGGCTTTATTTTTGACTCTCTGGTTGTCGGAATAAAGCAGATGTTCTTGAAAAGACAAGTCCTTTCCTAAAACCTGGCTCTACACTTCTAATGACTGCGCAATGTTGTAGGTGGGCGGCCGATAAGAACAATCCAGCTGCCTGTCTAAGGGGGGAGCAATCTCTAGCGTTGTGGCCGCCACTAACAACACCGTCATAAAAACACCCGAAGCAGCATTGCAATCAACTTGCTGCTCTCCTCTTGGTTTAAACTTTGTTTCTTTCACTCTATTTAGTTTCTTTGCACTGCGTGCACATGGCTCCGTTTTCGACTTTCTGGTTGTCAGAATAAAGCAGATTTTGTTACTGAAAAGACATGTCCTTTTCTAAAACCTGGCTCTACACTTCTATTGACTGCGCAATGTCTGTTAGGCGGCCGATAAACACAGGCCAGCTTCCTCTCTAAGGGGGGAGCAATCTGTACCGACGTGGCCCTCACCGCATACAACACCGTCATAAAAACACCCGAAGCAGCATTGCAATCAACTTGCTGCTCTCCTCTTGGATTAAACTTTGTTTCTTTCACTCTATTTACTTTCTTTGCATTGCGTGCACATGGCTCCGTTTTCGACTTTCTGGTTGTCAGAATAAAGCAGATGTTGTTACTGAAAAAACATGTCCTTTTCTACACACTGGCTCTACACTTCCACAACTGCGCAGTGTGAGTTAGGCAGCCGATAAACACAGGCCAGCTTCCTCTCTAAGGGGGGAGCAATCTGTACCGACGTGGCCTTAAACGAGCACCCCGTGGTCTAAAGCACACGCGAAGCAGCATTACAATCAACTTGTAGCTTTTCTCTATGTTTTTCCTTCGTTTCTTGCACTCTTGCCACTTCCGTTGCAATGTGTGCGCCTGACTCTACTTTCGAGTCTGATTGTCAGAATAAAGTAGATGTTGTTACTGAAAAGACATGTCCTTTTCTACAACCTGGCTCCATACTTCCATTGACTGCGCATTGTGTCAGTTAGGTGGCCGATAAAAACAGGCCAGCTTCCTCGCTAATGGAAGAGCAATCTGTTGCGACGTGGCCACAGCCGCGCACCCCGCTGTCATAAAACACGTGAAGCAGCTTTACAAGCAACTAGCTGCTATCCTCTCTGTTTTTCCTTCGTTTCTTGCACTCTTGCCACTTTCGTTGCACTGCGTGTACCTGGCTCTATTTTCGACTCTCTGATTGTCGGAATAAAGCAGATGTTCTTGAAAAGACATGTCCTTTTCTAAAACCTGGCTCTACACTTCCATTGACTTCGCAATGTTGCAGTTAGGCGGCCGATAAAATCAGTGCGGCTTCCTCTTTATTGGGGGAGCAATCTGAGGCCACTTGGCTGCCCCCGCGCACCCCGCGGTCATAAAAACACGCGAAGCAGCCTTACAATCATCTTCTGCTCTCCTCTCTGTTTAAGCTTCGTTACTTTCACTCTTGCCACTTCCGTTGCACTGCGTGAACCTGGCTCTATTTTTTGTCTCTCTGGTTGTCAGAATAAAGCAGATGCTGTTACTGAAAAGACAGGTCCTTTTCTACAACCTGGCTCTACACTTCCACAACTGCGCAATGTTGCAGTTAGGCGGCCGATAAACACAGGCCAGCTTCCTCGCTAACGGGAGAGCAATCTGTAAAGACGTGACCGCCACCGCGCATCCCGCGGTTGTAAAAACACATGAAGCAGCATTACAATCAACTTGTAGCTCTTCTCTCTGTTTTTCCTTCGTTTCTTGCACTCTTGCCACTTCCGTTGCAATGCGTGCGCCTGGCTCTACTTTCGAGTCTGATTGTCAGAATAAAGTAGATGTTGTTGAAAAGACCTGTCTTTTTCTACAACCTGGCGCTACACTTCCATTGCTTGCGCATCGTTGCAGTTAGGCGGCCGATAAAAACGGGCCAGCTTCCTCGCTAATGGAAGAGCAATCTGTAGCGACGTGGCCGCAACCGCGCAGCCCGCGGTCATAAAACGCGTGAAGCAGATCTACAAGCAACTAGCTGCTCTACTCTCTGTTTTTCCTTCGTTTCTTGCACTCTTGCCACTTCCGTTGCACTGCGTGTACCTGGCTCTATTTTCGACTCTCTGATTGTCGGAATAAAGCAGATGTTCTTGAAAAGACATGTCCTTTTCTAAAACCTGGCTCTACACTTCCATTGACTTCTCAATGTTGCAGTTAGGCGGCCGATAAAATCAGTGCGGCTTCCTCTTTATTGGGGGAGCAATCTGAGGCCACTTGGCTGCCACCGCGCACCCCGCGGTCATAAAAACACGCGAAGCAGCCTTACCATCAACTTCTGCTCTCCTCTCTGTTTAAGCTTCGTTACTTTAACTCTTGCCACTTCTGTTGCACTGCGTGAACCTGGCTCTATTTTTTGTCTCTCTGGTTGTCAGAATAAAGCAGATGTGTTTACTGAAAAGTCATGTCCTTTTCTACAACCTGGCTTTACACTTTTACAACTGCGCAATGTTGCAGTTAGGCGGCCGATAAACACAGGCAAGCTTCCTCGCTAAGGGGCGAGCAATCTGTAAAGACGTGGCCGCCACCGCGCACACCGCGGTCGTAAAAACACGCGAAGCAGCTATACAATCAACTTGTAGCTCTCCTCTCTGTTTTTCTTTCGTTTCTTTCACTCTTGCGACTTTCGTTGCGCTGCGTGCACCTGGCTCTACTTTCGACTCTGCGGTTTTCAGAATAAAGCAGTTGTTACCGAAGAGACATGTCCTTTTCTACAACCGGCTCTACACTTCCATTGACTGCGCAATGTTGTAGTTAGGCGGCCGATCACGCTCCCTCTCTAAGGGGGAAGAAATCTGTAGCGACGTGGCCGCCACCGATAACAACACCGTCATAAAAACGCCCGAAGCAGCATTACAATCAACTTGCTGCTCTCCTCTTGGTTTAAACTTTCTTTCTTTCACTCTATTTACTTTCTTTACACTGCGTGCACATGGCTCTATTTTCGACTTTCTGGTTTTCAGAATAAAGCAGATGTCGTTACTAAAAAGACATGTCCTTTTCTACAACCTGGCTCTACACTTCCACAACTGCGCAATGTTGCAGATAGGAGGCCGATAAAAACAGGCCCGACTTCCTCGCTAATGGAAGAGCAATCTGTAGCGACTTGGCCACCTCCGCGCACCCCGCGGTCATAAAAACACGCGAAGCAGCTTTACAAGCAACTAGCTGCTCTCCTCTCTCGTTTTCCTTCGTTTCTTGCACTCTTGCCACTTCTGTTTCACAGCGTGTACCTGGCTCTATTTTCAACTCTCTGGTTGTCAGAATAAAGCAGATGTTCTTGAAAAGACACGTCCTTTTCTACAACCTGGCTCTACACTTCCATTGACTGCGCATGGTTGCAGTTAGGCAGCCGATAAAAACAGGCCAGCTTCCTCGCTGATGGAAGAGCAATCTGTAGCGACGTGACCACCACCGCGAACCCTGCGGACATAAAAAACGTGAAGCAGTTTACAAGCAACTAGCTGCTCTCCTCCCTGTTTTTTCTTCGTTTCTTGCACTCTTGCCACTTCCGTTACACTGCGTATACCTGGCTCTATTTTCGACTCTCTGGCAGTCAGAATAAAGCAGATGTTGTTACTGAAAAGACATGTTCTTTTCTACAACCTGGCTCCACACTTCCATTGACTGCGCAATGTTGCAGTTAGGCGGTCCATAAAAACAGGCCAGCTTCCGCTCTAAGGGGGGAGCAAACTGTAGCGACGTGGCCGCCTACGCACACACCGCGGTCATAAACACATGCGAAGCAGCATTACAATCAACTTGTAGCTCTTCTCTCTGTTTTTCCTTCGTTTCTTGCACTCTTTCCACTTCCGTTGCACTGCGTGCACATGGCTCCATTTTCGACTTTCTGGTTGTCATAATAAAGCAGATGTTGTTGCTGAAAAGACATGTCCTTTTGTACAACCTGGCTCTACACTTCCATTGACTGCGCAATGTTGCAGTTAGGCGGCCGATAAAAACAGGCCAGCTTCCTCGATAATGGAAGAGCAATCTGTAGCGACGTGGCCGCCACCGCGCTCTCCACGGTCATAAAACACGTGAAGCAACATTACAAGCAGCTTGCTGCTCTCCTCTCTGTTTAAACTTCGTTTCTCTCATTCTTGCTACTTTCGTTGCACCGCGTGCACCTGGCTCTCTTCTCGGCTCTCTGGTTTTCAGAATAATGCAGATGTTGTTACTTAAAAGACATGTCCTTTTCTACAACCTGGCTCTACACTTCCATTGACTTAGCAATGTTGCAGTTAGGTGGCCGATAAAAATAGGCCAGCTGCCTCTTTATTGGGGGAGCAATCTGTAGCCACTTGGCCGCCACCGCGCACCCCGCGGTCATAAAAACACGCGAAGCAGCATTACAATCAACTTGCTGCTCTCCTCTCTGTTTTTGCTTCGTTTCTTTCACTCTTGCGACTTTCGTTGCGCTGCGTGCAACAGGCTCTACTTTCGACTCTCCGGTTTTAAGAATAAAGGAGTTGTGAACAAAAAGACTTGTCCTTTGCTACAACCTGGCTCCACACTTTCATTGACTGCGCAACGTTGCAGTCAGGTCGCCGATAAAAACAGGCCAGCTTCCTCTCTGAGGGGGAAGCAATCTGTAAAGACGTGGCCGCCACCGCACACACCGTGGTCGTAAAAACACGCGAAGCAGCTTTAAAATCACCTTGCTGCTCTCCTCTCTGTTTTTGCTTCGTTTCTTTCACTCTTGCGACTTTCGTTGCGCTGCGTGCACCTGGCTCTACTTTCGACTCTCCGGTTTTCAGAATAAAGGAGTTGTGAACAAAAAAACTTGTCCTTTTCTACAACCTGGCTTCACACTTTCATTGACTGCGCAACGTTGCAGTCAGGTCGCCGATAAAAACAGGCCAGCTTCCTCCCTAAGGGGGGAGCATTCTGTAAAGACGTGGCCGCCACCGCGCACACCGCGGTCGTAAAAACACGTGAAGCAGCATTACAATCATTTTGCTGCTCCCCTCCCTGTTTTTCTTTCGTTTCTTTCACTCTTGCCACTTCTGTTGCACTGCGTGCACATGGCTCTATTTTAGACTTTCTGGTTGTCAGAATAAAGCAGGTGTTGTTACTAAAAAGACTTGTCTTTTTTTACAACCTGGCTTTACACTTTCATTGACTGCGCAATGTTGCAGTTAGGCGCTCGATAACAACAGGACAGCTTCCTCGCTCAAGAGGGAGCAATCTCTAATGACGTGGACGCCACCACGCACCCCTTGGTCATAAAAACACGCGAAGCAGCATTACAATCAACTTGTAGCTCTCCTCGCTGTTTTTCTTTCGTTTCTTTCACTTTTGCCCCACCGCGGTGTTCTAGTGGATAATGTACTCAGCTGCTGACCCGCAGGTCGCGGGTTCGAATCCCAGCTGCGGCGGCTGCATTTCTGATGGAGGCGGTATTGTTGTAGGCCCGTGTGCTCAGATTTGGGTGCACGTTAAACAACCCCAGGTGGTCTAAATTTCCGAAGCCCTCCACTATGGCGTCTCTCATAATCATAGGGTGGTTTTGGACGTTAGGCTCCACATATAAATCAATTCTTTCACGCTTGCCGCTTCCCTTGCACTGCGTGCACCTGGTTCTATTTTCGACTCTCTGGTTATGAGAATAAAGCAGATATCGTTACTGAAAACATGTCCTTTTCTACAACCTGGCTCTACACTTCCATTGACTGCGCAATGTTGCAATTAGGCCGCCGATAAAAACAGGCCAGCTTCCTCTCTAATGCCTAGTTCACACTGAAACATCCGCTGTCTACAGCGACCTAAATTCTCCTGCCACCAAAACGCAGCGTCATTCGCACTGGACGCGCCCCGCGCCGCCGAATATGCCATCTAATACGGGGCGAACGCGGGATGGATGCGCTGTCACCCGGTTGCTGTCGTGGCTCGCAAACGCCACTACGCTATCCGGTGGTGTATAATTCCATGTTTCTGCTACGCAAGAAGCAAGAAAAGACAGTACTGCTTACTTTGCTGGCAAGTGGCTGTCTTGTAATGCACGAAGAGCAGAAAAACCACCGACGGCAACGGCTTTGGTGGGTTTCTTTTGCTTTGCAAGACCGCAGCAAGCTCGGTCACGCCAACAGCAAGCTCGGTCACCTCTTTCACGAAATACGGAGGCGAAGTAAGAACAGAGTAGGTTAAACTTCCGTTGGTTTCAAAATTCAGTTACGTGCACAGCGGCATAACAAGTGAGTAGGGCTTGGCCGCTATTTTTCAAAATTCGTTGACTAGAGCTTCTATCGGTCCGCGATGACCGATTCGGTGGCAGACGCCGCAAAAATTGATCCGAGAGCGATCGGCGCGGAGAGGGCCCTTTCGGCGGAACTCGCCGCCGCCAAACCGGATTCGGAGCACTTTCGGCGGCCGGAATGCTCAGTGTGAACGCGGCCTAAGGGGGGAGCAGTCTGTAGCGACGTGGCCTCCAACGTGCACCCCGTGGTCTCAAAAACACGCGAAGCAACATTACAATCACCTTGCTGCTCTCCTCCCTGTGTTTCTTTCGTTTCTTTCACTCTTGCCGCTTCTGTTGCACTGCGTGCACCTGGCTCTATTTTCGACTCTCTGGTAGTCAGAATAAAGCAGATGTTGTTACTGAAAAAACACGTCCTTTTCTACAACCTGGCTCTACACTTCCATTGACTGCACAGCGTTGCAGATAGGCGGCCAATAAAAACAGGCCAGCTTCCTCGCTAATGGGGAGCAATCTGTAGCGACGTGGCCGCAATCACACACCCCGCGGTCATAAAAAATTGCGAAACATCAATACAATAAACTTGTAGCTCTTCTCTCTGTTTTTCCTTCGTTTCTTGCACTTTTGCCACTTCCGTTGCACTGTGTGCACATGGCTCTATTTTCGACTTTCTGGTTGTCATAATAAAGCAGATGTTGCTGAAAAGACATATCCTTTTTTTCAACCTGGCTCTACACTTCCATTGACTGCGCATTGTTGCAGTTAGGTGGCCGATAAAACCAGGCGAGCTTCCTCACTTATGGAGGAGCATTCGGTAGCGACGTGGCCGCTACAGCGCACCCCGCGGTCTTAAAAATATGCGAAGCAGCTTTACAAGCAACTTGCTGCTCTTCTTTCTGTTTTTCCTTCGTTTCTTTCACTCTTGCGACTTTCCTGGCACTGCGTGCACCTGGCTCTACTTCCGACTCTCCGGTTTTCAGAATAAAGCAGATGTCACCGAAAAGAGATATCGTTTTCTACAACCTTGTTCCACACTTTCGTTGACTGCGCAATGTTGCAGTCAGGTGGCCGATAAAAACAGACCAGCTTCCTCTCTAAGGGGGGAGCAATCTGTAGCGACGTGGCCACCACCACTCACACCACCAGCATAAATACACACGATGCAGCATTACAATACTTGCTGCTCTGCTCTCTGTTTGAACTTCGTTTCTTTCACTTTTTTTACTTTCCTTGCACTGCGTGCACATGGCTCTATTTTCGACTCTCTGGCAGTCTGAATAAATCAGATGTTGTTACCTAAAAGATATGTCCTTTTCTACAACCTGGCTCTACACTTCCATTGACTTCGCTATGTTGCAGTTATGCGGCCGATAAAAACAGGCCAGCTTTCTCTTTATTGGGAGAGCATTCTGTAGCCACTTGGCTGCCACTGTGCACCCCGCGGTCATAAAAACACGCGAAGCAGCATTACAATCAAATTGCTGCTCTCCTCTCTGTTTAAACTTCATTTCTTTCACTCTCGCGACTTTCGTTGCGCTGCGTGCACCTGGCTCTACTTTCGAGTCTGATTGCCAGAATAAAGCAGATGTTGTTACTGAAAAGACATGTTCTTTTCTACAACCTGGGTCTACACTTCCATTGACGGCGCAATGTTGCAGTTAGGCGGCCGATAAAAACAGGCCAGCTTTCTCGCTAAGGGGGGAGCAATCTGTAGCGACGTGGCCGCAACCACAAACACCGCGGTCATAAAAACATGCGAAACAGCAATACAATAAACTTGTAGCTCTTCTCTCTGTTTTTCCTTCGTTTCTTGCACTCTTGCCACTTCCGTTGCACTGTGTGCACATGGCTCTATTTTCGACTTTCTGGTTGTCATAATAAAGCAGATGTTGCTGAAAAGACATATCCTTTTTTTCAACCTGGCTCTACACTTCCATTGACTGCGCATTGTTGCAGTTAGGTGGCCGATAAAACCAGGCAAGCTTCCTCACTTATGGAGGAGCATTCGGTAGCGACGTGGCCGGTACAGCGCACCCCGCGGTCTTAAAAATATGCGAAGCAGCTTTACAAGCAACTTGCTGCTCTTCTCTCTGTTTTTCCTTCGTTTCTTTCACTCTTGCGACTTTCCTTGCACTGCGTGCACCTGGCTCTACTTACGACTCTCCGGTTTTCAGAATAAAGCAGATGTCACGGAAAAGAGATGTCGTTTTCTACAACCTGGCTCCACACTTTCGTTGACTGCGCAATGTTGTAGTCAGGTGGCCGATAAAAACAGACCAGCTTCCTCTCTAAGGGGGGAGCAATCTGTAGCGACGTGGCCACCACCACTCACACCACCAGCATAAATACACACGAAGCAGCATTACAATACTTGCTGCTCTCCTCTCTGTTTGAACTTCGTTTCTTTCACTTTATTTACTTTCCTTGCACTGCGTGCACATGGCTCTATTTTCGACTCTCGGCAGTCTGAATAAATCAGATGTTGTTACCTAAAAGATATGTTCTTTTCTACAACATGGCTCCACACTTCTATCGACTGCGCAATGTTGCAGTTAGGTGGCCCATAAAAAGAGGCCAGCTGCCGCTCTAAGGGAGGAGCAATCTGTAGCGACGTGGCCGCCACCGCCCACACCGCGGTCATAAAAACATGCGAAGCAGCATTACAATCAACTTGTAGTTCTTCTCTCTGTTTTTCCTTCGTTTCTTTCACTCTTGCCACTTTCGTTGCACCGCGTGCACCTGGCTCTATTTTCGACTCTCTGGTTGTCAGAATAATTCAGATCTTGTTACTTAAAAGACATGTCCTTTTCTACAACCTGGCTTTACACTTCCATTGACTGCGCAATGTTGCAGTCAGGCTGCCGATACAAAAAGGTCAGCTTCTTCGCTAAGGTGGAGCACTCTGTAGTGACGTGGCCGCCACCGCACACACCGCGGTCATAAAAACACGCGAAGCAGCATTACAATCAACTTGTAGCTGTTTTCTCTGTTTTTCCTTCGTTTCTTGCACTCTTGCCACTTCCGTTGCACTGCGTGCACATGGCTCTATTTTCGACTTTCTGGTTGTCAGAATAAAGCAGATGTTACTGAAAAGACATGTCCTTTTCTACAACCTGGCTCTACACTTCCATTGACTGCGCATTGTTGCAGTTAGGCGGCCGATAAAAACAGGCCAGCTTCCTCGCCTATGGACGAGCAATCTGTAGCAACGTGGCCGCCACCGCGCACCCCGTGGTCATAAAAACACGTGAAGCAGCTTTACAAGCAACTAGCTGCTCTCCTCTGTGGTTTTCCTTCGTTTCTTGCACACTTGCGACTTCGGTTGCACCGCGTGTACCTGGCTCTATTTTCGACTCTCTGTTTGTCAGAATAAAGCAGATGTTCTTGAAAAGACATGTCCTTTTCTACAACCTGGCTCTACACTTCCATTGACTTCGCTATTTGTCAGTTATGCGGCCGATAAAAACAGGCCAACTTTCTCTTTATTGGGGGAGCAATCTGTAGCCACTTGGCTGCCACTGTGCACGCCGCGGTCATAAAAACACGCGAAGCAGCATTACAATCAACTTGCTGCTCTCCTCTCTGTTTAAACTTCATTTCTTTCACTCTCGCGACTTTCGTTGCGCTGCGTGCACCTGGCTCTACTTTCGAGTCTGATTGCCAGAATAAAGCAGTTGTTGTTACTGAAAAGACATGTTCTTTTCTACAACCTGGGTCTACACTTCCATTGACGGCGCAATGTTGCAGTTAGGCGGCCGATAAAAACAGGCCAGCTTTCTCGCTAAGGGGGGAGCAATCTGTAGCGACGTGGCCGCAACCACAAACACCGCGGTCATAAAAACATGCGAAACAGCAATACAATAAACTTGTAGCTCTTCTCTCTGTTTTTCCTTCGTTTCTTGCACTCTTGCCACTTCCGTTGCACTGTGTGCACATGGCTCTATTTTCGACTTTCTGGTTGTCATAATAAAGCAGATGTTGCTGAAAGGACATATTCTTTTTTTCAACCTGGCTCTACACTTCCATTGACTGCGCAATGTTGCAGTTAGGTGGCCGATAAAAACAGGCCAGCTTCCTCGCTAATGGAGGAGCAATCTGTAGCGACGTGGCCGCCACCACGCACCCCGCGGTCATAAAAACACGCGAAGCATCTTTACAAGCAACTAGCTGCTCTCCTCTCTGGTTTTCCTTCGTTTCTTGCACTCTTGCCACTTCCGTTGCACCGCGTGTACCTGGCTCTATTTTCGACTCTCTGGTTGTCAGAATAAAGCAGATGTTCTTGAAAAGACATGTCCTTTTCTACAACCTGGCTCTACACTTCCATTGACTGCGCATGGTTGCACTTAGGCAGCCGATAAAAACATGCCAGCTTCCTCGCTAATGGAAGAGCAATCTGTAGCGACGTGGCCGCCACCGCGCACCCCGCGGTCATAAAACACGTGAAGCAGCTTTATAAGCAACTAGCTGCTCTCCTCTCTGTTTTTCCTTTGTTTCTTGCACTCATGCCACTTCCGTTGCACTGCGTGTACCTGGCTCTATTTTCGGCTCCCTGGTTGTCAGAATAAAGCAGATGTTCTTGAAAAGACATGTCCTTTTTTACCACCTGGCTCTACACTTTCATTGACTGCGCAGGGTTGCAGTTAGGCAGCCGATAAAAACAGGCCAGCTTCCTCGCTAATGGAAGAGCAATCTGTAGCGGCGCGGCCGCCACCGCACACACCACGGTCATAAAAACACGCGAAGCAGCATTACAATCAACTTGTAGCTCTTCTCTCTGTTTTTCCTTCGTTTATTGCACTCTTGCCGCTACCGTTGCACTGCGTGCACATGGCTCTATTTTCGACTTTCTGGTTGTCAGAATAAAGCAGATGTTGTTACTGAAAAGACATCTCCTTTTCTACAACCTGGCTCTACACTTCCATTGACTGCGCATTGTTGTAGTTAGGCGGCTGATAAAAACAGGCCAGCTTCCTTGCTAATGGACGAGCAATCTGTAGAGACGTGGCCACCACCACGCACCCCGCGGTCATAAAAACACGCGAAGCATCTTTACAAGCAACTAGCTGCTCTCCTCTCTGGTTTTCCTTCGTTTCTTGCACTCTTGCCACTTCCGTTGGACCGCGTGTACCTGGCTCTATTTTCGACTTTCTGGTTGTCAGAATAAAGCAGATGTTTTTGAAAAGACATGTCCTTTTTTACAACCTGGCTCTACACTTTCATTGACTGCGCAGGGTTGCAGTTAGGCGGCCGATAAAAACAGGCCAGCTTCCTCGCTAATGGACGAGCAATCTGTAGCGACGTGGCCGCCACTGCGCATCCCGCGGTCATAAAAACACGCGAAGCATCTTTACAGGCAACTAGCTGCTCTCCTCTCTGGTTTTCCTTCGTTTCTTGCACTCTTGCGACTTCCGTTGCACCGCGTGTACCTGGCTCTACTTTCGACTCTCTGGTTGTCAGAATAAAGCAGATGTTCTTGAAAAGACATGTCCTTTTCTACATCCTGGCTCTACACTTCCATTGACTTCGCAATCTTGCAGTTGGGCGGTAGATAAAAACAGGCCAGCTCCGTCTCTAAGGGGGGAGCAATCTGTAGCGACCTGGCCGCCACCGCTCACCCCACCGTCATAAAAACACGCGAAGCAGCATTACAATCAGCTTGCTGCTCTCTTCTCTGTTTAAACATCGTTTCTTTCACTCTTGCCACTTTCGTTGCACTGCGTGCACCTGGCTCTATTTTCGGCTCTCTGGTTGCGAGAATAATGCAGATGTTGTTACTTAAACGACATGTCCATTTCTACAACCTGGCTTTACACTTCCATTGACTGCGCAATGTTGCAGTTAGGCTGCCGATACAAACAGGTCAGCTTCTTGGCTAAGGTGGAGCAATCTGTAGCGGCGTGGCCGCCACCGCACACACCACGGTCATAAAAACACGCGAAGCAGCATTACAATCAACTTGTAGCTCTTCTCTCTGGTTTTCCTTCGTTTCTTGCACTCTTGCCACTTCCGTTGCACTGCGTGCACATGGCTCTATTTTCGACTTTCTGGTTGTCAGAATAAAGCAGATGTTGTTACTGAAAAGACATCTCCTTTTCTACAATCTGGCTCTACACTTCCATTGACTGCGCATTGTTGCAGTTAGGCGGCCGATAAAATCAGGCCAGCTTCCCCGCTAATGGATGAGCAATCTGTAGAGACGTGGCCGCCACCACGCTCCCCTCGGTCATAAAAACACGCGAAGCAGCTTTACAAGCAACTAGCTGCTCTCCTCTCTGGTTTTCCTTCGTTTCTTGCACTCTTGCCACTTCCGTTGCACCGCATGTAACTGGCTCTACTTTCGGCTCTCCGGTTTTCAGAATAAAGCAGATGTTGTTACCGAAAAGACATGTCCTTTTCTACAACCTGGCTCTACTCTTCCATTGACTGCGCATGGTTGCAGTTAGGCAGCCGATAAAAACAGGCCAGCTTCCTCGCTAACGGAAGAGCAATCTGTAGCGACGTGGCCATCACCGCACACCCTGCGGTCATAAAAAACGTGAAGCAGCTTTACAAGCAACTAGCTGCTCTCCTCCCTGTTTCTTCTTCGTTTCTCTCATTCTTGCCACTTCCGTTACAGTGCGTATACCTGGCTCTATTTTCGACTCTCTGGCAGTCAGAATAAAGCAGATGTGGTTACTGAAAAGACATGTTCTTTTCTACAACCTGGCTCCACACTTCCATTGACTGCGCAATGTCGCAGTTAGGCGGCCCATAAAAACAGGCCAGCTTCCGCTCTAAGGGGGGAGCAATCTGTAGCGACGTTGCCCCCACCGCACACACCGTGGTCATAAACACATACGAAGCAGCATTACAATCAACTTGTAGCTATTCTCAGTGTTTTTCCTTCGTTTCTTGCACTCTTGCCACTTCCGTTGCACTGCGTGCACATGGCTCTATTTTCGACTTTCTGGTTGTCATAATAAAGCAGATGTTCTTGAAAACACATGTCCTTTTCTACAACCTGGCTCTACACTTTCATTGACTGCGCAGGGTTGCAGTTAGGCAGCCGATAAAAACAGGCCAGCTTCCTCGCTAATGGAAGAGCAATCTGTAGCGGCGCGGCCGCCACCGCACACACCACGGTCATAAAAACACGCGAAGCAGCATTACAATCAACTTGTAGCTTTTCTCTCTGTTTTTGCTTCGTTTCCTGCACTCGTGCCACTTCCGTTGCACAGCGTGCGCCTGGCTCTACTTTCGAGTTTGATTGTCAGAATAAAGCAGATGTTTTTACTGAAAAGACATGTCCTTTTCTACAACCTGGCTCTACACTTCCATTGACTGCGCATTGTTGCAGTTAGGCGGCTGATAAAAACAAGCCAGCTTCCTCGCCTATGGACGAGCAATCTGTAGCGACGTGGCCGCCACCGCGCACCCCGCGGTCATAAAAACACGTGAAACAGCTTTACAAGCAACTAGCTGCTCTCCTGTCTGTTTAAACTCCATTTCTTTTACTCTTGCCACTTCCGTTGCACTGCTTGAACCTGGCTCTATTTTTTGTCTCTCTGGTTGCCAGAATAAAGCAGATGTTGTTACTGAAAGGACATGCCCTTTTCTACAAACTGGCTCTACACTTCCACAACTGCGCAATGTTGCAGTTAGGCGGCCGATAAACACAGGCCAGCTTTCTCGCTAAGGGGGGAGCAATCTGTAGCGACATGGCCGCCACCGCGCACCCCGCGGTAGTAAAAACACGTGAAGCAGTATTACAATCAACTTGTAGCTCTCCTCTCTTTTTTTCTTTCGTTTCTTTCACTCTTGCCACTTCTGTTGCACTGCGTGCACCTGGCTCTATCTCGGCTCTTTGGTTGTCAGATTAATTCAGATCTTGTTACTTAAAAGACATGTCCTTTTCTACAACCTGGCTTTACACTTCTATTGACTGCGCAATGTTGCAGTTAGGCTGCCGATACAAACAGGTCAGCTGCTTCGCTAAGGTGGAGCAATCTGTAGCGACGTGGCCGCCGCCGCACACACCGCGGTGATAAAAACACGCGAAGCAGCATTACAATCAACTTGTAGCTCTTTTCTCTGTTTTTCCTTCGTTTCTTGCACTCTTGCCACATCCGTTGCACTGCTTGCACATGGCTCATTTTTTGACTTTCTGGTTGTCAGAATAAAGCATATGTTGTTACTGAAAAGACATGTCCTTTTATACAACCTGGCTTTACACTTCCATTGACTGCGCATTGTTGCAGTTAGGCGGCCGATAAAAACAGGCCAGCTTCCTCGCTTATGGACGAGCAATCTGTAGCGACGTGGCCGCCACCGCGCACCCCGCGGTCATAAAAACACGAGAAGCAGCTTTACAAGCAACTAGTTGCTCTTCTGTCTGTTTAAACTTCATTTCTTTCACTCTTGCCACTTCCGTTTCACTGCGTGAACCTGGCACTATTTTTTGTCTCTCTGGTTGCCAGAATAAAGCAGATGTTGTTACTGAAAGGACATGCCCTTTTCTACAACCTGGCTCTACGCTTCCACAACTGCGCAATGTTGCAGTTAGGCGGCCTATCAAAAACAGGCCAGCTTCCTCGCTAAGGGGGGAGCAATCTGTAGCGACATGGCCGCCACCGCGCACCCCGCGGTCGTAAAAACACATGAAGCAGTATTACAATCAACTTGTAGCTCTCCTCCCTTTTTTTCTTTCGTTTCTTTCACTCTTGCCACTTCTGTTGCACTGCGTGCACATGGCTCTATTTTCGACTCTATGGTTGTCAGATTAAAGCTGAAGTTGTTACTGAAAAGACATGTCCTTTCCTACAACCTGGCTCTACACTTCATTGGCCGATTTGACTGCGCAATGTTGCAGTTAGGCGGCCTATCAAAAACAGGCCAGCTTCATCGCTAAGGGGGGAGCAATCTTTAACGACATGGCCGCAACCACACACACCGCGGTTATAAAAACACGCGAAGCAGCAATAAAATCAACTTGTAGCTCTTCTCTCTGTTTTTCCTTCGTTTCTTGCACTTTTGCCACTTCCGTTGCACTGAGTGTGCCTGGCTCTACTTTCGAGTCTGATTGTCAGAATAAAGCAGATGTTGTTACTGAAAAGACATGTCCTTTTCTACAACCTGGCTCTACACTTCCATTGACTGCGCAATGTTGCAGTTAGGCGGCCGATAAAAACAGGCCAGCTTCCTCGCTAATGGAAGAGCAATCTGTAGCGACGTGGCCACCACCACGCACCCCGCGGTCATAAAACACGTGAAGCAGCTTTACAAGGAACTAGCTGCTCTCCTCTCTGTTCTTCCATCGTTTTTTGCACTCTTGCCACTTTCCTTGCACTGCGTGTACCTGGCTCTATTTTCGACTTTCTGGTTTTCAGAATAAAACAGATGTTGTTGCCGAAAAGACTTGTTCTTTTCTACAACCTGGCTTCACACTTTCATTGATTGCGCAACGTTGCAGTCAGGTCGCCGATAAAAACGGGCCAGTTTCCTCCCTAAGGGGGGAGCATTCTGTAAAGACGTGGCCGCCGCCGCGCACACCGCGGTCGTAAAAACACGTGAAGCAGCATTACAATCACCTTGCTGCTCTCCTCCCTGTTTTTCTTTCGTTTCTTTCACTCTTGCCACTTCCGTTGCACTGCGTGCACCTGGCTCTACTTTTTGTCTCTCTGGTTGTCAGAATAAAGCAGATGTTGTTACTGAAAAGACATGTCCTTTTCTATAACCTGGCTCTACACTTCCAGAACTGCGCAATGTCAGTTAGGCGGCCGATAAAAACAGGCCAGGTCCCTCTCTAAGGGGGGAGAAATCTGTAGCGACGTGGCCGCCACCGCTCACCCCGCCGTCATAAAAACACGCGAAGCAGCATTACAAGCAGCTTGCTGCTCTCCTCTCTGTTTAAACTTCGTTTCTTTCACTCTTGCCACTTTCGTTGCACCGCGTGCACCTGGCTCTATTCTCGGCTCTCTGGTTTTCAGAATAATGCAGATGTTGTCACCGAAAAGAGATGTGTTTTCTACAACCTGGCTCTACACTTCCACAACTGCGCAATGTTGCAGTTAGGTGGCCGATAAACACAGGCCAGCTTCCTCGCTAAGGGGGAGCAATCTGTAGCAACGTGGCCGCAACCACTCACGCCACCATCATAAAAACACACGAAGCAGCATTACAATCAACTTGCTGCTATCCTCTCTGTTTAAACTTCGTTTCTTTCACTTTTTTTACTTTCGTTGCACTGCGTGCACATGGCTCTATTTTTGACTTTCTGGTTGTCAGACTAAAGCAGATGTTGTTACTGCAAAGACTTGTCCTTTTCTACAACCTGGCTCTACACTTCCATTGACTGCGCATTGTTGCATTTAGGCGGCTGATAAGAACAGGCCAGCTCCCTCTCTAAGGGGGGAGAAATCTGTTGCGACGTGGCCGCCACCGCTCACCCCGCCGTCATAAAAACACGCGAAGCAGCATTACAAGCAGCTTGCTGCTCTCCTCTCTGTTTAAACTTCGTTTCTTTCACTCTTGCCACTTTCGTTGCACCGCGTGCACCTGGCTCTCTTCTCGGCTCTCTGGTTTTTAGAATAAAGCAGTTGTTGTTACCGAAAAGACTTGTCCTTTTCTACAACCTGGCTCCACACTTTCATTGACTGCGCAACGTTGCAGTCAGGTTGCCGATAAAAACAGGCCAGCTTCCTCTCCAAGGGGGAAGCAATCTGTAAAGACGTGGCCCATACCGCACACACCGTGGTCGTAAAAACACGCGAAGCAGCTTTACAATCACCTTGCTGCTCTCCTCCCTGTTTTTCTATCGTTTCTTTCACTCTTGCCACTTCCGATGCACTGCGTGCACCTGGCTCTATTTTCGACTCTCTGGTTGTCAGAATAAAGCAGATGTTGTTACTGAAACGACGTGTCCTTTTCTACAGCCTGGCTCTACACTTCCATTGACTGCGCAATGTTGCAATTAGGCGGCCGATAAAAACATGACAGCTTCCTCGCTATTGGGGAACAATCTGTAGCGATGTGGCTGCAATCACACACACCGTGGTCATAAAACACGTGAAGCAGCTTTACAAGCAACTAGCTGCTCTCCTCTCTGTTTTTCCTTCGTTTCTTGCACTCTTGCCACTTCCGTTGCACTGCGTGTACCTGGCTCTATTTTCGGCTCTCTGGTTGACAGAATAAAGCAGATGTTCTTGAAAAGACGTGTCTTTTTCTACAACCTGGCTCTACACTTCTATTGACTGCGCAATGTTGTAGTTAGGCGGCCGATAAGAACAGGCCAGCTCCCTCTCTAAGGGGGGAGAAATATGTAGCGACGTGGCCGCCACCGCTCACCCCACCGTGATAAAGACACGCGAAGCAGCATCACAAGCAGCTTGATGCTCTCCTCTCTGTTTAAACTTCGTTTCTTTCACTCTTGCCACTTTCGTTGCACCGCCTGCACCTGGCTCTATTCTCGGCTCTCTGGTTTTCAGAATAATGCAGATGTTGTCACCGAAAAGAGATGTCGTTTTCTACAACCTGGCTCTATACTTCCATTGAGTGCGCAATGTTGCAGTTAGGCGGCCGATAAAAACAGGCCAGCTTCCTCTCTAAGGGGGAAGCAATCTGTAAAGACGTGGCCGATACCGCACACACCGCGGTCGTAAAAACACGCGAAGCAGCATTACAATCACCTTGCTGCTCTCCTCCCTGTTTTTCTAGCGTTTCTTTCACTCTTGCCACTTCTGATGCACTGCGTGCACCTGGCTCTCATTTCGACTCTCTGGTTGTCAGAATAAAGCAGATGTTGCCACTGAAAAGACAAGTCCTTTTCTACAACTTGGCTCTACACTTCCATTGACTGCGCAATGTTGAAGTTAGGCGGCCGATAAAAACAGGCCAGCTTCCTCGCTAAGGGGGAGCAATCTGTAGCGACGTGGCCGCAACCACTCCCGCTACCATCATAAAAACACACGAAGCAGCATTACAATCAACTTGCTTCTCTCCTCTCTGTTTAAACTTCGTTTCTTTCACTTTTTGTACTTTCGTTGCACTGCGTGCACATGGCTCTATTTTCGACATTCTGGTCGTCAGAATAAAGAAGATGTTGTCACTTAAAAGACATGTCCTTTTCTACAACGTGGCTCTACACTTCCATTGACTGCGCAATGTTGCAGTTAGGTGGCCGATAAAAACAGGCCAGCTTTCTCTTTATTGGGGGAGCAATCTGTTGCCGCTTGGCCCCCACCACGCACCCCGCGGTCATAAAAACACGCGAAGCAGCATTACAATCAACTTGCTGCTCTCCTTTCTGTTTAAACTTCGTTTCTTTCACTCTTCCCACTTCCGTTGCACTGCGTGCACCTGGCTCAATTTTTTGTCTCTCTGGTTGTCAGAATAAGGCAGATGTTGTTACTGAAAAGACATGTCCTTTTCTACAACCTGGCTCTACACTTTCATTGACTGCGCAATGTTGCAGTTAGGCAGCCGATAAAAACAGGCCAGCTTCCTCGCGAAGGGAAGCAATCTGTAGCGACGTGGCCGCAACCACACACACCGCGGTCATAAAAACACGCGAAGCAGCAATACAATCAACTTATAGCTCTTCTCTTTGTTTTTCCTTCGTTTCTTGCACTCTTGCGACTTTCGTTGCGCTGCGTGCACCTGGCTCTACTTTCGAATATCCGGTTTTGAGAATAAAGCAGTTGTTGTTACCGAAAAGACTTGTCGTTTTCTGCAACCTGGCTCCAAACTTTCATAAACTGCACAACGTTGCAGTCAGGTCGCCGATAAAAACAGGCCAGCTTCCTCTGTAAGGGGGAAGCAATCTGTAAAGACGTGGCCGCCACCGCGCACACCGCGGTCGTAAAAACACGCGAAGCAGCAATACAATCAACTTGTAGCTCTTCTCTCTGTTTTTTCTTCGTTTCTTGCACTCTTGCCACTTCCGTTGCACTGCGTGCACATGGCTCTATTTTGGACTTTCTGGTTGACAGAATAAAGCAGATGTTGTTACTGAAAAGACTTGTCCTTTTCTACAACCTGGCTTTACACTTCCATTGACTGCGCATTGTTACAGTTAGGCGGCCGATGAAAACAGGCCAGCTCCCTCTCTAAGTGGGGAGAAATCTGTAGCGACGTGGCCGCCACCGCTAACCCCGCCATCATAAAAACACGCGAAGCAGCATTACAAGCAGCTTGCTGCTCACCTCTCTGTTTCAACTTCGTTTCTTTCACTCTTGCCACTTTCGTTGCACCGCGTGCACCTGGCTCTATTTTCGGCTCTCTGGTTTTCAGAATAAAGCAGTTGTTGTTACCGAAGAGACTTGTCCTTTTCTACAACCTGGCTCCACACTTTCATTGACTGCGCAACGTTGCAGTCAGGTTGCCGATAAAAACAGGCCAGCTTCCTCTCTAAGGGGGAAGCAATCTGTAAAGACGTGGCCGATACCGCACACACCGCGGTCGTAAAAACACGCGAAGCAGCATTACAATCACCTTGCTGCTCTCCTCCCTGTTTTTCTATCGTTTCTTTCACTCTTGACACTTCTGATGCACTGCGTGCACCTGGCTCTATTTTCGTCTCTCTGGTTGTCAGAATAAAGCAGATGTTGTTCCTGAAAAGACATGTCCTTTTCTACAACCTGGCTCTACACTTCCATTGACTGCGCATTGTTGCAGTTAGGCGGCCGATAAAAACAGGCCAGGTCCCTCTCTAAGGGGGGAGAAATCTGTAGCGACGTGGCCGTCACCGCTCACCCCGCCGTCATAAAAACACGCGAAGCAGCATTACAAGCAGCTTGCTGCTCTCCTCTCTGTTTAAACTTCGTTTCTTTCACTCTTGCCACTTTCGTTGCACCGCGTGCACCTGGCTCTATTCTCGGCTCTCTGGTTTTCAGAATAAAGCAGTTGTTGTTACCGAAAAGACTTGTCCTTTTCTACAACCTGGCTCCTTACTTTCATTGATTGCGCAACGTTGCAAACAGGTTGCCGATAAAAACAGGCCAGCTTCCTCTCTAAGGGGGAAGCAATCTGTAAAGACGTGGCCGATACCGCACACACCGCGGTCGTAAAAACACGCGAAGCATCATTACAATCACCTTGCTGCTCTCCTCCCTGTTTTTCTATCGTTTCTTTCACTCTTGCCACTTCCGATGCACTGCGTGCACCTGGCTCTATTTTCGACTCTCTGGTTGTCAGAATAAAGCAGATGTTGTTACTGAAAAGACATGTCCTTTTCTACAACCTGGCTCTACACTTCCATTGACTGCGCAATGTTGCAGTTAGGCAGCCGATAAAAACATGACAGCTTCCTCGCTATTTGGGAACAATCTGTAGCGACGTGGCCGCAATCACACACACCGTGGTCATAAAACACGTGAAGCAGCTTTACAAGCAACTAGCTGCTCTCCTCTCTGTTTTTCCTTCGTTTCTTGCACTCTTTCCACTTTCGTTGCATCGCGTGCACCTGGCTCTATTCTCGGCTCTCTGGTTTTCAGAATAATGCAGATGTTGTCACCGAAAAGAGATGTGTTTTCTACAACCTGGCTCTACACTTCCACAACTGCGCAATGTTGCAGTTAGGTGGCCGATAAACACAGGCCAGCTTCCTCGCTAAGGAGGGAGCAATCTGTAGCGACATGGCGGCCAACGCGCACCCCGCGGTCGTAATAACACGCGAAGCAGCATTACAATCACCTTGCTGCTCTCCTCCCTGTTTTTCTATCGTTTCTTTCACTCTTGCCACTTTTGTTACACTGCGTGCACTTGGCTGTATTTTCGACTCTCTGGTTGTCAGAATAAAGCAGTTGTTACTGAAAAGACATGTCCTTTTCTACAACCTGGCTCTACACTTCCATTGAGTGCGCAATGTTGCAGTTAGGCGGCCGATAAAAACAGGCCAGCTTCCTCGCTAATGGGGAGCAATCTGTAGCGACGTGGCCGCAATCACACACACCACGGTCATAAAAACATGCGAAGCAGCAATACAATCAACGTGTAGCTCTCCTCCCTGTTTTTCTATTGTTTCTTTCACTCTTGCCACTTCAGTTGCACTGCGTGCACCTGGCTCGATTTTCGACTCTCTGGTTGTCAGAATAAAGCAGATGTTGTTACCGAAAAGACTTGTCCTTTTCTACAAACTGGCTCCACACTTTCATTCACTGCGCAACGTTTCAGTCAGGTCGCCGATAAAAACAGGCCAGCTTCCTCTCTAAGGGGGAAGCAATCTGTAAAGACGTGGCCGCCACCGCGCACACCGCGGTCGTAAAAACACGCGAAACAGCATTACAATCACCTCGCTGCTCTCCTCCCTGTTTTTCTTTCGTTTCTTTCACTCTTGCCACTTCTGTTGAACTGCGTGCACCTGGCTCAATATTCGACTCTCTGGTTGTCAGAATAAAGCAGATGTTGTCACTGAAAAGACATGTCCATTTCTACAACCTGGCTCTACACTTCCATTGACTGCGCATTGTTGCATTTAGGCGGCCGATAAGAACAGGCCAGCTCCCTCTCTAAGGGGGGAGAAATCTGTTGCGACGTGGCCGCCACCGCTCACCCCGCCGTCATAAAAACACGCGAAGCAGCATTACAAGCAGCTTGCTGCTCTCCTCTCTGTTTAAACTTCGTTTCTTTCACTCTTGCCACTTTCGTTGCACCGCGTGCACCTGGCTCTCTTCTCGGCTCTCTGGTTTTCAGAATAAAGCAGTTGTTGTTACCGAAAAGACTTGTCCTTTTCTACAACCTGGCTCCACACTTTCATTGACTGCGCAACGTTGCAGTCAGGTTGCCGATAAAAACAGGCCAGCTTCCTCTCTAAGGGGGAAGCAATCTGTAAAGACGTGGCCGATACCGCACACACCGCGGTCGTAAAAACACGCGAAGCAGCTTTAGAATCACCTTGCTGCTCTCCTCCCAGTTTTTCTATCGTTTCTTTCACTCTTGCCACTTCCGATGCACTGCGTGCACCTGGCTCTATTTTCGACTCTCTGGTTGTCAGAATAAAGCAGATGTTGTTACTGAAACGACGTGTCCTTTTCTACAGCCTGGCTCTACACTTCCATTGACTGCGCAATGTTGCAGTTAGGCGGCCGATAAAAACATGACAGCTTCCTCGCTATTGGGGAACAATCCGTAGCGATGTGGCTGCAATCACACACACCGTGGTCATAAAACACGTGAAGCAGCTTTACAAGCAACTAGCTGCTCTCCTCTCTGTTTTTCCTTCGTTTCTTGCACTCTTGCCACTTCCGTTGCACTGCGTGTACCTGGCTCTATTTTCGGCTCTCTGGTTGACAGAATAAAGCAGATGTTCTTGAAACGACGTGTCTTTTCTACAACCTGGCTCTACACTTCTATTGACTGCGCAATGTTGTAGTTAGGCGGCCGATAAGAACAGGCCAGCTCCCTCTCTAAGGGGGGAGAAATCTGTAGCGACGTGGCCGCCACCGCTCACCCCACCGTGATAAAAACACGCGAAGCAGCATCACAAGCAGCTTGATGCTCTCCTCTCTGTTTAAACTTCGTTTCTTTCACTCTTGCCACTTTCGTTGCACCGCCTGCACCTGGCTCTATTCTCGGCTCTCTGGTTTTCAGAATAATGCAGATGTTGTCACCGAAAAGAGATGTTTTCTACAACCTGGCTCTACACTTCCATTGAGTGCGCAATGTTGCAGTTAGGCGGCCGATAAAAACAGGCCAGCTTCCTTTCTAAGGGGGAAGCAATCTGTAAAGACGTGGCCGATACCGCACACACCGCGGTCGTAAAAACACGCGAAGCAGCATTACAATCAACTTGTAGCTCTTCTCTCTGTTTTTTCTTCGTTTCTTGCACTCTTGCCACTTCCGTTGCACTGCGTGCACATGGCTCTATTTTGGACTTTCTGGTTGACAGAATAAAGCAGATGTTGTTACTGAAAAGACTTGTCCTTTTCTACAACCTGGCTTTACACTTCCATTGACTGCGCATTGTTGCAGTTAGGCGGCCGATGGAAACAGGCCAGCTCCCTCTCTAAGTGGGGAGAAATCTGTAGCGACGTGGCCGCCACCGCTCACCCCGCCATCATAAAAACACGCGAAGCAGCATTACAAGCAGCTTGCTGCTCACCTCTCTGTTTCAACTTCGTTTCTTTCACTCTTGCCACTTTCGTTGCACCGCGTGCACCTGGCTCTATTTTCGGCTCTCTGGTTTTCAGAATAAAGCAGTTGTTGTTACCGAAGAGACTTGTCCTTTTCTACAACCTGGCTCCACACTTTCATTGACTGCGCAACGTTGCAGTCAGGTTGCCGATAAAAACAGGCCAGCTTCCTCTCTAAGGGGGAAGCAATCTGTAAAGACGTGGCCGATACCGCACACACCGCGGTCGTAAAAACACGCGAAGCAGCATTACAATCACCTTGCTGCTCTCCTCCCTGTTTTTCTATCGTTTCTTTCACTCTTGACACTTCTGATGCACTGCGTGCACCTGGCTCTATTTTCGTCTCTCTGGTTGTCAGAATAAAGCAGATGTTGTTCCTGAAAAGACATGTCCTTTTCTACAACCTGGCTCTACACTTCCATTGACTGCGCATTGTTGCAGTTAGGCGGCCGATAAAAACAGGCCAGGTCCCTCTCTAAGGGGGGAGAAATCTGTAGCGACGTGGCCGCCACCGCTCACGCCGCCGTCATAAAAACACGCGAAGCAGCATTACAAGCAGCTTGCTGCTCTCCTCTCTGTTTAAACTTCGTTTCTTTCACTCTTGCCACTTTCGTTGCACCGCGTGCACCTGGCTCTATTCTCGGCTCTCTGGTTTTCAGAATAAAGCAGTTGTTGTTACCGAAAAGACTTGTCCTTTTCTACAACCTGGCTCCTTACTTTCATTGATTGCGCAACGTTGCAAACAGGTTGCCGATAAAAACAGGCCAGCTTCCTCTCTAAGGGGGAAGCAATCTGTAAAGACGTGGCCGATACCGCACACACCGCGGTCGTAAAAACACGCGAAGCATCATTACAATCACCTTGCTGCTCTCCTCCCTGTTTTTCTATTGTATCTTTCACTCTTGCCACTTCCGATGCACTGCGTGCACCTGGCTCTATTTTCGACTCTCTGGTTGTCAGAATAAAGCAGATGTTGTTACTGAAAAGACATGTCCTTTTCTACAACCTGGCTCTATACTTCCATTGACTGCGCAATGTTGCAGTTAGGCAACCGATAAAAACATGACAGCTTCCTCGCTATTTGGTAACAATCTGTAGCGACGTGGCCGCAATCACACACACCGTGGTCATAAAACACGTGAAGCAGCTTTACAAGCAACTAGCTGCTCTCCTCTCTGTTTTTCCTTCGTTTCTTGCACTCTTTCCACTTTCGTTGCATCGCGTGCACCTGGCTCTATTCTCGGCTCTCTGGTTTTCAGAATAATGCAGATGTTGTCACCGAAAAGAGATGTGTTTTCTACAACCTGGCTCTACACTTCCACAACTGCGCAATGTTGCAGTTAGGTGGCCGATAAACACAGGCCAGCTTCCTCGCTAAGGAGGGAGCAATCTGTAGCGACATGGCCGCCAACGCGCACCCCGCGGTCGTAATAACACGCGAAGCAGCATTACAATCACCTTGCTGCTCTCCTCCCTGTTTTTCTATCGTTTCTTTCACTCTTGCCACTTTTGTTACACTGCGTGCACTTGGCTGTATTTTCGACTCTCTGGTTGTCAGAATAAAGCAGTTGTTACTGAAAAGACATGTCCTTTTCTACAACCTGGCTCTACACTTCCATTGAGTGCACAATGTTGCAGTTAGGCGGCCGATAAAAACAGGCCAGCTTCCTCGCTAATGGGGAGCAATCTGAAGCGACGTGGCCGCAATCACACACACCACGGTCATAAAAAAATGCGAAGCAGCAATACAATCAACGTGTAGCTCTCCTCCCTGTTTTTCTATTGTTTCTTTCACTCTTGCCACTTCAGTTGCACTGCGTGCACCTGGCTCTATTTTCGACTCTCTGGTTGTCAGAATAAAGCAGATGTTGTTACCGAAAAGACTTGTCCTTTTCTACAAACTGGCTCCACACTTTCATTCACTGCGCAACGTTTCAGTCAGGTCGCCGATAAAAACAGGCCAGCTTCCTCTCTAAGGGGGAAGCAATCTGTAAAGACGTGGCCGCCACCGCGCACACCGCGGTCGTAAAAACACGCGAAACAGCATTACAATCACCTCGCTGCTCTCCTCCCTGTTTTTCTTTCGTTTCTTTCACTCTTGCCACTTCTGTTGAACTGCGTGCACCTGGCTCAATATTCGACTCTCTGGTTGTCAGAATAAAGCAGATGTTGTCACTGAAAAGACATGTCCATTTCTACAACCTAGCTCTACACTTCCATTGACTGCGCAATGTTGCAATTAGGCGGCCGATAAAAACAGGCCAGCTTCCTCGCTAAGGGGGAGCAATCTGTAGCAACGTGGCCGCAACCACTCACGCCACCATCATAAAAACACACGAAGCAGCATTACAATCAACTTGCTGCTCTCCTCTCTGTTTAAACTTCGTTTCTTTCACTTTTTTTACTTTCGTTGCACTGCGTGCACATGGCTCTATTTTCGAATTTCTGGTCGTCAGACTAAAGCAGATGTTGTTACTGCAAAGACTTGTCCTTTTCTACAACCTGGCTCTACACTTCCATTGACTGCGCATTGTTGCATTTAGGCGGCCGATAAGAACAGGCCAGCTCCCTCTCTAAGGGGGGAGAAATCTGTTGCGACGCTGCCGCCACCGCTCACCCCGCCGTCATAAAAACACGCGAAGCAGCATTACAAGCAGCTTGCTGCTCTCCTCTCTGTTTAAACTTCGTTTCTTTCGCTCTTGCCACTTTCGTTGCACCGCGTGCACCTGGCTCTCTTCTCGGCTCTCTGGTTTTCAGAATAAAGCAGTTGTTGTTACCGAAAAGACTTGTCCTTTTCTACAACCTGGCTCCACACTTTCATTGACTGCGCAACGTTGCAGTCAGGTTGCCGATAAAAACAGGCCAGCTTCCTCTCTAAGGGGGAAGCAATCTGTAAAGACGTGGCCGATACCGCACACACCGCGGTCGTAAAAACACGCGAAGCAGCTTTACAATCACCTTGCTGCTCTCCTCCCTGTTTTTCTATCGTTTCTTTCACTCTTGCCACTTCCGATGCACTGCGTGCACCTGGCTCTATTTTCGACTCTCTGGTTGTCAGAATAAAGCAGATGTTGTTACTGAAAAGACGTGTCCTTTTCTACAGCCTGGCTCTACACTTCCATTGACTGCGCAATGTTGCAGTTAGGCGGCCGATAAAAACAACACAGCTTCCTCGCTATTGGGGAACAATCTGTAGCGATGTGGCTGCAATCACACACACCGTGGTCATAAAACACGTGAAGCAGCATTACAATCACCTTTCTGCTCTCCTCCCTGTTTTTTTATCGTTTCTTTCACTCTTGCCACTTCAGTTGCACTGCGTGCACCTGGCTCTATTTTCGACTCTATGGTTGTCAAAATAAAGCAGCTGTTGTTACCGAAAAGACTTGTCCTTTTCTACAAACTGGCTCCACACTTTCATTCACTGCGCAACGTTTCAGTCAGGTCGCCGATAAAAACAGGCCAGCTTCCTCTCTAAGGGGGAAGCAATCTGTAAAGACGTGGCCGCCACCGCGCACACCGCGGTCGTAAAAACACGCGAAACAGCATTACAATCACCTCGCTGCTCTCCTCCCTGTTTTTCTTTCGTTTCTTTCACTCTTGCCACTTCTGTTGAACTGCGTGCACCTGGCTCAATATTCGACTCTCTGGTTGTCAGAATAAAGCAGATGTTGTCACTGAAAAGACATGTCCTTTTCTACAACCTGGCGCTACACTTCCATTGACTGCGCAATGTTGCAGTTAGGCGGCCGATAAAAACAGGCCAGCTTCCTCGCTAAGGGGGAGCAATCTGTAGCAACGTGGCCGCAACCACTCACGCCACCATCATAAAAACACACGAAGCAGCATTACAATCAACTTGCTGCTCTCCTCTCTGTTTAAACTTCGTTTCTTTCACTCTTGCCACTTTCGTTGCACCGCGTGCACCTGGCTCTATTCTCGGCTCTCTGGTTTTCAGAATAAAGCAGTTGTTGTTACCGAAAAGACTTGTCCTTTTCTACAACCTGGCTCCACACTTTCATTGACTGCGCAACGTTGCAGTCAGGTTGCCGATAAAAACAGGCCAGCTTCCTCTCTAAGGGGGAAGCAATCTGTAAAGACGTGGCCGATACCGCACACACCGCGGTCGTAAAAACACGCGAAGCAGCTTTACAATCACCTTGCTGCTCTCCTCCCTGTTTTTCTATCGTTTCTTTCACTCTTGCCACTTCCGATGCACTGCGTGCACCTGGCTCTATTTTCGACTCTCTGGTTGACAGAATAAAGAAGATGTTCTTGAAAAGACGTGTCTTTTTTTACAACCTGGCTCTACACTTCTATTGACTGCGCAATGTTGTAGTTAGGCGGCCGATAAGAACAGGCCAGCTCCCTCTCTAAGGGGGGAGAAATCTGTAGCGACGTGGCCGCCACCGCTCACCCCACCGTGATAAATACACGCGAAGCAGCATCACAAGCAGCTTGATGCTCTCCTCTCTGTTTAAACTTCGTTTCTTTCACTCTTGCCACTTTCGTTGCACCGCCTGCACCTGGCTCTATTCTCGGCTCTCTGGTTTTCAGAATAATGCAGATGTTGTCACCGAAAAGAGATGTCGTTTTCTACAACCTGGCTCTACACTTCCATTGAGTGCGCAATGTTGTAGTTAGGCGGCCGATAAAAACAGGCCAGCTTCCTCGCTAATGCGGAGCAATCTGTAGCAACGTGGCCGCAATCACACACACCACTATCATAAAAACATGCGAAGCAGCAATACAATCAACGTGTAGCTCTCCTCCCTGTTTTTCTATCGTTTCTTTCACTCTTGCCACTTCAGTTGCACTGCGTGCACCTGGCTCTATTTTCGACTCTGGTTGTCAGAATAAAGCAGATGTTCTTGAAAAGACATGTCCTTTTTTACAACCTGGCTCTACACTTCCATTGACTTCGCAATGTTGCAGTTAGGCGGCCGATAAAAACAAGCCAGCTTCCTCTTTATTGGGGGAGTAATCTGTAGCCACTTGGCTGCCACCGCGCACCCCGTGGTCATCAAAACACGCGAAGCAGCATTACAATGGACTTGCTGCTCTCCTCTCTGTTTGAACGTCGTTTCATTCACTCTTGCCACTTCCGTTGCACTGCGTGAACCTGGCTCTATTTTTTGTCTCTCTGGTTGTCAGAATAAAGCAGATGTTGTTACTGAAAAGACGTGTCCTTTTCTACAGCCTGGCTCTACACTTCCATTGACTGCGCAATGTTGCAGTTAGGCGGCCGATAAAAACATGACAGCTTCCTCGCTATTGGGGAACAATCTGTAGCGATGTGGCTGCAATCACACACACCGTGGTCATAAAACACGTGAAGCAGCATTACAATCACCTTTCTGCTCTCCTCCCTGTTTTTCTATCGTTTCTTTCACTCTTGCCACTTCAGTTGCACTGCGTGCACCTGGCTCTATTTTCGACTCTCTGGTTGTCAGAATAAAGCAGCTGTTGTTACCAAAAAGACTTGTCCTTTTCTACAAACTGGCTCCACACTTTCATTCACTGCGCAACGTTTCAGTCAGGTCGCCGATAAAAACAGGCCAGCTTCCTCTCTAAGGGGGAAGCAATCTGTAAAGACGTGGCCGCCACCGCGCACACCGCGGTCGTAAAAACACGCGAAACAGCATTACAATCACCTCGCTGCTCTCCTCCCTGTTTTTCTTTCGTTTCTTTCACTCTTGCCACTTCTGTTGAACTGCGTGCACCTGGCTCAATATTCGACTCTCTGGTTGTCAGAATAAAGCAGATGTTGTCACTGAAAAGACATGTCCTTTTCTACAACCTGGCTCTACACTTCCATTGACTGCGCAATGTTGCAGTTAGGCGGCCGATAAAAACAGGCCAGCTTCCTCGCTAAGGGGGAGCAATCTGTAGCAACGTGGCCGCAACCACTCACGCCACCATCATAAAAACACACGAAGCAGCATTACAATCAACTTGCTGCTCTCCTCTCTGTTTAAACTTCGTTTCTTTCACTCTTGCCACTTTCGTTGCACCGCGTGCACCTGGCTCTATTCTCGGCTCTCTGGTTTTCAGAATAAAGCAGTTGTTGTTACCGAAAAGACTTGTCCTTTTCTACAACCTGGCTCCACACTTTCATTGACTGCGCAACGTTGCAGTCAGGTTGCCGATAAAAACAGGCCAGCTTCCTCTCTAAGGGGGAAGCAATCTGTAAAGACGTGGCCGATACCGCACACACCGCGGTCGTAAAAACACGCGAAGCAGCTTTACAATCACCTTGCTGCTCTCCTCCCTGTTTTTCTATCGTTTCTTTCACTCTTGCCACTTCCGATGCACTGCGTGCACCTGGCTCTATTTTCGACTCTCTGGTTGACAGAATAAAGAAGATGTTCTTGAAAAGACGTGTCTTTTTCTACAACCTGGCTCTACACTTCTATTGACTGCGCAATGTTGTAGTTAGGCGGCAGATAAGAACAGGCCAGCTCCCTCTCTAAGGGGGGAGAAATCTGTAGCGACGTGGCCGCCACCGCTCACCCCACCGTGATAAAAACACGCGAAGCAGCATCACAAGCAGCTTGATGCTCTCCTCTCTGTTTAAACTTCGTTTCTTTCACTCTTGCCACTTTCGTTGCACCTCCTGCACCTGGCTCTATTCTCGGCTCTCTGGTTTTCAGAATAATGCAGATGTTGTCACCGAAAAGAGATGTCGTTTTCTACAACCTGGCTCTACACTTCCATTGAGTGCGCAATGTTGTAGTTAGGCGGCCGATAAAAACAGGCCAGCTTCCTCGCTAATGCGGAGCAATCTGTAGCAACGTGGCCGCAATCACACACACCACTATCATAAAAACATGCGAAGCAGCAATACAATCAACGTGTAGCTCTCCTCCCTGTTTTTCTATCGTTTCTTTCACTCTTGCCACTTCAGTTGCACTGCGTGCACCTGGCTCTATTTTCGACTCTGGTTGTCAGAATAAAGCAGATGTTCTTGAAAAGACATGTCCTTTTTTACAACCTGGCTCTACACTTCCATTGACTTCGCAATGTTGCAGTTAGGCGGCCGATAAAAACAAGCCAGCTTCCTCTTTATTGGGGGAGTAATCTGTAGCCACTTGGCTGCCACCGCGCACCCCGTGGTCATCAAAACACGCGAAGCAGCATTACAATGGACTTGCTGCTCTCCTCTCTGTTTGAACTTCGTTTCTTTCACTCTTGCCACTTCCGTTGCACTGCGTGAACCTGGCTCTATTTTTTGTCTCTCTGGTTGTCAGAATAAAGCAGATGTTGGTACCGAAAAGACTTGTCCTTTTCTACAACCTGGCTCCACACTTTCATTCACTGCGCAACGTTTCAGTCAGGTCGCCGATAAAAACAGGCCAGCTTCCTCTCTAAGGGGGAAGTAATCTGTAAAGACGTGGCCGCCACCGCGCACACCGCGGTCGTAAAAACACGCGAAACAGCATTACAATCATCTCGCTGCTCTCCTCCCTGTTTTTCTTTCGTTTCTTTCACTCTTGCCACTTCTGTTGCACTGCGTGCACCTAGCTCAATTTTCGACTCCCTAGTTGTCAGAATAAAGCAGATGTTGTCACTGAAAAGACATGTCCTTTTCTACAACCTGGCTCTACACTTCCATTGACTTCGCATTGTTGCAGTTAGGCGGACGATAAAAACAGGCCAGCTTCCTCGCTAATGGACGAGCAATCTGTAGCGACGTGTCCACCACTGCACACATCGCGGTGATAAAAACACGCGAAGCAGCATTACAATCAACTTGTAGCTCTTTTCTCTGTTTTTCCTTCGTTTCTTGCACTCTTGCCACTTCCGTTGCACTGCGTGCACATGGCTCATTTTTCGACTTTCTGGTTGTCAGAATAAAGCAGATGTTGTTGCTGAAAAGACATGTCCTTTTCTACAACCTGGCTCTACACTTCAATTGACTGCGCATTGTTGCAGTTAGGCGGCCGATAAAAACAGGCCAGCTTCCTCGCTTATGGACAAGCAATCTGTAGCGACGTGGCCGCCAACGCGCACCGCGTGGTTTAAAAAACACGCGAAGTAGCATCAAAATCAACTTGTAGCTCTCCTCTCTGTTTTTCCTTTGTTTCTTTCACTCTTGCGACTTTCGATGCACTGCGTGCACCTGGCTCTATTTTCGACTCTCCCGTTTTCAGAATAAAAGAGATGTTACCGAAAAGACATGTACTTTTCTACAACTTGGCTCCACGCTTCCATTGACTGCGCAACGTTGAAGTCAGGTCGCCGGTACACATATGCCAGCTTCTTCGCTAAGGTGGAGCAATCTGCAGCGACGTGGCCGCAACCGCACACACCACGGTCATAGAAACACGTGAAGCAGCTTTACAAGCAACTAGCTGCTCTCCTCTCTGGTTTTCCTTCGTTTCTTGCACACTTGCGGCTTCCGTTGCACCGCGTGTACCTGGCTCTATTTTCGACTCTCTGGTTGTCAGAATAAAGCAGATGTTTTTGAAAAGACATGTCCTTTTCTACAACCTGGCTCTACACTTCCATTGACTTCGCAATGTTGCAGTTAAGCAGCCGATAAAAACAGGCCAGCTTCCTCTTTTCGGGGGAGCAATCTGTAGCCACTTGGCTGCCATTGCGCACCCCGCGGTCATAAAAACACGCGAAGCAGCATTACAATCAACTTGCTGCTCTCCTCTCTGTTTAAACTTTATTTCTTTCACTCTTGCCACTTCCGTTGCACTGCGTGAACCTGGCTCTATTTTTCGTCTCTCTGGTTGCCAGAATAAAGCAGATGTTGTTACTGAAAGGACATGCCCTTTTCTACGACCTGGCTCTACACTTCCACAACTGCGCAATGTTGCAGTTAGGCGGCCGATAAACACAGGCCAGCTTCCTCGCTAAGGGGGGAGCAATCTGTAGCGACATGGCCGCCACCGCGCACCCCACGGTCGTAAAAACACATGAAGCAGTATTACAATCAACTTGTAGCTCTCCTCCCTGTTTTTCTATCGTTTCTTTCACTCTTGCCACTTCAGTTGCACTGCGTGCACCTGGCTATATTTTCGACTCTCTGGTTGTCAGAATAAAGCAGATGTTCTTGAAAAGAAATGTCCTTTTCTACAAGCTGGCTCTACACTTCCATTGACTTCGCAATGTTGCAGTTAGGCGGCCGATAAAAACAAGCCAGCTTCCTCTTTATTGGGGGAGCAATCTGTAGCCACTTGGCTGCCACCGCGCACACCGCGGTCATAAAAACACGCCAAGCAGCATTACAATCAACTTGCTGCTCTCCTCTCTGTTTAAACTTTATTTCTTTCACTCTTGCCACTTCCGTTGCACTGCGTGAACCTGGCTCTATTTTTCGTCTCTCTGGTTGCCAGAATAAAGCAGATGTTGTTACTGAAAGGACATGCCCTTTTCTACGACCTGGCTCTACACTTCCACAACTGCGCAATGTTGCAGTTAGGCGGCCGATAAACACAGGCCAGCTTCCTCGCTAAGGAGGGAGCAATCTGTAGCGACATGGCCGCCACCGCGCACCCCGCGGTCGTAAAAACACGCGAAGCAGCATTACAATCACCTTGCTGCTCTCCTCCCTGTTTTTCTATCGTTTCTTTCACTCTTGCCACTTCTGTTACACTGCGTTCACCTGGCTCTATTTTCGACTCTCTGTTTGTCAGAATAAAGCAGTTGTTGTTACTGAAAAGACATGTCCTTTTCTACAACCTGGCTCTACACTTCCATTGACTGCGCAATGTTGCAGTTAGGCGGCCGATAAAAACAGGCCAGCTTCCTCGCTAATGGGGAGCAATCTGTAGCGACGTGGCCGCAATCACACACACCATGGTCATAAAAACATGCGAAGCAGCAATACAATCAACGTGTAGCTCTCCTCCCTGTTTTTCTATCGTTTCTTTCACTCTTGCCACTTCAGTTGCACTGCGTGCACCTGGCTCTATTTTCGACTCTCTGGTTGTCAGAATAAAGCAGATGTTCTTGAAAAGAAATGTCCTTTTCTACAACCTGGCTCTACAGTTCCATTGACTTCGCAATGTTGCAGTTAGGCGGCCGATAAAAACAAGCCAGCTTCCTCTTTATTGGGGGAGCAATCTGTAGCCACTTGGCTGCCACCGCGCACCCCGTGGTCACAAAAACACGCGAAGCAGCATTACAATCTACTTGCTGCTCTCCTCTCTGTTTAAACTTCGTTTCTTTCACTCTTGCCACTTCCGTTGCACTGCGTGAACCTGGCTCTATTTTTTGTCTCTCTGGTTGTCAGAATAAAGCAGATGTTGTTACCGAAAAGACTTGTCCTTTTCTACAACCTGGCTCCACACTTTCATTCACTGCGCAACGTTTCAGTCAGGTCGCCGATAAAAACAGGCCAGCTTCCTCTCTAAGAGGGAAGCAATCTGTAAAGACGTGGCCGTCACCGCGCACACCACGGTCGTAAAAACACGCGAAACAGCATTACAATCACCTCGCTGCTCTCCTTCCTGTTTTTCTTTCGTTTCTTTCACTCTTGCCACTTCTGTTGTACTACGTGCCCCTGGCTCAATTTCAACTCTCTGGTTTTCAGAATAAAGCAGATGTTGTCACTGAAAAGACATGTCCTTTTCTACAACCTCGCTCTACACTTCCATTGACTGGGCAATGTTGCAGTTAGGCGGCCGATAAAAACAGGCCAGCTTCCTCGCTAAGGGGGAGCAATCTGTAGCGACGTGGCCGCAACCACTCACACCACCATCATAAAAACACACGAAGCAGCATTACTATTAACTTGCTGCTCTCCTCTCTGTTTAAACTTCGTTTGTTTCACTTTTTTACTTTCGTTGCACTGCGTGCACATGGCTCTATTTTCGACATTCTGGTTGTCAGAATAAAGGAGATGTCACCTAAAAGACATGTCCTTTTCTACAACGTGGCTTTACACTTCCATTGACTGCGCAATGTTGCAGTTAGGCGGCCGATAAAAACAGGCCAGCTTCCTCTTTATTGGGGGAGCAATCTGTAGCGACGTGGCCGCAACCACACACACCGCGGTCATAAAAACTTTCGAAGCAGCAATACAATCAACTTGTAGCTCTTCTCTCTGTTTTTCCTTCGTTTCTTGCACTCTTGCCACTTCCGTTGCACTGCGTGCACATGGCTCATTTTTCGAATTTCTGGTTGTCAGAATAAAGCAGATGTTGTTGCTGAAAAGACATCTCCTTTTCTACAACCTGGCTCTACACTTCCATTGACTGCGCATTGTTGCAGTTAGGCGGCCGATAAAAACAGGCCAGCTTCCTCGCTTATGGACAAGCAATCTGAAGCGACGTGGCCGCCACTGCGCACCGCGTGGTTTAAAATACACGCGAAGTAGCATCAAAATCAACTTGTAGCTCTCCTCTCTGTTTTTCCTTTGTTTCTTTCACTCTTGCGACTTTCGATGCACTGCGTGCACCTGGCTCTATTTCCGACTCTCCCGTTTTCAGAATAAAAGAGATGTTACCGAAAAGACATGTACTTTTCTACAACTTGGCTCCACGCTTCCATTGACTGCGCAACGTTAAGTCAGGTCGCCGGTACACACATGCCAGCTTCTTCGCTAAGGTGGAGCAATCTGCAGCGACGTGGCCGCAACCGCACACACCACGGTCATAGAAACACGTGAAGCAGCTTTACAAGCAACTAGCTGCTCTCCTCTCTGGTTTTCCTTAATTTCTTGCACACTTGCGGCTTCCGTTGCACCGCGTGTACCTGGCTCTATTTTCGACTCTCTGGTTGTCAGAATAAAGCAGATGTTTTTGAAAAGACATGTCCTTTTCTTCAACCTGGCTCTACACTTCCATTGACTTCGCAATGTTGCAGTTAAGCAGCCGATAAAAACAGGCTAGCTTCCTCTTTTCGGGGGAGCAATCTGTAGCCACTTGGCTGCCATCGCGCACCCCGCGGTCATAAAAACACGCGAAGCAGCATTACAATCAACTTGCTGCTCTCCTCTCTGTTTAAACTTTATTTCTTTCACTCTTGCCACTTCCGTTGCACTGCGTGAACCTGGCTCTATTTTTCGTCTCTCTGGTTGCCAGAATAAAGCAGATGTTGTTACTGAAAGGACATGCCCTTTTCTACGACCTGGCTCTACATTTCCACAACTGCGCAATGTTGAAGTTAGGCGGCCGATAAACACAGGCCAGCTTCCTCGCTAAGGGGGGAGCAATCTGTAGCGACATGGCCGCCACCGCGCACCCCGCGGTCGTAAAAACACATGAAGCAGTATTACAATCAACTTGTAGCTCTCCTCCCTGTTTTTCTTTCGTTTCTTTCACTCTTGCCACTTCTGTGGCACTGCGTGCACCTGGCTCTATTTTCGACTCTCTGTTTGTCAGAATAAAGCAGTTGTTGTTACTGAAAAGACATGTCCTTTTCTACAACCTGGCTCTACACTTCCATTGACTGCGCAATGTTGCAGTTAGGCGGCCGATAAAAACAGGCCAGCTTCCTCGCTAATGGGGAGCAATCTGTAGCGACGTGGCCGCAATCACACACACCATGGTCATAAAAACATGCGAAGCAGCAATACAATCAACGTGTAGCTCTCCTCCCTGTTTTTCTATCGTTTCTTTCACTCTTGCCACTTCAGTTGCACTGCGTGCACCTGGCTCTATTTTCGACTCTCTGGTTGTCAGAATAAAGCAGATGTTCTTGAAAAGAAATGTCCTTTTCTACAACCTGGCTCTACACTTCCATTGACTTCGCAATGTTGCAGTTAGGCGCCGATAAAAACAAGCCAGCTTCCTCTTTATTGGGGGAGCAATCTGTAGCCACTTGGCTGCCACCGCGCACCCCGCGGTCATAAAAACACGCGAAGCAGCATTACAATCTACTTGCTGCTCTCCTCTCTGTTTAAACTTCGTTTCTTTCACTCTTGCCACTTCCGTTGCACTGCGTGAACCTGGCTCTATTTCTTGTCTCTCTGGTTGTCAGAATAAAGCAGATGTTGTTACCGAAAAGACTTGTCCTTTTCTACAACCTGGCTCCACACTTTCATTCACTGCGCAACGTTTCAGTCAGGTCGCCAATAAAAACAGGCCAGCTTCCTCTCTAAGAGGGAAGCAATCTGTAAAGACGTGGCCGTCACCGCGCACACCACGGTCGTAAAAACACGCGAAACAGCATTACAATCACCTCGCTGCTCTCCTTCCTGTTTTTCTTTCGTTTCTTTCACTCTTGCCACTTCTGTTGTACTACGTGCACCTGGCTCAATTTTCAACTCTCTGGTTTTCAGAATAAAGCAGATGTTGTCACTGAAAAGACATGTCCTTTTCTACAACCTCGCTCTACACTTCCAATGACTGCGCAATGTTGCAGTTAGGCGGCCGATAAAAACAGGCCAGCTTCCTCTCTAAGAGGGAAGCACTCTGTAAAGACGTGGCCGTCACCGCGCACACCACGGTCGTAAAAACACGCGAAACAGCATTACAATCACCTCGCTGCTCTCCTTCCTGTTTTTCTTTCGTTTCTTTCACTCTTGCCACTTCTGTTGTACTACGTGCCCCTGGCTCAATTTCAACTCTCTGGTTTTCAGAATAAAGCAGATGTTGTCACTGAAAAGACATGTCCTTTTCTACAACCTCGCTCTACACTTCCATTGACTGGGCAATGTTGCAGTTAGGCGGCCGATAAAAACAGGCCAGCTTCCTCGCTAAGGGGGAGCAATCTGTAGCGACGTGGCCGCAACCACTCACACCACCATCATAAAAACACACGAAGCAGCATTACTATTAACTTGCTGCTCTCCTCTCTGTTTAAACTTCGTTTGTTTCACTTTTTTACTTTCGTTGCACTGCGTGCACATGGCTCTATTTTCGACATTCTGGTTGTCAGAATAAAGGAGATGTCACCTAAAAGACATGTCCTTTTCTACAACGTGGCTTTACACTTCCATTGACTGCGCAATGTTGCAGTTAGGCGGCCGATAAAAACAGGCCAGCTTCCTCTTTTTTGGGGGAGCAATCTGTAGCGACGTGGCCGCAACCACACACACCGCGGTCATAAAAACTTTCGAAGCAGCAATACAATCAACTTGTAGCTTTTCTCTCTGTTTTTCCTTCGTTTCTTGCACTCTTGCCACTTCCGTTGCACTGCGTGCACATGGCTCATTTTTCGACTTTCTGGTTGTCAGAATAAAGCAGATGTTGTTGCTGAAAAGACATGTCCTTTTCTACAACCTGGCTCTACACTTCCATTGACTGCGCATTGTTGCAGTTAGGCGGCCGACAAAAACAGGCCAGCTTCCTCGCTTATGGACAAGCAATCTGTAGCGACGTGGCCGCCACCGCGCACCGCGTGGTTTAAAAAACACGCGAAGTAGCATCAAAATCAACTTGTAGCTCTCCTCTCTGTTTTTCCTTTGTTTCTTTCACTCGTGCGACTTTCGATGCACTGCGTCCACATGGCTCTATTTTCGACTCTCCCGTTTTCAGAATAAAAGAGATGTTACCGAAAAGACATGTACTTTTCTACAACTTGGCTCCACGCTTCCATTGACTGCGCAACGTTAACTCAGGTCGCCGGTACACACATGCCAGCTTCTTCGCTAAGGTGGAGCAATCTGCAGCGACGTGCCGCAACCGCACACACCACGGTCATAGAAACACGTGAAGCAGCTTTACAAGCAACTAGCCGCTCTCCTCTCTGGTTTTCCTTCGTTTCTTGCACACTTGCGGCTTCCGTTGCACCGCGTGTACCTGGCTCTATTTTCGACTCTCTGGTTGTCAGAATAAAGCAGATGTTTTTGAAAAGACATGTCCTTTTCTACAACCTGGCTCTACACTTCCATTGACTTCGCAATGTTGCAGTTAAGCAGCCGATAAAAACAGGCCAGCTTCCTCTTTTCGGGGGAGCAATCTGTAGCCACTTGGCTGCCATCGCGCACCCCGCGGTCATAAAAACACGCGAAGCAGCATTACAATCAACTTGCTGCTCTCCTCTCTGTTTAAACTTTATTTCTTTCACTCTTGCCACTTCCGTTGCACTGCGTGAACCTGGCTCTATTTTTCGTCTCTCTGGTTGCCAGAATAAAGCAGATGTTGTTACTGAAAGGACATGCCCTTTTCTACGACCTGGCTCTACACTTCCACAACTGCGCAATGTTGCAGTTAGGCGGCCGATAAACACAGGCCAGCTTCCTCGCTAAGGGGGGAGCAATCTGTAGCGACATGGCCGCCACCGCGCTCCCCGCGGTCGTAAAAACACATGAAGCAGTATTACAATCAACTTGTAGCTCTCCTCCCTGTTTTTCTTTCGTTTCTTTCACTCTTGCTACTTCTGTTGCACTGCGTGCACCTGGCTCTATTTTCGACTCTCTGGTTGTCAGATTAAAGCAGATGTTACTGAAAAGACATGTTCTTTCCTACAACCTGGCGCTACACTTCCATTGACTGCGCAATGTTGCAGTTAGGCGGCCGATAAAAACGGGCCAGCTTCCTCCCTAAGGGGGGAGCATTCTGTAAAGACGTGGCCGCCACCGCGCACACCGCGGTCGTAAAAACACGTGAAGCAGCATTACAATCACCTTGCTGCTCTCTTCCCTGTTTCTCTTTTGTTTCTTTCACTCTTGCCACTTCCGATGCACTGCGTGCACCTGGCTCTATTTTTTCTCTCTGGTTGTCAGAAAAGCAGATGTTCTTAAAAAGACATGTCCTTTTCTACAACCTAGCTCTACACTTCTATTGACTGCGCAATGTTGTAGTTAGGCGGCCGATAAGAAAAGGCCAGCTCCCTCTCTAAGGGGAGAGAAATCTGTAGCGACGTGGCCGCCACCGCTCACCCCACCGTGATAAAAACACGCGAAGCAGCATTACAAGCAGCTTGATGCTCTCCTCTCTGTTTAAACTTTGTTTCTTTCACTCTTGCCACTTTCGTTGCACCGCGTGCACCTGGCTCTATTCTCGGCTCTCTGGGTTTCAGAATAATGCAGATGTTGTCACCGAAAAGAGATGTCGTTTTCTACAACCTGGCTCTACACTTCCACAACTGCGAAATGTTGCAGTTAGGCTGCCGATAAACACAGGCCAGCTTCCTCGCTAAGGAGGGAGCAATCTGTAGCGACATGGCCGCCACCGCGCCCCCCGCGGTCGTAAAAACACGCGAAGCAGCATTACAATCACCTTGCTGCTCTCCTCCCTGTTTTTCTATCGTTTCTTTCGCTCTTGCCACTTCTGTTACACTGCGTGCACCTGGCTCTATTTTCGACTCTCTGTTTGTCAGAATAAAGCAGTTGTTGTTACTGAAAAGACATGTCCTTTTCTACAACCTGGCTCTACACTTCCATTGACTGCGCAACGTTGCAGTTAGGCGGCCGATAAAAACAGGCCAGCTTCCTCGCTAATGGGGAGCAATCTGTAGCGACGTGGCCGCAATCACACACACAATGGTCATAAAAACATGCGAAGCAGCAATACAATCAACGTATAGCTCTCCTCCCTGTTTTTCTATCGTTTCTTTCACTCTTGCCACTTCAGTTGCACTGCGTGCACCTGGCTCTATTTTCGACTCTCTGGTTGTCAGAATAAAGCAGATGTTCTTGAAAAGAAATGTCCTTTTCTACAGCCTGGCTCTACACTTCTATTGACTTCGCAATGTTGCAGTTAGGAGACCGATAAAAACAAGCCAGCTTCCTCTTTATTGGGGGAGCAATCTGTAGCCACTTGGCTGCCACCGCGCACCCCGCGGTCATAAAAACACGCGAAGCAGCATTACAATCTACTTGCTGCTCTCCTCTCTGTTTAAACTTCGTTTCTTTCACTCTTGCCACTTCCGTTGCACTGCATGAACCTGGCTCTATTTTTTGTCTCTCTGGTTGTCAGAATAAAGCAGATGTTGTTACCGAAAAGACTTGTCCTTTTCTACAACCTGGCTTTACACTTCCATTGACTGCGCATTGTTGCAGTTAGGCAGCCGATAAAAACAGGCCAGCTTCCTCCCTTATGGACGAGCAATGTGTAGCGACGTGGCCGCCTCCGCGCACCCCGCGGTCGTAAAAACACATGAAGCAGTATTACAATCAACTTGTAGCTCTCCTCCCTGTTTTTCTTTCGTTTCTTTCACTCTTGCCACTTCTGTTGCACTGCGTGTACCTGGCTCTATTTTCGACTCTCTGGCAGTCAGAATAAAGCAGTTGTTGTTACTGAAAAGACATGTCCTTTTCTACAACCTGGCTCTACACTTCCATTGACTGCGCAACGTTGCAGTTAGGCGGCCGATAAAAACAGGCCAGCTTCCTCGCTAATGGGGAGCAATCTGTAGCGACGTGGCCGCAATCACACACACAATGGTCATAAAAACATGCGAAGCAGCAATACAATCAACGTATAGCTCTCCTCCCTGTTTTTCTATCGTTTCTTTCACTCTTGCCACTTCAGTTGCACTGCGTGCACCTGGCTCTATTTTCGACTCTCTGGTTGTCAGAATAAAGCAGATGTTCTTGAAAAGAAATGTCCTTTTCTACAGCCTGGCTCTACACTTCTATTGACTTCGCAATGTTGCAGTTAGGAGACCGATAAAAACAAGCCAGCTTCCTCTTTATTGGGGGAGCAATCTGTAGCCACTTGGCTGCCACCGCGCACCCCGCGGTCATAAAAACACGCGAAGCAGCATTACAATCTACTTGCTGCTCTCCTCTCTGTTTAAACTTCGTTTCTTTCACTCTTGCCACTTCCGTTGCACTGCATGAACCTGGCTCTATTTTTTGTCTCTCTGGTTGTCAGAATAAAGCAGATGTTGTTACCGAAAAGACTTGTCCTTTTCTACAACCTGGCTTTACACTTCCATTGACTGCGCATTGTTGCAGTTAGGCAGCCGATAAAAACAGGCCAGCTTCCTCCCTTATGGACGAGCAATGTGTAGCGACGTGGCCGCCTCCGCGCACCCCGCGGTCGTAAAAACACATGAAGCAGTATTACAATCAACTTGTAGCTCTCCTCCCTGTTTTTCTTTCGTTTCTTTCACTCTTGCCACTTCTGTTGCACTGCGTGTACCTGGCTCTATTTTCGACTCTCTGGCAGTCAGAATAAAGCAGATGTTGTTACTGAAAGACATGTTCTTTTCTACAACCTGGCTCCACACTTCCATTGACTGCGCAATGTTGCAGTTAGGCGGCTCATAAAAACAGGCCAGCTTCCGCTCTAAGGGGGGAGCAATCTGTAGCGACGTGGCCGCCACCGCTCACATCACTGTCATAAAAACACGCGAAGCAGCATTACAATCAACTTGCTGCTCTCCTCTCTGTTTAAACTTCGTTTCTTTCACTCTGTTTACTTTCGTTGCACTGCGTGCACAAGGCTCTATTTTTTACTTTCTGGTTCTCAGGATGAAGTAGATGTTACTGAAAAGACTTGTCCTTTTTTACAAGCTGGCTCTACACTTCCATTGACTGCGCAATGTTGCAGTTAGGCGCTCGATAACAACAGGACAGCTTTCTCGCTAAGGAGGGAGCAATCTCTAGTGTCGTGAAAAGTCCCTGATAAATAAACTAAAGTAGCACCAACCGCACCTCTTCGCCTCTACCTCCTCTCCCAGCAGCCACAGCTGCGCCTCTAGAGTGTCCACCAGGAAATGCGAATGCAAAAGCGCGTGGGCGAACTGGATGTGCAAGACGCTTGGGCAGCTCGGGCACTGCGGCGCCGTGCGTTTTTCATCGAGCGGCCGTGCCTCGGGTATGCTGAAAGGGTACGCCGGTGGCGTCTGTTCGGGCAGCGCGCGCTCGCTTCACAAAAGCAAAGTGTACGGCGGCCATCGTTCCGAGATTCTTCATCGCTGCTCCAGCGTGTGTGCGGCGTTGCCAGTATTTCGTATTCGGTACACTTCCTTTGCATTTTTTCGTCGCTGAACAGTTCTTTGTATCGTTAGTGTGGTGACATTACTCGTTCGTTCGTTGGTCGATTCGAGGGAATAGAAAGCTAACTACCCCTCGCAAATCAGGCAATGGATCGTTCTACGTTTTCAAAACAAGCGTTTTGTGCGAAGAAGCCAACCTTTCTACTGTATAAAAAACTACGAAAGCAACTATGACTTTGGCACGCTCTTCTCGGACCGTCGGTACCAAAAGCTTTAAAAGGTTGCCGCAGCAGTATTTGATAGAGCGCCGTGCGCAGCCGAAAAAAAGACTCAGATATACGTTGTCGGCGCGGGGCCGACCAGTTCGAGTTCATCGACAATTGCATGAAGCGACTGCGTGGGCGAGTGAGGCCATGTGATACTACTGGCAAGTGCTGACAAAATCAGGTCCCATGGTCATGCTGATTTTTTCTTCGGTCAGTGAGGTCATATGCTGCTCGCATCATTCGTTGTACAGTAATTTAAACAACTACTGAACATCGTGCGCATATATTGGCAGACGTGGCTTGTTAAAGTCCGCATAGAAGGTATATTGATATGTAAACTAGTGTAAAACTGGGTGAGTTCGCTCATATTTGAAAAAAAGCGCAGCGGGGGAGGCAATAGAGCCCACAAAAGTATTACGTAAGACAGGCGGTAAGCAAACGAAATACTATCTGAAGAATACAAAAAAAAGGTAGCGTTCGCGCATGCATAGTGCTTTTTAGCATCTCTCTGTAGCAGCTGAATGCGCAACCCAACAAATAAAACATATATGAAGACTGAACTTTGTCCTTTTTCCCTGCATTTCTCTTCTATCTGCCAACGTGTTTGAGAGTTTAACCTCCTCGACAGGACCAAAGAATCTGCGTACAAGGGGTGCATGCAGCCCGACCATACTAACATTTGCGATTGCTGTAAAACATATTCCAATTGAAGACTTGCAGTTGTTAGCCCAGCATGTGTCCAATGAAATTTTCTACCTATGTTCTCATCCATGCCTTTATTCTTTTAGTAGGTGTGTTAAAATACAATCAATAAAAATGAATAAGCATAGCTTGCTCCATAAAGAATAACGCATCTCAAGCTACTTGGTTATTATTATAAGGTACGATCAGCTCGCATTTCACAAGGACAGAGGTTGGGGTAGTGCGATAATGTGCAGAATGTTTTTCCTCTTTGTTCTGGTGAGGTCCATACTGTTTGTGTCCAGTGTTACATGAAGTTCCTTCTTTGCACATATGATTGTCCCCATTGTTTAGGCAGAATACATCTCTGTTAGAATAATGTTTTACACTTATATACCGGCTCTAGGCCACTCAACATCCATCACACCTCGGTCTTTCCTGGCATGAATACATAGGAATGACTGCGCCTGGGAAGGCAGCATTGAGTACACACGTATAATTGGGATGTTCATGGCATGACATGTTTATGCATATGCCATCATAATAGCATGCAATATGTCGAGTGAACAAAAGGGCCTGGTATTCATTAGGAAACCACATTCCATAATGTCATTTTATTGATAAACACCAAAGTTCAAGTACACTTCATTCTATGCAAAAACTGAATGAAGGGCACAAAACATGACATTTATTCAACATTTCATGACAATGCAGGACTGCCTCAATCATACATGATATTTATGCAGTGTACACAATAAATGACATGAAATATGTGTTCACGGTGTACTGTTGCTATACGTGCACATCACAATGACAAGAGTAAAGAAAAGCGATGGCATTCGTGGTGCACTCACAACTAGCGACAAGTGGACGCAATTTGTGCCAAACACCTTTATCAAGATTAACACTCCACAAGTGGAATTTAGTGAATGAAGTACACATATTGAACTTTTGAAAGCACAGGAAAAGGAAGAAGACAAGGAAAGCCCCTACTGGAGATATGCAAAACATATTATGCAGATATGTAGGCATGAAACAGGACATACACGTAAAAGACATAATAAAACAGATGTAATAGGCACAGCAAAACAACGGACCTAATCATAGACTAGTGAGGGTAACAACAGCTCTATCTGAAGAGAAGAAGAGTGAAACTAGCCACTAAAATAGAGGCCAACCCAGATGTAGTTGGAATAAAAACACACGAGCTTATAGTTACCCTCAACAACAAGTGCAAAGCTGTAAAATCACAGGGCAACAATAGCTTCAGCTTCAAGGCAACAAGAGGAAAACCAGCCACAGGCCAACCTAGCAGGAGTCAAAATAAAAATACACGAGTTTAGAATTGCGTTTGGAAAGAAATTCAAAGCAAAGAGAGGAAATACGAGAAAACAGACACAGAGGCAATGAGCAAAACCATTACTACACTGATATCTGAAGCAGAAATTTAAGGCGGTAAACCACCAAGGCAGAAAGTAAGCAAAATTTCCCGAGTGACGAGGAACATAATAAAAAACAGGGACACTTGACACAGAATATTAAAAATGGGCTTAGCTTAGTTAACAAAGCTTCTCATCAAGAACTTTAGTCACACAGAATTACAACGTAAAGAGATCAAGGCACCACCGAAGATACTTAAAGGGAACTGCTTTTAAAGGACCAAAATGTACACACTGAAACAAACAGGGCAAACGTGTTAGAAATTTTGATGACATTGTGACGGCAACTGAAAAGATATGCTCTGAACTGTACGGATTAAAGATAAGTAATTACTGTTGAAATGAAATCACAATAGGACAAAACACTGCCGTTCCTCATGTACGGTATTGGGGGATTCAAACACAACTTCAATTTTTGGGGATAACTGGTATGCACACCTGCTCGAAATAACTACGTCATGTCGTGATAAATATAGTCTCTAAGAATAATTTTGGCTCTGATATACACGTTCTAGTCGAAATTACGCCAATATGACCCGAACTTAACGCAGTGTCAACAAAAGTATGTGCGTTAATTTCTGCATTCCTGCACCATAATTCCTGCCTTTCAATCCGTGAGTACTGTACCTACAGACTAGGTTAAGAAGCTATACCACATATGCATCACAAAAAAAACGGAAGGAAAACACGAAAGAAATGAGGCATACACACTATTTTACATTGGTTGTAGCAGCTTGCTTTCCAATGCTACGACTGCCAGTTTTTGCATCTTTAGCTTCATCAGTTGCCAAATGCATATTCTCTTTCCGCAGAAGAATGTTAATTCTGATTTTAAAAAATGCTCTCAGCAACCTCTCCTGAATGTTGTGACAAGATGGAAAACACTTGACAGCTTGCACACTGTCATTAGTGGTGGCCACAAGTTGACCAATCGTAACTTCATTGCACAGAAGCTTGTTGCTATTCACTCTAAACATATTCTCAGCTGTTTTGAGCAATGAAGTACTGCTGGCCCTGGTGATACGAGCTTGCTGTAATCAATGTAGGATTTTAACTTTGTGAGCACACTAGCTTCGTTCGACACTGTGGCAGTTTTGCACTGCTCACAAATCCCTGTGTGCTTTGCAACACTCTTTCCCACAAACCCAGCAAGGTAAATAAAAGACTCATGCTCCATCGTGCTTATGCCGAGAAGATCTCTGGGATATTCAACAGCTTCTGTATCATTGCTGTTAGGAGCTCTTGCGTGGCAATTTTCGATGCCAACTAGGAAAGGAGCATCGTCGATAGCATAGCTTCCACTTCTACTGGGCCGAAAGAACTGTGCCAAAGTAGCAGCTCAAATAGCACTGCGAAATCGAAGAGCTTTTCGTACTGCATTCTTCGCCCTCAGAGTGGAGAACCAATTCTCAAGGGCATCTTGGGCAAATCGGCTGAGCAAAACAAAAAAGAAGCCCTTCTCAATAGTATAATAATGCTGCAGTTCCAATGCAACTTTACACACCAAAATTATGCCCGTCTGCACAGGCTTCTACACGTGTTTCGATGGAGAGCCTATCTTCAGATCTGTAAAAAGAGTTACGATATCCTTTAAAAAATCAGTGAGTCCTCATATTTCTGATCATTTACCTTGCTGATGGCAAGCTGCGTTGTACGTGATGTCAATACTTTGAACCACCTATAAATGGTTTCTATGAACCATGCTGTTGTCAACGCGTCTTGGGGCAAATCTCCCCTTCGGACCAGGAAACGTAGTGCAGCTGCAGTATCGTAATTTATCAACAAAAATGCAGGCTCCACTTTCATTTTCTCATAGTGTCCTGGGTACAAGAAGGATGGTTTCAAGTGCGGTGCTATGTTTCATTGCAGTTCAGAGTCTATTTCTACCAGCTTCTGAATCAGCACAAGGTTAACCTTATTCGAAGGCAGCTTGTGCTTTTCGACCACATTTTCGGAAAGGAAAATCGATTGACCACGTGTGAGGTGGTTCCTCAAGTTCTTTAGCAAATGTGCAGCGTCTGACATAAAATAAAGCTTGCGATTTTGGTCAACAGGACGACAACAAGAAACTCTTGACACAGAAAGATTTCCCACAACTATGTCAAATTCTCTCCTGAGCGCCATATTTCCCCCACCCTTGTCGCTAACGACTGCATCTATACGAACCTCGATTGTTTCACATTCCTGAATAATTTGAATCAACTTTTCTTGAACTGCAGCACTGCTAAACGAGTTTCCAGTAAGATTATAAGCAACTGTCAGCTTCCATCTTTCTGTAACCCCTACCGGCATGAACACAAGTCTATGCGTTGCCACTGCAGCTTGTAGCAGAGAACCGTCGGCCAAAGGTGAAGTTGGCCTTCCAATAACAGTGCCAGTCGTTTGGTCAAACGAAAGCCCTGAGCTCAACTGAATTTCATTGAGCATCAGAACTGCATGCCACTCATGCTCCTTCATGGTGGTTATCTGAAATATGCAACATGCATTAGGCAACAAAGGCAATAATAAAGACATTTAAAATACAATGCTTTTCAAGAATAAACAGGCAGTGCACAGTGCAAGCTGTATTTCGATGTTTGCATGCAAGAAGATTATCACCTATTGAAATTTATGTGGAATTGCGCCTAGTTAGAGGACGTGAAGTCATAAGTGAAGGAAAGGTGAGAATATGTTGTGGAAAATTTACGAATGGCCGCTAAAACGTGCACGACAAAAAGCGCAGTGACAGGCGCTAACACTGGCACTAGCAACACATGAAAGATTAATAAATATTAGGTTTTACTCGCGAAAACCATGATACGATCATGAAACATGCCATAGTAGAAGGCTCTGGAAAGGGTTTCACCTTTTGCTCAAGGTGTACTGCTGAAAGAGATGCTCACGAGAATATATGTACCAAATATATTCAGCTACACCATCCTTTCACCTTTGAAGCAAGGGACTTCAGAACCTCATGTAGAATTCCTGGAGAGAACTTGTAGTTTTCAACATGGCGTTGTAAAGTTCTTTGAATTGGAAGGGGTACAGCAAGCTCCCTGACCGCATTGTAGCCTCTGGATCCACATGCCAAACGGAGCTTGAGGCCTTTCTGTATAGTCTCTGTAGACCATTGCTTCCCTCGCATACTGGAAGTCCACATGCCTTGCAGTTGACCTGGTGACAGGTACTTCTTAATGTTTCGCGTGAGTTCATGGTTTCGGCGGTTTGCTCTGCTTTCCTGTTGTTGCAGTGTAGCAACTTTCTGCTTCATGTTGTTCAAGCACTCTTCCAATGTAGCTATGCTTTTGTGAAGGGCAGCTACTACTGCTTGATCAACATCCCAACTACTTGAACTGGAGCCTGCAAAGCACAGCTTGAGCAGGAAGTGACAAGAGTTTGAAATTTTCACTATTTAACCCAGACTAGCGTTTGAGGGAGAACCATAGGGATTTAAAGAAACAAAAAAATCAGTGCCACTCCATAGTATTCAGCAGCAAAGGTTAGGCGTAACTTTGAGAACACAACAGTGGTTTTAACAAACAGCATAAGTTGACACTGTTCCTCAATGAAGAAGGACAAATGTAGCTGCGCAGAACCCGCAATGCATGCAGCTGAACTATTTTTTAGTGGAGGCGTGTCCTTGATCCGAAATAGGGGCAGGACCGTCAAGTTTGGTCACGTCCCACATTGTACTCTGCGTGTGAAGGCAGAAAGACATTTTGGGAGTAGCAATTGTCCGGTGTACCACCTCCTAGCTATGCCAATAGTTAGTGATGAGTAAAGACATGAATATATGTCACGTACTCTCGGTTATAACGTGGGGTTATCAATGGCGGTGGCTATTTCAAACAAAGTGGGGAGAGTGCCACGGTTCCACTGTTGTAGCTTTTTTTACAGAGTCGCTACAAGACGGCGGCTGATTGCGTGTCACAAGTGATAGTGTGATGATGTTGCGCAGTGTGTAGCAGTGTGCTATGCACTGCTGTACACAAAACACAGCCTACATGTTCCTCCAATAAACTTACGTTTTGTGCGACTACTCTCGCTTTACAAGAATGAGCATACCAGCAAAAGAAAGAGAATAGGGCACCAGTACTAGGAGCGCATCCGCACTATTAAATCTACCATTATATCAATCTGTTATGAGCGTGCACGTAATTTCCTGTAGGCGGCGATGTGTCACACTCAAGCGTATATTGCATAGTGTGTGAGAACAGTAGCACTGAACACTTACCGGTGACATCAGCGGTGCCCTCAGCAGACAGAAATCCTCCACAGGCAGCACAAAAGTTCTGCTGAGCTGTAAATGACGGATAATCTTATTAGTAGTACTGAAGATCGGTACAGTCCCTAAAGCTTTAAATTAGCACAGTTGCAGCACAGGCAATGAGGGATGGCAAGTGACTAAAATAAAAAAATGTATATGATACTGAACAGAAATTTCACCCACACTCAACAGGCACCGTCAAAGCTTGAAATGGCTGGCAGCTCGATTCATGTGTGGTTTCCACACCTGCGCACATTAGATAGTTGAAACCAACAAAACCATCTGGCAGACATATGCCTATACAAATCATGAAAAGTAGCACTCACCTGCTTAACAAGCTGGCAATGCGTCACATTCACAGCTTGAAGGTGCATCTGCAACATGAGATCAACAATAAATTATGTGAAATTTCAAAGCAACATGCCACTGTCACTACCTTCTGGAAAATCCGATGGTGCTGAATCAGTGGCAGTGTGACCTAAAAAAGATCAAGACAAATTGAAGAAGACCATCATCTCTGTTACATGGCAGTTTGGCAAACAAGCATCAACACTACTTGAAGCATTTACAATAAGCACCGGTGCATTACAATTTTCCAGTAATAAGAATGCATGCCAAAACCCAAGCGACAATGATTGCAATGCTTGCAATGTGCTGAACACCCTACTGCGGAGCAAAATGTTGTGGATCTGCAGCACACCCCCACAGACATGATTGTAAAATACATAAACCAACAGATACAATTTACAAGCCGTTACAATGCTTCGACTACATGCAGCATGTGTGTTAGCTACGTTACCTTGTGAAGAACGTAACCTTGCTTGAGTGGCATCACTGTTGGCTCCATAGCCTGCAACTTATAAAACATCATTGAAGGCATAAAGCACGTTTGTAATTACGGTAAGTAATAAATACAGTAAGAACTCACCATCAACAGCAGATGGTGTGAGAAGCATATTCGTAGCTGATGGGCAGTGTGTCTCTTTGGCTTCTGCATAATCCAAACATGTATTAATGATAACGAAGAGGGAAGAGGCGTGAGATGTGCTTAACCGTCAATTCATCATCAACAAGAGCAGCTGCTGTTAGTAGAATATTAAGGCCACAAGATGAGCGGGCTGAATCATTGCATTCTGGAGAATGCATTAATTGGAAACTGCATTAATTATACCAAAGAAAAGGCATTAGCTATACACAAACAGCACACAACACCTACATGCAAGACGACATGTTTCAGGTTAGTTAAAGGCTGAGAAGTAATTATGGATGATGCAGAAAACAATGAAGACGGACTAAACATTCTCCAGTTTTTTAACGCGATTGGCTTACCTGACGTTTGAAAATGCTCTTGACTGAAGATCGTAGGCGCCGCGTCTCTCTTCAACTTTTTAGTACCAAACTTGCGCAGCAGTATCGGCTCGAATCGGTCCGCAGTGAAGTGGTCCTAGGTAAGGAAATATTCGCGGCTACTGTTACACAAATGAAACAGCACGCTTTAAAAGAAACTAAAATAACCTTTAATGTCAACACGTACACGACTACGCACTGTTTGTCACATTCTCTTCCCACCAGAGTAGCACACGGTGCGTTCAGTATGTAGAAATACGCACCATTTAGCCTTGCGTGTCCTTATTTCAACAACAGAGCTGAATACTGAGCGCGCTGGAGCACATGCCTAAACGAAATGATGCGACATTCAGGTCACTGCCCACGCGTTTATACATAAAGTCCTTACACCCATACGCACATACACGCGGGAGTCATTTAGCTATACGTCGGCCAATAAACAAAGTTTAGTTTAGCACTTGAATGTATCCATTACATTTACTTTGTAACATAATCGATGATTATTTCTGGATCAAACGAGTAATATTATTAATAATAATAATAATATCTGGCGTTTAACGTTCCAAAACCACAATTTGATTATGAGGGACGCCCTTTTCGAGGGCTACGGAAATTTCGACTACCTGGTATTCAATAATGTGCATATAATGCTAAGTACACAGGCACCAACATTTCCGCCTCAATCGAAAATGCAGCCGCAGCAGTCGGCATGGATCAAGCCAGAGACGCAAAGTTTACACGGCGCTAAACGCGGCACGCGTTTTAACTGGCATGAACGTTTACCATCGACGCGGTTACTCTCTTTGTGTGATGCTCGATCTTGACAATACCGCAACACTGTAAACACGAATACAAGCGAAACGAGATAGCTTAGCTTGCCGGTACTCACCTCAAAAAGCCGCGACAATACAGGGTCCAAGTCAGTCCTTCCACACTTCTAGCAGAGCGGCATTGTATTTTCCTCGCGGAAGCGAAAATAGCTTCTTTCCTCTGCTGTAGCTGCTTTTGCAACCGCTGGCACAGCAGGTCGGCATCCCGAAACGCGCAGGATTACCATGCACACACTCACGCGCAATCGAACTCCGGCGACACAACAATACCAAGCGCGCACGCCTAGCCACAAACACCGCGAAAGTGGACAAACAAAATGGCGTTTGCGATACCTTCACAAAGGCTAGTGCGTCATGCTGCAGATTCTTAGCACCGCCGAGTTTATTACACGGACAGCAGTCGCGCTGCCATCGAGAGCGTCACCGCTGAGCGCGTCTGCATGCAAACGGTGGGCTATCGCGTTGAGTATTGCGTGCTTGCGGTGATGTTATTTGCCACTGCATGCCACTTGCTTATATACACGTCACATCGTCGTATTTAACGTTACTTTTTATTTTTTTTTTCTTTCTCAATCACTCTTTCGGTGCATCGCCTAGAACCGCTGCGCCCAGATGCACTTTAACAGAAACATGAGCACAAGATCATTTTTGCAGCCAGGAGCCATACAGCCCCTCAACTAGCGTCGTTTACTATCTGCAATGCACGCGAGTTGAGAGAAGTCTGAACCTTGACACGAATGGCGCTACTTTAATTTATTTTTCAGGAACTTTAGTGACGTGCCCACCACCACGAATTCCGTGGTCATAAAAAACCCGCGAAGCAGCATTACAATCAACTTGTAGCTCTCCTCTCTGTTTTTCTTTTGTTTCTTTCACTCTTGCCCCGCCGCGGCGTTCTAGTGGATAATGTACTCGGCTGCTGACCCGCAGGTCGCGGGATTCGAATCCCGGCTGCGGCGACTGCATTTCCGATGAAGGTGGTATTGTTGAAGGCCCGTGTGCTCAGATTTGGCTGCACGTTAAACAACCCCAGGTGGTTAAGACTCTCCGGTTTTAAGAATAAAGGAGATGTTGTTATCGAAAAGACATGTACTTTTCGACAACCTGGCTCCACACTTACATTGACTGCGCAACGTTGCAGTCAGGTCGCCGATTCAAACAATTCAGCTTCTTCGCTAAGGTGGAGCAATCTGTAGCGACGTGGCCTCCAACGCGCACCCCGTGGTCTTAAAAACACGCGAAGAAGCATCAAAATCAACTTATAGCTATCCTCTCCATTTTTCCTTTGTTTCTTTCAATCTTGCGACTTTCGATGCACTGCGTGCACCTGGCTCTACTTTCGACTCTTCGGTTTTCAGAATAAAAAAGATGTAACCGAAAAGACATGTACTTTTCTACAACCTGGCTCCACACTTCTATTGACTGCGCAATGTTGCAGTTAGGCAGCCGATAAACACAGGCCAGCTTCCTCGCTAATGGAAGAGCAATCTGTAGCGACGTGGCCGCCACCGCGCAACCCGCGGTCATAATAACACGTGAAGCAGCTTTACAAGCAACTAGCTGCTCTCCTCCCTGTTTTTCCTTCGTTTCTTGCACTCTTGCCTTTTCCGTTACACTGCGTGTACCTGGCTCTATTTTCGACTCTGATTGTCAGAATAAAGCAGATGTTGTTACTGAAAAGACATGTCATTTTCTACAACCTGGCTCTACACTTCCACTGACTGTGCATTGTTGCAGTTAGGTGGCCTATAAACACAGGCCAGCATCCTCGCTAAGGGAGAAGCAATCTGTAGCGACGTGGCCACCACAGCGCACCCCTCTGTCATAAAAACACGCGAAGCAGCATTACAATAAACTTGTAGCTCTCCTCCCTGTTTTTCTTCGTTTCTTTCACTCTTGCGACTTTCGTTGCACTGCGTGCACCTGGCTCTACTTTTGACTCTCCGGTTTTCAGAATAAAGGAGATGTTGTTACCGAAAAGACGTTTACTTTTCTACAACCTGGCTCCACACTTCCATTGACTGCGCAACGTTGCAGTCAGGTCGCCGATACTAACATGACAGCTTCTTCGCTAAGGTGGAGCAATATGTAGCGACGTGGCCGCAACCGCACACACCGCGGTCATAAAAACACGCGAAGCAGCAATACAATTAACTTGTAGCTCTGATCTCTGTTTTCCTTCGTTTCTTGCACTTTTGCCACATCCGTTGTACTGCGTGCACCTTGCTCTACTTTCCACTCTTTTTGTCAGAATAAAGCAGATGTTGTGATTGAAAACACATGTCCTTTTCTACAACCTGGCTCTACACTTTCATTGACTGTGCATTGTTGCAGTTTGGCGGCCCATAAAAACAGGCCAGCTTCCTCTCCAAGAGGGGAGCAATCTGTAGCGACGTGGCCGCCACCGCGCATCCCGCGGTCTAAAAAACACGCGAAGCAGCATCACAATCAGCTTGCTGCTCTCCTCTCTATTTTTTTCGTTTTTTTCACTCTTGCTTTTTTCGTTGCACTGAGCGCACCTGGCTCTATTTTCGTCTCCCTGGTTGTTAAAATCAAGCAGTAGTTGATACTGAAAAGACATCTCCTTTTCTACAACCTGGCTCTACATTTCCACTGAGTGCACACTGTTGCAGTTAGGTGGCCGATAAAAACAGGCCAGCTTCCTCTCAAAGAGGGGAGCAATCTGTAGTGACGTGGCCGCCACCGCACACCCCGCGGTCTAAAAAACAAGCGAAGCAGCATCACAATCAGCTTGCTGCTCTCCTCTCTGTTTAAACTTCGTTCTTTCACTCTTGCGACTTTCGTTGCACTGCGTGCACCTGGCTCTACTTTCGACTCCCCAGGTTTCAGAATAAAGCAGATGTTACCGAAAAGACAAGTCCTTTTTTAAAACCTGGCTCCACACTTTCATTGACTGTGCAATGTTGCAGTCAGGTGGCCGATAAATACATGCCAGCTTCCTCTTTAAGGGGGAAGCACTCTGTAAATACGTGGCCGCCACCGCGCACGCTGTGGTCGTAAAAACATGCGAAGCAGCATTACAATCAACTTGCTGCTCTCCTCTCTGTTTAAACATCGTTTCTTTCACTTTTGCCACTTACGTTGCACTGCGTGCACCTGGCTCTATTTTTCGAGTCTGGTTGTCAGAATAAAGCAGATGTTGTTACTGAAAAGACATGTCCTTTTCTACAACCTGGCTCTACACTTCCACTGACTGCGCAATGTTGCAGTTAGGCGGCCGATAAACACAGGCCAGCTTCCTCGCTAAGGGGGGAGCAATCTGTAGCGACGTGGCCACCACCGCGCACCCCGCTGTCATAAAAACACGCGAAGCAGCATTACAATCAACTTGCAGCCCTCCTCTCAGTTTTTCCTTCGTTTATTTTACTCTTGCGACTTTCGTTGCACTGCGTGCACCTGGCTCTACTTTCGACTCCCCGGTTTTCAGAATAGAGGAGATGTTGTTACCGGAAAGACATGTACTTTTCTACAACCGGGCTGCACACTTCCATTGACCGCGCAACGTTGCAGTCAGGTCGCCGATACAAACATGTCAGCTTCTTCGCTAAGGTGAAGCAATCTGTAGCGACGTGGCCTCCAACCGCGCACCCCGTGGTCTTAAAAACACGTGAAGCAGCATTACAATCAACTTGTAGCCCTTCTCTCTGTTTTTCGTTTGTTTCTTGCACTCTTGCCACTTCCGTTGTACTGCCTGCACCTTGCTCTACTTTCGACTCTGGTTGTCAGAATAAAGCAGATGTTGTTACTGAAAAGACATGTCCTTTTCTACAACCTGGCTCTACACTTCCATTGACTGCGCAATGTTGCAGTTACGCGGCCGATAAAAACAGGCCAGCTTTCTCTCTAAGGGGGGAGCCATCTGTAGCGACGTGGCCTCCAACGCGCACCCAGTGGTCTAAAAAACACGCGAAGCAGCATCAAAATCAACTTGTAGCTCTCCTCTCTATTTTTCCTTCGTTTTTTTCACTCTTGCTACTTTCGTTGCACTGAGTGCACCTTGCTGTATTTTCGACTTTCTGGTTGTCAAAATAAAGCAGATGTTGTTACTGAAAAGGCATCTCCTTTTCTACAACCTGGCTCTACACTTCCACGGAGTGCGCACTGTTGCAGTTAAATGGCCGATAAAAACAGGCCAGCTTCCTCTCAAAGGGGGGAGCAATCTGTAGCGATGTGGCCGCCACCGCGCAACCCGCGGTAAAAAAAAACGCGAAGCAGTATCACAATCAGCTTGCTGCTCTCCTCTCTGTTTAAACTTCGTTTCTTTCACTCTTGCGACTTTCGTTGCACTGCGTGCACCTGGCTCTACTTTCGACTCTCCAGGTTTCAGAATAAAGCAGATGTTGTTACCGAAAAGACATGTGCTTTTCTACAACCTGGCTCTACACTTCCAATTACTGCGCAATGTTACAATTAGGCAGCCGATACAAACAGGTCAGCCTCTTCGTTAAGGGGGAGCAATCTGTAGCGACATGGCCGCCACCGCACCCACCGCGGTCCTAAAAACACGCGAAGCAGCTTTACAATCAACTTGTAGCTCTTCTCTCTGTTTTTTTTCGTTTTTTTCCCTCTTGGTAGTTTCGTTGCACTGCATGCCCCTGGCTCTACTTTCGACTCTAGTTGTTAGAATAAAGCAGATGTTTTTGAAAAGAGATGCCCTTTTCTACAACCTGGCTCTACATTTCTATTGACTGCGCAATGTTGCAGTTAGGCGGCCGATAAAAACAGGCCAGTTTCCTCTCTATTTGGGAAGCAATCTGTAGCCACTTGGCCGCCACCGCGCACCCTACGGTCATAAAAACACGCGATGCAGCAGTACAATCAACTTGCTGCTCTCCTCTCTGTTTAAACATCGTTTCTTTCACTCTTGCCACTTCCGTTGCACTGCGTGCACCTGGCTCTATTTTTCGACTCTGAATGTCAGAATAAAGCAGATGTTGTTACTGAAAAGACATGTCCTTGTCTACAACCTGGCTCCACACTTCCATTGACTGCGCAATGTGGCAGTTAGGCAGCCGATAAACACAGGCCAGCTTCCTCGCTAAGGGGGGAGCAATCTGTAGCGACGTGGCCACCACCGCGCACCCCACGGTCATAAAAACACGCGGAGCAGCAATACAATCAACTTGTAACTCTCCTCTCTGTTTTTCCTTCGTTTCTTGCACTCTTGCCACTTCCGTTACACTGCGTGTACCTGGCTCTATTTTCTACTCTGGTTGTCAGAATAAAGTATATGTTGTTACTGAAAAGACATGTCCTTTTCTACAACCTGGCTCTACACTTCCACTGACTGCGCAATGTTGCAGTTAGGCGGCCGATAAACAGAGGCCAGCTTCCTCGCTAAGGGGGGAGCAATCTGTAGCGACGTGGCCACCACCGCGCACCCCACGGTCATAAAAACACGCGAAGCAGCATTACAATCAACTTGTAGCTCTCCTCTCAGTTTTTCCTTTGTTTCTTTCACTCTTGCAACTTTCGTTGCACTGCGTGCACTTGGCTCTACTTTCCACTCTCCGGGTTTCAGAATAAAGGAGATGTTGTTACCGAAAAGACTTGTACTTTTCTACAACCTGGCTCCACACTTCCATTGACTGCGCAACGTTGCAGTCAGGTCGCCGATACAAACATGTCAGCTTCTTCGCTAAGGTGGAGCAATCTGTAGCGACGTGGCCGCAACCGCACACACCGCGGTCATAAAAACACGCGAAGCAGCATTTTAATCCACTTGTAGCTCTTCTCTCTGTTTTCTTCGTTTCTGGCACTCTTGCCACTTCCGTTGTACTGCGTGCACCTTGCTCTACTTTCGACTCTGGTTGTCAGAATAAAGCAGATGTTGTTACTGAAAAGACATGTCCTTTTCTGCAACCTGGCTCTACACTTCCATTGACTGCGCACTGTTGCAGTTAGGCGGCCGATTAAAACAGGCCAACTTCCTCGCTAATGGAAGAACAATCTGTAGTGACGTGGCCGCCACTGCGCACCGCGCCGTCATAAAAACACGCGAAGCAGCTTTACAAGCAACTAGCTGCTCTCCTCCCTGTTTTTCCTTCGTTTCTTGCACTCTTGCCACTTCCGTTACACTGCGTGTACATGGCTCTATTTTTGACTCAGGTTGTCAGAATAAAGCAGATGTTGTTACTGAAAATACGTGTCCTTTTCTACAACCTGGCTCTACACTTCCACTGACTGCACAATGTTGCAGTTAGGCGGCCGATAAACACAGGCCAGCTTCCTCGCTAAGGGGGGAGCAATCTGTAGCGACGTGGCCACCACCGCGCACCCCGCTGTCATAAAAACACGCGAAGCAGCATTACAATCAACTTGCAGCTCTCCTCTCAGTTTTTCCTTCGTTTCTTTTACTCTTGCGACTTTCGTTGCACAGCGTGCACCTGGCTCTACTTTCTACTTTCCTGTTTTCAGAATAAAGGAGATGTTGTTACCGAAAAGACGTTTACTTTTCTACAACCTGGCTCCACACTTCCATTGACACCGCAACGTTGCAGTCAGGTCGCCAATACTAACATGACAGCTTCTTCGCTAAGGTGGAGCAATATGTAGCGACGTGGCCGCAACCGCACCACCGCGGTCATAAAAACACGCGAAGCAGCAATACAATTAACTTGTAGCTCTTCTCTCTGTTTTTCCTTCGTTTCTTGCACTCTTGCCACATCCGTTGTACTGCGTGCACCTTGCTCTACTTTTCACTCTTTTTGTCAGAATAAAGCAGATGTTGTGACTGAAAAGACATGTCCTTTTCTACAACCTGGCTCTACACTTTCATTGACTGTGCATTGTTGCAGTTTGGCGGCCCATAAAAACAGGCCAGCTTCCTCTCCAAGAGGGGAGCAATCTGTAGCGACGTGGCCGCCACCGCGCATCCCGCGGTCTAAAACACACGCGAAGCAGCATCACAATCAGCTTGCTGCTCTCCTCTCTATTTTTTTCGTTTTTTTCACTCTTGCTTTTTTCGTTGCACTGAGCGCACCTGGCTCTATTTTCGTCTCCCTGGTTGTTAAAATCAAGCAGTAGTTGATACTGAAAAGACATCTCCTTTTCTACAACCTGGCTCTACATTTCCACTGAGTGCACACTGTTGCAGTTAGGTGGCCGATAAAAACAGGCCAGCTTCCTCTCAAAGAGGGGAGCAATCTGTAGTGACGTGGCCGCCACCGCACACCCCGCGGTCTAAAAAACAAGCGAAGCAGCATCACAATCAGCTTGCTGCTCTCCTCTCTGTTTAAACTTCGTTCTTTCACTCTTGCGACTTTCGTTGCACTGCGTGCACCTGGCTCTACTTTCGACTCCCCAGGTTTCAGAATAAAGCAGATGTTACCGAAAAGACAAGTCCTTTTTTAAAACCTGGCTCCACACTTTCATTGACTGTGCAATGTTGCAGTCAGGTGGCCGATAAATACATGCCAGCTTCCTCTTTAAGGGGGAAGCACTCTGTAAATACGTGGCCGCCACCGCGCACGCTGTGGTCGTAAAAACATGCGAAGCAGCATTACAATCAACTTGCTGCTCTCCTCTCTGTTTAAACATCGTTTCTTTCACTTTTGCCACTTACGTTGCACTGCGTGCACCTGGCTCTATTTTTCGAGTCTGGTTGTCAGAATAAAGCAGATGTTGTTACTGAAAAGACATGTCCTTTTCTACAACCTGGCTCTACACTTCCACTGACTGCGCAATGTTGCAGTTAGGCGGCCGATAAACACAGGCCAGCTTCCTCGCTAAGGGGGGAGCAATCTGTAGCGACGTGGCCACCACCGCGCACCCCGCTGTCATAAAAACACGCGAAGCAGCATTACAATCAACTTGCAGCCCTCCTCTCAGTTTTTCCTTCGTTTATTTTACTCTTGCGACTTTCGTTGCACAGCGTGCACCTGGCTCTACTTTCTACTTTCCTGTTTTCAGAATAAAGGAGATGTTTTTACCGGAAAGACATGTACTTTTCTACAACTTGGCTGCACACTTCCATTGACCGCGCAACGTTGCAGTCTGGTCGCCGATACAAACATGTCAGCTTCTTCGCTAAGGCGGAGCAATCTGTAGCGACGTGGCCTCCAACCGCGCAATCCGTGGTCTTAAAAACACGTGAAGCAGCATTACAATCAACTTGTAGCCCTTCTCTCTGTTTTTCGTTTGTTTCTTGTACTCTTGCCACTTCCGTTGTACTGCCTGCACCTTGCTTTACTTTCGACTCTGGTTGTCAGAATAAAGCAGATGTTGTTACTGAAAAGACATGTCCTTTTCTACAACCTGGCTCTACACTTCCATTGACTGCGCAATGTTGCAGTTAGGCGGCCGATAAAAACAGGCCAGCTTTCTCTCTAAGGTTGGAGCCATCTGTAGCGACGTGGCCTCCAACGCGCACCCCGTGGTCTAAAAAACACGCGAAGCAGCATCAAAATCAACTTGTAGCTCTCCTCTCTATTTTTCCTTCGTTTTTTTTTCACTCTTGCTACTTTCGTTGCACTGAGTGCACCTTGCTCTATTTTCGACTTTCTGGTTGTCAAAATAAAGCAGATGTTGTTACTGAAAAGGCATCTCCTTTTCTACAACCTGGCTCTACACTTCCACGGAGTGCGCACTGTTGAGGTTAAGTGGCCGATAAAAACAGGCCAGCTTCCTCTCAAAGGAGGGAGCAATCTTTAGCGACGTGGCCGCCACCGCGCAACCCGCGGTAAAAAAACACGCGAAGCAGTATCACAATCAGCTTGCTGCTCTCCTCTCTGTTTAAACTTCGTTTCTTTCACTCTTGCGACTTTCGTTGCACTGCGTGCACCTGGCTCTACTTTCGACTCTCCAAGTTTCAGAATAAAGCAGATGTTGTTACCGAAAAGACATGTGCTTTTCTACAACCTGGCTCTACACTTCCAATTACTGCGCAATGTTACAATTAGGCAGCGGATACAAACAGGTCAGCCTCTTCGTTAAGGGGGAGCAATCTGTAGCGACATGGCCGCCACCGCACCCACCGCGGTCTTAAAAACACGCGAAGCAGCTTTACAATCAACTTGTAGCTCTTCTCTCTGTTTTTTTTTGTTTTTTTCCCTCTTGGTAGTTTCGTTGCACTGCATGCCCCTGGCTCTACTTTCGACTCTAGTTGTTAGAATAAAGCAGATGTTTTTGAAAAGAGATGCCCTTTTTTACAACCTGGCTCTACATTTCTATTGACTGCGCAATGTTGCAGTTAGGCGGCCGATAAAAACAGGCCAGTTTCCTCTCTATTTGGGAAGCAATCTGTAGCCACTTGGCCGCCACCGCGCACCCTACGGTCATAAAAACACGCGATGCAGCAGTACAATCAACTTGCTGCTCTCCTCTCTGTTTAAACATCGTTTCTTTCACTCTTGCCACTTCCGTTGCACTTCGTGCACCTGGCTCTATTTTTCGACTCTGAATGTCAGAATAAAGCAGATGTTGTTACTGAAAAGACATGTCCTTGTCTACAACCTGGCTCCACACTTCCATTGACTGCGCAATGTGGCAGTTAGGCAGCCGATAAACACAGGCCAGCTTCCTCGCTAAGGGGGGAGCAATCTGTAGCGACGTGGCCACCACCGCGCACCCCACGGTCATAAAAACACGCGGAGCAGCAATACAATCAACTTGTAGCTCTCCTCTCTGTTTTTCCTTCGTTTCTTGCACTCTTGCCACTTCCGTTACACTGCGTGCACCTGGCTCTATTTTCTACTCTGGTTGTCAGAATAAAGTATATGTTGTTACTGAAAAGACATGTCCTTTTCTACAACCTGGCTCTACACTTCCACTGACTGCGCAATGTTGCAGTTAGGCGGCCGATAAACAGAGGCCAGCTTCCTCTCTAAGGGGGGAGCAATCTGTAGCGACGTGGCCACCACCGCGCACCCCGCGGTCATAAAAACACGCGAAGCAGCATTACAATCAACTTGTAGCTCTCCTCTCAGTTTTTCCTTCGTTTCTTTCACTCTTTCAACTTTCGTTGCACTGCGTGCACTTGGCTCTACTTTCCACTCTCCGGGTTTCAGAATAAAGGAGATGTTGTTACCGAAAAGACTTGTACTTTTCTACAACCTGGCTCCACACTTCCATTGACTGCGCAACGTTGCAGTTAGGCAGCCGATAAACACAGGCCAGCTTCCTCGCTAATGGAAGAGCAATCTGTAGCGACGTGGCCACCACCGCGCAACCCGCGGTCATAATAACACGTGAAGCAGCTTTACAAGCAACTAGCTGCTCTCCTCCCTGTTTTTCCTTCGTTTCTTGCACTCTTGCCTTTTCCGTTACACTGCGTGTACATGGCTCTATTTTTGACTCAGGTTGTCAGAATAAAGCAGATGTTGTTACTGAAAAGACATGTCCTTTTCTACAACCTGGCTTTACACTTCCATTGACTGCGCACTGTTGCAGTTAGGCGGCCGATTAAAACAGGCCAACTTCCTCGCTAATGGAAGAACAATCTGTAGTGACGTGGCCGCCACTGCGCACCCCGCCGTCATAAAAACACGCGAAGCAGCTTTACAAGCAACTAGCTGCTCTCCTCCCTGTTTTTCCTTCGTTTCTTGCACTCTTGCCACTTCCGTTACACTGCGTGTACATGGCTCTATTTTTGACTCAGGTTGTCAGAATAAAGCAGATGTTGTTACTGAAAATACGTGTCCTTTTCTACAACCTGGCTCTACACTTCCACTGACTGCGCAATGTTGCAGTTAGGCGGCCGATAAACACAGGCCAGCTTCCTCGCTAAGGGGGGAGCAATCTGTAGCGACGTGGCGACCACCGCGCACCCCGCTGTCATAAAAACACGCAAAGCAGCATAACAATCAACTTGCAGCTCTCCTCTCAGTTTTTCCTTCGTTTCTTTTACTCTTGCGACTTTCGTTGCACAGCGTGCACCTGGCTCTACTTTCTACTTTCCTGTTTTCAGAATAAAGGAGATGTTGTTACCGAAAAGACGTTTACTTTTCTACAACCTGGCTCCACACTTCCATTGACACCGCAACGTTGCAGTCAGGTCGCCGATACTAACATGACAGCTTCTTCGCTAAGGTGGAGCAATATGTAGCGACGTGGCCGCAACCGCACCACCGCGGTCATAAAAACACGCGAAGCAGCAATACAATTAACTTGTAGCTCTGCTCTCTGTTTTTCCTTCGTTTCTTGCACTCTTGCCACATCCGTTGTACTGCGTGCACCTTGCTCTACTTTTCACTCTTTTTGTCAGAATAAAGCAGATGTTGTGACTGAAAAGACATGTCCTTTTCTACAACCTGGCTCTACACTTTCATTGACTGTGCAATGTTGCAGTTTGGCGGCCCATAAAAACAGGCCAGCTTCCTCTCCAAGAGGGGAGCAATCTGTAGCGACGTGGCCGCCACCGCGCACCCCGCAGTCTAAAAAACACGCGAAGCAGCATCACAATCAGCTTGCTGCTCTCCTCTCTATTTTTTTTCGTTTTTTTCACTCTTGCTTTTTTCGTTGCACTGAGCGCACCTGGCTCTATTTTCGTCTCCCTGGTTGTTAAAATCAAGCAGTAGTTGATACTGAAAAGACATCTCCTTTTCTACAACCTGGCTCTACATTTCCACTGAGTGCACACTGTTGCAGTTAGGTGGCCGATAAAAACAGGCCAGCTTCCTCTCAAAGAGGGGAGCAATCTGTAGTGACGTGGCCGCCACCGCACATCCCGCGGTCTAAAAAACAAGCGAAGCAGCACCACAATCAGCTTGCTGCTCTCCTCTCTGTTTAAACTTCGTTCTTTCACTCTTGCGACTTTCGTTGCACTGCGTGCACCTGGCTCTACTTTCGACTCCCCAGGTTTCAGAATAAAGCAGATGTTACCGAAAAGACATGTCCTTTTTTAAAACCTGGCTCCACACTTTCATTGACTGTGCAATGTTGCAGTCAGGTGGCCGATAAATACATGCCAGCTTCCTCTCTAAGGGGGAAGCACTCTGTAAAGACGTGGCCGCCACCGCGCACGCTGTGGTCGTAAAAACATGTGAAGCAGCATTACAATCAACTTGCTGCTCTCCTCTCTGTTTAACCATCGTTTCTTTCACTTTTGCCACTTACGTTGCACTGCGTGCACCTAGCTCTATTTTTCGAGTCTGGTTGTCAGAATAAAGCAGATGTTGTTACTGAAAAGACATGTCCTTTTCTACAACCTGGCTCTACACTTCCACTGACTGCGCAATGTTGCAGTTAGGCGGCCGATAAACACAGGCCAGCTTCCTCGCTAAGGGGGGAGCAATCTGTAGCGACGTGGCCACCACCGCGCACCCCGCTGTCATAAAAACACGCGAAGCAGCATTACAATCAACTTGCAGCTCTCCTCTCAGTTTTTCCTTCGTTTATTTTACTCTTGCGACTTTCGTTGCACAGCGTGCACCTGGCTCTACTTTCTACTTTCCTGTTTTAAGAATAAAGGAGATGTTGTTACCGGAAAGACATGTACTTTTCTACAACTTGGCTGCACACTTCCATTGACCGCGCAACGTTGCAGTCTGGTCGCCGATACAAACATGTCAGCTTCTTCGCTAAGGTGGAGCAATCTGTAGCGACGTGGCCTCCAACCGCGCACCCCGTGGTCTTAAAAACACGTGAAGCAGCATTACAATCAACTTGTAGCCCTTCTCTCTGTTTTTCGTTTGTTTCTTGTACTCTTGCCACTTCCGTTGTACTGCCTGCACCTTGCTCTACTTTCGACTCTGGTTGTCAGAATAAAGCAGATGTTGTTACTGAAAAGACATGTCCTTTTCTAAAACCTGGCTCTACACTTCCATTGACTGCGCAATGTTGCAGTTAGGCGGCCGATAAAAACAGGCCAGCTTTCTCTCTAAGGGGGGAGCCATCTGTAGCGACGTGGCCTCCAACGCTCACCCCGTGGTCTAAAAAACACGCGAAGCAGCATCAAAATCAACTTGTAGCTCTCCTCTCTATTTTTCCTTCGTTTTTTTTTCACTCTTGCTACTTTCGTTGCACTCAGTGCACCTTGCTCTATTTTCGACTTTCTGGTTGTCAAAATAAAGCAGATGTTGTTACTGAAAAGGCATCTCCTTTTCTACAACCTGGCTCTACACTTCCACGGAGTGCGCACTGTTGAAGTTAAGTGGCCGATAAAAACAGGCCAGCTTCCTCTCAAAGGGGGGAGCAATCTTTAGCGACGTGGCCGCCACCGCGCAACCCGCGGTAAAAAAACACGCGAAGCAGTATCACAATCAGCTTGCTCCTCTCCTCTCTGTTTAAACTTCGTTTCTTTCACTCTTGCGACTTTCGTTGCACTGCGTGCACCTGGCTCTACTTTCGACTCTCCAAGTTTCAGAATAAAGCAGATGTTGTTACCGAAAAGACATGTGCTTTTCTACAACCTGGCTCTACACTTCCAATTACTGCGCAATGTTACAATTAGGCAGCGGATACAAACAGGTCAGCCTCTTCGTTAAGGGGGAGCAATCTGTAGCGACATGGCCGCCACCGCACCCACCACGGTCCTAAAAACACGCGAAGCAGCTTTACAATCAACTTGTAGCTCTTCTCTCTGTTTTTTTTTTCGTTTTTTTCCCTCTTGGTAGTTTCGTTGCACTGCATGCCCCTGGCTCTACTTTCGACTCTAGTTGTCAGAATAAAGCAGATGTTTTTGAAAAGAGATGCCCTTTTCTACAACCTGGCTCTACATTTCTATTGACTGAGCAATGTTGCAGTTAGGCGGCCGATAAAAACAGGCCAGTTTCCTCTCTATTTGGGAAGCAATCTATAGCCACTTGGCCGCCACCGCGCACCCTACGGTCATAAAAACACGCGATGCAGCAGTACAATCAACTTGTAGCTCTCCTGTCTGTTTTTTCTTCGTTTCTTGCACTCTTGCCACTTCCGTTACACTGCGTGTACCTGGCTCTATTTTCTACTCTGGTTGTCAGAATAAAGTATATGTTGTTACTGAAAAGACATGTCCTTTTCTACAACCTGGCTCTACACTTCCACTGACTGCGCAATGTTGCAGTTAGGCGGCCGATAAACAGAGGCCAGCTTCCTCGCTAAGGGGGGAGCAATCTGTAGCGACGTGGCCACCACCGCGCACCCCGCGGTCATAAAAACACGCGAAGCAGCATTACAATCAACTTGTAGCTCTCCTCTCAGTTTTTCCTTCGTTTCTTTCACTCTTGCAACTTTCGTTGCACTGCGTGCACTTGGCTCTACTTTCGACTCTCCGGTTTTCAGAATAAAGGAGATGTTGTTACCGAAAAGACTTGTACTTTTCTACAACCTGGCTCCACACTGCCATTGACTGCGCAACGTTGCAGTCAGGTTGCCGATACAAACATGTCAGCTTCTTCGCTAAGGTGGAGCAATCTGTAGCGACGTGGCCGCAACCGCACACACCGCGGTCATAAAAACACGCGAAGCAGCATTTTAATCGACTTGTAGCTCTTCTCTCTGTTTTCTTCGTTTCTTGCACTCTTGCCACTTCCGTTGTACTGCGTGCACCTTGCTCAACTTTCGACTCTGGTTGTCAGAATAAAGCAGATGTTGTTACTGAAAAGACACGTCCTTTTCTACAACCTGGCTCTACACTTCCATTGACTGCGCACTGTTGCAGTTAGGCGGCCGATTAAAATAGGCCAACTTCCTCGCTAATGGAAGAACAATCTGTAGTGACGTGGCCGCCACTGCGCACCCCGCCGTCATAAAAACACGCGAAGCAGCTTTACAAGCAACTAGCTGCTCTCCTCCCTGTTTTTCCTTCGTTTCTTGCACTCTTGCCACTTCCGTTACACTGCGTGTACCTGGCTCTATTTTCGACTCTGGTTGTCAGAATAAAGCAGATGTTGTTACTGAAAATACGTGTCCTTTTCTACAACCTGGCTCTACACTTCCACTGACTGCGCAATGTTGCAGTTAGGCGGCCGTTAAACACAGGCCAGCTTCCTCGCTAGGGGGGAGCGATCTGTAGCGACGTGGCCGCCACCGCGCACCCCGCTGTCATAAAAACACGCGAAGCAGCATTACAATCAACTTGCAGCTCTCCTCTCAGTTTTTCCTTCGTTTCTTTTACTCTTGCGACTTTCGTTGCACAGCGTGCACCTGGCTCTACTTTCTACTTTCCTGTTTTCAGAATAAAGGAGATGTTGTTACCGAAAAGACGTTTACTTTTCTACAACCTGGCTCCACACTTCCATTGACTGCGCAACGTTGCAGTCAGGTCGCCGATACTAACATGACAGCTTCTTCGCTAAGGTGGAGCAATATGTAGCGACGTGGCCGCAACCGCACCACCGCGGTCATAAAAACACGCGAAGCAGCAATACAATTAACTTGTAGCTCTGCTCTCTGTTTTTCCTTCGTTTCTTGCACTCTTGCCACATCCGTTGTACGGCGTGCACCTTGCTCTTTTTTCCACTCTTTTTGTCAGAATAAAGCAGATGTTGTGACTGAAAAGACATGTCCTTTTCTACAACCTGGCTCTACACTTTCATTGACTGTGCAATGTTGCAGTTTGGCGGCCCATAAAAACAGGCCAGCTTCCTCTCCAAGAGGGGAGCAATCTGTAGCGACGTGGCCGCCACCGCGCACCCCGCGGTCTAAAAAACACGCGAAGCAGCATCACAATCAGCTTGCTGCTCTCCTCTCTATTTTTTTTCGTTTTTTTCACTCTTGCTTTTTTCGTTGCACTGAGCGCACCTGGCTCTATTTTCGTCTCCCTGGTTGTTAAAATCAAGCAGTAGTTGATACTGAAAAGACATCTCCTTTTCTACAACCTGGCTCTACATTTCCACTGAGTGCACACTGTTGCAGTTAGGTGGCCGATAAAAACAGGCCAGCTTCCTCTCAAAGAGGGGAGCAATCTGTAGTGACGTGGCCGCCACCGCACACCCCGCGGTCTAAAAAACAAGCGAAGCAGCATCACAATCAGCTTGCTGCTCTCCTCTCTGTTTAAACTTCGTTCTTTCACTCTTGCGACTTTCGTTGCACTGCGTGCACCTGGCTCTACTTTCGACTCCCCAGGTTTCAGAATAAAGCAGATGTTACCGAAAAGACATGTCCTTTTTTAAAACCTGGCTCCACACTTTCATTGACTGTGCAATGTTGTAGTCAGGTGGCCGATAAATACATGCCAGCTTCCTCTCTAAGGGGGAAGCACTCTGTAAAGACGTGGCCGCCACCGCGCACGCTGTGGTCGTAAAAACATGCGAAGCAGCATCACAATCAACTTGCTGCTCTCCTCTCTGTTTAAACATCGTTTCTTTCACTTTTGCCACTTACGTTGCACTGCGTGCACCTGGCTCTATTTTTCGAGTCTGGTTGTCAGAATAAAGCAGATGTTGTTACTGAAAAGACATGTCCTTTTCTACAACCTGGCTCTACACTTCCACTGACTGCGCAATGTTGCAGTTAGGCGGCCGATAAACACAGGCCAGCTTCCTCGCTAAGGGGGGAGCAATCTGTAGCGACGTGGCCACCACCGCGCACCCCGCTGTCATAAAAACACGCGAAGCAGCATTACAATCAACTTGCAGCTCTCCTCTCAGTTTTTCCTTCGTTTATTTTACTCTTGCGACTTTCGTTGCACAGCGTGCACCTGGCTCTACTTTCTACTTTCCTGTTTTCAGAATAAAGGAGATGTTGTTACCGGGAGGACATGTACTTTTCTACAACTTGGCTGCACACTTCCATTGACCGCGCAACGTTGCAGTCTGGTCGCCGATACAAACATGTCAGCTTCTTCGCTAAGGTGGAGCAATCTGTAGCGACGTGGCCTCCAACCGCGCACCCCGTGGTCTTAAAAACACGTGAAGCAGCATTACAATCAACTTGTAGCCCTTCTCTCTGTTTTTCGTTTGTTTCTTGTACTCTTGCCACTTCCGTTGTACTGCCTGCACCTTGCTCTACTTTCGACTCTGGTTGTCAGAATAAAGCAGATGTTGTTACTGAAAAGACATGTCCTTTTCTACAACCTGGCTCTACACTTCCATTGACTTCGCAATGTTGCAGTTAGGCGGCCGATAAAAACAGGCCAGCTTTCTCTCTAAGGGGGGAGCCATCTGTAGCGACGTGGCCTCCAACGCTCACCCCGTGGTCTAAAAAACACGCGAAGCAGCATCAAAATCAACTTGTAGCTCTCCTCTCTATTTTTCTTTCGTTTTTTTTCACTCTTGCTACTTTCGTTGCACTGAGTGCACCTTGCTCTATTTTCGACTTTCTGGTTGTCAAAATAAAGCAGATGTTGTTACTGAAAAGGCATCTCCTTTTCTACAACCTGGCTCTACACTTCCACGGAGTGCGCACTGTTGAAGTTAAGTGGCCGATAAAAACAGGCCAGCTTCCTCTCAAAGGGGGGAGCAATCTTTAGCGACGTGGCCGCCACCGCGCAACCCGCGGTAAAAAAACACGCGAAGCAGTATCACAATCAGCTTGCTGCTCTCCTCTCTGTTTAAACTTCGTTTCTTTCACTCTTGCGACTTTCGTTGCACTGCGTGCACCTTGCTCTACTTTCGACTCTCCAAGTTTCAGAATAAAGCAGATGTTGTTACCGAAAAGACATGTGCTTTTCTACAACCTGGCTCTACACTTCCAATTACTGCGCAATGTTACAATTAGGCAGCGGATACAAACAGGTCAGCCTCTTCGTTAAGGGGGAGCAATCTGTAGCGACATGGCCGCCACCACACCCACCACGGTCCTAAAAACACGCGAAGCAGCTTTACAATCAACTTGTAGCTCTTCTCTCTGTTTTTTTTTCGTTTTTTTCCCTCTTGGTAGTTTCGTTCCACTGCATGCCCCTGGCTCTACTTTCGACTCTAGTTGTCAGAATAAAGCAGATGTTTTTGAAAAGAGATGCCCTTTTCTACAACCTGGCTCTACATTTCTATTGACTGCGCAATGTTGCGTTAGGCGGCCGATAAAAACAGGCCAGTTTCCTCTCTATTTGGGAAGCAATCTATAGCCACTTGGCCGCCACCGCGCACCCTACGGTCATAAAGACACGCGATGCAGCAGTACAATCAACTTGCTGCTCTCCTCTCTGTTTAAACATCGTTTCATTCACTCTTGCCACTTCCGTTGCACTGCGTGCACCTGGCTCTATTTTTAGACTCTGAATGTCAGAATAAAGCAGATGTTGTTACTGAAAAGACATGTCCTTGTCTACAACCTGGCTCCACACTTCCATTGACTGCGCAATGTGGCAGTTAGGCAGCCGATAAACACAGGCCAGCTTCCTCGCTAAGGGGGGAGCAATCTGTAGCGACGTGGCCACCACCGCGCACCCCACGGTCATAAAAACACGCGGAGCAGCAATACAATCAACTTGTAGCTCTCCTGTCTGTTTTTCCTTCGTTTCTTGCACTCTTGCCACTTCCGTAACACTGCGTGTACCTGGCTCTATTTTCTACTCTGGTTGTCAGAATAAAGTATATGTTGTTACTGAAAAGACATGTCCTTTTCTACAACCTGGCTCTACACTTCCACTGACTGCGCAATGTTGCAGTTAGGCGGCCGATAAACAGAGGCCAGCTTCCTCGCTAAGGGGGGAGCAATCTGTAGCGACGTGGCCACAACCGCACACACCGTGGTCATAAAAACACGCGAAGCAGCATTTTAATCGACTTGTAGCTCTTCTCTCTGTTTTCTTCGTTTCTTGCACTCTTGCCACTTCCGTTGTACTGCGTGCACCTTGCTCTACTTTCGAATCTGGTTGTCAGAATAAAGCAGAGGTTGTTACTGAAAAGACATGTCCTTTTCTACAACCTGGCTCTACACTTCCATTGACTGCGCACTGTTGCAGTTAGGCGGCCGATTAAAACAGGCCAACTTCCTCGCTAATGGAAGAACAATCTGTAGTGACGTGGCCGCCACCGCGCACCCCGCCGTCATAAAAACACGCGAAGCAGCTTTACAAGCAACTAGCTGCTCTCCTCCCTGTTTTTCCTTCGTTTCTTGCACTCTTGTCACTTCCGTTACACTGCGTGTACCTGGCTCTAATTTCGACTCTGGTTGTCAGAATAAAGCAGATGTTGTTACTGAAAATACGTGTCCTTTTCTACAACCTGGCTCTACACTTCCACTGACTGCGCAATGTTGCAGTTAGGCGGCCGATAAACACAGGCCAGCTTCCTCGCTAAGGGGGGAGCAATCTGTAGCGACGTGGCCACCACCGCGCACCCCGCTGTCATAAAAACACGTGAAGCAGCATTAAAATCAACTTGCAGTTTCCTCTCATTTTTGCCTTCGTTTCTTTTACTGTTTCGACTTTCGTTGCACAGCGTGCACCTGGCTCTACTTTCTACTTTCCTGTTATCAGAATAAAGAAGATGTTGCCGGAAAGACATGTCCTGTTCTACAACCTGGCTCTACACTTTCATTGACTGCACAATGTTGCAGTTAGGCGACCGATTAAAACAGGCCAGCTTCCTCGCTAATGGAAGAGCAATCTGTAGCGACGTGGCAGCCACCGCGCACCCCGCGGTCATAAAAACACGCGAAGCAGCTTTACAAGCAACTAGCTGCTCTCCTCTCTGTTTTTCCTTCGTTTCTTGCACTCTTGCCACTTCCGTTACACTGCGTGTACCTGGCTCTATTTTCGATACTGGTTGTCAGAATAAAGTATACGTTGTTACTGAAAAGACATGTGCTTTTCTACAACCTGGCTCTACACTTCCACTGACTGCGCAATGTTGCAGTTAGGCGGCCGATAAACAGAGGCCAGCTTCCTCGCTAAGCGGGGAGCAATCTGTAGCGACGTGGCCACCACCGTGCACCCCACGGTCATAAAAACACGCGAAGCAGCATTACAATCAACTTGTAGCTCTTCTCTCTGTTTTTCCTTCGTTTCTTTCACTCTTGCGACTTTCGTTGCACTGCGTCCACCTAGCTCTATTTTCGACTCTGGTTGTCAGAATAAAGTACATGTTGTTACTGAAAAGACATGTGTTTTTCTACAACCTGGATCTACACTTCCACTGACTGCGCAATGTTGCAGTTAGGCGGCCGATAAACACAGGCCAGCTTCCTCGCTAAGGGGGAAGCAATCTGTAGTGACGTGGCCACCACCGCGCACCCCGCGGTCATAAAAACACGCGAAGCAGCATTACAATCAACTTGCAGCTCTCCTCTCAGTTTTTCCTTCGTTTCTTTTACTCTTGCGACTTTCGTTGCACTGCGTGCACCTGGTTCTACTTTCTACTCTCCTGTTTTCAGAATAAAGGAGATGTTGTTACCGAAAATACATGTCCTTTTCTACAACCTGGCTCTACATTTCCATTGACTGCGCAATGTTGCAGTTAGGCGGCCGATGAAAACAGGCCAGCTTCCTCTCTAAGGGGGGAGCAATCTGTAACGACGTGACCTCCACCGCGCACCCCGTGGTCTAAAAAACACGCGAATCAGCATCAAAATCAAGTTGTAGCTCTCCTCTCTGTTTTTCCTTCGTTTCTTTCACTCTTGCATTTTTCGATGCACTGCGTGCACCTCGCTGTACTTTCGACTCTCCGGTTTTCAGAATAAATGAGATGTTACCGAAAAGACATGTACTTTTCTACAACTTGGCTCCACACTTCCATTGACTGCGCAACGTTGCAGTCAGGTCGCCGATACAAACATGTCAGCTTCTTCGCTAAGGTGGAGCAATCTGTAGCGACGTGGCCGCAACCGCACACACCGCGGTCATAACAACACGGCAAGCAGCATCAAAATGAACTTGTAGCTCTCCTCTCTGTTTTTCCTTTGTTTCTTTCACTCTTGCAACTTTCGATGCACTGCGTGCACCTGGCTCTATTTTCGACTCTCCGGTTCTCAGAATAAAGAAGATGTTACCGAAAAGACATATCCTTTTCTACAGCTTGGCTCCACACTTCCATTGACTGCGCAATGTTGCAGTCAGGTCGCCGATACAAACATGTCAGCTTCTTCGCAAAGGTAGAGAATCTGTAGCGACGTGTCCCCAACCGCCACACCGAGTTCATAAAAACACGCGAAGAAGCATTAAAATCAACTTGTAGCTCTTCTCTCTTTTTTTCCTTCGTTTCTTGCACTCTTGCCACTTTCGTTGTACTGCGTGCGCCTTGCTCTACTTTCGACTCTGGTTGTCAGAATAAAGCAGATGTTGTTACTAAAAAAACATGTTCTTTCTACAACCTGGCTCTACACTTCCATTGACTGCGCAATGTTGTAGTTAGGCGGCCGATGAAAACAGACCAGCTTCCTCTCTAAGGGGGGAGCAATCTGTAGTGACGTGGCCTCCAACGCGCACCCCCTGGTCTAAAAAACACGTGAAGCAGCATCAAAATCAACTTGTAGCACTCCTCTCTTTATTTCTTTCGTTTCTTTCACTATTGCAACTTTCGATGCACTGCGTGCACCTGGCTGTACTTTCGACTCTCCGGTTTTCAGAATAAAGGAGATGTTACCGAAAAGACTTGTACTTTTCTACAACTTGGCTCCACACTTCCATTGACTGCGCAACGTTGCAGTTAGGCGGCCGATAAACACAGGCCAGCTTCCTCCCTAAGGGGGCGCAATCTGTAGCGACGTGGCCACCACCGCGCACCCCGTGGTCATAAAAACACGCGAACCAGCATTTTAATCAACTTGTAGCTCTTCTCTCTGTTTTCCTTCGTTTCTTGCACTCTTGCCACTTCCGTTGTACTGCGTGCACCTTGCTCTACTTTCGGCTTTGGTTGTCAGAATAAAGCAGAAGTTGTTACTGAAAAGACATGTCCTTTTCTACAACCTGGTTCTGCACTTTTATTGACTGCGCAGTGTGGCAGTTAGGCGGCCGATTAAAACAGGCCAGCTTCCTCGCTAATGGAAGAGCAATCTGTAGTGACGTGGCCGCCACCGCGCACCCCGCCGTCATAAAAACACGCGAAGCAGCTTTACAAGCAACAAGCTGCTCTCCTCCCTGTTTTTCCTTCGTTTCTTTCACTCTTGCCACTTCCTTTACACTGCGTGTACCTGGCTCTATTTTCCACTCTGGTTGTCCCAATAAAGCAGATGTTGTTACTGAAAATACATGTCTTTTTCCAAAACCTGGCTCTACACTTCCATTGACTGCGCAATGTTGCAGTTAGGCGGCCGATAAAAACAGGCCAGCTTTCTCTCTAAGGGGGAAGCAATCTGTAGCGACGTGGCCTCCAACGCGCACACCTTAGTCATAGAAAAATGCGAAGCAGCATTACAATCAACTTGTAGCTCTTCTCTCTGTTTTTCCTTCGTTTCTTGCACTCTTGTGATTTTCGTTGCACTGCGTGCATCTGGCTCTACTTTCGACTCTCCTGTTTTCAGAATAAAGGAGATGTTGTTACCGAAAATACATGTCCTTTTCTACAACCTGGCTCTACACTTTCATTGACTGCGCAATGTTGCAGTTAGGCGGCCGATAAGAACAGGCAAGCTTCCTCTCTAACGGGGGTGCAATCTGTATGACGTGGCCTCCAATGCGCACCCCGTGGTCTAAAAAACACGCGAAGCAGCATTAAAATGAACTTGTAGCTCTCCTCTCTGTTTTTCCTTTGTTTCTTTCACTCTTGCAACTTTCGATGCACTGCGTGCACCTGGCTCTATTTTCGACTCTCCGGTTCTCAGAATAAAGAAGATGTTACCGAAAAGACATGTACTTTTCTACAGCTTGGCTCCACACTTCCATTGACTGCGCAATGTTGCAGTCAGGTCGCCGATACAAACATGTCAGCTTCTTCGCAAAGGTAGAGAATCTGTAGCGACGTGGCCGCAACCGCGCACACCGCGGTCACAAAAACACGCGAAGCAGCATTACAATCAACTTGTAGCTCTTCTCTCTGTTTTTCCTTCGTTTCTTGCACTCTTGCCACTTCCGTTGTACTGCGTGCACCTTGCTCTACCTTCGACTGTGGTTGCCAGAATAAAGCAGACGTTGTTACTGAAAAGACATGTCCTTTCTACAACCTGGCTCTACACATCCATTGACTGCGCAATGTTGCAGTTAGGCGGCCGATGACAACAGACCAGCTTCCTCTCTAAGGGGAGAGCAATCTGTAGCGACGTGGCCTCCTACGCGCACCCCGTGAACATAAAAACACGCGAAGCAGCTTTACAAGCAACTAGCTGCTCTCCTCTCTGTTTTTTCTTCGTTTCTTGCACTCTTGCCACTTCCGTTACACTGCGTGTACCTCGCTCTATCTTCGACTCTGGTTTTCAGAACAAAGTAGATGTTGTTACCGAAAAGACATGTACTCTTCTACAACCTGGCTCCACACTTCAATTGACTGCGCAACGTTGCAGTCAGGTCGCCGATACAAACATGTCAGCTTCTTCGCTAAGGTGGAGCAATCTGTAGCGACGTGGCCGCAACCGCACACACCGCGGTCATAAAAACACGCGAAGCAGCATCAAAATGAACTTGTAGCTCTTCTCTCTGTTTTTTATTCGTTTCTTGCACTCTTGCCACATCCGTTGTACTGCGTGCACCAGGCTCTACTTTCAAATCTGGTTGTCAGAATAAAGCAGATGTTGTTACTGAAAAGACATGTCCTTTTCTACAGCCTGGCTCTACACTTCCATTGACTGCGCAATGTTGCAGTTAGGCGGCCGATTAAAACAGGCCAGCTTCCTCTCTAAAGGGGAGCAATCTGTAGCGACGTGGCCTCCAACGCGCGCCCCGTGGTCTAAAAAACACCCGAAGGAGCATCAAAATCAACTTGAGCTCTCCTCTCTATTTTTCCTTTCTTTTTTCACTCTTGGCACTTTCGATGCACTGCGTTCAGCTGGCTCTACTTTCGACTCTCCGGTTTTCAGAATAAAAAAGATGTTGTTACCGAAAAGACATGTACTTTTCTACAACCTGGCTGGACATTTCCATTGACTGCGCAACGTTGCAGTCAGGTCACCGATACAAACATGTCAGCTTCTTCGCTAAGGTGTAGCAATCTGTAGCGACGTGGCCGCAACCGCACACACCGCGGTCATAAAAACATGCGAAGCAGCATTTTAATCGACTTGTAGCTCTTCTCTCTGTTTTCCTTCGTTTCTTGCACTCTTGCCACTTCCGTTGTACTGCGTTCACCTTGCTCTACTTTCGACTTTCGACTCTGGTTATCAGAATAAAGCAGATGTTGTTACTGAAAAGACATGTCCTTTTTTACAACCTGGCTCTACACTTCCGCTGACTGCGCAATGTTGCAGTTACGTGGCCAATAAACACAGACCAGCTTCCTCGCTAAGGGGGGAGCAATCTATATCGACGTGGCCGCAACCGCACACACCGCCGTCATAAAAACACGCGAAGCAGCATCAAAATGAACTTGTAGCTCTCCTCTCTGTTTTTCCTTTGTTTCTTTCACTCTTGCAACTTTCGATGCACTGCGTGCACCTGGCTCTATTTTCGACTCTCCGGTTCTCAGAATAAAGAAGATGTTACCGAAAAGACATGTACTTTTCTACAGCTTGGCTCCACACTTCCATTGACTGCGCAACGTTGCAGTCAGGTCGCCGATACAAACATGTCAGCTTCTTTGCAAAGGTAGAGAATCTGTAGCGACGTGTCCCCAAGCGCCACACCGAGTTTATAAAAACACGCGAAGAAGCATTAAAATCAACTTGTAGCTCTTCTCTCTGTTTTTTATTCGTTTCTTGCACTCTTTTCACATCCGTTGTACTGCGTGCACCTGGCTCTACTTTCGGCTTTGGTTGTCAGAATAAAGCAGAAGTTGTTACTGAAGAGACATGTCCTTTTCTACAACCTGGTTCTGCACTTCTATTGACTGCGCAGTGTGGCAGTTAGGCGGCCGATTAAAACAGGCCAGCTTCCTCGCTAATGGAAGAGCAATCTGTAGTGACGTGCCCGCCACCGCGCACCCCGTGGTCTAAAAAACACGTGAAGCAGCATCAAAATCAACTTGTAGCACTCCTCTCTTTATTTCTTTCGTTTCTTTCACTATTGCAACTTTCGATGCACTGCGTGCACCTGGCTGTACTTTCGACTCTCCGGTTTTCAGAATAAAGGAGATGTTACCGAAAAGACTTGTACTTTTCTACAACTTGGCTCCACACTTCCATTGACTGCGCAACGTTGCAGTTAGGCGGCCGATAAACACAGGCCAGCTTCCTCCCTAAGGGGGCGCAATCTGTAGCGACGTGGCCACCACCGCGCACCCCGTGGTCATAAAAACACGCGAACCAGCATTTTAATCAACTTGTTGCTCTTCTCTCTGTTTTCCTTCGTTTCTTGCACTCTTGCCACTTCCGTTGTACTGCGTGCACCTTGCTCTACTTTCGGCTTTGGTTGTCAGAATAAAGCAGAAGTTGTTACTGAAAAGACATGTCCTTTTCTACAACCTGGTTCTGCACTTTTATTGACTGCGCAGTGTGGCAGTTAGGCGGCCGATTAAAACAGGCCAGCTTCCTCGCTAATGGAAGAGCAATCTGTAGTGACGTGGCCGCCACCGCGCACCCCGCCGTCATAAAAACACGCGAAGCAGCTTTACAAGCAACAAGCTGCTCTCCTCCCTGTTTTTCCTTCGTTTCTTTCACTCTTGCCACTTCCTTTACACTGCGTGTACCTGGCTCTATTTTCCACTCTGGTTGTCCCAATAAAGCAGATGTTGTTACTGAAAATACATGTCTTTTTCCAAAACCTGGCTCTACACTTCCATTGACTGCGCAATGTTGCAGTTAGGCGGCCGATAAAAACAGGCCAGCTTCCTCTCTAAGGGGGAAGCAATCTGTAGCGACGTGGCCTCCAACGCGCACACCTTGGTCATAGAAAAATGCGAAGCAGCATTACAATCAACTTGTAGCTCTTCTCTCTGTTTTTCCTTCGTTTCTTGCACTCTTGTGATTTTCGTTGCACTGCGTGCATCTGGCTCTACTTTCGACTCTCCTGTTTTCAGAATAAAGGAGATGTTGTTACCGAAAATACATGTCCTTTTCTACAACCTGGCTCTACACTTTCATTGACTGCGCAATGTTGCAGTTAGGCGGCCGATAAGAACAGGCAAGCTTCCTCTCTAACGGGGGTGCAATCTGTATGACGTGGCCTCCAATGCGCACCCCGTGGTCTAAAAAACACGCGAAGCAGCATTAAAATGAACTTGTAGCTCTCCTCTCTGTTTTTCCTTTGTTTCTTTCACTCTTGCAACTTTCGATGCACTGCGTGCACCTGGCTCTATTTTCGACTCTCCGGTTCTCAGAATAAAGAAGATGTTACCGAAAAGACATGTACTTTTCTACAGCTTGGCTCCACACTTCCATTGACTGCGCAATGTTGCAGTCAGGTCGCCGATACAAACATGTCAGCTTCTTCGCAAAGGTAGAGAATCTGTAGCGACGTGGCCGCAACCGCGCACACCGCGGTCACAAAAACACGCGAAGCAGCATTACAATCAACTTGTAGCTCTTCTCTCTGTTTTTCCTTCGTTTCTTGCACTCTTGCCACTTCCGTTGTACTGCGTGCACCTTGCTCTACCTTCGACTGTGGTTGCCAGAATAAAGCAGACGTTGTTACTGAAAAGACATGTCCTTTCTACAACCTGGCTCTACACATCCATTGACTGCGCAATGTTGCAGTTAGGCGGCCGATGACAACAGACCAGCTTCCTCTCTAAGGGGAGAGCAATCTGTAGCGACGTGGCCTCCTACGCGCACCCCGTGAACATAAAAACACGCGAAGCAGCTTTACAAGCAACTAGCTGCTCTCCTCTCTGTTTTTTCTTCGTTTCTTGCACTCTTGCCACTTCCGTTACACTGCGTGTACCTCGCTCTATCTTCGACTCTGGTTTTCAGAACAAAGTAGATGTTGTTACCGAAAAGACATGTACTCTTCTACAACCTGGCTCCACACTTCAATTGACTGCGCAACGTTGCAGTCAGGTCGCCGATACAAACATGTCAGCTTCTTCGCTAAGGTGGAGCAATCTGTAGCGACGTGGCCGCAACCGCACACACCGCGGTCATAAAAACACGCGAAGCAGCATCAAAATAAACTTGTAGCTCTTCTCTCTGTTTTTTATTCGTTTCTTGCACTCTTGCCACATCCGTTGTACTGCGTGCACCAGGCTCTACTTTCAAATCTGGTTGTCAGAATAAAGCAGATGTTGTTACTGAAATGACATGTCCTTTTCTACAGCCTGGCTCTACACTTCCATTGACTGCGCAATGTTGCAGTTAGGCGGCCGAATAAAACAGGCCAGCTTCCTCTCTAAAGGGGAGCAATCTGTAGCGACGTGGCCTCCAACGCGCGCCCCGTGGTCTAAAAAACACCCGAAGGAGCATCAAAATCAACTTGAGCTCTCCTCTCTATTTTTCCTTTCTTTTTTCACTCTTGGCACTTTCGATGCACTGCGTTCAGCTGGCTCTACTTTCGACTCTCCGGTTTTCAGAATAAAAAAGATGTTGTTACCGAAAAGACATGTACTTTTCTACAACCTGGCTGGACATTTCCATTGACTGCGCAACGTTGCAGTCAGGTCACCGATACAAACATGTCAGCTTCTTCGCTAAGGTGTAGCAATCTGTAGCGACGTGGCCGCAACCGCACACACCGCGGTCATAAAAACATGCGAAGCAGCATTTTAATCGACTTGTAGCTCTTCTCTCTGTTTTCCTTCGTTTCTTGCACTCTTGCCACTTCCGTTGTACTGCGTTCACCTTGCTCTACTTTCGACTTTCCACTCTGGTTATCAGAATAAAGCAGATGTTGTTACTGAAAAGACATGTCCTTTTTTACAACCTGGCTCTACACTTCCGCTGACTGCGCAATGTTGCAGTTACGTGGCCAATAAACACAGACCAGCTTCCTCGCTAAGGGGGGAGCAATCTATATCGACGTGGCCGCAACCGCACACACCGCCGTCATAAAAACACGCGAAGCAGCATCAAAATGAACTTGTAGCTCTCCTCTCTGTTTTTCCTTTGTTTCTTTCACTCTTGCAACTTTCGATGCACTGCGTGCACCTGGCTCTATTTTCGACTCTCCGGTTCTCAGAATAAAGAAGATGTTACCGAAAAGACATGTACTTTTCTACAGCTTGGCTCCACACTTCCATTGACTGCGCAACGTTGCAGTCAGGTCGCCGATACAAACATGTCAGCTTCTTTGCAAAGGTAGAGAATCTGTAGCGACGTGTCCCCAAGCGCCACACCGAGTTCATAAAAACACGCGAAGAAGCATTAAAATCAACTTGTAGCTCTTCTCTCTGTTTTTTATTCGTTTCTTGCACTCTTTTCACATCCGTTGTACTGCGTGCACCTGGCTCTACTTTCGGCTTTGGTTGTCAGAATAAAGCAGAAGTTGTTACTGAAGAGACATGTCCTTTTCTACAACCTGGTTCTGCACTTCTATTGACTGCGCAGTGTGGCAGTTAGGCGGCCGATTAAAACAGGCCAGCTTCCTCGCTAATGGAAGAGCAATCTGTAGTGACGTGCCCGCCACCGCGCACGCCGCCGTCATAAAAACACGCGAAGCAGCTTTACAAGCAACTAGCTGCTCTCCTCCCTGTTTTTCCTTCGTTTCTTGCACTCTTTCCACTTCCTTTACACTGCGTGTACCTGGCTCTATTTTCGACTCTGGTTGTCCGAATAAAGCAGATGTTGTTACTGAAAATACATGTCTTTTTCCAAAACCTGGCTCTACACTTCCATTGACTGCGCAATGTTGCAGTTAGGCGGCCGATAAAAACAGGCCAGCTTCCTCTCTAAGGGGGAAGCAATCTGTAGCGACGTGGCTCCAACGCGCACACCGTGGTCATAGAAAACGCGAAGCAGCATTACAATCAACTTGTAGCTCTTCTCTCTGTTTTTTCCTTCGTTTCTTGCACTCTTGCCACTTCCGTTACACTGCGTGTACCTGGCTCTATCTTCGACTCTGGTTTTCAGAACAAAGTAGATGTTGTTACCGAAAAGACATGAACTTTTCTACAACTTTGCTCCACACTTTCATTGACTGCGCAACGTTGCAGTCAGGTCACCGATACAAACATGTCAGCTTCTTCGCTAAGGTGGAGCAATCTGTAGCGTTGTGGCCGCAACCGCACACACCGCGGTCATAAAAACACGCGAAGCAGCATTACAATCAACTTGTAGCTCTTCTCTCTGTTTTTCCTCCGTTTCTTGCACTCTTGCCACTTACGTTGTACTACGTGCACCTTGCTCTACTTACGACTCTGGTTGTCAGAATAAAGCAGATGTTGGTACTGAAAAGACATGTCCTTTTCTACAACCTGGCTCTACACTGCTATTGACTGCGCAATGTTGCAGTTAGGTGGCCGATTAAAACAGGCGAGCTTCCTCGCTATTGGAAGAGCAATCTGTAGCGAGGTGGCCACCACCGCGCACCCCGCGGCCATAAAAACACGCGAAGCAGCTTTACAAGCAACTAGTTGCTCTCCTCCCTGTTTTTCCTTCGTTTCTTGCACTCTTGCCACTTCCGTAACACTGCGTGTACCTGGCTCTATCTTCGACTCTGGTTTTCAGAATAAAGGAGATGTTGTTACTGGAAAGACATGTACTTTTCTACAAGCTGGCTCCACACTTCAATTGACTGCGCAACGTTGCAGTCAGGTCGCCGACACAAACATGTCAGATTCTTCTCTAAGGTGGAGCAATCTGTAGCGACGTGGCCGCAACCGCCACACCGAGGTCATAAAAACACGCGAAGAAGCATTACAATCAACTTGTAGCTCTTCTCTCTGTTTTTCCTTCGTTTCTTGCACTCTTGCCACTTTCGTTGCACTGCGTGCACCTGGCTCTACTTTCGACTCTCTGGTTGTCAAAATGAAGCAGATGTTGTTACTGAAAAGACATCCCCTTTTCTACAACCTGGCTCTACACTTCCACTGAGTGCGCACTGTTGCAGTTAGGTGGCCGATAAAAACACGCCAGCTTCCTCTCTAAGGGATCAGCAATCTGTAGCGACGTGGGCTCCAACGCGCGCCCCGTGGTCTAAAAAACACGCGAAGCAGCATCAAAATCAACATGTAGCTCTCCTCTCTATTTTTTCTTTGTTTTTGTCACTGTTGCTCTTTTCGTTGCACTGAGTGCACCTGGCTTTATTTTCGACTTTCTGGTTGTCAAAGCAAAGCAGATGTTGTTACTGAAAAGACATCTCCTTTTCTACAACCTTGCTCTAATCTTCCACTGAGTGGGCACTGTTGCAGTAAGGTGGCCGATAAAAACAGGCCAGCTTCCTTTAAAAGGAGGGAGTAATCTGTATCGACGTGTCCCCAACCGCCACACCGAGGTCATAAAAACACGCGAAGAAGCATTACAATCAACTTGTAGCTCTCCTCTCTTTTTTCCTTCGTTTCTTGCACTCTTGCCACTTTTGTTGTACTGCGTGCACCTTGCTCTACTTTCGACTCTGGTTGTCAGAATAAAGCAGATGTTACTAAAAAGACATGTCCTTTCTACAACCTGGCTCTACACTTCCATTGACTGCGCAATGTTGCAGTTAGGCGGCCGATTAAAACAGACCAGCTTCCTCTCTAAGTGGGGAGCAATCTGTAGCGACGTGGCCTCCTACGCGCACCCCGTGGTCTGAAAAACACGCGAAGCAGCATCAAAATCAACTTGTAGCTCTCCTCTCTGTTTTTCCTTCGTTTCTTTCACTCTTGCAACTTTCGATGCACTGCGTGCACCTGGCTGTACTTTCGACTCTCCGGTTTTCAGAATAAAGGAGATGTTACCGAAAAGACATGTACTTTTCTACAACTTGGCTCCACACTTCCATTGATTGCGCAACGTTGCAGTCAGGTCACCGATACAAACATGTCAGCTTCTTCGCTAAGGTGGAGCAATCTGTAGCGACGTGGCTGCAACCGCACACACCGCGGTCAAAAAAACACGCGAAGCAGCATTGCAATCAACTTGTAGCTCTTCTCTCTGTTTTTCCTTCGTTTCTTGCACTCTTGCCACTTACGTTGTACTACGTGCACCTTGTTCTACTTTCGACTCTGGTTGTCAGAATAAAGCAGATGTTGTTACTGAAAAGACATGTCCTTTTCTACAACCTGGCTCTACACTTCTATTGACTGCGCAATGTTGCAGTTAGGTGGCCGAATAAAACAGGCCAGCTTCCTCGCTATTGGAAGAGCAATCTGTAGCGAGGTGACCGCCACCGCGCACCCCGCGGCCATAAAAACACGCGAAGCAGCTTTACAAGCAACTAGTTGCTCTCCTCCCTGTTTTTTCTTCGTTTCTTGCACTCTTGCCACTTCCGTTACACTGCGTGTACCTGGCTCTATCTTCGACTCTGGTTTTCAGAATAAAGGAGATGTTGTTACTGAAAAGACATGTACTTTTCTACAAGCTGGCTCCACACTTCAATTGACTGCGCAACGTTGCAGTCAGGTCGCCGACACAAACATGTCAGCTTCTTCTCTAAGGTGGAGCAATCTGTAGCGACGTGGCCGCAACCGCCACACCGAGGTCATAAAAACACGCGAAGAAGTATTACAATCAACTTGTAGCTCTTCTCTCTGTTTTTCCTTCGTTTCTTGCACTCTTGCCACTTTCGTTGCACTACGTGCACCTGGCTCTACTTTCGACTCTCTGGTTGTCAAAATGAAGCAGGTGTTGTTACTGAAAAGACATCCCCTTTTCTACAACCTGGCTCTACACTTCCACTGAGTCCGCGCTGTTGCAGTTAGGTGGCCGATAAAAACACGCCAGCTTCCTCTCTAAGGGGGGAGCAATCTGTAGCGACGTGGCCTCCAACGCGTGCCCCGTGGTCTAAAAAACACGCGAAGCAGCATAAAAATCAACTTGTAGCTCTCCTCTCTATTTTTTATTTGTTTTTTTCACTGTTGCTCTTTTCGTTGCACTGAGTGCACCTGGCTTTATTTTCGACTTTCTGGTTGTCAAAACAAAGCAGATGTTGTTACTGAAAAGACATCTCCTTTTCTACAACCTTGCTCTATTCTTCCACTGAGTGCGCACTGTTGCAGTAAGGTCGCCGATAAAAACAGGCCAGCTTCCTTTAAAAGGAGGGAGTAATCTGTAGCGACGTGTCGCCAACCGCCACACCGAGGTCATAAAAACACGCGAAGAAGCATTACAATCAACTTGTAGCTCTCCTCTCTTTTTTCCTTCGTTTCTTGCACTCTTGCCACTTTTGTTGTACTGCGTGCACCTTGCTCTACTTTCGACTCTGGTTGTCAGAATAAAGCAGATGTTGTTACTAAAAAGACATGTCCTTTCTACAACCTGGCTCTACACTTCCATTGACTGCGCAATGTTGCAGTTAGGCGGCCGATTAAAACAGACCAGCTTCCTCTCTAAGGGGGGAGCAATCTGTAGTGACGTGGCCACCTACGCGCACCCCGTGGTCTAAAAAACACGCGAAGCAGCATCAAAATCAACTTGTAGCTCTCCTCTCTGTTTTTCCTTCGTTTCTTTCACTCTTGCAACTTTCGATGCACTGCGTGCACCTGGCTGTACTTTCGACTCTCCGGTTTTTAGAATAAAGGAGATGTTGCCGAAAAGACATGTACTTTTCTACAACTTGGCTCCACACTTCCATTGACTGCGCAACGTTGCAGTCAGGTCACCGATACAAACATGTCAGCTTCTTTGCTAAGGTGGAGTAATCTGTAGCGACGTGGCCGCAACCGCACACACCGCGGTCATAAAAACACGCGAAGCAGCATTACAATCAACTTGTAGCTCTTCTCTCTGTTTTTCCTTCGTTTCTTGCACTCTTGCTACTTACGTGATACTACGTGCACCTTGCTCTACTTTCGACTCTGGTTGTCAGAATAAAGCAGATGTTGTTACTAAAAAGACATGTCCTTTCTACAACCTGGCTCTACACTTCCATTGACTGCGCAATGTTGCAGTTAGACAGCCAATGAAAACAGTCCAGCTTCCTCTCTAAGGAGAGAGCAATCTGTAGCGACGTGGCCTCCTACGCGCACCCCGCGAACATAAAAACACGCGAAGCAGCTTTACAAGCAACTAGCTGCTCTCCTCTCTGTTTTTCCTTCGTTTCTTGCACTCTTGCCACTTCCGTTACACTGCGTGTACCTGGCTCTATCTTCGACTCTGGTTTTCAGAACAAAGTAGATGTTACCGAAAAGACATGTACTCTTCTACAACCTGGCTCCACACTTCAATTGACTGCGCAACGTTGCAGTCAGGTCGCCGACACAAACATGTCAGCTTCTTCTCTAAGGTGGAGCAATATGTAGCGACGTGGCCGCAACCGCCACAACGAGGTCATAAAAACACGCGAAGAAGCATTACAATCAACTTGTAGCTCTTCTCTCTTTTTTTCCTTTGTTTTTTGCACTCTTGCCACTTTCGTTGTACTGCGTGCACCTTGCTCTACTTTCGACTCTGGTTGTCAGAATAAAGCAGATGTTGTTACTGAAAAGACATGTCCTTTTCTACAGCCTGGCTCTACACTTTCATTGACTGCGCAATGTTGCAGTTATGCGGCCGATGAAAACAGGCAAGCTTCCTCTCTAAGGGGGGAGCAATCTGTAGCGACGTGGCCTCCAACGCGCACCCCGTGGTCTGAAAAACACGCGAAGCAGCATCAAAATCAACTTGTAGCTCTCCTCTCTATTTTTTCTTTCTTTTTTTCACTGTTGCTCTTTTCGTTGCACTGAGTGCACCTGGCTTTATTTTCGACTTTCTGGTTGTGAAAACAAAGCAGATTTTGTTACTGAAAAGACATCTCTTTTTCTACAACTTTGCTCTATTCTTCCACTGAGTACGCACTGTTGCAGTAAGGTGGCCGATAAAAACAGGCCAGCTTCCTCTAAAAGGAGGGAGTAATCTGTAGCGACGTGGCCACCACCGCGCACCCCGCGGTCATAAAAACACGCGAAGCAGCATTACAATCAACTTGTAGCTCTCCTCTCAGTTTTGCCTTCGTTTCTTTCACTCTTTCGACTTTCGTTGAACTGCGTGCACCTGGCTCTACTTTCGACTCTCCGGTTTTCAGAATAAAGGAGATGTTGTTACCGAAAAGACATGTACTTTTCTACAACCTGGCTCCACACTTCAATTGACTGCGCAACGTTGCAGTCAGGTCGCCGACACAAACATGTCAGCTTCTTCTCTAAGGTGGAGCAATCTGTAGCGACGTGGCCGCAACCGCCACACCGAGGTCATAAAAACACGCGAAGAAGCATTACAATCAACTTGTAGCTCTTCTCTCTGTTTTTCCTTCGTTTCTTACACTCTTGCCACTTTCGTTGCACTGCGTGCACCTGGCTCTATTTTTTGTCTCTCTGGTTGTCAGAATAAAGCAGATGTTGTTACTGAAAAGGCATGTCTTTTTCTACAACCTGGCTCTACACTTCCACTGACTGCGCAATGTTGCAGTTAGGCGCCGATAAACACAGACCAGCTTCCTCGTTAAGGGGGGAGCAATCTTTAGCGACGTGGCCACCACCGCGCACCCCGTGGTCATAAAAACACGCGAAGCAGCATTAAAATCAACTTGTAGCTCTCCTCTCTGTTTTTCCTTCGTTTCTTTAACTCTTGCGACTTTCGTTGCACTGCGTGCACCTGGCTCTACTTTCGACTCCCCGGTTTTCAGAATAAAGGAGGTGTTGTTACCGAAAAGACATGTTCTTCCTACAACCTGGATCTACACTTCCATTGACTGCGCAATGTTGCAGTTAGGCGGCCGATAAAAACACGCCAGCTTCCTCTCTAAGGGGGCAGCAATCTGTAGCGACGTGGCCTCCAACGCGCGCCCCGTGTTCTAAAAAACACGCGAAGCAGCATCAAAATCAACTTGTAGCTCTCCTCTCTATTTTTTCTTTGTTTTTTTCACTGTTGCTCTTTTCGTTGCACTGAGTGCACCTGGCTTTATTTTCGACTTTCTGGTTGTCAAAACAAAGCAAATTTTGTTACTGAAAAGACATCTCCTTTTCTACAACTTTGCTCTATTCTTCCACAGAGTACGCACTGTTGCAGTAAGGTGGCCGATAAAAACAGGCCAGCTTCCTCTAAAAAGAGGGAGTAATCTGTAGCGACGTGTCCCCAACCGCCACACCGAGGTCATAAAAACACGCGAAGAAACATTACAATCAATTTGTAGCTCTCCTCTCTTTTTTCCTTAGTTTCTTGCACTCTTGCCACTTTTGTTGTACTGCGTGCACCTTGCTCTACTTTCGACTCTGGTTGTCAGAATAAAGCAGATGTTGTTACTAAAAAGACATGTCCTTTCTACAACCTGGCTCTACACTTCCATTGACGGCGCAATGTTGCAGTTAGGCGGCCGATTAAAACAGACCAGCTTCCTCTCAAAGGGGGGAGCAATCTGTAGCGACGTGGCCTCATACGCGCACCACGTGGTCTAAAAAACACGCGAAGCAGATCAAAATCAACTTGTAGCTCTCCTCTCTGTTTTTCCTTCGTTTCTTTCACTCTTGCAACTTTCGATGCACTGCGTGCACCGGGCTCTATTTTCGACTCTCCGGTTTTCAGAATAAAGGCGATGTTACCGAAAAGACATGTACTTTTCTACAGCTTGGCTCCACACTTCCATTGACTGCGCAACGTTGCAGTCAGGTCGCTGATACAAACATGTCAGCTTCTTCGCAAAGGTAGAGCAATCTGTAGCGACGTGGCCACAACCGCACACATCGCAGTCATAAAAAGACGCGAAGCAGCATTACAATCAACTTATAGCTCTTCTCTCTGTTTTTCCTTCGTTTCTTGCACTCTTGCCACTTCTGTTGTACTGCGTGCACCTTGCTCTAATTTCGACTCTGGTTGTCAGAATAAAGCAGATGCTGTTACTGAAAACAAATGTCCTTTCTACAACCTGGCTCTACACTTCCATTGACTGCGCAATGTTGCAGTTATGCGGCCGATGAAAACAGGCAAGCTTCCTCTCTAAGGGGGGAGCAATCTTTAGCGACGTGGCCTCCAACGCGCACCCCGTGGTCTAAAAAACACGCAAAGCCGCATCAAAATCAACTTGAAGCTCTCCTATCTGTTTTTCCTTCGTTTTTTTAACTCTTGCGACTTTCGTAGCACTGCGTGCACCTGGCTCTACTTTCTACTCTCCGGTTTTCAGAATAAAGGAGATGTTACCGTAAAGACATGTACTTTTCTACAGCTTGGCTCCACACTTCCATTGACTGCGCAACGTTGCAGTCAGGTCGCCGATACAAACATGTCAGCTTCTTCGCAAAGGTAGAGAATCTGTAGCGACGTGGCCGCAACCGCACACACCGCGGTCATAAAAACACGCGAAGCAGCATTACAATCAACTTGTAGCTCTTCTCTCTGTTTTTCCTTCGTTTCTTGCACTCTTGCCACTTACGTTATACTACGTGCACCTTGCTCTACTTTTGACTGTGGTTGTCAGAGTAAAGGAGATGTTGTTACTGAAAAGACATGTCCTTTCTACAACCTGGCTCTACACTTCCATTGACTGCGCAATGTTGCAGTTAGGCGGCCGATGAAAACATACCAGCTTACTCTCTAAGGGGAGAGCAATCTGTAGCGACGTGGCCTCCTACGCGCACCCCGCGAACATAAAAACACGCGAAGCAGCTGTACAAGCAACTAGCTGCTCTCCTCTCTGTTTTTCCTTCGTTTCTTGCACTCTTGCCACTTCCGTTACACTGCGTGTACCTGGCTCTATCTTCGACTCTGGTTTTCAGAACAAAGTAGATGTTGTTACCGAAAAGACATGTACTCTTCTACAACCTGGCTCCACACTTCAATTGACTGCGCAACGTTGCAGTCAGGTCGCCGACACAAACATGTCAGCTTCTCCTCTAAGGTGGAGCAATATGTAGCGACGTGGCCGCAACCGCCACACCGAGGTCATAAAAACACGCGAAGAAGCATTACAATCAACTTGTAGCTCTTCTCTCTTTTTTTCCTTTGTTTTTTGCACTCTTGCCACTTTCGTTGTACTGCGTGCACCTTGCTCTACTTTCGACTCTAGTTGTCAGAATAAAGCAGATGTTGTTACTGAAAAGACATGTTCTTTTCTACAGCCTGGCTCTACACTTTCATTGACTGCGCAATGTTGCAGTTATGCGGCCGATGAAAACAGGCAAGCTTCCTCTCTAAGGGGGGAGCAATCTGTAGCGACGTGGCCTCCAACGCGCACCCCGTGGTCTAAAAAACACGCAAAGCAGCATCAAAATCAACTTGAATCTCTCCTATCTGTTTTTCCTTCGTTTCTTTAACTCTTGCGACTTTCGTAGCACTGCGTGCACCTGGCTCTACTATCTACTCTCCGGTTTTCAGAGTAAAGGAGATGTTATCGTAAAGACATGTACTTTTCTACAGCTTGGCTCCACACTTCCATTGACTGCGCAACGTTGCAGTCAGGTCGCCGATACAAACATGTCAGCTTCTTCGCAAAGGTAGAGAATCTGTAGCGACGGGGCCGCAACCGCACACACCGCGGTCATAAAAACACGCGAAGCAGCATTGCAATCAACTTGTATCTCTTCTCTCTATTTTTCCTTCGTTTCTTGCACTCTTGCCACTTACGTTGTACTACGTGCACCTTGCTCTACTTTCGACTGTGGTTGTCAGAGTAAAGCAGATGTTGTTACTGAAAAGACATGTCCTTTCTACAACCTGGCTCTACACTTCCATAGACTGCGCAATGTTGCAGTTAGGCGGCCGATGAAAACATACCAGCTTACTCTCTAAGGGGAGAGCAATCTGTAGCGACGTGGCCTCCTACGCGCACCCCGCCGTCATAAAAACACGCGAAGCAGCTTTACAAGTAACTAGCTGCTCTCCTCCCTGTTTTTCCTTCGTTTCTTGCACTCTTGCCACTTCCGTTACACCGCGTGTACCTGGCTCTATTTTCGACTCTGGTTGTCCGAATAAAGCAGATGTTGTTACTGAAAATACATGTCTTTTTCCAAAACCTGGCTCTACACTTCCATTGACTGCGCAATGTTGCAGTTAGGCGGCCGATAAAAACAGGCCAGCTTCCTCTCTAAGGGGGAAGCAATCTGTAGCGACGTGGCCGCAACCGCCACACCGAGGTCATAAAAACACGCGAAGAAGCATTACAATCAACTTGTAGCTCTTCTCTCTTTTTTCCTTTGTTTTTTTGCACTCTTGCCACTTTCGTTGTACTGCGTGCACCTTGCTCTACTTTCGACTCTGGTTGTCAGAATAAAGCAGAAGTTGTTACTGAAAAGACATGTCCTTTTCTACAACCTGGTTCTGCACTTCTATTGACTGCGCATTGTTGCAGTTAGGCGGCCGTATAAAACAGGCCAGCTTCCTCGCTAATGGAAGAGCAATCTGTAGCGACGTGGCCTCCAACGCGCACCCTGTGGTCTGAAAAACACGCGAAGCAGCATCAAAATCAACTTGTAGCTTTCCTCTCTGTTTTTCCTTCGTTTCTTTCACTCTTGCAACTTTCGATGCACTGCATGCACCTGGCTGTACTTTCGACTCTCCGGTTTTCAGAATAAAGGAGATGTTACCGAAAAGACATGTACTTTTCTACAACTTTGCTCCACACTTCCATTGACTGCGCAACGTTGCAGTCAGGTCACCGATACAAACATGTCAGCTTCTTCGCTAAGGTGGAGCAATCTGTAGCGACGTGGCCGCAACCGCACACACCGCGGTCATAAAAACACGCGAAGCAGCATTACAATCAACTTGCTGCTCTCCTCTCTGTTTAAACTTCGTTTCTTTCACTCTTGCGACTTTCGTTGCACTGCCTGCACCTGGCTCTACTTTCGACTCTCCAGGTTTCAGAATAAAGCAGATGTTGTTACTGAAAAGACATGTCCTTTTCTACAACCTGGCTCTACACTTCTATTGACTGCGCAATGTTGCAGTTAGGTGGCCGATAAAAACACGCCAGCTTCCTCTCTAAGGGGGCAGCAATCTGTAGCGACGTGGCCTCCAACGCGCGCCCCGTGGTCTAAAAAACACGCGAAGAAACATTACAATCAATTTGTAGCTCTCCTCTCTTTTTTCCTTCGTTTCTTGCACTCTTGCCACTTTCGTTGTACTGCGTGCACCTTGCTCTACTTTCGACTTTGGTTGTCAGAATAAAGCAGATGTTGTTACTAAAAAGACATGTCTTTTCTACAACCTGGCTCTACACTTCCATTCACGGCGCAATGTTGCAGTTAGGCGGCCGATTAAAACAGACCAGCTTCCTCTCAAAAGGGGGAGCAATCTGTAGCGACGTGGCCTCATACGCGCACCACGTGGTCTAAAAAACACGCGAAGCAGATCAAAATCAACTTGTAGCTCTCCTCTCTGTTTTTTCTTCGTTTCTTTCACTCTTGCAACTTTCGATGCACTGCGTGCACCGGGCTCTATTTTCGACTCTCCGGTTTTCAGAATAAAGGAGATGTTACCGAAAAGACATGTACTTTTCTACAGCTTGGCTCCACACTTCCATTGACTGCGCAACGTTGCAGTCAGGTCGCCGATACAAACATGTCAGCTTCTTCGCAAATGTAGAGCAATCTGTAGCGACGTGGCCACAACCGCACACATCGCGGTCATAAAAAGACGCGAAGCAGCATTACAATCAACTTAAAGCTCTTCTTTCTGTTTTTCCTTCGTTTCTTGCACTCTTGCCACTTTTTTGTACTGCGTGCACCTTGCTCTAATTTCGACTCTGGTTGTCAGAATAAAGCAGATGTTGTTACTGAAAACAAATGTCCTTTCTACAACCTGGCTCTACACTTCCATTGACTGCGCAATGTTGCAGTTATGCGGCCGATGAAAACAGGCAAGCTTCCTCTCTAAGGGGGGAGCAATCTTTAGCGACGTGGCCTCCAACGCGCACCCCTTGGTCTAAAAAACACGCAAAGCAGCATCAAAATCAACTTGAAGCTCTCCTCTCTGTTTTTCCTTTGTTTCTTTAACTCTTGCGACTTTCGTAGCACTGCGTGCACCTGGCTCTACTTTCTACTCTCCGGTTTTCAGAATAAAGAAGATGTTACCGAAAAGTATGTACTTTTCTACAAGCTGGCTCCACACTTCCATTGACTGTGCAACGTTGCAGTCAGGTCGCCGATACAAACATGTCATCTTCTTCGCTAAGGTGGAGCAATCTGTAGCGACGTGGCCGCAACCACACACACCGCGGTCATATAAACAAGCGAAGCAGCATTACAATCAACTTGTAGCTCTTCTCTCTGTTTTTCGTTCGTTTCTTGCGCTCTTGCCACTTTCGTTGTACTGCGTGCACCTTGCTCTACTTTCGACTCTGGTTGTCAGAATAAAGCAGATGTTGTTACTAAAAAGACATGTCTTTTTCTACAACCTGGCTCTACACTTCCATTGACTGCGCAATGTTGCAGTTAGGCGGCCGATAAGAACAGGCACGCTTCCTCTCTAAGGGGGGTGCAATCTGTAGCGACGCGGCTTCCAATGCGCAGCCCGTGGTCTAAAAAACACGTGAAGCAGCATCACAATCAGCTTGCTGCTCTCCTCTCGGTGTAAACTTCGTTTCTTTCACTCTTGCGACTTTCGTTGCACTGCGTGCACCTGGCTCTACTTTCGACTCTCCAGGTTTCAGAATAAAGCAGATGTTGTTACCGAAAAGACATGTTCTTTTTTACAACCTGGCTTCACATCTTCATTGACTGCGCAATGTTGCAGTCAGGTGGCCGATAAAAACAGGCCAGCTTCCTCTTTAAAGGGGGAGCAATCTGTAAAGACGTGGCCGCCACCACGCACGCCGTGTTCGTAAAAACACGCGAAGCAGCATTACAATCAACTTGCTGCTCTCCTCCCTGTGTTTGTTTTGTTTCTTTCACTCTTGCCACTTCCGTTACACTGCGTGCGCCTGGCTCTATTTTCGACTCTCTGGTTGCCAGAATAAAGCAGATGTTGTTACTGAAAATACGTGTCATTTTCTACAACCTGGCTCTACACTTCCAATTACTGCGCAATGTTGCGGTTCGGCGGCCGATAAACACAGGCCAGCTTCCTTGCTAAGGGGGGAGCAATCTGTAGCGACGTGGCCAACACCGCGCACCCCGCGGTCATAAAAACACGCGAAGCAGCATTACAATCAACTTGTAGCTCTCCTCTCAGTTTTGCCTTCGTTTCTTTCACTCTTTCGACTTTCGTTGAACTGCGTGCACCTGGCTCTACTTTCGACTCTCCGGTTTTCAGAATAAAGGAGATGTTGTTACCGAAAAGACATGTACTTTTCTACAACCTGGCTCCACACTTCAATTTACTGCGCAACGTTGCAGTCAGGTCGCCGACACAAACATGTCAGCTTCTTCTCTAAGGTGGAGCAATCTGTAGCGACGTGGCCGCAACCGCCACACCGAGGTCATAAAAACACGCGAAGAAGCATTACAATCAACTTGTAGCTCTTCTCTATGTTTTTCCTTCGTTTCTTGCACTCTTGCCACTTTCGTTGCACTTCGTGCACCTGGCTCTACTTTCGACTCTCTGGTTGTCAAAATGAAGCAGGTGTTGTTACTGAAAAGACATCCCCTTTTCTACCACCTGGCTCTACACTTCCACTGAGTGCGCACTGTTGCAGTTAGGTGGCCGATAAAAACACGCCAGCTTCCTCTCTAAGGGGGGAGCAATCTGCAGCGACGTGGCCTCCAACGCGCGCCCCGTGGTCTAAAAAACACGCAAAGCAGCATCAAAATCAACTTGTAGCTCTCCTCTCTATTGTTTCTTTGTTTTTTTCACTGTTGCTACTTTCGTTGCACTGAGTGCACCTGGCTCTATTTTCGACTTTCTGGTTGTCAAAATAAAGCAGATGTTGTTACTGAAAAGACATCTCCTTTTCTACAACCTTGCTCTATTCTTCCACTGAGTGCGCACTGTTGCAGTAAGGTGGCCGATAAAAACAGGCCAGCTTCCTCTAAAAGGAGGGAGTGATCTGTAGCGACGTGGCCGCAACCGCGCACACTGCGGTAAAAAAAACAGGCGAAGCAGCAATATAATCGACTAGCTGCTCTCTTCTCAGTTTATTCTTCGTTTCTTTCACTCTTGCCACATCCGTTGCACTGCTTGAACCTGGCTCTATTTTTTGTCTCTCTGGTTGTCAGAATAAAGCAGATGTTGTTACTGAAAAGACATGTCCTTTTCTACAACCTGGCTTTACGCTTCCACTGACTGCGCAATGTTGCAGTTAGGCGGCCGATAAACACAGGCCAGCTTCCTCGCTAAGGGGGGAGCAATCTGTATCGACGTGGCCACCACCGCGCACCCCGCGGTCATAAAAACACGCGAAGCAGCATTACAATCAACTTGTAGCTCTCCTCTCTCTTTTTCCTTCGTTTCTTTCACTCTCCCGACTTTCGTTGCACTGCGTGCACCTGGCTCTACTTTCAACTCTCCGGTTTTCAGATTAAAGGAGAAGTTGTTACCGAAAAGACATGTACTTTTCTACAACCTGGCTCCACACTTCTATTGACTGCGCAACGTTGCAGTCGGGTCGCCGATACAAACATGCCAGCTTCTTCGCTAAGGTGGAGAAATCTGTAGCGACGTGGCCGCAACCGCAAACACCGCGGTCATAAAGAAAGGCGAAGCAGCATTTTATTCGACTTGTAGCTCTTCTCTCTGTTTTTCCTTCGTTTCTTGCACTCTTGCCACTTTCGTTGCACTGCGTGCACCTGGCTCTACTTTCGACTCTCTGGTTGTCAAATTAAAGCAGGTGTTGTTACTGAAAAGACGCCTCCTTTTCTCTAACCTGGCTCTACACTTCCACTGAGTGCGCACTGTTGCAGTTAGGTGGCCGATAAAAACAGGCCAGCTTCCTCTCTGATGGGGGGAGCAATCTGTAGCGACGTGGCCTCCAACGCGCGCCCCGTGGTCCAAAAAACACGCGAAGAAGCATCAAAATCAACTTGTAGCTCTCCTCTCTATTTTTCCTTTGTTTTTTTCACTCTTGCTACTTTCGTTGCACTGAGTGCACCTGGCTCTATTCTCGACTTTCAGGTTGTCAAAATAAAGCAGATGTTGTTACTGAAAAGGCATCTTCTTTTCTACAACCTTGCTCTACACTTCCACTAGTGCGCACTGTTGCAGTAAGGTGGCCGATAAAAACAGGCCATCTTCCTCTAAAAGGGGGGAGCAATCTGTAGCGACGTGGCCGCCACCGCGCACCCTGCGGTAAAAAAAAACACGCGAAGCAGCATCACAATCAGCTTGCTGCTCTCCTCTCTGTTTAAACTTCGTTTCTTTCACTCTTGCGACTTTCGTTGAACTGCGTGCACCTGGCTCTAGTTTCGACTTTCCAGGTTTCAGAATAAAGCAGATGTTGTTACCGAAAAGACATATTCTTTTTTACAACCTGGCTCAACATCTTCATTGACTGCGCAATGTGGCAGTCAGGTGGTCGATAAAAACAGGCCAGCTTCCTTTGTAAGGGGGGAGCAATCTGTAAAGACGTGGCCACCACCGCGCACGCCGTGGTCGTAAAAACACGCGAAGCAGCATTACAATCAACTTGCTGCTCCCCTCCCTGTGTTTGTTTTGTTTTTTTCACTCTTGCCACTTCCGTTGCACTGCGTGCGCCTGGCTCTATTTTCGACTCTCTTGTATTCAGAATAAAGCAGATGTTGTTACTGAAAGGACATGTCATTTTCTACAACCTAGCTCTACACTTCCAATTACTGCGCAATGTTGCGGTTAGGTGGCCGATAAACACAGGCCAGCTTCCTTGCTAAGGGGGGAGCAATCTGTAGCGACGTGGCCACCACCGCGCACCCCGCGGTCATAAAAACACGCGAAGCAGCATTAAAATCAACTTGTAGCTTTCCTCTCTGTTTTTCCTTCGTTTCTTTCACTCTTGCGACTTTCGTTGCAATGCGTGCACCTGGCTCTACTTTCGACTCCCCGGTTTTCAGAATAAAGGAGGTGTTGTTACCGAAAAGACATGTTCTTCCTACAACGTGGCTCTACACTTCCATTGACTGCGCAATGTTGCAGTTAGGCGGCCGATGAAAACAGACCAGCTTCCTCTCTAAGGCGGGAACAATCTGTAGCGACGTGGCCTCCTACGCGCTCCCCATGCTCTAAAAACACGCGAAGCAGCATCAAAATCAACTTGTAGCTCTCCTCTCTGTTTTTCCTTCGTTTCTTTCACTCTTGCAACTTTCGATGCACTGCGTGCACCTGCCTCTTCGTTCGACTCTCCTGTTTTCAGAATAAAGGAGATGTTACCTTAAAGACATCTACTTTTCTACAGCTTAGCTCCACACTTCTATTGACTGCGCAACGTTGCAGTCAGGTCGCCGATACAAACATGTCAGCTTCCTCTCTAATGGGACAGCAATCTGTAGCGACGTGGCCTCCAACGCGCGCCCCGTGGTCTAAAAAACACGCGAAGAAACATTACAATCAATTTGTAGCTCTCCTCTCTTTTTTCCTTCGTTTCTTGCACTCTTGCCACTTTCGTTGTACTGCGTGCACCTTGCTCTACTTTCGACTTTGGTTGTCAGAATAAAGCAGATGTTGTTACTAAAAAGACATGTCTTTTCTACAACCTGGCTCTACACTTCCATTGACGGCGCAATGTTGCAGTTAGGCGGCCGATTAAAACAGACCAGCTTCCTCTCAAAAGGGGGAGCAATCTGTAGCGACGTGGCCTCATACGCGCACCACGTGGTCTAAAAAACACGCGAAGCAGATCAAAATCAACTTGTAGCTCTCCTTTCTGTTTTTTCTTCGTTTCTTTCACTCTTGCAACTTTCGATGCACTGCGTGCACCGGGCTCTATTTTCGACTCTCCGGTTTTCAGAATAAAGGAGATGTTACCGAAAAGACATGTACTTTTCTACAGCTTGGCTCCACACTTCCATTGACTGCGCAACGTTGCAGTCAGGTCGCCGATACAAACATGTCAGCTTCTTCGCAAATGTAGAGCAATCTGTAGCGACGTGGCCACAACCGCACACATCGCGGTCATAAAAAGACGCGAAGCAGCACTACAATCAACTTAAAGCTCTTCTTTCTGTTTTTCCTTCGTTTCTTGCACTCTTGCCACTTCTGTTGTACTGCGTGCACCTTGCTCTAATTTCGACTCTGGTTGTCAGAATAAAGCAGATGTTGTTACTGAAAACAAATGTCCTTTCTACAACCTGGCTCTACACTTCCATTGACTGCGCAATGTTGCAGTTATGCGGCCGATGAAAACAGGCAAGCTTCCTCTCTAAGGGGGGAGCAATCTTTAGCGACGTGGCCTCCAACGCGCACCCCTTGGTCTAAAAAACACGCAAAGCAGCATCAAAATCAACTTGAAGCTCTCCTCTCTGTTTTTCCTTTGTTTCTTTAACTCTTGCGACTTTCGTAGCACTGCGTGCACCTGGCTCTACTTTCTACTCTCCGGTTTTCAGAATAAAGCAGCCGTTGTTACCGAAACGATATGTACTTTTCTACAACCTGGATCCACACTTCCATTGACTGCGCAACGTTGTAGTCAGGTCGCCGACACAAACATGTCAGCTTTTTTGCTAAGGTGGAGCAATCTGTAGCGACGTGGCCGCAACCACACACACCGCTGTCATAAAAACAAGCGAAGCAGCATTACAATCAACTTGTAGCTCTTCTCTCTGTTTTTCGTTCGTTTCTTGCGCTCTTGCCACTTTCGTTGTACTGCGTGCACCTTGCTCTACTTTCGACTCTGGTTGTCAGAATAAAGCAGATGTTGTTACTAAAAAGACATGTCTTTTTCTACAACCTGGCTCTACACTTCCATTGGCTGCGCAATGTTGCAGTTAGGCGGCCGATAAGAACAGGCACGCTTCCTCTCTAAGGGGGGTGCAATCTGTAGCGACGCGGCTTCCAATGCGCAGCCCGTGGTCTAAAAAACACGTGAAGCAGCATCACAATCAGCTTGCTGCTCTCCTCTCTGTGTAAACTTCGTTTCTTTCACTCTTGCGACTTTCGTTGCACTGCGTGCACCTGGCTCTACTTTCGACTCTCCAGATTTCAGAATAAAGCAGATGTTGTTACCGAAAAGACATGTTCTTTTTTACAACCTGGCTTCACATCTTCATTGACTGCGCAATGTTGCAGTCAGGTGGCCGATAAAAACAGGCCAGCTTCCTCTTTAAAGGGGGAGCAATCTGTAAAGACGTGGCCGCCACCACGCACGCCGTGTTCGTAAAAACACGCGAAGCAGCATTACAATCAACTTGCTGCTCTCCTCCCTGTGTTTGTTTTGTTTCTTTCACTCTTGCCACTTCCGTTACACTGCGTGCGCCTGGCTCTATTTTCGACTCTCTGGTTGCCAGAATAAAGCAGATGTTGTTACTGAAAATACGTGTCATTTTCTACAACCTGGCTCTACACTTCCAATTACTGCGCAATGTTGCGGTTCGGCGGCCGATAAACACAGGCCAGCTTCCTTGCTAAGGGGGGAGCAATCTGTAGCGACGTGGCCAACACCGCGCACCCCGCGGTCATAAAAACACGCGAAGCAGCATTACAATCAACTTGTAGCTCTCCTCTCAGTTTTGCCTTCGTTTCTTTCACTCTTTCGACTTTCGTTGAACTGCGTGCACCTGGCTCTACTTTCGACTCTCCGGTTTTCAGAATAAAGGAGATGTTGTTACCGAAAAGACATGTACTTTTCTACAACCTGGCTCCACACTTCAATTGACTGCGCAACGTTGCAGTCAGGTCGCCGACACAAACATGTCAGCTTCTTCTCTAAGGTGGAGCAATCTGTAGCGACGTGGCCGCAACCGCCACACCGAGGTCATAAATACACGCGAAGAAGCGTTACAATCAACTTGTAGCTCTTCTCTCTGTTTTTCCTTCGTTTCTTGCACTCTTGCCACTTTCGTTGCACTGCGTGCACCTGGCTCTACTTTCGACTCTCTGGTTGTCAAAATGAAGCAGGTGTTGTTACTGAAAAGACATCCCCTTTTCTACCACCTGGCTCTACACTTCCACTGAGTGCGCACTGTTGCAGTTAGGTGGCCGATAAAAACACGCCAGCTTCCTCTCTAAGGGGGGAGCAATCTGCAGCGACGTGGCCTCCAACGCGCGCCCCGTGGTCTAAAAAACACGCAAAGCAGCATCAAAATCAACTTGTAGCTCTCCTCTCTATTGTTTCTTTGTTTTTTTCACTGTTGCTACTTTCGTTGCACTGAGTGCACCTGGCTCTATTTTCGACTTTCTGGTTGTCAAAATAAAGCAGATGTTGTTACTGAAAAGACATCTCCTTTTCTACAACCTTGCTCTATTCTTCCACTGAGTGCGCACTGTTGCAGTAAGGTGGCCGATAAAAACAGGCCAGCTTCCTCTAAAAGGAGGGAGTGATCTGTAGCGACGTGGCCGCAACCTCGCACCCTGCGGTAAAAAAAACAGGCGAAGCAGCAATATAATCGACTAGCTGCTCTCTTCTCAGTTTATTCTTCGTTTCTTTCACTCTTGCCACATCCGTTGCACTGCTTGAACCTGGCTCTATTTTTTGTCTCTCTGGTTGTCAGAATAAAGCAGATGTTGTTACTGAAAAGACATGTCCTTTTCTACAACCTGGCTTTACGCTTCTACTGACTGCGCAATGTTGCAGTTAGGCGGCCGATAAACACAGGCCAGCTTCCTCGCTAAGGGGGGAGCAATCTGTATCGACGTGGCCACCACCGCGCACCCCGCGGTCATAAAAACACGCGAAGCAGCATTACAATCAACTTGTAGCTCTCCTCTCTCTTTTTCCTTCGTTTCTTTCACTCTCCCGACTTTCGTTGCACTGCGTGCACCTGGCTCTACTTTCAACTCTCCGGTTTTCAGATTAAAGGAGAAGTTGTTACCGAAAAGACATGTACTTTTCTACAACCTGGCTCCACACTTCTATTGACTGCGCAACGTTGCAGTCGGGTCGCCGATACAAACATGCCAGCTTCTTCGCTAAGGTGGAGAAATCTGTAGCGACGTGGCCGCAACCGCACACACCGCGGTCATAAAGAAAGGCGAAGCAGCATTTTATTCGACTTGTAGCTCTTCTCTCTGTTTTTCCTTCGTTTCTTGCACTCTTGCCACTTTCGTTGCACTGCGTGCACCTGGCTCTACTTTCGACTCTCTGGTTGTCAAAATAAAGCAGGTGTTGTTACTGAAAAGACGTCTCCTTTTCTACAACCTGGCTCTACACTTCCACTGAGTGCGCACTGTTGCAGTTAGGTGGCCGATAAAAACAGGCCAGCTTCCTCTCTGATGGGGGGAGCAATCTGTAGCGACGTGGCCTCCAACGCGCGCCCCGTGGTCCAAAAAACACGCGAAGAAGCATCAAAATCAACTTGTAGCTCTCCTCTCTATTTTTCCTTTGTTTTTTTCACTCTTGCTACTTTCGTTGCACTGAGTGCACCTGGCTCTATTCTCGACTTTCAGGTTGTCAAAATAAAGCAGATGTTGTTACTGAAAAGGCATCTTCTCTTCTACAACCTTGCTCTACACTTCCACTAGTGCGCACTGTTGCAGTAAGGTGGCCGATAAAAACAGGCCAGCTTCCTCTAAAAGGGGGGAGCAATCTGTAGCGACGTGGCCGCCACCGCGCACCCTGCGGTAAAAAAAACACGCGAAGCAGCATCACAATCAGCTTGCTGCTCTCCTCTCTGTTTAAACTTCGTTTCTTTCACTCTTGCGACTTTCGTTGAACTGCGTGCACCTGGCTCTAGTTTCGACTTTCCAGGTTTCAGAATAAAGCAGATGTTGTTACCGAAATGACATGTTCTTTTTTACAACCTGGCTCAACATCTTCATTGACTGCGCAATGTGGCAGTCAGGTGGTCGATAAAAACAGGCCAGCTTCCTTTGTAAGGGGGGAGCAATCTGTAAAGACGTGGCCACCACCGCGCACGCCGTGGTCGTAAAAACACGCGAAGCAGCATTACAATCAACTTGCTGCTCCCCTCCCTGTGTTTGTTTTGTTTTTTTCACTCTTGCCACTTCCGTTGCACTGCGTGCGCCTGGCTCTATTTTCGACTCTCTTGTATTCAGAATAAAGCAGATGTTGTTACTGAAAGGACATGTCATTTTCTACAACCTAGCTCTACACTTCCAATTACTGCGCAATGTTGCGGTTAGGTGGCCGATAAACACAGGCCAGCTTCCTTGCTAAGGGGGGAGCAATCTGTAGCGACGTGGCCACCACCGCGCACCCCGCGGTCATAAAAACACGCGAAGCAGCATTAAAATCAACTTGTAGCTTTCCTCTCTGTTTTTCCTTCGTTTCTTTCACTCTTGCGACTTTCGTTGCAATGCGTGCACCTGGCTCTACTTTCGACTCCCCGGTTTTCAGAATAAAGGAGGTGTTGTTACCGAAAAGACATGTTCTTCCTACAACGTGGCTCTACACTTCCATTGACTGCGCAATGTTGCAGTTAGGCGGCCGATGAAAACAGACCAGCTTCCTCTCTAAGGCGGGAACAATCTGTAGCGACGTGGCCTCCTACGCGCTCCCCATGCTCTAAAAACACGCGAAGCAGCATCAAAAACAACTTGTAGCTCTCCTCTCTGTTTTTCCTTCGTTTCTTTCACTCTTGCAACTTTCGATGCACTGCGTGCACCTGCCTCTTCGTTCGACTCTCCTGTTTTCAGAATAAAGGAGATGTTACCTTAAAGACATGTACTTTTCTACAGCTTAGCTCCACACTTCTATTGACTGCGCAACGTTGCAGTCAGGTCGCCGATACAAACATGTCAGCTTCTTCGCTAAGGTGGAGCAATCTGTAGTGACGTGGCCGCAACCACACACACAGCAGTCATAAAAACAAGCGAAGCAGCATTACAAACAACTTGTAGCTCTTCTCTCTGTTTTTCCTTCGTTTCTTGCGCTCTTGACACTTTCGTTGTACTGCGTGCACCTTGCTCTACTTTCGACTCTGGTTATCACAATAAAGCAGATGTTCTTACTGAAAAGACATGTTCTTTTCTACAACCTGGCTCTACACTTCCATTGACAGCGCAATGTTGCAGTTAGGCGGCTGATTAAAACAGGCCAGCTCCCTCGCTGATGGAAGAGCAATCTGTAGCGACGTGGCTGCCACCGCGCACCCCGCGGTCATAAAAACACGCGAAGCAGCATTACAATCAACTTGCTGCTCTCCTCTCTGTTTAAACTTTGTTTCTTTCACTCTTGCGACTTTCGTTGCACTGCGTGCACCTGGCTCTACTTTCGACTCTCCGGTTTTCAGATTAAAGGAGAAGTTGTTACCGAAAAGACATGTACTTTTCTACAACATGGCTCCACACTTCTATTGACTGCGCAACGTTGCAGTCGGGTCGCCGATACAAACATGCCAGCTTCTTCGCTAGGGTGGAGAAATCTGTAGCGACGTGGCCGCAACCGCACACACCGCGGTCATAAAGAAAGGCGAAGCAGCATTTTATTCGACTTGTAGCTCTTCTCTCTGTTTTTCCTTCGTTTCTTGCACTCTTGCCACTTTCGTTGCACTGCGTGCACCTGGCTCTACTTTCGACTCTCTGGTTGTCAAAATAAAGCAGGTGTTGTTACTGAAAAGACGTCTCCTTTTCTACAACCTGGCTCTACACTTCCACTGAGTGCGCACTGTTGCAGTTAGGTGGCCGATAAAAACAGGCCAGCTTCCTCTCTGAGGGGGGGAGCAATCTGTAGCGACGTGGCCTCCAACGCGCGCCCCGTGGTCCAAAAAACACGCGAAGCAGCATCAAAATCAACTTGTAGCTCTCCTCTCTATTTTTCCTTTGTTTTTTTCACTCTTGCTACTTTCGTTGCACTGAGTGCACCTGGCTCTATTCTCGACTTTCAGGTTGTCAAAATAAAGCAGATGTTGTTACTGAAAAGGCATCTTCTTTTCTACAACCTTGCTCTACACTACCACTGAGTGCGCACTGTTGCAGTAAGGTGGCCGATAAAAACAGGCCAGCTTCCTCTAAAAGGGGGGAGCAATCTGTAGCGACGTGGCCGCCACCGCGCACCCTGCGGTGAAAAAACACGCGAAGCAGCATCACAATCAGCTTGCTGCTCTCCTCTCTGTTTAAACTTCGTTTCTTTCACTCTTGCGACTTTCGTTGCACTGCGTGCACCTGGCTCTACTTTCGACTCTCCAGGTTTCAGAATAAAGCAGATGTTGTTACCGAAAAGACATGTTCTTTTTTACAACCGGGCTCCACATCTTCATTGACTGCGCAATGTTGCAGTCAGGTGGCCGATAAAAACAGGCCAGCTTCCTCTTTAAGGGGGGAGCAATCTGTAAAGACGTGGCAGCCACCGCGCACGCCGTGGTCGTAAAAACACGTGAAGCAGCATTACAATCAACTTGCTGCTCTCCTCTCAGTTTTTCCTTCGTTTCTTTCACTCTTGCGACTTTCGTTGCACTCGTGCACCTGGCTCTACTTTCGACTCTCCGGTTTTCAGAATAAAGGAGATGTTGTTACCGAAAAGATATGTACTTTTCTACAACCTGGCTCCGCACATCCATTGACTGCGCAACGTTGCAGTCAGGTCGCCGACACAAACATGTCAGCTTTTTTGCTAAGGTGGAGCAATCTGTAGCGACGTGGCCGCAACCACACCCACCGCTGTCATAAAAACAAGTGAAACAGCACTACAATCAACTTGTAGCTCTTCTCTCTGTTTTCCTTCGTTTCTTGCGTTCTTGCCACTTCCGTTGTACTGCGTGCGCTTTGCTCTATTTTCGACTCTGGTTGTCAGAATAAAGCAGATGTTGTTACTGAAAAGACATGTCCTTTTCTACAACCTGACTTTACACTTCAACTGACTGCGCAATGTTGCAGTTAGGTGGCCAATAAACACAGGCCAGCTTTTTCTATAAGGGGGGAGTAATCTGTAGCGAAGTGGCCTCCAACGCGCACCCCGTGGTCTAAAAAACACGCGAAGCAGCATTACAATCAACTTGTAGCTCTTCTCTCTGTTTTTCCTTCGTTTCTTGCACTCTTGCCACTTCCATTGTACTGCGTGCACCTTGCTCTACTTTCGACAGTGGTTGTCAGAATAAAGGAGATGTTGTTACCGAAAAGACATGTACTTTTCTACAAACTGGCTCCACAATTCCAGTGACTGCGCAACGTTTCTGTCAGGTCGCCAATACAAACATGTCAGCTTCTTCGCTAAGGTGAAGCAATCTGTAGCGACGTGGCCACCACCGCGCACCCAGCGGTCATAAAAACACGCGAAGCAGCATTACAATCAACTTGTAGCTCCCCTCTCTGTTTTTCCTTTGTATTTTTCACTCTTGCTACTTTCGTTGCACTGAGTGCACCTGGCTCTACTTTCAACTTTCTGGTTGTCAAAATAAAGCAGATGTTGTTACTGAAAAGACATCTCCTTTTCTACAACCTTGCTCTACACTTCCACTGAGTGCGCACTGTTGCAGTAAGGTGGCCAATAAAAACAGGCCAGTATCCTCTAAAATGGGGGAGCAATCTGTAGCGACGTGGCCGCCACCGCGCACCCTGCTGTAATAAAACACGCGAAGCAGCATCACAATCAGCTTGCTGCTATCCTCTCTGTTTAAACTTCGTTTCTTTCACTCTTGCGACTTTCGTTGCACTGTGTGCACCAGGCTCTACTTTCAACTTTCCGGTTTTCAGAATAAAGGAGATGTTGTTACCAAAAAGACATGTACTTTTCTACAACCTGGCTCCACACTTCCATTGACTGCGCAACGTTGCAGTCAGGTCGCTGATACAAACATGTCAGCTTCTTCGCTAAGGTGGAGCAATCTGTAACGACGTGGCCGCAACCACACACTGCGGTCATAAAACACGCGAAGCAGCATTTTATTCGACTTGTAGCTCTTCTCTCTCCTTTCCTTCGTTTCTTGAACTTTTGCCACTTCCGTGGTACTGCGTGCACCTTGCTCTACTTTCGACTCTGGTTGTCAGAATAAAGCAGATGTTGTTGCTGAAAAGACATGTCCTTTTCTACAACCTGGCTCTACACTTCCACTGACTGCGCATCGATGCAGTTAGGCGGCCGATAAACACAGGCCAGCTCCCTCGCTAAGGGGGGAGCAATCTGTATCGACGTGGCCACCACCACGCACCCCGCGGTCATAAAAACACGCGAAGCAGCATTACAATCAACTTGTAGCTCTCCTCTCTGTTTTTCCTTCGTTTCTTTAATATTGCGACTTTCGTTGCACTGCGTGCACCTGGCTCTACTTTCGACTCCCCGGTTTTCAGAATAAAGGAGGTGTTGTTACCGAAAATACATGTTATTCCTACAACCTGGCTCTACACTTCCATTGACTGCGCAAATTTGCAGTTAGGCGGCCGATGAAAACAGACCAGCTTCCTCTCTAAGGCGGCAGCAATCTGTAGCGACGTGGCCTCCTACGCGCTCTCCATGGTCTAAAAAACACGCGAAGCAGCATCAAAATTAACTTGTAGCTCTCCTCTTTGTTTTTCCTTCGTTTCTTTCACTCTTGCAACTTTCGATGCACTGCGTGCACCTGGCTCTATTTTCGACTCTCCGGTTCTCAGAATTAAGAAGATGTTACCGAAAAGACATGTACTTTTCTACAACCTGGCTCCACACTTCCATTGACTGCGCAACGTTGCAGTCAGGTCGCTGATACAAACATGTCAGCTTCTTCGCTAAGGTGGAGCAATCTGTAGCGACGTGGCCGCAACCACACACTGCGGTCATAAAACACGCGAAGCAGCATTTTAATCGACTTGTAGCTCTTCTCTCTGTTTTTCCTTCGTTTCTTGCGCTCTTGCCACTTCCGTTGTACAGCGTGCACCTTGCTCTACTTTCGACTCTGGTTATCAGAATAAAGCAGATGTTCTTACTGAAAAGACATGTTCTTTTCTACAACCTGGCTCTACACTTCCATTGACTGCGCAATGTTGCAGTTAGGTAGCTGATTAAAGTAGGCCAGCTCCCTCGCTGATGGAAGAGGAATCTGTAGCGACGTGGCTGCCACCGCGCACCCCGCGGTCATAAAAACACGCGAAGCAGCATTACAATCAACTTGCTGCTCTCCTCTCTGTTTAAACATTGTTTCTTTCACTCTTGCCACTTCCGTTACAGTGCGTATACCTGGCTCTATTTTCGACTCTGGTTGTCAGAATAAAGCAGATGTTGTTACTGAAAAGACATGTCCTTTTCTACAACCTGGCTTTACACTTCCACTGACTGCGCAATGTTTCAGTTAGGCGGCCGATAAACACAGGCCAGCTTCCTCGCTAAGCGTGGAGCAATCTGTATCGATGTGGCCACCACCGCGCACCCCGCGGTCATAAAAACACGCGAAGCAACATTACAATCTACTTGTAGCTCTCCTTTCTGTTTTTCCTTCGTTTCTTTCACTCTTGCGACTTTCGTTGCACTGCGTGCACCTGGCTCTACTTCCTACTCTCCGGTTTTCAGAATAAAAGAGATGTTGTTACCGAAAAGACATGTACTTTTCTACAAACTGGCTCCACACTTCCATTGACTGCGCATTGTTGCAGTTAGGTGGCCGAATAAAGCAGGCCAGCTTCCTCGCTAATGGAAGAGCAATCTGTAGCGAGGTGGCCGCCACCGCGCACCCCGCGGTAATAAAAACACGCGAAGCAGCTTTACAAGCAACTAGCTGCTCTCCTCCCTGTTTTCCTTCGTTTCTTGCACTCTTGCCACTTCCGTTACACTGCGTGTACCTGGCTCTATCTTCGACTCTGGTTTTCAGAATAAAGGAGATGTTGTTACCGAAAAGACATGTACTTTTCAACAACCTGGCTCCACACTTCAATTGACTGCGCAACGATGCAGTCAGGTCGCCGACACAAACATGTCAGCTTCTTCTCTAAGGCGGAGCATTCTGTAGCGACGTGGCCGCAACCGCCACACCGAGGTCATAAAAACACGCGAAGAAGCATTACAATCAACTTGTAGCTCTTCTCGCTGTTTTTCCTTCGTTTATTGCACTCTTGCCACTTTCGTTGCCTTGCGTGCAACTGGCTCTACTTTCGACTCTCTGGTTGTGAAAATAAAGCAGATGTTGTTACTGAAAAGACATCCCCTTTTCTACAACCTGGCTCTACACTTCCACTGAGTGCGCACTGTTGCAGTTAGGTGGCCGATAAAAACACGCCAGCTTCCTCTCTAAGGGGGGAGCAATCTGCAGCGACGTGGAGTCCAACGCGCGCCCTGTGGTCTAAAAAACACGCGAAGCAGCATCAAAATCAACTTGTAGCTCTCCTCTCTATTTTTTCTTTGTTTTTTCACTGTGGCTACTTTCGTTGCACTGAGTGCACCTGGCTCTATTTTCGACTTTCTGGTTGTCAAAATAAAGCAGATGTTGTTAGTGAAAAGACATCTCCCTTTCTACAACCTTGCTCTATTCTTCCACGGAGTGCGCACTGTTGCAGTAAGGTGGCCGATAAAAACAGGCCAGCTTCCTCTAAAAGGAGGGAGTGATCTGTAGCGACGTGGCCGCCACCGCGCACCCTGCGGTAAAAAAAACAGGCGAAGCAGCATTACAATCAACTTGCTGCTCTCCTCTCAGTTTTTCCTTCGTTTCTTTCACTCTTGCGACTTTCGTTGCACTGCGTGCACCTGGCTCTACTTTCGACTCCCCGGTTTTCAGAATAAAGGAGGTGTTGTTACCGAAAAGACATGTTCTTCCTACAACCTGGCTCTACACTTCCATTGACTGCGCAATGTTGCAGTTAGGCGGCCGATGAAAACAGACCAGCTTCCTCTCTAAGGCGGGAGCAATCTGTAGCGATGTGGCCTCCTACGCGCTCCCCATGGTCTAAAAAATACGCGAAGCAGCATGAAAATCAACTTGTAGCTCTCCTCTCTGTTTTTCCTTCGTTTCTTTCACTCTTGCAACTTTCGATGCACTGCGTGCACCTGGCTCTTCGTTCGACTCTCCGGTTTTCAGAATAAAGGAGATGTTACCGTAAAGACATGTACTTTTCTACAGCTTGGCTCCACACTTCCATTGACTGCGCAACGTTGCAGTCAGGTCGCCGATACAAACATGTCAGCTTCTTCGCTAAGGTGGAGCAATCTGTAGCGACGTGGCCGCAACCACACACACAGCAGTCATAAAAACAAGCGAAGCAGCATTACAATCAACTTGTAGCTCTTCTCTCTGTTTTTCCTTCGTTTCTTGCGCTCTTGCCACTTCCGTTGTACTGCGTGCACCTTGCTCTACTTTCGACTCTGGTTATCAGAATAAAGCAGATGTTCTTACTGAAAAGACATGTTCTTTTTTACAACCTGGCTCTACACTTCCATTGACTGCGCAATGTTGCAGTTAGGCGGCTGAATAAAACAGGCCAGCTCCCTCGCTGATGGAAGAGCAATCTGTAGCGACGTGGCTGCCACCGCGCACCCCGCGGTCATAAAAAAACGCGAAGCAGCATTACAATCAACTTGCTGCTCTCCTCTCTGTTTAAACTTTGTTTCTTTCACTCTTGCGACTTTCGTTGCACTGCATGCACCTGGCTCTACTTTCGACTCTTCGGTTTTCAGAATAAAGCAAATGTTGTTACCGAAAAGATATGTGCTTTTCTACAACCTGGCTCCACACTTCCATTGACTGCGCAACGTTGCAGTCAGGTCGCCGACACAAACATGTCAGCTTTTTTGCTAAGGTGGAGCAATCTGTAGCGACGTGGCCGCAACCACACACACCGCTGTCATAAAAACAAGTTAAACAGCATTACAATCAACTTGTAGCTCTTCTCTCTGTTTTCCTTCGTTTCTTGCGTTCTTGCCACTTCCGTTGTCCTGCGTGTACCTGGCTCTATTTTCGACTCTGGTTGTCAGATTAAAGCAGATGTTGTTACGGAAAAGGCATGTCCTTTTCTACAACCTGGCTTTACACTTCCATGACTGCGCAATGTTGCAGTTAGGCGGCCGATAAACACAGGCCAGCTTCCTCGCTAAGGGTGGAGCAATCTGTATCGACGTGGCCACCACCGCGCACCCCGCGGTCACAAAAACACGCAAAGAACATTACAATCAACTTGTAGCTCTCCTCTCTGTCTTTCCTTCGTTTCTTTCACTCTTGCGACTTTCAATGCACTGCGTGCACCCGGCTCTACTTTTAACTCTCCGGTTTTCAGAATAAAGGAGATGTTGTTACCGAAAAGACATGTACTTTTCTACAACCTGGCTCCACACTTCCATTGTCGGCGCAACGTTGCAGTCAGGTCGCCGATACAAACATGTCAGCTTCTTCGCTAAGGTGGAGACATCTGTAGTGACGTGTTCGCAACCGCACACACCGCGGTCATAAAAACACACGAAGCAGCATTACAATCAACTTGTAGCTCTTCTCTCTGTTTTTCCTTCGTTTCTTGCACTCTTACCACTTCCATTGTACTGCGTGCACCTTGCTCTACTTTCGACTCTGGTTGTCAGAATAAAGCAGATGTTGTTACTGAAAAGACATGTTCTTTTCTACAGCCTGGATCTACACTTCCATTGACTGCGCAATGTTGCAGTTACGCGGCGGATGAAAACAGGCCAGCTTCCTCTATAAGGGGGGAGCAATCTGTAGCGAAGTGGCCTCCAACGCGCACCCCGTGGTCTAAAAAACACGCGAAGTAGCATCAAAATCAACTTGTAGCTCACCTCTCTGTTTTTCTTTCGTTTCTTTCAATCTTGCAACTTTCGATGCACTGCGTGCACCTGGCTCTACTTTCGACAGTGGTTGTCAGAATAAAGGAGATGTTGTTACCGAAAAGACATGTACTTTTCTACAAACTGGCTCCACACTTCCAGTGACTGCGCAACGTTTCTGTCAGGTCGCCGATACAAACATGTCAGCTTCCTCTAAAATGGGGGAGCAATTTGTAGCGACGTGGCCGCCACCGCGCACCCTGCTGTAAAAAAACACGCGAAGCAGCATCACAATCAGCTTGCTGCTCTCCTCTCTGTTTAAACTTCGTTTCTTTCACTCTTGCGACTTTCGTTGCACTGTGTGCACCAGGCTCTACTTTCAACTTTCCGGTTTTCAGAATAAAGGAGATGTTGTTACCAAAAAGACATGTACTTTTCTACAACCTGGCTCCACACTTCCATTGACTGCGCAACGTTGCAGTCAGGTCGCTGATACAAACATGTCAGCTTCTTCGTTAAGGTGGAGCAATCTGTAGCGACGTGGCCGCAACCACACACTGCGGTCATAAAACACGCGAAGCAGCATTTTAATCGACTTGTAGCTCTTCTCTCTCCTTTCCTTCGTTTCTTGCACTCTTGCCACTTTCGTAGTACTGCGTGCACCTTGCTCTACTTTCGACTCTGGTTGTCCGAATAAAGCAGATGTTGTTGCTGAAAAGACATGTCCTTTTCTACAACCTGGCTCTACACTTCCACTGACTGCGCATCGTTGCAGTTAGGCGGCCGATAAACACAGGCCAGCTTCCTCGCTAAGAGGGGAGCAATCTGTATCGACGTGGCCACCACCACGCACCCCGCGGTCATAATGACACGCGAAGCAGCATTACAATCAACTTGTAGCTCTCCTCTCTGTTTTTCCTTCGTTTCTTTTATATTGCGACTTTCGTTGCACTGCTTGCACCTGGCTCTACTTTCGACTCCCCGGTTTTCAGAATAAAGGAGGTGTTGTTACCGAAAAGACATGTTCTTCCTACAACCTGGCTCTACACTTCTATTGACTGCGCAATTTTGCAGTTAGGCGGCCGATGAAAACAGACCAGCTTTCTCTCTAACGCGGTAGCAATCTGTAGCGACGTGGCCTCCTACGCGCTCCCCATGGTCTAAAAAACACGCGAAGCAGCATCAAAATTAACTTGTAGCTCTCCTCTCTGTTTTTCCTTCGTTTCTTTCACTCTTGCAACTTTCGATGCACTGCGTGCACCTGGCTCAATTTTCGACTCTCCGGTTCTCAGAATAAAGAAGATGTTACCGAAAAGACATGTACTTTTCTACAACCTGGCTCCACACTTCCATTGACTGCGCAACGTTGCAGTCAGGTCGCTGATACAAACATGTCAGCTTCTTCGCTAAGGTGGAGCAATCTGTAGCGACGTGACCGCAACCACACACTGCGGTCATAAAAGACGCGAAGCAGCATTTTAATCGACTTGTAGCTCTTCTCTCTGTTTTTCCTTCGTTTCTTGCGCTCTTGCCACTTCCGTTGTACTGCGTGCACCTTGCTCTACTTTCGACTCTGGTTATCAGAATAAAGCAGATGTTCTTACTGAAAAGACATGTTCTTTTCTACAACCTGGCTCTACACTTCCATTGACTGGGCAATGTTGCAGTTAGGCGGCTGATTAAAGTAGGCCAGCTCCCTCGCTGATGGAAGAGCAATCTATAGGCGACGTGGCTGCCACCGCGCACCCCGCGGTCATAAAAACACGCGAAGCAGCATTACAATCAACTTGCTGCTCTCCTCTCTGTTTAAACATTGTTTCTTTCACTCTTGCGACTTTCGTTGCACTGCATGCACCTGGCTCTACTTTCGACTCTTCGGTTTTCAGAATAAAGCAGATGTTGTTACCGAAAAGACATGTTCTTTTTCACAACCTGGCTCCCCATCTTCATTGACTGCGCAATGTTGCAGTCAGGTGGCCGATAAAAACAGGCCAGCTTCCTCTAAAAGGGGGGAGCAATTTGTAGCGACGTGGCCGCCACCGCGCACCCTGTGGTAAAAAAACACGCGAAGCAGCATCACAATCAGCTTGCTGCTCTCCTCTCTGTTTAAACTTCGTTTCTTTCACTCTTGCGACTTTCGTTGCACTGCGTGCACCTGGCTCTACTTTCGACTCTCCAGGTTTCAGAATAAAGCAGATGTTGTTACCGAAAAGACATGTTCTTTTTTACAACCTGGCTCCACATCTTCATTGACTGCGCAATGTGGCAGTCAGGTGGTCGATAAAAACAGGCCAGCTTTCTTTTTAAGGGGGGAGCAATCTGTGAAGACGTGGCCGCCACCGCGCACGCCGTGGTCGTAAAAACACGCGAAGCAGCAGTAATATCAACTTGCTGCTCTCCTCCCTGTGTTTGTTTTGTTTTTTTCACTCTTGCCACTTCCGTTGCACTGCGTGCGCCTGGCTCTATTTGCGACTCTCTGGTTGTCAGAATAAAGCAGATGTTTTTACCATAAAGACATGTACTTTTCTACAACGTGGCTCCACACTTCCATTGACTGCGCAACGTTGCAGTCAGGTCACCGATACAAACATGTCAGCTTCGTCGCTAAGGTGGAGCAATCTGTAGTGACGTGGCCGCAACCGCACACACCGCGGTCATAAAAACACGCGAAGCAGCATTACAATCAACTTGTAGCTCTTCTCTCTGTTTTTCTTTCGTTTTTTGCACTCTTGACACTTCCATTGTACTGCGTGCACCTTGCTCTACTTTCGACAGTGGTTGTCAGAATAAAGAAGATGTTTTTACCGAAAAGACATGTACTTTTCTACAAACTGCCTCCACACTTCCAGTGACTGCGCAACGTTTCTGTCAGGTCGCCGATACAAACATGTCAGCTTCTTCGCTAAGGTGGAGCAATCTGTAGCGACGTGGCCACCACCGCGCACCCCGCGGTCATAAAAACACGCGAAGCAGCATTACAATCAACTTGTAGCTCTCCTCTCTGTTCTTCCTTTGTATTTTTCACTCTTGCTACTTTCGTTGCTCTGAGTGCACCTGGCTCTACTTTCAACTTTCTGGTTGTCAAAATAAAGCAGATGTTGTTACTGAAAAGACATCTCCTTTTCTACAACCTTGCTCTACACTTCCACTGAGTGCGCACTGTTGCAGTAAGGTGGCCAATAAAAACCGGCCAGCTTCCTCTAAAATGAGGGAGCAATCTGTAGCGCGTGGCCGCCACCGCGCACCCTGCTGTGAAAAAACACGCGAAGCAGCATCACAATCAGCTTGCTGCTCTCCTCTCTGTTTAAACTTCGTTTCTTTCACTCTTGCGACTTTCGTTGCACTGTGTGCACCAGGCTCTACTTTCAACTTTCCGGTTTTCAGAATAAAGGAGATGTTGTTACCAAAAAGACATGTACTTTTCTACAACCTGGCTCCACACTTCTATTGACTGCGCAACGTTGCAGTCAGGTCGCTGATACAAACATGTCAGCTTCTTCGCTAAGGTGGAGCAATCTGTAGCGACGTGGCCGCAACCACACACTGCGGTCATAAAAACACGCGAAGCCGCATTTTAATCGACTTGTAGCTCTTCTCTCTCCTTTCCTTCGTTTCTTGCACTCTTGCCACTTCCGTGGTACTGCGTGCACCTTGCTCCACTTTCGACTCTGGTTGTCAGAATAAAGCAGATGTTGTTGCTGAAAAGACATGTCCTTTTCTACAACTGGCTCTACACTTCCACTGACAGCGCATCGTTGCAGTTAGGCGGCCGATAAACACAGGCCAGCTTCCTCGCTAAGGGGGGAGCAATGTGTATCGACGTGGCCCCCACCACGCACCCCGCGGTCATAAAAACACGCGAAGCAGCATTTTATACGACTTGTAGCTCTTCTTTCTGTTTTCCTTCGTTTCTTGCACTCTTGCCACTTCCGTGGTACTGCGTGCACCTTGCTCTACTTTCGACTCTGTTTGTCAGAATAAAACAGATGTTGTTGCTGAAAAGACACGTCCTTTTCTACAACCTGGCTCTACACTTCCACTGACTGCGCAATGTTGTAGTTAAGCGGCCGATAAACACAGGCCAGCTTCCTCGCTAAGGAGGAGCAATCTGTATCGACGTGGCTACCACCACGCACCCCGAGGTCATAAAAACACGCGAAGAAGCTTTACAAGCAACTAGCTGCTCTCCTCCCTGTTTTTCCTTCGTTTCTTGCACTCTTGCCACTTCCGTTACACTGCGTGTACGTGGCTCTAATTTCGACTCTGGTTGTCAGAATAAACCAGATGTTGTTACTGAAAAGACATGTATTTTTCTAAAACCTGGCTTTACACTTCCACTGACTGCGCAATGTTGCAGTTAGGCGGCCGATAAACACAGGCCAGCTTCCTCGCTAAGGGGGGAGCAATCTGTATCGACGTGGCCACCACCGCGCACCCCGCGGTCAAAAAAACACGCGAAGCAGCACTACAATCAACTTGTAGCTCTCCTCTCTGTTTTTCCTTCGTTTCTTTCACTCTTGCGACTTTCGTTGCACTGCGTGCACCTGGCTCTACTTTCAACTCTCCTGTTTTCAAAATAAAGGAGATGTTGTTACCGAAAAGACATGTACTTTTCTACAACCTAGCTCCACACTTCCATTGACTGCGCAACGTTGCAGTCAGGTCGGCGATACAAACATGTCAGCTTCTTGGCTAAGGTGGAGCAATCTGTAGCGATTTGGCCGCAACCGCACACACCGCGGTCATAAAAACAGGCGAAGCAGCATTTTATTCGACTTGTAGCTCTCCTCTCTGTTTTTTCTTCGTTTCTTTCACTCTTGCGACTTTCGTTGCACTGCGTGCATCTGGCTGTACTTTTGACTCTCCGGTTTTCAGAATAAAGGAGATGTTACCGAAAAGACATGTACTTTTCTACAGCTTGGCTCCACACATTCATTGACTGCGCAACGTTACAGTCAGGTCGCCGATACAAACATGTCAGCTTCTTCGCAAAGGTGGAGCAGTCTGTAGCGACGTGGCCGCAACCACACACACAGCGGTCATAAAAACAAGCGAAGCAGCATTACAATCAACTTGTAGCTCTTCTCTCTGTTTTTCCTTCGTTTCTTGCGCTCTTGCCACTTCCGTTGTACTGCGTGCACCTTGCTCTACTTTCGACTCTGGTTGTCAGAATAAAGCAGATGTTGTTACTCAAAAGACATGTCCTTTTCTACAACCTGGCTCTACCCTTCCATTGACTGCACAATGTTGCAGTTAGGCGGCCGATTAAAACAGGCCGGCTCCCTCGCTAATGGAAGAGCAATCTGTATTGACGTGGCTACCACCACGCACCCCGAGGTCATAAAAACACGCGAAGCAGCATTACAATCAACTTGTAGCTCGCCTCTCTGTTTTCTCTTCGTTTCTTTCACTCTTGCGACTTTCGTTGCACTGCGTGCACCTGGCTGTACTTTTGACTCTCCGGTTTTCAGAATAAAGGAGATGTTACCGAAAAGACATGTACTTTTCTACAGCTTGGCTGCACACTTTCATTGACTGCGCAACGTTGCAGTCAGGTCGCCGATACAAACATGTCAGCTTCTTCGCTTAGATGGAGCAGTCTGTAGCGATGTGGCCGCAACCACACACACCGCGGTCATAAAAACAAGCGAAGCAGCATTAAAATGAACTTGTAGCACTTCTGTTTGTTTTTCCTTCGTTTCTTGCGCTCTTGCCACTTTCGTTGTAATGCGTGAGCCTTGCTCTACTTTCGACTCTGGTTGTCAGAATAAAGCAGATGTTGTTACTGAAAAGACATGTCCTTTTCTACAACCTGGCTCTACACTTCCATTGACTGCGCAATGTTGCAGTTAGGCGGCCGATTAAAACAGGCCAGCTTCCTTGCTATTGGAAGAGCAATCTGTAGCGACGTGGCCGCCACCGCATACCCCTTGGTCATAAAAACACGCCTAGCAGCTTTACAATCAACTTGTAGCTCTTCTCTCTGTTTTTCCTTCGTTTCTAGCACTCTTGCCACTTCCGTTGCACTGCGTGCACCTGGCTGTACTTTTGACTGTCCGGTTTTCAGAATAAAGGAGATGTTACCGAAAAGACACGTACTTTTCTACAGTTTGGCTCCACACTTTCATTGACTGCGCAACGTTGCAGTCAGGTCGCCGATACAAACATGTCAGCTTCTTAGCTAAGGTTGAGCAATCTGTAGCGACGTGGCCGCTACCACACACCGTGGTCATAAAAACAAACGAAGCACCATTACAATCAACTTGTAGCTCTTCTCTCTGTTTTTCCTTTGTTTCTTGCGCTCTTGCCACTACCGTTGTACTGCGTGCACCTTGCTCTACTTTCGACTCTGGTTGTCAGAATAAAGCAGATGTTGTTACTGAAAAGACATGTCCTTTTCTACAACCTGGCTCTACACTTCCATTGACTGCGCAATGTTGCAGTTAGGCGGCTAATTAAAACAGGCCAGCTCCCTCGCTAATGGAAGAGCATCTGTAACGACGTGGCCGCCACCGCGCACCCCGCGGTCATAAAAACACGCGAAGCAGCTTTACAAGCAACTAGCTGCTCTCCTCCCTGTTTTTCCTTCGTTTCTTGCACTCTTGCCACTTCCGTTACACTGCAAGTACATGTCTCTACTTTCGACTCTAAGGTTTTCAGAATAAAGGAGATGTTACCGAAAAGACATGTACTTTTCTACAGCTTGGCTCCACACTTCCATTGACTGCGCAACGTTGCAGTCAGGTCGCCGTTACAAACATGTCAGCTTCTTCGCTAAGGTGGAGCAATATGTAGCGACGTGGCCGGAACCACACACAACGCGGTCATAAAAACAAACGAAGCAGCATTACTATCAACTTGTAGCTCTTCTCTCTGTTTTTCCTTCGTTTCTTGCGCTCTTGCCACTTCCGTTGTACTGCGTGCACCTTGCTCTACTTTCAACTCTCCGGTTTTCAAAATAAAGGAGATGTTGTTACCGAAAAGGCATGTACTTTTCTACAACCTGGCTCCACACTTCCATTGACTGCGCAACGTTGCAGGCAGGTCGCCGATACAAACATGTCAGCTTCTTGGCTAAGGTGGAGCAATCTGTAGCGACGTGGCCGCAACCGCACACACCGCAGTCATAAAAACAGGCGAAGCAGCATTTTATTAGACTTGTAGCTCTTCTCTCTGTTTTCCTTCGTTCCCTGCACTCTTGCCCCTTCCGTTGTACTGCGTGCACCTTGCTCTACTTTCGACTCTGGTTGTCAGAATAAAGCAGATGTTGTTACTGAAAAGACATGTCCTTTTCTACAACCTGGCCCTACACTTCCACTGACTGCGCAATGTTGCAGTTAGGCGGCAGATAAACACAGGCCAGCTTCCTCGCTAAGGGGGGGGCAATCTGTATTGACGTGGCCACCACTACGCACCCAGCGGTCATAAAAACACGCGAAGCAGCATTACAATCAACTTCAAGCTCTCCTCTCTGTTTTTCCTTCGTTTCTTTCACTCTTGCGACATTCGTTGCACTGCGTGCACCTGGCTCTACTTTCGACTTTCCGGTTTTCAGAATAAAGGAGATGTTGTTACCGAAAAGACATGTACTTTTCTACAAACTGGCTCAACACTTCAATTGACTGCGCAACGTTGCAGTCAGGTCGCCGACAAAAACATGTCAGCTTCTTCTCTAAGGTGAAGCAATCTGTAGCGACGTGGCCGCAACCGCCACACCGAGGTCATAAAAACACGCGAAGAAGCATTACAATCAACTTGTAGTTCTTCTCGATGTTTTTCTTTCGTTTCTTGCACTCTTGCCACTTTCGTTGCACTGCGTGCACCTGGCTCTACTTTCGGCTCTCTGGTTGTCAAAATAAAGCAGATGTTGTTACTGAAAAGACAGCTCCTTTTCTACAACCTGGCTCTACACTTCCATTGACTGCACAATGTTGCAGTTAGGCGGCCGATTAAAACAGGCCGGCTCCCTCGCTAATGGAAGAGCAATCTGTATTGACGTGGCTACCACCACGCACCCCGAGGTCATAAAAACACGCGAAGCAGCATTACAATCAACTTGTAGCTCGCCTCTCTGTTTTCTCTTCGTTTCTTTCACTCTTGCGACTTTCGTTGCACTGCGTGCACCTGGCTGTACTTTCGGCTCTCTGGTTGTCAAACTAAAGCAGATGTTGTTACTGAAAAGACAGCTCCTTTTCTACAACCTGGCTCTACACTTCCACTGAGTGCGCACTGTTGCAGTCAGGTCGCCGACACAAACATGTCAGCTTCTTCGCTAAGGTGGAGCAATCTGTAGCGACGTGGCTGCAACCGCACACACCGCAGTCATAAAAACACGCGAAGCAGCATTTTATACGACTTGTAGCTCTTCTTTCTGTTTTCCTTCGTTTCTTGCACTCTTGTCACTTCCGTGGTACTGCGTGCACCTTGCTCTACTTTCGACTCTGTTTGTCAGAATAAAACAGATGTTGTTGCTGAAAAGACACGTCCTTTTCTACAACCTGGCTCTACACTTCTACTGACTGCGCAATGTTGCAGTTAGGCGGCCGATAAACACAGGCCAGCTTCCTCGCTAAGGAGGAGCAATCTGTATCGACGTGGCTACCACCACGCACCCCGAGGTCATAAAAACACGCGAAGCAGCATTACAATCAACTTGTAGCTTTCCTCTCTGTTTTTCCTTCGTTTCTTTCACTCTTGCGACTTTCGTTGCACTGCGTGCACCTGGCTGTACTTTTGACTCTCCTGTTTTCAGAATAAAGGAGATGTTACCGAAAAGACATGTACTTTTCTATAGCTTGGCTCCAAACTTTCATTCACTGTGCAACGTTGCAGTCAGGTCGCCGATACAAACATGTCAGCTTCTTCGCTAAAATGAAGCAGTCTGTAGCGACGTGGCCGCAACCACACACACAGCGGTCATAAAAACAAGCGAAGCAGCGTTACAATAAACTTGTAGCTCTTCTCGTTGTTTTTCCTTCGTTTCTTGCGCTCTTGCCAGTTCCGTTGTACTGCGTGCACCTTGCTCTACTTTCGACTCTGGTTGTCAGAATAAAGCAGATGTTGTTACTGAAAAGACACGTTCTTTTCTAAAACCTGGGTCTACACTTCCATTGGCTGCGCAATGTTGCAGTTAGGCGGCCGATTAAAACAGGCCGGCTCCCTCGCTAATGGAAGAGCAATCTGTATCGACGTGGCTACCACCACGCACCCCGAGGTAATAAAAACAAGCGAAGCAGCATTACAATCAACTTGTAGCTCTCCTCTCTGTTTTTCCTTCGTTTCTTTCACTCTTGCGACTTTCGTTGCACTGCGTGCACCTGGCTGTACTTTTGACTATCCGGTTTTCAGAATAAAGGAGATTTTACCGAAAAGACATGTACTTTTCTACAGCTTGGCTTTACACCTCATTGACTGCGCAACGTTGCAGTCAGGTCGCCGATACAAACATGTCAGCTTCTTCGCTTAGATGGAGCAGTCTGTAGCGACGTGGCCGCAACCACACACACTGCGGTCATAAAAACAAGCGAAGCAGCATTAAAATGAACTTGTAGCTCTTTTCTTTGTTTTTCCTTCGTTTCTTGCGCTCTTGCCACTTTTGTTGTAATGCGTGCACCTTGCTCTACTTTCGACTCTGGTTGTCAGAATAAAGCAGATGTTGTTACTGAAAAGACATGTCCTTTTCTACAACCTGGCTCTACACTTCCATTGACTGCGCAATGTTGCAGTTAGGCGGCCGATTAAAACAGGCCAGCTTCCTTGCTATTGGAAGAGCAATCTGTAGCGACGTGGCCGCCACCGCATACCCCGTGGTCATAAAAACACGCCTAGCAGCTTTACAATCAACTTGTAGCTCTTCTCTCTGTTTTTCCTTCGTTTCTAGCACTCTTGTCACTTTCGTTGTAATGCGTGCACCTTGCTCTACTTCCGACTCTGGTTGTCAGAATAAAGCAGATGTTTTTACTGAAAAGACATGTCCTTTTCTACAACCTGGCTCTACACTTCCATTGACTGCGCAATGTTGCAGTTAGGCGGCAGATGAAAACAGGCCAGCTTCCTCTCTAACGGGGGAGCAATCTGTAGCGACTTGGCCTCCAACGCGCACCCCGTGGTCTAAAAAACACGCGAAGCAGCATCAAAATCAACTTGTAGCTCTCCTCTCTGTTTTTCCTTCGTTTCTATCACTTTGCGAGTTTCGTTGCACTGCGTGCACCTGGCTCTACTTTCAACTCTCCGGTTTTCAAAATAAAGGAGATGTTGTTACCGAAAAGACATGTACTTTTCTACAACCTGGCTGCACACTTCCATTGACTGCGCAACGTTGCAGTCAGGTCGCCGATACAAACATGTCAGCTTCTTGGCTAAGGTGGAGCAATCTGTAGCGATGTGGCCGCAACCGCACACACCGCGGTCATAAAAACAGGCGAAGCAGCATTTTATTCGACTTGTAGCTCTCCTCTCTTTTTTTCCTTCGTTTCTTTCACTCTTGCGACTTTCGTTGCACTGCGTGAACCTGGCTGTACTTTTGACTCTCCGGTTTTCAGAATAAAGGAGATGTTACCGAAAAGACATGTCCTTTTCTACAACCTGGCTCTACACTTCCATTGACTACGCAATGTTGCAGTTAGGCAGCCGATTAAAACAGGCCAGCTTCCTTGCTAATGGAAGAGCAATCTGTAGCGACGTGGCCGCCACCGCGCACCCCGTAATCATAAAAACACGCCTAGCAGCTTTACAATCAACTTGTAGCTCTTCTCTCTGTTTTTCCTTCGTTTCTTGCACTCTTGTCATTTTCGTTGTAATGCGTGCACCTTGCTCTACTTCCGACTCTAGTTGTCAGAATAAAGCAGATGTTGTTACTGAAAAGACATGTCCTTTTCTACAACCTGGCTCTACAGTTCCATTGACTGCGCAATGTTGCAGTTAGGCGGCCGATTAAAACAGGCCAGCTCCCTCGCTAATGGAAGAGCAATCTGTAACGACGTGGCTGCCACCGCGCACCCCGCGGTCATAAAAACATGAGAAGCAGATTTACAAGCAACTAGCTGCTCTCCTCCCTGTTTTTCCTTCGTTTCTTGCACTCTTGCCACTTCCGTTGCACTGCGTGCACCTGGCTGTACTTTTGATTCTCCGGTTTTCAGAATAAAGGAGATGTTACCGAAAAGACATGTACTTTTCTACGGCTTGGCTGCACACTTTCATTGACTGCGCAACGTTGCAGTCAGGTCGCCGATACAAACATGTCAGCTTCTTCGCTAAGATGGAGCAGTCTGTAGCGACTTAACCGCAACCACACACACCGCGGTCATAAAAACAAGCGAAGCAGCATGAAAATCAACTTGTAGCTCTTCTCTTTGTTTTTCCTTCGTTTCTTGCGCTCTTGCCACTTTCGTTGTAATGCGTGCACCTTGCTCTACTTTCGACTCTGGTTTTCAGAATAAAGCAGATGTTGTTACTGAAAAGACATGTCCTTTTCTACAACCTGGCTCTACACTTCCATTGACTGCGCAATGTTGCAGTTTGGCGGCCGATTAAAACAGGCCAGCTTCTTCGCTAAGGTGGAGCAATCTGTAGCGACGTGGCGGCAACCGCACACACCGCGGTCATAGAAACACGCGAAGCAGCATTACAATCAACTTGTAGCTCTTCTCTCTGTTTTTCCTTCGTTTCTTGCGCTCTTGCCACTTCCGTTGTACTGCGTGCACCTTGCTCTACTTTCGACTCTGGTTGTCGGAATAAAACAGATGTTGTTACTGAAAAGACATGTCCTTTTCTACAACCTGGTTCTACACTTCTATTGACTGCGCAATATTGCAGTTAGGCGGCCGATTAACACAGGCCAGCTTCCTCGCTAATGGAAGAGCAATCTGTAGCGACGTGGCCGCCACCGCGCATCCCGCGGTCATAAAAACACGCGAGGAAGCTTTACAAGCAACTAGCTGCTCTCCTTCCTGTTTTTCCTCCGTTTCTTGCACTCTTGCCACTTCCGTTACACTGCGTGTACCTGGCTCTAATTTCGACTCTGGTTGTCAGAATAAAGCAGATGTTGTTACTGAAAAGACATGTCCTTTTCTACAACCTGGCTTTACACTTCCACTGACTGCGCAATATTGCAGTTAGGCGGCCGATAAACACAGGCCAGCTTCCTCGTTAAGGGGGGAGCAATCTGTATCGACGTGGCCACCACCGCGCACCCCGCGGTCATAAAAACACGCGAAGCAGCTTTACAAGAAACTAGCTGCTCTCCTCACTGTTTTTCCTTCGTTTCTTGCACTCTTGCCACTTCCGTTACACTGCGTGTACCTGGCTCTACTTTAGACTTTCCGGTTTTCAGAATAAAGGAGATGTTACCGAAAAGACATGTACTTTTCTACAGCTTGGCTCCACACTTCCATTGACTGCGCAACGTTGTAGTCAGGTCGCCGTTACAAACATGTCAGCTTCTTCGCTAAGGTGGAGCAATCTGTAGCGACGTGGCCGCAACCACAAACAACGCGGTCATAAAAACAAGCGAAGCAGCATTACAATCAACTTGTAGCTCTTTTCTCTGTTTTTCCTTCGTTTCTTGCGCTCTTGCCACTTCCGTTGTACTGCGTGCACCTTGCTCTACTTTCGACTCTGGTTGTCAGAATAAAGCAGATGTTGTTACTCAAAAGACATGTCCTTTTCTACAACCTGGCTCTACCCTTCCATTGACTGCACAATGTTGCAGTTAGGCGGCCGATTAAAACAGGCCGGCTCCCTCGCTAATGGAAGAGCAATCTGTATTGACGTGGCTACCACCACGCACCCCGAGGTCATAAAAACACGCGAAGCAGCATTACAATCAACTTGTAACTCGCCTCTCTGTTTTCTCTTCGTTTCTTTCACTCTTGCGACTTTCGTTGCACTGCGTGCACCTGGCTGTACTTTTGACTCTCCGGTTTTCAGAATAAAGGAGATGTTACCGAAAAGACATGTACTTTTCTACAGCTTGGCTGCACACTTTCATTGACTGCGCAACGTTGCAGTCAGGTCGCCGATACAAACATGTCAGCTTCTTCGCTTAGATGGAGCAGTCTGTAGCGATGTGGCCGCAACCACACACACCGCGGTCATAAAAACAAGCGAAGCAGCATTAAAATGAACTTGTAGCACTTCTGTTTGTTTTTCCTTCGTTTCTTGCGCTCTTGCCACTTTCGTTGTAATGCGTGAGCCTTGCTCTACTTTCGACTCTGGTTGTCAGAATAAAGCAGATGTTGTTACTGAAAAGACATGTCCTTTTCTACAACCTGGCTCTACACTTCCATTGACTGCGCAATGTTGCAGTTAGGCGGCCGATTAAAACAGGCCAGCTTCCTTGCTATTGGAAGAGCAATCTGTAGCGACGTGGCCGCCACCGCATACCCCTTGGTCATAAAAACACGCCTAGCAGCTTTACAATCAACTTGTAGCTCTTCTCTCTGTTTTTCCTTCGTTTCTAGCACTCTTGCCACTTCCGTTGCACTGCGTGCACCTGGCTGTACTTTTGACTGTCCGGTTTTCAGAATAAAGGAGATGTTACCGAAAAGACACGTACTTTTCTACAGTTTGGCTCCACACTTTCATTGACTGCGCAACGTTGCAGTCAGGTCGCCGATACAAACATGTCAGCTTCTTAGCTAAGGTTGAGCAATCTGTAGCGACGTGGCCGCTACCACACACCGTGGTCATAAAAACAAACGAAGCACCATTACAATCAACTTGTAGCTCTTCTCTCTGTTTTTCCTTTGTTTCTTGCGCTCTTGCCACTACCGTTGTACTGCGTGCACCTTGCTCTACTTTCGACTCTGGTTGTCAGAATAAAGCAGATGTTGTTACTGAAAAGACATGTCCTTTTCTACAACCTGGCTCTACACTTCCATTGACTGCGCAATGTTGCAGTTAGGCGGCTAATTAAAACAGGCCAGCTCCCTCGCTAATGGAAGAGCATCTGTAACGACGTGGCCGCCACCGCGCACCCCGCGGTCATAAAAACACGCGAAGCAGCTTTACAAGCAACTAGCTGCTCTCCTCCCTGTTTTTCCTTCGTTTCTTGCACTCTTGCCACTTCCGTTACACTGCAAGTACATGTCTCTACTTTCGACTCTAAGGTTTTCAGAATAAAGGAGATGTTACCGAAAAGACATGTACTTTTCTACAGCTTGGCTCCACACTTCCATTGACTGCGCAACGTTGCAGTCAGGTCGCCGTTACAAACATGTCAGCTTCTTCGCTAAGGTGGAGCAATATGTAGCGACGTGGCCGGAACCACACACAACGCGGTCATAAAAACAAACGAAGCAGCATTACTATCAACTTGTAGCTCTTCTCTCTGTTTTTCCTTCGTTTCTTGCGCTCTTGCCACTTCCGTTGTACTGCGTGCACCTTGCTCTACTTTCAACTCTCCGGTTTTCAAAATAAAGGAGATGTTGTTACCGAAAAGGCATGTACTTTTCTACAACCTGGCTCCACACTTCCATTGACTGCGCAACGTTGCAGGCAGGTCGCCGATACAAACATGTCAGCTTCTTGGCTAAGGTGGAGCAATCTGTAGCGACGTGGCCGCAACCGCACACACCGCAGTCATAAAAACAGGCGAAGCAGCATTTTATTAGACTTGTAGCTCTTCTCTCTGTTTTCCTTCGTTCCCTGCACTCTTGCCCCTTCCGTTGTACTGCGTGCACCTTGCTCTACTTTCGACTCTGGTTGTCAGAATAAAGCAGATGTTGTTACTGAAAAGACATGTCCTTTTCTACAACCTGGCCCTACACTTCCACTGACTGCGCAATGTTGCAGTTAGGCGGCAGATAAACACAGGCCAGCTTCCTCGCTAAGGGGGGGGCAATCTGTATTGACGTGGCCACCACTACGCACCCAGCGGTCATAAAAACACGCGAAGCAACATTACAATCAACTTGAAGCTCTCCTCTCTGTTTTTCCTTCGTTTCTTTCACTCTTGCGACATTCGTTGCACTGCGTGCACCTGGCTCTACTTTCGACTTTCCGGTTTTCAGAATAAAGGAGATGTTGTTACCGAAAAGACATGTACTTTTCTACAAACTGGCTCAACACTTCAATTGACTGCGCAACGTTGCAGTCAGGTCGCCGACAAAAACATGTCAGCTTCTTCTCTAAGGTGAAGCAATCTGTAGCGACGTGGCCGCAACCGCCACACCGAGGTCATAAAAACACGCGAAGAAGCATTACAATCAACTTGTAGTTCTTCTCGATGTTTTTCTTTCGTTTCTTGCACTCTTGCCACTTTCGTTGCACTGCGTGCACCTGGCTCTACTTTCGGCTCTCTGGTTGTCAAAATAAAGCAGATGTTGTTACTGAAAAGACAGCTCCTTTTCTACAACCTGGCTCTACACTTCCATTGACTGCACAATGTTGCAGTTAGGCGGCCGATTAAAACAGGCCGGCTCCCTCGCTAATGGAAGAGCAATCTGTATTGACGTGGCTACCACCACGCACCCCGAGGTCATAAAAACACGCGAAGCAGCATTACAATCAACTTGTAGCTCGCCTCTCTGTTTTCTCTTCGTTTCTTTCACTCTTGCGACTTTCGTTGCACTGCGTGCACCTGGCTGTACTTTCGGCTCTCTGGTTGTCAAACTAAAGCAGATGTTGTTACTGAAAAGACAGCTCCTTTTCTACAACCTGGCTCTACACTTCCACTGAGTGCGCACTGTTGCAGTCAGGTCGCCGACACAAACATGTCAGCTTCTTCGCTAAGGTGGAGCAATCTGTAGCGACGTGGCTGCAACCGCACACACCGCAGTCATAAAAACACGCGAAGCAGCATTTTATACGACTTGTAGCTCTTCTTTCTGTTTTCCTTCGTTTCTTGCACTCTTGTCACTTCCGTGGTACTGCGTGCACCTTGCCCTACTTTCGACTCTGTTTGTCAGAATAAAACAGATGTTGTTGCTGAAAAGACACGTCCTTTTCTACAACCTGGCTCTACACTTCTACTGACTGCGCAATGTTGCAGTTAGGCGGCCGATAAACACAGGCCAGCTTCCTCGCTAAGGAGGAGCAATCTGTATCGACGTGGCTACCACCACGCACCCCGAGGTCATAAAAACACGCGAAGCAGCATTACAATCAACTTGTAGCTTTCCTCTCTGTTTTTCCTTCGTTTCTTTCACTCTTGCGACTTTCGTTGCACTGCGTGCACCTGGCTGTACTTTTGACTCTCCTGTTTTCAGAATAAAGGAGATGTTACCGAAAAGACATGTACTTTTCTATAGCTTGGCTCCAAACTTTCATTCACTGTGCAACGTTGCAGTCAGGTCGCCGATACAAACATGTCAGCTTCTTCGCTAAAATGAAGCAGTCTGTAGCGACGTGGCCGCAACCACACACACAGCGGTCATAAAAACAAGCGAAGCAGCGTTACAATAAACTTGTAGCTCTTCTCGTTGTTTTTCCTTCGTTTCTTGCGCTCTTGCCAGTTCCGTTGTACTGCGTGCACCTTGCTCTACTTTCGACTCTGGTTGTCAGAATAAAGCAGATGTTGTTACTGAAAAGACACGTTCTTTTCTAAAACCTGGGTCTACACTTCCATTGGCTGCGCAATGTTGCAGTTAGGCGGCCGATTAAAACAGGCCGGCTCCCTCGCTAATGGAAGAGCAATCTGTATCGACGTGGCTACCACCACGCACCCCGAGGTAATAAAAACAAGCGAAGCAGCATTACAATCAACTTGTAGCTCTCCTCTCTGTTTTTCCTTCGTTTCTTTCACTCTTGCGACTTTCGTTGCACTGCGTGCACCTGGCTGTACTTTTGACTATCCGGTTTTCAGAATAAAGGAGATTTTACCGAAAAGACATGTACTTTTCTACAGCTTGGCTTTACACCTCATTGACTGCGCAACGTTGCAGTCAGGTCGCCGATACAAACATGTCAGCTTCTTCGCTTAGATGGAGCAGTCTGTAGCGACGTGGCCGCAACCACACACACTGCGGTCATAAAAACAAGCGAAGCAGCATTAAAATGAACTTGTAGCTCTTTTCTTTGTTTTTCCTTCGTTTCTTGCGCTCTTGCCACTTTTGTTGTAATGCGTGCACCTTGCTCTACTTTCGACTCTGGTTGTCAGAATAAAGCAGATGTTGTTACTGAAAAGACATGTCCTTTTCTACAACCTGGCTCTACACTTCCATTGACTGCGCAATGTTGCAGTTAGGCGGCCGATTAAAACAGGCCAGCTTCCTTGCTATTGGAAGAGCAATCTGTAGCGACGTGGCCGCCACCGCATACCCCGTGGTCATAAAAACACGCCTAGCAGCTTTACAATCAACTTGTAGCTCTTCTCTCTGTTTTTCCTTCGTTTCTAGCACTCTTGTCACTTTCGTTGTAATGCGTGCACCTTGCTCTACTTCCGACTCTGGTTGTCAGAATAAAGCAGATGTTTTTACTGAAAAGACATGTCCTTTTCTACAACCTGGCTCTACACTTCCATTGACTGCGCAATGTTGCAGTTAGGCGGCAGATGAAAACAGGCCAGCTTCCTCTCTAACGGGGGAGCAATCTGTAGCGACTTGGCCTCCAACGCGCACCCCGTGGTCTAAAAAACACGCGAAGCAGCATCAAAATCAACTTGTAGCTCTCCTCTCTGTTTTTCCTTCGTTTCTATCACTTTGCGAGTTTCGTTGCACTGCGTGCACCTGGCTCTACTTTCAACTCTCCGGTTTTCAAAATAAAGGAGATGTTGTTACCGAAAAGACATGTACTTTTCTACAACCTGGCTGCACACTTCCATTGACTGCGCAACGTTGCAGTCAGGTCGCCGATACAAACATGTCAGCTTCTTGGCTAAGGTGGAGCAATCTGTAGCGATGTGGCCGCAACCGCACACACCGCGGTCATAAAAACAGGCGAAGCAGCATTTTATTCGACTTGTAGCTCTCCTCTCTTTTTTTCCTTCGTTTCTTTCACTCTTGCGACTTTCGTTGCACTGCGTGAACCTGGCTGTACTTTTGACTCTCCGGTTTTCAGAATAAAGGAGATGTTACCGAAAAGACATGTCCTTTTCTACAACCTGGCTCTACACTTCCATTGACTACGCAATGTTGCAGTTAGGCAGCCGATTAAAACAGGCCAGCTTCCTTGCTAATGGAAGAGCAATCTGTAGCGACGTGGCCGCCACCGCGCACCCCGTAATCATAAAAACACGCCTAGCAGCTTTACAATCAACTTGTAGCTCTTCTCTCTGTTTTTCCTTCGTTTCTTGCACTCTTGTCATTTTCGTTGTAATGCGTGCACCTTGCTCTACTTCCGACTCTAGTTGTCAGAATAAAGCAGATGTTGTTACTGAAAAGACATGTCCTTTTCTACAACCTGGCTCTACAGTTCCATTGACTGCGCAATGTTGCAGTTAGGCGGCCGATTAAAACAGGCCAGCTCCCTCGCTAATGGAAGAGCAATCTGTAACGACGTGGCTGCCACCGCGCACCCCGCGGTCATAAAAACATGAGAAGCAGATTTACAAGCAACTAGCTGCTCTCCTCCCTGTTTTTCCTTCGTTTCTTGCACTCTTGCCACTTCCGTTGCACTGCGTGCACCTGGCTGTACTTTTGATTCTCCGGTTTTCAGAATAAAGGAGATGTTACCGAAAAGACATGTACTTTTCTACGGCTTGGCTGCACACTTTCATTGACTGCGCAACGTTGCAGTCAGGTCGCCGATACAAACATGTCAGCTTCTTCGCTAAGATGGAGCAGTCTGTAGCGACTTAACCGCAACCACACACACCGCGGTCATAAAAACAAGCGAAGCAGCATGAAAATCAACTTGTAGCTCTTCTCTTTGTTTTTCCTTCGTTTCTTGCGCTCTTGCCACTTTCGTTGTAATGCGTGCACCTTGCTCTACTTTCGACTCTGGTTTTCAGAATAAAGCAGATGTTGTTACTGAAAAGACATGTCCTTTTCTACAACCTGGCTCTACACTTCCATTGACTGCGCAATGTTGCAGTTTGGCGGCCGATTAAAACAGGCCAGCTTCTTCGCTAAGGTGGAGCAATCTGTAGCGACGTGGCGGCAACCGCACACACCGCGGTCATAGAAACACGCGAAGCAGCATTACAATCAACTTGTAGCTCTTCTCTCTGTTTTTCCTTCGTTTCTTGCGCTCTTGCCACTTCCGTTGTACTGCGTGCACCTTGCTCTACTTTCGACTCTGGTTGTCGGAATAAAACAGATGTTGTTACTGAAAAGACATGTCCTTTTCTACAACCTGGTTCTACACTTCTATTGACTGCGCAATATTGCAGTTAGGCGGCCGATTAACACAGGCCAGCTTCCTCGCTAATGGAAGAGCAATCTGTAGCGACGTGGCCGCCACCGCGCATCCCGCGGTCATAAAAACACGCGAGGAAGCTTTACAAGCAACTAGCTGCTCTCCTTCCTGTTTTTCCTCCGTTTCTTGCACTCTTGCCACTTCCGTTACACTGCGTGTACCTGGCTCTAATTTCGACTCTGGTTGTCAGAATAAAGCAGATGTTGTTACTGAAAAGACATGTCCTTTTCTACAACCTGGCTTTACACTTCCACTGACTGCGCAATATTGCAGTTAGGCGGCCGATAAACACAGGCCAGCTTCCTCGTTAAGGGGGGAGCAATCTGTATCGACGTGGCCACCACCGCGCACCCCGCGGTCATAAAAACACGCGAAGCAGCTTTACAAGAAACTAGCTGCTCTCCTCACTGTTTTTCCTTCGTTTCTTGCACTCTTGCCACTTCCGTTACACTGCGTGTACCTGGCTCTACTTTAGACTTTCCGGTTTTCAGAATAAAGGAGATGTTACCGAAAAGACATGTACTTTTCTACAGCTTGGCTCCACACTTCCATTGACTGCGCAACGTTGTAGTCAGGTCGCCGTTACAAACATGTCAGCTTCTTCGCTAAGGTGGAGCAATCTGTAGCGACGTGGCCGCAACCACAAACAACGCGGTCATAAAAACAAGCGAAGCAGCATTACAATCAACTTGTAGCTCTTTTCTCTGTTTTTCCTTCGTTTCTTGCGCTCTTGCCACTTCCGTTGTACTGCGTGCACCTTGCTCTACTTTCGAATCTGGTTGTCAGAATAAAACAGATGTTGTTACTGAAAAGACATGTCCTTTTCTACAACCTGGCTCTACACTTCCATTGACTGCGCAATATTGCAGTTAGGCGGCGGATTAAAACAGGCCAGCTCCCTCGCTAATGGAAGAGCAATCTGTAGCGACGTGGCCGCCACCGCGCACCCCGCGGTCATAAAAACACGCGAAGAAGCTTTACAAGCAACTAGCTGCTCTCCTCCCTGTTTTTCCTTCGTTTCTTGCACTCTTGCCACTTCCGTTACACTGCGTGTACCTGGCTCTAATTTCGACTCTGGTTGTCAGAATAAAGCAGATGTTGTTAATGAAAAGACATGTTCTTTTTTACAACCTGGCATTACACTTCCACTGACTGCGCAAAGTTGCAGTTAGGCGGCCGATAAACACAGGTCAGCTTCCTCGCAGATTGCTCCTCGGGGGAGCAATCTGTATCGACGTGGCCACAACCGCGCACCCCGCGGTCCTAAAAACACGCGAAGCAGCTTTACAATCAACTTGTAGCTCTCCTCTCTGTTTTTCCTTCGTTTCTTTCACTCTTGCGACTTTCGTTGCAGTGCGTGCACCTGGCTCTACTTTCAACTCTCCGGTTTTCAAAATAAAGGAGATGTTACCGAAAAGACATGTACTTTTCTACAACCTGGCTCCACACTTCCATTGACTGCGCAACGTTGCAGTCAGGTCGCCGATACAAACATGTCAGCTTCTTGGCTAAGGTGGAGCAATCTGTAGCGATGTGGCCGCAACCGCACACACCGCGGTCATAAAAACAGGCGAAGCAGCATTTTATTCGACTTGTAGCTCTCCTCTCTGTTTTTCCTTCGTTTCTTTCACTCTTGCGACTTTCGTTGCACTGCGTGCACCTGGCTGTACTTTTGACTCTCCGGTTTTCAGAATAAAGGAGATGTTACCGAAAAGACATGTACTTTTCTACAGCTTGGCTCCACACTTTCATTGACTGCGCAACGTTACAGTCAGGTCACCGATACAAACATGTCAGCTTCTTCGCAAAGGTGGAGCAGTCTGTAGCGACGTGGCCGCAACCACACACACCGCGGTCATAAAAACAAGCGAAGCAGCATTAAAATCAACTTGTAGCTCTTCTCTTTGTTTTTCCTTCGTTTCTTGCGCTCTTGCCACTTTCGTTGTAATGCGTGAGCCTTGCTCTACTTTCGACTCTGGTTGTCAGAATAAAGCAGATGTTGTTACTCAAAAGACATGCCCTTTTCTACAACCTGGCTCTACACTTCCATTGACTGCGCAATATTGCAGTTAGGCGGCCGATTAAAACAGGCCGGCTCCCTCGCTAATGGAAGAGCAATCTGTATTGACGTGGCTACCACCACGCACCCCGAGGTCATAAAAACACGCCAAGCAGCATTACAATCAACTTGTATCTCTCCTCTCTGTTTTCTCTTCGTTTCTTTCACTCTTGCGACTTTCGTTGCACTGCGTGCACCTGGCTGTACTTTTGACTCTCCGGTTTTCAGAATAAAGGAGATGTTACCGAAAAGACATGTACTTTTCTACAGCTTGGCTGCACACTTTCATTGACTGCGCAACGTTGCAGTCAGGTCGCCGATACAAACATGTCAGCTTCTTCGCTTAGATGGAGCAGTCTGTAGCGACGTGGCCGCAACCACACACACTGCGGTCATAAAAACAAGCGAAGCAGCATTAAAATGAACTTGTAGCTCTTTTCTTTGTTTTTCCTTCGTTTCTTGCGCTCTTGCCACTTTCGTTGTAATGCGTGCACCTTGCTCTACTTTCGACTCTGGTTGTCAGAATAAAGCAGATGTTGTTACTGAAAAGACATGTCCTTTTCTACAACCTGGCTCTACACTTCCATTGACTGCGCAATGTTGCAGTTAGGCGGCCGATTAAAACAGGCCAGCTTCCTTGCTATTGGAAGAGCAATCTGTAGCGACGTGGCCGCCACCGCATACCCCGTGGTCATAAAAACACGCCTAGCAGCTTTACAATCAACTTGTAGCTCTTCTCTCTGTTTTTCCTTCGTTTCTAGCACTCTTGTCACTTTCGTTGTAATGCGTGCACCTTGCTCTACTTCCGACTCTGGTTGTCAGAATAAAGCAGATGTTTTTACTGAAAAGACATGTCCTTTTCTACAACCTGGCTCTACACTTCCATTGACTGCGCAATGTTGCAGTTAGGCGGCAGATGAAAACAGGCCAGCTTCCTCTCTAACGGGGGAGCAATCTGTAGCGACTTGGCCTCCAACGCGCACCCCGTGGTCTAAAAAACACGCGAAGCAGCATCAAAATCAACTTGTAGCTCTCCTCTCTGTTTTTCCTTCGTTTCTATCACTTTGCGAGTTTCGTTGCACTGCGTGCACCTGGCTCTACTTTCAACTCTCCGGTTTTCAAAATAAAGGAGATGTTGTTACCGAAAAGACATGTTCTTTTCTACAACCTGGCTGCACACTTCCATTGACTGCGCAACGTTGCAGTCAGGTCGCCGATACAAACATGTCAGCTTCTTGGCTAAGGTGGAGCAATCTGTAGCGATGTGGCCGCAACCGCACACACCGCGGTCATAAAAACAGGCGAAGCAGCATTTTATTCGACTTGTAGCTCTCCTCTCTGTTTTTCCTTCGTTTCTTTCACTCTTGCGACTTTCGTTGCACTGCGTGAACCTGGCTGTACTTTTGACTCTCCGGTTTTCAGAATAAAGGAGATGTTACCGAAAAGACATGTCCTTTTCTACAACCTGGCTCTACACTTCCATTGACTACGCAATGTTGCAGTTAGGCAGCCGATTAAAACAGGCCAGCTTCCTTGCTAATGGAAGAGCAATCTGTAGCGACGTGGCCGCCACCGCGCACCCCGTAATCATATAAACACGCCTAGCAGCTTTACAATCAACTTGTAGCTCTTCTCTCTGTTTTTCTTTCGTTTCTTGCACTCTTGTCATTTTCGTTGTAATGCGTGCACCTTGCTCTACTTCCGACTCTAGTTGTCAGAATAAAGCAGATGTTGTTACTGAAAAGACATGTCCTTTTCTACAACCTGGCTCTACAGTTCCATTGACTGCGCAATGTTGCAGTTAGGCGGCCGATTAAAACAGGCCAGCTCCCTCGCTAATGGAAGAGCAATCTGTAACGACGTGGCTGCCACCGCGCACCCCGCGGTCATAAAAACATGAGAAGCAGATTTACAAGCAACTAGCTGCTCTCCTCCCTGTTTTTCCTTCGTTTCTTGCACTCTTGCCACTTCCGTTGCACTGCGTGCACCTGGCTGTACTTTTGATTCTCCGGTTTTCAGAATAAAGGAGATGTTACCGAAAAGACATGTACTTTTCTACGGCTTGGCTGCACACTTTCATTGACTGCGCAACGTTGCAGTCAGGTCGCCGATACAAACATGTCAGCTTCTTCGCTAAGATGGAGCAGTCTGTAGCGACTTAACCGCAACCACACACACCGCGGTCATAAAAACAAGCGAAGCAGCATGAAAATCAACTTGTAGCTCTTCTCTTTGTTTTTCCTTCGTTTCTTGCGCTCTTGCCACTTTCGTTGTAATGCGTGCACCTTGCTCTACTTTCGACTCTGGTTTTCAGAATAAAGCAGATGTTGTTACTGAAAAGACATGTCCTTTTCTACAACCTGGCTCTACACTTCCATTGACTGCGCAATGTTGCAGTTTGGCGGCCGATTAAAACAGGCCAGCTTCTTCGCTAAGGTGGAGCAATCTGTAGCGACGTGGCGGCAACCGCACACACCGCGGTCATAGAAACACGCGAAGCAGCATTACAATCAACTTGTAGCTCTTCTCTCTGTTTTTCCTTCGTTTCTTGCGCTCTTGCCACTTCCGTTGTACTGCGTGCACCTTGCTCTACTTTCGACTCTGGTTGTCGGAATAAAACAGATGTTGTTACTGAAAAGACATGTCCTTTTCTACAACCTGGTTCTACACTTCTATTGACTGCGCAATATTGCAGTTAGGCGGCCGATTAACACAGGCCAGCTTCCTCGCTAATGGAAGAGCAATCTGTAGCGACGTGGCCGCCACCGCGCATCCCGCGGTCATAAAAACACGCGAGGAATCTTTACAAGCAACTAGCTGCTCTCCTTCCTGTTTTTCCTCCGTTTCTTGCACTCTTGCCACTTCCGTTACACTGCGTGTACCTGGCTCTAATTTCGACTCTGGTTGTCAGAATAAAGCAGATGTTGTTACTGAAAAGACATGTCCTTTTCTACAACCTGGCTTTACACTTCCACTGACTGCGCAATATTGCAGTTAGGCGGCCGATAAACACAGGCCAGCTTCCTCGCTAAGGGGGGAGCAATCTGTATCGACGTGGCCACCACCGCGCACCCCGCGGTCATAAAAACACGCGAAGCAGCATTACAATCAACTTGTAGCTCTCCTCTCTGGTTTTCCTTCATTTCTTTCATTCTTGTGACTTTCGTTGACTTGCGTGCACCTGGGTTTACTTTCGACTCTCTGGTTTTCAGAATAAAGGAGATGTTACCGAAAAGACATGTACTTTTTTACAGCTTGGCTCCACACTTTCATTGACTGCGCAACGTTTCAGTCAGGTCGCCGATACAAACATGTCAGCTTCTTCGCTAAGGTGGAGCAGTCTGTAGCGACGTGGCCGCAACCACACACACAGCAGTCATAAAAACAAGCGAAGCAGCATTACAATCAACTTGTAGCTCTTCTCTCTGTTTTTTTCTTCGTTTCTTGCGCTTTCGCCACTTCCGTTGTACTGCGTGCACCTTGCTCTACTTTCGACTACGGTTGTCAGAATAAACAGATGTTTTTACTGAAAAGACATGTCCTTTTCTACAACCTGGTTCTACACTTCCATTGAATGCGCAATGTTGCAGTTAGGCGGCCGATTAAAACAGGCCAGCTCCCTTGCTAATGGAAGAGCAATCTGTAACGACGTGGCCGCCACCGCGCACCCCGCGGTCATAAAAACACGCGAAGCAGCTTTACAAGAAACTAGCTGCTCTCCTCCCTGTTTTTCCTTCGTTTCTTGCACTCTTGCCACTTCCGTTACACTGCGTGTACCTGGCTCTACTTTAGACTCTCCGGTTTTCAGAATAAAGGAGATGTTACCGAAAAGACATGTACTTTTCTACAGCTTGGCTCCACACTTCCATTGACTGCGCAACGTTGTAGTCAGGTCGCCGTTACAAACATGTCAGCTTCTTCGCTAAGGTGGAGCAATCTGTAGCGACGTGGCCGCAACCACAAACAACGCGGTCATAAAAACAAGCGAAGCAGCATTACAATCAACTTGTAGCTCTTTTCTCTGTTTTTCCTTCGTTTCTTGCGCTCTTGCCACTTCCGTTGTACTGCGTGCACCTTGCTCTACTTTCGAATCTGGTTGTCAGAATAAAACAGATGTTGTTACTGAAAAGACATGTCCTTTTCTACAACCTGGCTCTACACTTCCATTGACTGCGCAATATTGCAGTTAGGCAGCCGATTAAAACAGGCCAGCTCCCTCGCTAATGGAAGAGCAATCTGTAGCGACGTGGCCGCCACCGCGCACCCCGCGGTCATAAAAACACGCGAAGAAGCTTTACAAGCAACTAGCTGCTCTCCTCCCTGTTTTTCCTTCGTTTCTTGCACTCTTGCCACTTCCGTTACACTGCGTGTACCTGGCTCTAATTTCGACTCTGGTTGTCAGAATAAAGCAGATGTTGTTAATGAAAAGACATGTTCTTTTTTACAACCTGGCATTACACTTCCACTGACTGCGCAAAGTTGCAGTTAGGCGGCCGATAAACACAGGTCAGCTTCCTCGCAGATTGCTCCTCGGGGGAGCAATCTGTATCGACGTGGCCACAACCGCGCACCCCGCGGTCCTAAAAACACGCGAAGCAGCTTTACAATCAACTTGTAGCTCTCCTCTCTGTTTTTCCTTCGTTTCTTTCACTCTTGCGACTTTCGTTGCAGTGCGTGCACCTGGCTCTACTTTCAACTCTCCGGTTTTCAAAATAAAGGAGATGTTACCGAAAAGACATGTACTTTTCTACAACCTGGCTCCACACTTCCATTGACTGCGCAACGTTGCAGTCAGGTCGCCGATACAAACATGTCAGCTTCTTGGCTAAGGTGGAGCAATCTGTAGCGATGTGGCCGCAACCGCACACACCGCGGTCATAAAAACAAGCGAAGCAGCATTAAAATCAACTTGTAGCTCTTCTCTTTGTTTTTCCTTCGTTTCTTGCGCTCTTGCCACTTTCGTTGTAATGCGTGAGCCTTGCTCTACTTTCGACTCTGGTTGTCAGAATAAAGCAGATGTTGTTACTGAAAAGACATGTCCTTTTCTACAACCTGGCTCTACACTTCCATTGACTACGCAATGTTGCAGTTAGGCAGCCGATTAAAACAGGCCAGCTTCCTTGCTAATGGAAGAGCAATCTGTAGCGACGTGGCCGCCACCGCGCACCCCGTAATCATAAAAACACGCCTAGCAGCTTTACAATCAACTTGTAGCTCTTCTCTCTGTTTTTCCTTCGTTTCTTGCACTCTTGTCATTTTCGTTGTAATGCGTGCACCTTGCTCTACTTCCGACTCTAGTTGTCAGAATAAAGCAGATGTTGTTACTGAAAAGACATGTCCTTTTCTACAACCTGGCTCTACAGTTCCATTGACTGCGCAATGTTGCAGTTAGGCGGCCGAATTAAACAGGCCAACTCCCTCGCTAATGGAAGAGCAATCTGTAACGACGTGGCTGCCACCGCGCACCCCGCGGTCATAAAAACATGAGAAGCAGATTTACAAGCAACTAGCTGCTCTCCTCCCTGTTTTTCCTTCGTTTCTTGCACTCTTGCCACTTCCGTTACACTGCGTGTACCTGGCTCTACTTTAGACTCTCCGGTTTTCAGAATAAAGGAGATGTTACCGAAAAGACATGTACTTTTCTACAGCTTGGCTCCACACTTCCATTGATTGCGCAACGTTGTAGTCAGGTCGCCGTTACAAACATGTCAGCTTCTTCGCTAAGGTGGAGCAATCTGTAGCGACGTGGCCGCAACCACACACAACGCGGTCATAAAAAGAAGCGAAACAGCATTACAATCAACTTGTAGCTCCTTTCTCTGTTTTTCCTTCGTTTCTTGCGCTCTTGCCACTTCCGTTGTACTGCGTGCACCTTGCTCTACTTTCGACTCTGGTTGTCAGAATAAAACAGATGTTGTTACTGAAAAGACATGTCCTTTTTTACAACCTGGCTCTACACTTCCATTGACTGCGCAATGTTGCAGTTAGGCAGCCGATTAAAACAGGCCAGCTCCCTCTCGAATGGAAGAGAAATCTGTAACGACGTGGCCGCCACCGCGCATCCCGCGGTCATAAAAACACGCGAAGCAGCTTTACAAGCAACTAGCTGCTCTCCTCCCTGTTTTTCCTTCGTTTCTTGCACCCTTGCCACTTCCGTTACACTGCGTGTACCTGGCTCTAGTTTAGACTCTCAGGTTTTCAGAATAAAGGAGATGTTACCGAAAAGACATGTACTTTTCTACAGCTTGGCTCCACACATCCATTGACTGCGCAACGTTGTAGTCAGGTCGCCGTTACAAACAGGCCAGCTCCCTCGTTAATGGAAGAGCAATTTGTAGCGACGTGGCCGCCACCGCGCACCCCGCGGTCATAAAAATATGCGAAGAAGCTTTACAAGCAACTAGCTGCTCTCCTCCCTGTTTTTCCTTCGTTTCTTGCACTCTTGCCACTTCCGTTACACTGCGTGTACCTGGCTCTAATTTCGACTCTGGTTGTCAGAATAAAGCAGATGTTGTTACTGAAAAGACATGTCCTTTTTTACAACCAGGCATTACACTTCCACTGACTGCGCAATGTTGCAGTTAGGCGGCCGATAAACACAGGCCAGCTTCCTCGCTAAGGGGGGAGCAATCTGTATCGACGTGGCCACCACCGCGCACCCCGCGGTCATAAAAACACGCGAAGCAGCATTACCATCAACTTGTAGATCTCCTCTCTGTTTTTCCTTCGTTTCTTTCACTCTTGCGACTTTTTGCACTGCATGCACCTGGCTCTACTTTTGACTCTCTGGTTGTCAAAATAAAGCAGATGTTGTTACAGAAAAGACAGCTCCTTTTCTACAACCTAACTCTACACTTCCACTGAGTGCGCACTGTTTCAGTCAGGTCGCCGACACAAACATGTCAGCTTCTTCGCTAAGAAAGAGCAATCTGTAGCGACGTGGCCGCAACCGCACACACCGTGGTCATAAAAACACGCGAAGCACCATTTTATACGACTTGTAGCTCTTCTCTCTGTTTTCCTTCGTTTCTCGCACTCTTGCAACTTCCGTGGTACTGCGTGCACCTTGCTCTACTTTCGATTCTGTTTGTCAGAATAAAGCAGATGTTGTTGCTTAAAAGACACGTTCTTTTCAACAACCTGGCTCTACACTTCCACTGACTGCGCAATGTTGCAGTTAGGCGGCAGATAAACACAGGCCAGCTTCCTCGCTAAGGAGGAGAAATCTGTATCGACGTGGCTACCACCACGCACCCAGAGGTCATAAAAACACGCGAAGCAGCATTAAAATCAACTTGTACCTCTCCTCTCTGTTTTTCCTTCGTTTCTTTCACTCTTGCGACTTTCGTTGCACTGCGTGCACCTGGCTGTACTTTTGATTCTCCGGTTTTCCGAATAAAGGAGATGTTACCGAAAAGACATGTACTTTTCTACAGCTTGGCTCCACACTTTCATTGACTGCGCAACGTTGCAGTCAGGTCGCCGATACAAACATGTCAGCTTCTTCGCTAAGGTGGAGCAGTCTGTAGCGACGTGTCCGCAACCCCACGCACCGCGGTCATAAAAACAAGCGAAGCAGCATTACAATCAACTTGTAGCTCTTCTCTCTGTTTTTTCTTCGTTTCTTGCACTCTTGCCACTTCCGTTGTACTGCGTGCACCTTGCTCTACTTTCGACTCTGGTTGTCAGAATAAAGCAGATGTTGTTACTGAAAAGGCATGTCCTTTTTACAACCTGTCTCTACACTTCCATTGACTGCGCAATGTTGCAGTTAGGCGGCCGATTAAAACAGGCCAGCTTCCTCGCGAATGAAAGAGAAATCTGTAACGACGTGGCCGCCACCGCGCACCCCGTGGTCATAAAAACACGCGAAGCAGCTTTACAAGCAACTAGCTGCTCTCCTCCCTGTTTTTCCTTCGTTTCTTGCACTCTTGCCACTTCCGTTACACTGCGTGTACCTGGCTCTACTTTAGACTCTCCGGTTTTCAGAATAAAGGAGATGTTACCGAAAAGACATGTACTTTTCTACAGCTTGGCTCCACACTTCCATTGACTGCGCAACGTTGCAGTCAGGTCGCCGATACAAAAATGTCAGCTTCTTGGCTAAGGTGGAGCAATCTGTAGCGATGTGGCCGCAACCGCACACACCGCGGTCATAAAAACAGGCGAAGCAGCATTTTATTCGACTTGTAGCTCTCCTCTCTGTTTTTCCTTCGTTTCTTTCACTCTTGCGACTTTCGTTGCAGTGCGTGCACCTGGCTCTACTTTCAACTCTCCGGTTTTCAAAATAAAGGAGATGTTACCGAAAAGACATGTACTTTTCTACAACCTGGCTCCACACTTCCATTGACTGCGCAACGTTGCAGTCAGGTCGCCGATACAAACATGTCAGCTTCTTGGCTAAGGTGGAGCAATCTGTAGCGATGTGGCCGCAACCGCACACACCGCGGTCATAAAAACAGGCGAAGCAGCATTTTATTCGACTTGTAGCTCTCCTCTCTGTTTTTCCTTCGTTTCTTTCACTCTTGCGACTTTCGTTGCACTGCGTGCACCTGGCTGTACTTTTGACTCTCCGGTTTTCAGAATAAAGGAGATGTTACCGAAAAGACATGTACTTTTCTACAGCTTGGCTCCACACTTTCATTGACTGCGCAACGTTACAGTCAGGTCACCGATACAAACATGTCAGCTTCTTCGCAAAGGTGGAGCAGTCTGTAGCGACGTGGCCGCAACCACACACACCGCGGTCATAAAAACAAGCGAAGCAGCATTAAAATCAACTTGTAGCTCTTCTCTTTGTTTTTCCTTCGTTTCTTGCGCTCTTGCCACTTTCGTTGTAATGCGTGAGCCTTGCTCTACTTTCGACTCTGGTTGTCAGAATAAAGCAGATGTTGTTACTGAAAAGACATGTCCTTTTCTACAACCTGGCTCTACACTTCCATTGACTACGCAATGTTGCAGTTAGGCAGCCGATTAAAACAGGCCAGCTTCCTTGCTAATGGAAGAGCAATCTGTAGCGACGTGGCCGCCACCGCGCACCCCGTAATCATAAAAACACGCCTAGCAGCTTTACAATCAACTTGTAGCTCTTCTCTCTGTTTTTCCTTCGTTTCTTGCGCTCTTGCCACTTCCGTTGTACTGCGTGCACCTTGCTCTACTTTCGACTCTGGTTGTCAGAATAAAACAGATGTTGTTACTGAAAAGACATGTCCTTTTTTACAACCTGGCTCTACACTTCTATTGACTGCGCAATGTTGCAGTTAGGCAGCCGATTAAAACAGGCCAGCTCCCTCTCGAATGGAAGAGAAATCTGTAACGACGTGGCCGCCACCGCGCATCCCGCGGTCATAAAAACACGCGAAGCAGCTTTACAAGCAACTAGCTGCTCTCCTCCCTGTTTTTCCTTCGTTTCTTGCACCCTTGCCACTTCCGTTACACTGCGTGTACCTGGCTCTAGTTTAGACTCTCAGGTTTTCAGAATAAAGGAGATGTTACCGAAAAGACATGTACTTTTCTACAGCTTGGCTCCACACTTCCATTGACTGCGCAACGTTGTAGTCAGGTCGCCGTTACAAACAGGCCAGCTCCCTCGCTAATGGAAGAGCAATTTGTAGCGACGTGGCCGCCACCGCGCACCCCGCGGTCATAAAAATATGCGAAGAAGCTTTACAAGCAACTAGCTGCTCTCCTCCCTGTTTTTCCTTCGTTTCTTGCACTCTTGCCACTTCCGTTACACTGCGTGTACCTGGCTCTAATTTCGACTCTGGTTGTCAGAATAAAGCAGATGTTGTTACTGAAAAGACATGTCCTTTTTTACAACCAGGCATTACACTTCCACTGACTGCGCAATGTTGCAGTTAGGCGGCCGATAAACACAGGCCAGCTTCCTCGCTAAGGGGGGAGCAATCTGTATCGACGTGGCCACCACCGCGCACCCCGCGGTCATAAAAACACGCGAAGCAGCATAACCATCAACTTGTAGATCTCCTCTCTGTTTTTCCTTCGTTTCTTTCACTCTTGCGACTTTTTGCACTGCATGCACCTGGCTCTACTTTTGACTCTCTGGTTGTCAAAATAAAGCAGATGTTGTTACAGAAAAGACAGCTCCTTTTCTACAACCTAACTCTACACTTCCAATGAGTGCGCACTGTTTCAGTCAGGTCGCCGACACAAACATGTCAGCTTCTTCGCTAAGAAAGAGCAATCTGTAGCGACGTGGCCGCAACCGCACACACCGTGGTCATAAAAACACGCGAAGCACCATTTTATACGACTTGTAGCTCTTCTCTCTGTTTTCCTTCGTTTCTCGCACTCTTGCAACTTCCGTGGTACTGCGTGCACCTTGCTCTACTTTCGATTCTGTTTGTCAGAATAAAGCAGATGTTGTTGCTTAAAAGACACGTTCTTTTCAACAACCTGGCTCTACACTTCCACTGACTGCGCAATGTTGCAGTTAGGCGGCAGATAAACACAGGCCAGCTTCCTCGCTAAGGAGGAGCAATCTGTATCGACGTGGCTACCACCACGCACCCCGAGGTCATAAAAACACGCGAAGCAGCATTACAATCAACTTGTACCTCTCCTCTCTGTTTTTCCTTCGTTTCTTTCACTCTTGCGACTTTCGTTGCACTGCGTGCACCTGGCTGTACTTTTGATTCTCCGGTTTTCCGAATAAAGGAGATGTTACCGAAAAGACATGTACTTTTCTACAGCTTGGCTCCACACTTTCATTGACTGCGCAACGTTGCAGTCAGGTCGCCGATACAAACATGTCAGCTTCTTCGCTAAGGTGGAGCAGTCTGTAGCGACGTGTCCGCAACCCCACGCACCGCGGTCATAAAAACAAGCGAAGCAGCATTACAATCAACTTGTAGCTCTTCTCTCTGTTTTTTCTTCGTTTCTTGCACTCTTGCCACTTCCGTTGTACTGCGTGCACCTTGCTCTACTTTCGACTCTGGTTGTCAGAATAAAGCAGATGTTGTTACTGAAAAGGCATGTCCTTTTTACAACCTGGCTCTACACTTCCATTGACTGCGCAATGTTGCAGTTAGGCGGCCGATTAAAACAGGCCAGCTTCCTCGCGAATGAAAGAGAAATCTGTAACGACGTGGCCGCCACCGCGCACCCCGCGGTCATAAAAACACGCGAAGCAGCTTTACAAGCAACTAGCTGCTCTCCTCCCTGTTTTTCCTTCGTTTCTTGCACTCTTGCCACTTCCGTTACACTGCGTGTACCTGGCTCTACTTTAGACTCTCCGGTTTTCAGAATAAAGGAGATGTTACCGAAAAGACATGTACTTTTCTACAGCTTGGCTCCACACTTCCATTGACTGCGCAACGTTGCAGTCAGGTCGCCGATACAAACATGTCAGCTTCTTGGCTAAGGTGGAGCAATCTGTAGCGATGTGGCCGCAACCGCACACACCGCGGTCATAAAAACAGGCGAAGCAGCATTTTATTCGACTTGTAGCTCTCCTCTCTGTTTTTCCTTCGTTTCTTTCACTCTTGCGACTTTCGTTGCACTGCGTGCACCTGGCTGTACTTTTGACTCTCCGGTTTTCAAAATAAAGGAGATGTTACCGAAAAGACATGTACTTTTCTACAGCTTGGCTCCACACTTTCATTGACTGCGCAACGTTACAGTCAGGTCACCGATACAAACATGTCAGCTTCTTCGCAAAGGTGGAGCAGTCTGTAGCGACGTGGCCGTAACCACACACACCGCGGTCATAAAAACAAGCGAAGCAGCATTAAAATCAACTTGTAGCTCTTCTGTTTGTTTTTCCTTCGTTTCTTGCGCTCTTGCCACTTTCGTTGTAATGCGTGAGCCTTGCTCTACTTTCGACTCTGGTTGTCAGAATAAAGCAGATGTTGTTACTGAAAAGACATGTCCTTTTCTACAACCTGGCTCTACACTTCCATTGACTACGCAATGTTGCAGTTAGGCGGCCGATTAAAACAGGCCAGCTTCCTTGCTAATGGAAGAGCAATCTGTAGCGACGTGGCCGCCACCGCGCACCCCGTGGTCATAAAAACACGCCTAGCAGCTTTACAATCAACTTGTAGCTCTTCTCTCTGTTTTTCCTTCGTTTCTTGCACTCTTGTCATTTTCGTTGTAATGCGTGCGCCTTGCTCTACTTCCGACTCTAGTTGTCAGAATAAAGCAGATGTTGTTACTGAAAAGACATGTCCTTTTCTACAACCTGGCGCTACAGTTCCATTGACTGCGCAATGTTGCAGTTAGGCGGCCGATTAAAACAGGCCAGCTCCCTCGCTAATGGAAGAGCAGTCTGTAACGACGTGGCTGCCACCGCGCACCCCGCGGTCATAAAAACATGAGAAGCAGATTTACAAGCAACTAGCTGCTCTCCTCCCTGTTTTTCCTTCGTTTCTTGCACTCTTGCCACTTCCGTTACACTGCGTGTACCTGGCTCTACTTTAGACTCTCCGGTATTCAGAATAAAGGAGATGTTACCGAAAAGACATGTACTTTTCTACAGCTTGGCTCCACACTTCCATTGATTGCGCAACGTTGTAGTCAGGTCGCCGTTACAAACATGTCAGCTTCTTCGCTAAGGTGGAGCAATCTGTAGCGACGTGGCCGCAGCCACACACAACGCGGTCATAAAAAGAAGCGAAACAGCAATACAATCAACTTGTAGCTCCTTTCTCTGTTTTGCCTTCGTTTCTTGCGCTCTTGCCACTTCCGTTGTACTGCCTGCACCTTGCTCTACTTTCGACTCTGGTTGTCAGAATAAAACAGATGTTGTTACTGAAAAGCCATGTCTTTTCCTACAACCTGGCTCTACACTTCCATTGATTGCGCAATATTGCAGTTAGGCGGCCGATTAAAACAGGCCAGCTCCCACGCTAATGGAAGAGCAATCTGTAGCGACGCGGCCGCCACCGCGCACCCCGCGATCATAAAAACACGCGAAGAAGCTTTACAAGAAACTAGCTGCTCTCCTCCCTGTTTTTCCTTCGTTTCTTGCACTCTTGCCACTTCCGTTACACTGCGTGTACCTGTCTCTAATTTCGACTCTGGTTGTCAGAATAAAGCAGATGTGGTTACTGAAAAGGCATGTTCTTTTTTACAACCTGGCATTACACTTCCACTGACTGCGCAAGGTTGCAGTTAGGCGGCCGATAAACACAGGTCAGCTTCCTCGCAGATTGCTCCTCGGGGGAGCAATCTGTATCGACGTGGCCACCACCGCGCACCCCGTGGTCATAAAAACACGCGAAGCAGCTTTACAATCAACTTGTAGCTCTCCTCTCTGTTTTTCCTTCGTTTCAAGTTTCAGTTTCAGTTTTTATTGAGCATTTTCTTCACAGAGTTGCGAAAAAGAAAACGCAAGGATAGGAGCAAAAACTGCTATATTAGCAGCTTGACGAGGCTCCTACCCCGTTTCACTTGGCATTACAAAATCAGCAGAGCACAAAACATGAAAAAGCAATTTGACGTCGATTTTCAAAACTTCAATAAATTAGGAAATAAAAAGAAAATGCATCAAAATTACATCAGTTTCAGGTTTACATAAAATAAGCAAACCACATAGAGAGAAAAACAACAAAAAACAAAAGAAAACAGCGTGCGGCCAATCATGAAACAATGCACACGTTGCTAAACGGCTACCAAAGTATTACAAAATGATTATACAACGTTTACAACAGTGGGCATGCGAAAAGCACGAGTTTTAATGCACAAGGGAAACACTGACGAGTGAAATGTTGTATGTTTTACTCGTAAAAAAAAGCAACGAAAAAAATGTCAAAGAAAGCAAACATTATACGATGCCATGTTACACAAGCACTATTATAGGGTGTTTCTTTTACATATAGTACTGTAGCCGGACAACTAGAAGATGCTAAACTACACGGCGCCATTTTGGATGAGAAGGTTCTTTTGTTGTTTTTATGTATATTAAAGATGTCGATGTTTTTATTTTCAAACAAGTTAAAACAAGCTGGAATACAGTGTTCAAGTCTTCTCAAACCGTGATTAGTTCGCGAATAAGGAACAAACCAGGAAGGCCTTTTCCGAATGTCATAATAGGATTGCTTATTTTTCCTGAGGTTACACAGTTTAAGAAAACAAGCATTGTTTGATAGCAAGCTTTGTTTGTATTTCATAATAAGGTTGAAACTGTGTATGTGATCGATCGGTAAAATCTTATATTCTCTGAATAAATGACTTGTATGTGCGTCGTATGGTACGTTTGCAATATGACGAATCGCTTTTTTCTGCAGTAAAAATATTTTGTTCCGATTTGCTTTAGATGTATGTGCCCACACTAGACTACAATAGTTTATGTGAGATGAAAACAACGTATTATAGAGTAAAAGTTTAATGTTTGCTGGAAGTATCTGTCGAAGTTTAGAGAGAGCACCACACGTCCTAGCTATATTTCTAGTTACTTTATTAACGTGTTCATCCCAATTAAGATTTTCATTAAAAATTACTCCTAAGAATGAAACTTCTTTGACAACCTCAATTTTTCGGGCCCGAGATATATATCCAAACCACGACAGACAGCCTTCTGAACCGGTGCGAATACCACAGCTTTGGATTTTTTCGTGTTGATCGTTAAATAATTTGCAGTACTCCAAATGAAGATGTCGTTAAGAATGTTGTTGGCTGAGTCTGCAAGCTTACCTAAATCATTACCATGAAAAAATATACTAGTGTCATCTGCATAAATTATAAAGTCCACATATTTGCTGACACTTGTTATGTCATTTATATAAATATTAAACAGTAGGGGCCCTAATATGCTGCCCTGAGGTACACCTGACGTTATGGTTAGTAGGGAGGATTGGCTGTCATTTATAACTACAGATTGCTTTCTTTGTGATAAATAAGATTTCAGAAAGTCAAGTGGGGTTCCCCGAAAACCATAATGACGCAATTTTGCATAGAGTACTTCGTGGTTGATTCTATCGAACGCTTTGGAATAGTCAATAAAAACACCCAATGTTAACAGTTTCTTTTCAAATGAGTTAAGTATGAGTTCTTTTTGTGTGAGGAGAGCCAGTTCCGTGGACATGCCCCGTCGGAAGCCAAATTGATGCGGTGATAATATAGAGTACTTTTCACAAAAAGACATGACACGTTGATATATTATTTTCTCTAGCCCTTTAGATATAACAGGAAGTATCGAGATCGGACGATAATTAGAAAAAATATTTCGGTCACCAGATTTGTATAAGACACTAACTCTCGCATGCTTCATTTTTTCTGGGAAAACTCCCGTGGATAAGCAGATATTAAACAGATGGGTAAGAACAGGTAAGAAAAGATCAAGTGCTGCTTTAATAGGTCTAATTTGTAGGTCATCTATGTCCCGAGCAGTAGTGTTCTTTAGTGACATAAATACAGACAGTACTTCTTCAGGAGTTGTGTTTAAAAAATATGCAGTGCTCATGTTTGGCACACCTAGAAAGTCCCTGTAATCACTATTACAGGCACGAGAAGGGTTTGATAAATCAGAGGACACCAGCGTTGTGAAGTACACGTTAAATTTATTAGCAAGTTCTTGACCCTTTACTATCTTGTTATCTATGTTTAACTCAAGTGCGTTGTCTCGAGAGCAACTTCTATTTAGAAGCTTATTTATTTCTCGCCAAAGCACGTCGCCACGAGTGCTAACCCTCTTGAAGAGAGCTTCATAGTACGCATCCTTAGTTTTTCTCAGTTGCTTCGTTACAAAATTTCTATACCGCTTGAATTCCGAAAGATCGTTGTGGTGTCTTGTTTTCACGAATTTCGCGTACAGAAGATTTTTCTTCTTAATCATTTCCAGACATTCTCGCGTCATCCATTGTTTCCGACCTTTCTTCAGGGTTTCGACAGTTTTATATTTAAAACACTTATGGTAAGTTTTTCTTAACAGGCACATGAATATTTCATACGCCTCGTTAGCGTTAACTGATTTATAGACAGGATCCCAACAAATCTGCGCAATTTCACGCCTAAAAGTGTCTAATGTTTTGTCACTAATTTCCTGTATTTTGTATGATTCTGGAGTTGATACTTTTGCACGATTAAGATACTCGTTGCGATTTTGAAACATGTATATAGGGTAGTGATCACTAATATCGGCAATAACAGTTCCAGATACGGTTGAATCACTTATGTCATTTGTAATAAGTAAGTCGATAAGGCTTTCAGTATCTAAAGTGACACGTGTAGGTTCAGTAATAATATTAGCACACGCAAAGGAATCAAGTAGTAGTTGGAAGTTACGAGTGGTTTCAGTTTGCTGTAAAAGGTTTATATTGCAGTCGCCCCCTATGATAATGTGCAACTTGTTAGTGCACGCATACGTAAGCAGATTTTCAAGAAATTGAAAAAACGCTTCTGTTTTCCGTCAGGTGGACGATAAACTACCACATATACATACTTGTGACATGCTAATGATAATGCCTCATAGTCTGGTGTAATCGCTGAAAATTCTGAGAGAATGCTGCAAACTAAGTGGTCAGCAATTAGTTGCAAAACACCTCCCCCTCGACGAGAGGGCCTGTTTAAAAAGAACGATTTATACGTTGGCAAGCATAGTACCTCATCATTGCACGTGTACCAAGTTTCAGAAATCATGATGATGTCGAATTTAAACGAGAATTCGTCGAGAAACGTAGTTAGATCATCGTGCTTGTTGCGAGCTGAGCGAGCATTTAAGTGCATGATACTGCAATATCCACTAGTGTAAGGTATATTGACATCACGTGGTAATATCGCCATTTTAACAAAAGGAAAAAAAGAAAAAGAAAAAAAAAGGTCGCGCCGAAAAAACGAAAAGTGCTAATCAGATAAGCCTACGGCATGCTAGATGCCCCGCGGCTGCTTGAAGTGGCCGCGTGCATTTTGTGCAAGTCAGCTTCACATGTGATTTGAACTGCACGAGATGTTTCCGTTTCACGCGCAAATATTTTGCCACCACTTGCCCACGCGAAGCGCCAGTTCATTTCCCGTTTCCGAGCAATCGTCATACCCAGCAATTTTTTCAGTTGGGGACAAAGGTGCTCATTTACGAAAACAGACTGTCTAGTTGTGAAACCCAGTTCCTCAGCTGTGAATCGAGTTCTCCTTGCTTTCTTAACGATGGCATCCCTCTTAGCTCGGCGATTGAAAACAACCACGATGTTTTCGTTCAGGGGGGCATCACTGCCTGCTTTGCTACCCTGATCGGGAACAGCGCTTGCATGAGGGCGTACCTCGTTGTTCTTTGCAACACCTGGATCTGGTGCCGTGTTACTTTGCGAAGTGGCACTCCTCGCTGGCAAACGGTGGCATATTTCTATGTCTTGTTCACTTATTGGCTACCCCAAGGCGTCACCAACTTTCACTCTTGCGACTTTCGTTGCACTGCGTGCACCTGGCTCTACTTTCAACTCTCCGGTTTTCAAAATAAAGGAGATGTTACCGAAAAGACATGTACTTTTCTACAACCTGGCTCCACACTTCCATTGACTGCGCAACGTTGCAGTCAGGTCGCCGATACAAACATGTCAGCTTCTTGGCTAAGGTGGAGCAATCTGTAGCGATGTGGCCGCAACCGCACACACCGCGGTCATAAAAACAGGCGAAGCAGCATTTTATTCGACTTGTAGCTCTCCTCTCTGTTTTTCCTTCGTTTCTTTCACTCTTGCGACTTTCGTTGCACTGCGTGCACCTGGCTGTACTTTTGACTCTCCGGTTTTCAGAATAAAGGAGATGTTACCGAAAAGACATGTACTTTTCTACAGCTTGGCTCCACACTTTCATTGACTGCGCAACGTTACAGTCAGGTCACCGATACAAACTTGTCAGCTTCTTCGCAAAGGTGGAGCAGTCTGTAGCGACGTGGCCGTAACCACACACACCGCGGTCATAAAAACAAGCGAAGCAGCATTAAAATCAACTTGTAGCTCTTCTGTTTGTTTTTCCTTCGTTTCTTGCGCTCTTGCCACTTTCGTTGTAATGCGTGAGCCTTGCTCTACTTTCGACTCTGGTTGTCAGAATAAAGCAGATGTTGTTACTGAAAAGACATGTCCTTTTCTACAACCTGGCTCTACACTTCCATTGACTACGCAATGTTGCAGTTAGGCGGCCGATTAAAACAGGCCAGCTTCCTTGCTAATGGAAGAGCAATCTGTAGCGACGTGGCCGCCACCGCGCACCCCGTGGTCATAAAAACACGCCTAGCAGCTTTACAATCAACTTGTAGCTCTTCTCTCTGTTTTTCCTTCGTTTCTTGCACTCTTGTCATTTTCGTTGTAATGCGTGCACCTTGCTCTACTTCCGACTCTAGTTGTCAGAATAAAGCAGATGTTGTTACTGAAAAGACATGTCCTTTTCTACAACCTGGCTCTACAGTTCCATTGACTGCGCAATGTTGCAGTTAGGCGGCCGATTAAAACAGGCCAGCTCCCTCGCTAATGGAAGAGCAATCTGTAACGACGTGGCTGCCACCGCGCACCCCGCGGTCATAAAAACATGAGAAGCAGATTTACAAGCAACTAGCTGCTCTCCTCCCTGTTTTTCCTTCGTTTCTTGAACTCTTGCCACTTCCGTTACACTGCGTGTACCTGGCTCTACTTTAGACTCTCCGGTATTCAGAATAAAGGAGATGTTACCGAAAAGACATGTACTTTTCTACAGCTTGGCTCCACACTTCCATTGATTGCGCAACGTTGTAGTCAGGTCGCCGTTACAAACATGTCAGCTTCTTCGCTAAGGTGGAGCAATCTGTAGCGACGTGGCCGCAGCCACACACAACGCGGTCATAAAAAGAAGCGAAACAGCATTACAATCGACTTGTAGCTCCTTTCTCTGTTTTTCCTTCGTTTCTTGCGCTCTTGCCACTTCCGTTGTACTGCCTGCACCTTGCTCTATTTTCGACTCTGGTTGTCAGAATAAAACAGATGTTGTTACTCAAAGACATGTCCTTTTTTACAACCTGGCTCTACACTTCCATTGACTGCGCAATGTTGCAGTTAGGCAGCCGATTAAAACAGGCCAGCTCCCTCTCGAATGGAAGAGAAATCTGTAACGACGTGGCCGCCACCGCGCACTCCGCGGACATAAAAACACGCGAAGCAGCTTTACAAGCAACTAGCTGCTCTCCTCCCTGTTTTTCCTTCGTTTCTTGCACCCTTGCCACTTCCGTTAAACTGCGTGTACCTGGCTCTACTTTAGACTCTCCGGTTTTCATAATAAAGGAGATGTTACCGAAAAGACATGTACTTTTTTACAGCTTGGCTCCACACTTCCATTGACTGCGCAACGTTGCAGTCAGGTCACCGTTACAAACATGTCAGCTTCTTCGCTAAGGTGGAGCAATCTGTAGCGACGTGGCCGCAACCGCACACACCGCGGTCATAAAAACACGAGAAGCAGCATTTTAATCGACTTGTAGCTCTTCTCTCTGTTTTCCTTCGTTTCTTGCACTCTTGCCACTTCCGTTGTACTGCGTGCACCTTGCTCTACTTTCGACTCTGGTTGTCAGAATAAAGCAGATGTTGTTGCTGAAAAGACAATATTTTTTCTACAACCTGGCTATACACTTCCACTGACTGCGCAATGTTGCAGTTAGGCAGCCGATAAACACAGGCCAGCTTCCTCGCTAAGGGGGGAGCAATCTGTATCAACGTGGCCACCACCACGCACCCCGCGGTCATAAAAACACGCGAAGCAGCATTACACTCAACTTGTAGCTTTCCTCTCTGTTTTTCCTTCGTTTTTTCACTCTTGCGACTTTCGTTGCACTGCGTGCACCTGGCTCTACTTTCGACTCTCCGGTTTTCAGAATAAAGGAGATGTTGTTACCGAAAGGACATGTACTTTTCTACAAACTGGCTCCACACTTCCAGTGACTGCGCAACGTTTCTGTCAGGTCGCCGATACAAACATGTCAGCTTCTTCGCTAAGGTGGAGCAATCTGTAGCGACGTGGCCACCACCGCGCACCCCGCGGTCATAAAAACACGCGAAGCAGCATTACAATCAACTTGTAGCTCTCCTCTCTGTTTTTTCTTCGTTTCTTTCACTCTTGCGACTTTCGTTGCACTGCGTGCACCTTGCTCTACTTTCGACTCTTGTTGTCAGAATAAAGCAGATGTTGTTACTGAAAAGACATGTCCTTGTCTACAACCTGGCTCTACACTTCCATTGACTGCGCAATGTTGCAGTTAGGCGGCAGATGAAAACAGGCCAGCTTCCTCTCTAAGAGGGGAGCAATCAACTTGTAGCTCTCCTCTCTATTTTTCCTTTGTTTTTTCACTCTTGCTACTTTCGTTGCACTGAGTGCACCTGGCTCTATTTTCGACTTTCTGGTTGTCAAAATAAAGCAGATGTTGTTACTGAAAAGACATCTCCTTTTCTACGACCTGGCTCTACACTTCCACTGAGTGCGCAATGTTGCAGTAAGGTGGCCGATAAAAACAGGCCAGCTTCCTCTAAAAGGTGGGAGCAATCTGTAGCGACGTGGCCGCCACCGCACACTCCGCGGTAAAAGAACACGCGAAGCAGCATCACAATCAGCTTGCTGCTCTCCTCTCTGTTTAAAGTTTCTTTCTTTCACTCTTGCGACTTTCGTTGCACTGCGTGCACCTGGCTCCACACTTCCATTGACTGCATTTGGTTGCAGTCAGGTCGCCGATACAAACATGTCAGCTTCTTCGCTAAGGCGGAACAATCTGTAGCGACGTGGCCACAACCGCACACACCGCGGTCATAAAAACACGCGAAGCAGCATTACAATGAACTTGTAGCTCTTCTCTCTGTTTTTCCTTCGTTTCTTGCACTCTTGCCACTTCCGTTGTACTGCGTGCACCTTGCTCACCTTTCGACTCTGGTTGTCAGAATAAAGCAGATGTTGTTACTGAAAAGACATGACCTTTTTTACAACCAGGCATTACACTTCCACTGACTGCGCAATGTTGCAGTTAGGCGGCCGATAAACACAGGCCAGCTTCCTCGCTAAGGGGGGAGCAATCTGTATCGACGTGGCCACCACCGCGCACCCCGCGGTCATAAAAACACGCGAAGCAGCATTACCATCAACTTGTAGCTCTCCTCTCTGTTTTTCCTTCGTTTCTTTCACTCTTGCGACTTTTTGAACTGCGTGCACCTGGCTCTACTTTTGACTCTCTGGTTGTCAAAATAAAGCAGATGTTGTTACAGAAAAGACAGCTCCTTTTCTACAACCTAACTCTACACTTCCACTGAGTGCGCACTGTTTCAGTCAGGTCGCCGACACAAACATGTCAGTTTCTTCGCTAAGAAAGAGCAATCTGTAGCGACGTGGCCGCAACCGCACACACCGTGGTCATAAAAACACGCGAAGCACCATTTTATACGACTTGTAGCTCTTCTCTCTGTTTTCCTTCGTTTCTCGCACTCTTGCAACTTCCGTGGTACTGCGTGCACCTTGCTCTACTTTCGATTCTGTTTGTCAGAATAAAGCAGATGTTGTTGCTGAAAAGACACGTTCTTTTCTACAACCTGGCTCTACACTTCCACTGACTGCGCAATGTTGCAGTTAGGCGGCAGATAAACACAGGCCAGCTTCCTCGCTAAGGAGGAGCAATCTGTATCGACGTGGCTACCACCACGCACCCCGAGGTCATAAAAACACGCGAAGCAGCATTACAATCAACTTGTACCTCTCCTCTCTGTTTTTCCTTCGTTTCTTTCACTCTTGCGACTTTCGTTGCACTGCGTGCACCTGGCTGTACTTTTGATTCTCCGGTTTTCCGAATAAAGGAGATGTTACCGAAAAGACATGTACTTTTCTACAGCTTTGCTCCACACTTTCATTGACTGCGCAACGTTGCAGTCAGGTCGCCGATACAAACATGTCAGCTTCTTCGCTAAGGTGGAGCAGTCTGTAGCGACGTGTCCGCAACCCCACGCACCGCGGTCATAAAAACAAGCGAAGCAGCATTACAATCAACTTGTAGCTCTTCTCTCTGTTTTTTCTTCGTTTCTTGCACTCTTGCCACTTCCGTTGTACTGCGTGCACCTTGCTCTACTTTCGACTCTGGTTGTCAGAATAAAGCAGATGTTGTTACTGAAAAGGCATGTCCTTTTTACAACCTGGCTCTACACTTCCATTGACTGCGCAATGTTGCAGTTAGGCGGCCGATTAAAACAGGCCAGCTTCCTCGCGAATGAAAGAGAAATCTGTAACGACGTGGCCGCCACCGCGCACCCCGCGGTCATAAAAACACGCGAAGCAGCTTTACAAGCAACTAGCTGCTCTCCTCCCTGTTTTTCCTTCGTTTCTTGCACTCTTGCCACTTCCGTTACACTGCGTGTACCTGGCTCTACTTTAGACTCTCCGGTTTTCAGAATAAAGGAGATGTTACCGAAAAGACATGTACTTTTCTACAGCTTGGCTCCACACTTCCATTGACTGCGCAACGTTGCAGTCAGGTCACCGTTACAAACATGTCAGCTTCTTCGCTAAGGTGGAGCAGTCTGTAGTGACGTGGCCGCAACCACACACAATGCGGTCATAAAAACAAGCGAAGCAGCATTACAATCAACTTGTAGCTCTTCTCTCTGTTTTTCCTTCGTTTCTTGCGCACTTGCCACTTCGTTGTACTGCGTGCACCTTGCTCTACTTTCGACTCTGGTTGTCAGAATAAAACAGATGTTGTTACTGAAAAGCCATGTCTTTTTCTACAACCTGGCTCTACACTTCCATTGATTGCGCAATATTGCAGTTAGGCGGCCGATTAAAACAGGCCAGCTCCCACGCTAATGGAAGAGCAATCTGTAGCGACGTGGCCGCCACCGCGCACCCCGCGATCATAAAAACACGCGAAGAAGCTTTACAAGCAACTAGCTGCTCTCCTCCCTGTTTTTCCTTCGTTTCTTGCACTCTTGCCACTTCCGTTACACTGCGTGTACCTGTCTCTAATTTCGACTCTGGTTGTCAGAATAAAGCAGATGTTGTTACTGAAAAGGCATGTTCTTTTTTACAACCTGGCATTACACTTCCACTGACTGCGCAAGGTTGCAGTTAGGTGGCCGATAAACACAGGCCAGCTTCCTCGCTAAGGGGGGAGCAATCTGTATCGACGTGGCCAACACCGCGCACCCCGCGGTCATAAAAACACGCGAAGCAGCATTACAATCAACTTGTAGCTCTTCTCTCTGTTTTTCCTTGGTTTCTTTCACTCTTGCGACTTTTTGCACTGCGTGCACCTGGCTATACTTTTGACTCTCTGGTTGTCAAAATAAAGCAGATGTTGTTACAGAAAAGACAGCTCCTTTTCTACAACCTGGCTCTACACTTCCACTGAGTGCGCACTGTTGCAGTCAGGTCGCCGACACAAACATGTCAGCTTCTTCGCTAAGAAGGAGCAATCTGTAGCGACGTGGCCGCAACCGCACACACCGTGGTCATAAAAACACGCGAAGCACCATTTTATACGACTTGTAGCTCTTCTCTCTGTTTTCCTTCGTTTCTCGCACTCTTGCGACTTTCGTTGCACTGCGTGCACCTGGCTGTACTTTTGACTCTCCGGTTTTCAGAATAAAGGAGATGTTACCGAAAAGACATGTACTTTTCTACAGCTTGGCTCCACACTTTCATTGACTGTGCAACGTTGCAGTCAGGTCGCCGATACAAACATGTCAGCTTCTTCGCTAAGGTGGAGCAGTCTGTAGCGACGTGTCCGCAACCCCACACAACGCGGTCATAAAAACAAGCGAAGCCGCATTACAATCAACTTGTAGCTCTTCTCTCTGTTTTTTCTTCGTTTCTTGCCCTCTTGCCACTTCCGTTGTACTGCGTGCACCTTGCTCTACTTTGGACTCTGGTTGTCAGAATAAAGCAGATGTTGTTACTGAAAAGGCATGTCCTTTTCTACAACCTGGCTCTACACTTCCATTGACTGCGCAATGTTGCAGTTAGGCGGCCGATTAAAACAGGCCAGCTCCCTCGCGAATGAAAGAGAAATCTGTAACGACGTGGCTGCCACCGCGCACCCCGCGGTCATAAAAACACGCGAAGCAGCTTTACAAGCAACTAGCTGCTCTCCTCCCTGTTTTTCCTTCGTTTCTTGCACTCTTGCCACTTCCTTTACACTGCGTGTACCTGGCTCTACTTTAGACTCTCCGGTTTTCAGAATAAAGGAGATGTTACCGAAAAGACATGTACTTTTCTACAGCTTGGCTCCACACTTCCATTGACTGCGCAACGTTGCAGTCAGGTCACCGTTACAAACATGTCAGCTTCTTCGCTAAGGTGGATAAATCTGTAGTGACGTGGCCGCAACCACACACAATGTGGTCATAAAAACAAGCGAAGCAGCATTACAATCAACTTGTAGCTCTTTTCTCTTTTTTCCCTTCGTTTCTTGCGCACTTGCCACTTCCGTTGTACTGCGTGCACCTTGCTCTACTTTCGACTCTGGTTGTCAGAATAAAACAGATGTTGTTACTGAAAAGCCATGTCTTTTTCTACAACCTGGCTCTACACTTCCATTGATTGCGCAATATTGCAGTTAGGCGGCCGATTAAAACAGGCCAGCTCCCACGCTAATGGAAGAGCAATCTGTAGCGACGTGGCCGCCACCGCGCACCCCCCGATCATAAAAACACGCGAAGAAGCTTTACAAGCAACTAGCTGCTCTCCTCCCTGTTTTTCCTTCGTTTCTTGCACTCTTGCCACTTCCGTTACACTGCGTGTACCTGTCTCTAATTTCGACTCTGGTTGTCAGAATAAAGCAGATGTTGTTACTGAAAAGGCATGTTCTTTTTTACAACCTGGCATTACACTTCCACTGACTGCGCAAGGTTGCAGTTGGGCGGCCGATAAACAAAGGTCAGCTTCCTCGCAGATTGCTCCTCGGGGGAGCAATCTGTATCGACGTGGCCACCACCGCGCACCCCGCGGTCATAAAAACACGCGAAGCAGCTTTACAATCAACTTGTAGCTCTCCTCTCTGTTTTTCCTTCGTTTCTTTCACTCTTGCGACTTTCGTTGCACTGCGTGCACCTGGCTCTACTTTCAACTCTCCGGTTTTCAAAATAAAGGAGATGTTACCGAAAAGACATGTACTTTTCTACAACCTGGCTCCACACTTCCATTGACTGCGCAACGTTGCAGTCAGGTCGCCGATACAAACATGTCAGCTTCTTGGCTAAGGTGGAGCAATCTGTAGCGATGTGGCCGCAACCGCACACACCGCGGTCATAAAAACAGGCGAAGCAGCATTTTATTCGACTTGTAGCTCTCCTCTCTGTTTTTCCTTCGTTTCTTTCACTCTTGCGACTTTCGTTGCACTGCGTGCACCTGGCTGTACTTTTGACTCTCCGGTTTTCAGAATAAAGGAGATGTTACCGAAAAGACATGTACTTTTCTACAGCTTGGCTCCACACTTTCATTGACTGCGCAACGTTACAGTCAGGTCACCGATACAAACATGTCAGCTTCTTCGCAAAGGTGGAGCAGCCTGTAGCGACGTGGCCGTAACCACACACACCGCGGTCATAAAAACAAGCGAAGCAGCATTAAAATCAACTTGTAGCTCTTCTCTTTGTTTTTCCTTCGTTTCTTGCGCTCTTGCCACTTTCGTTGTAATGCGTGAGCCTTGCTCTACTTTCGACTCTGGTTGTCAGAATAAAGCAGATGTTTTTACTGAAAAGACATGTCCTTTTCTACAACCTGGCTCTACACTTCCATTGACTACGCAATGTTGCAGTTAGGCGGCCGATTAAAACAGGCCAGCTTCCTTGCTATTGGAAGAGCAATCTGTAGCGACGTGGCCGCCACCGCGCACCCCGTGGTCATAAAAACACGCCTAGCAGCTTTAGAATCAACTTGTAGCTCTTCTTTCTGTTTTTCCTTCGTTTCTTGCACTCTTGTCATTTTCGTTGTAATGCGTGCACCTTGCTCTACTTCCGAGTCTAGTTGTCAGAAGAAAGCAGATGTTGTTACTGAAAAGACATGTCCTTTTCTACAACCTGGCTCTACAGTTCCATTGACTGCGCATTGTTGCAGTTAGGCGGCCGATTAAAACAGGCCAGCTCCCTCGCTAATGGAAGAGCAATCTGTAACGACGTGGCTGCCACCGCGCACCCCGCGGTCATAAAAACATGAGAAGCAGATTTACAAGCAACTAGCTGCTCTCCTCCCTGTTTTTCCTTCGTTTCTTGCACTCTTGCCACTTCCGTTACACTGCGTGTACCTGGCTCTACTTTAGACTCTCCGGTTTTCAGAATAAAGGAGATGTTACCGAAAAGACATGTACTTTTCTACAGCTTGGCTCCACACTTCCATTGATTGCGCAACGTTGTAGTCAGGTCGCCGTTACAAACATGTCAGCTTCTTCGCTAAGGTGGAGCAATCTGTAGCGACGTGGCCGCAACCACACACAACGCGGTCATAAAAAGAAGCGAAACAGCATTACAATCAACTTGTAGCTCCTTTCTCTGTTTTTCCTTCGTTTCTTGCGCTCTTGCCACTTCCGTTGTACTGCCTGCACATTGCTCTACTTTCGACTCTGGTTGTCAGAATAAAACAGATGTTGTTACTGAAAAGACAAGTCCTTTTTTACAACCTGGCTCTACACTTCCATTGACTGCGCAATGTTGCAGTTAGGCAGCCAATTAAAACAGGCCAGCTCCCTCTCGAATGGAAGAGAAATCTGTAATGACGTGGCCGCCACCGCGCACTCCGCGGTCATAAAAACACGCGAAGCAGCTTTACAAGCAACTAGCTGCTCTCCTCCCTGTTTTTCCTTCGTTTCTTGCACCCTTGCCACTTCCGTTACACTGCATGTACCTGGCTCTACTTTAGACTCTCCGGTTTTCATAATAAAGGAGATGTTACCGAAAAGACATGTACTTTTTTACAGCTTGGCTCCACACTTCCATTGACTGCGCAACGTTGCAGTCAGGTCACCGTTACAAACATGTCAGCTTCTTCGCTAAAGTGGAGCAATCTGTAGCGACGTGGCCGCAACCGCACACACCGCGGTCATAAAAACACGAGAAGCAGCATTTTAATCGACTTGTAGCTCTTCTCTCTGTTTTCCTTCGTTTCTTGCACTCTTGCCACTTCCGTTGTACTGCGTGCACCTTGCTCTACTTTCGACTCTGGTTGTCAGAATAAAGCAGATGTTGTTGCTGAAAAGACAATATTTTTTCTACAACCTGGCTATACACTTCCACTGACTGCGCAATGTTGCAGTTAGGCAGCCGATAAACACAGGCCAGCTTCCTCGCTAAGGGGGGAGCAATCTGTATCGACGTGGCCACCACCACGCACCCCGCGGTCTTAAAAACACGCGAAGCAGCATTACACTCAACTTGTAGCTTTCCTCTCTGTTTTTCCTTCGTTTTTTCACTCTTGCGACTTTCGTTGCACTGCGTGCACCTGGCTTTACTTTCGACTCTCCGGTTTTCAGAATAAAGGAGATGTTGTTACCGAAAGAACATGTACTTTTCTACAAACTGGCTCCACACTTCCAGTGACTGCGCAACGTTTCTGTCAGGTCGCCGATACAAACATGTCAGCTTCTTCGCTAAGGTGGAGCAATCTGTAGCGACGTGGCCACCACAGCGCACCCCGCGGTCATAAAAACACGCGAAGCAGCATTACAATCAACTTGTAGCTCTCCTCTCTGTTTTTCCTTCGTTTCTTTCACTCTTGCGACTTTCGTTGCACTGCGTGCACCTTGCTCTACTTTCGACTCTTGTTGTCAGAATAAAGCAGATGTTGTTACTGAAAAGACAGGTCCTTGTCTACAACCTGGCTCTACACTTCCATTGACTGCGCAATGTTGCAGTTAGGCGGCCAATTAAAACAGGCCAGCTCCCTCTCGAATGGAAGAGAAATCTGTAACGACGTGGCCGCCACCGCGCACTCCGCGGTCATAAAAACACGCGAAGCAGCTTTACAAGCAACTAGCTGCTCTCCTCCCTGTTTTTCCTTCGTTTCTTGCACCCTTGCCACTTCCGTTACACTGCGTGTACCTGGCTCTACTTTAGACTCTCCGGTTTTCATAATAAAGGAGATGTTACCGAAAAGACATGTACTTTTTTACAGCTTGGCTCCACACTTCCATTGACTGCGCAACGTTGCAGTCAGGTCACCGTTACAAACATGTCAGCTTCTTCGCTAAGGTGGAGCAATCTGTAGCGACGTGGCCGCAACCGCACACACCGCGGTCATAAAAACACGAGAAGCAGCATTTTAATCGACTTGTAGCTCTTCTCTCTGTTTTCCTTCGTTTCTTGCACTCTTGCCACTTCCGTTGTACTGCGTGCACCTTGCTCTAATTTCGACTCTGGTTGTCAGAATAAAGCAGATGTTGTTGCTGAAAAGACAATATTTTTTCTACAACCTGGCTATACACTTCCACTGACTGCGCAATGTTGCAGTTAGGCAGCCGATAAACACAGGCCAGCTTCCTCGCTAAGGGGGGAGCAATCTGTATCGACGTGGCCACCACCACGCACCCCGCGGTCATAAAAACACGCGAAGCAGCATTACACTCAACTTGTAGCTTTCCTCTCTGTTTTTCCTTCGTTTTTTCACTCTTGCGACTTTCGTTGCACTGCGTGCACCTGGCTCTACTTTCGACTCTCCGGTTTTCAGAATAAAGGAGATGTTGTTACCGAAAGGACATGTACTTTTCTACAAACTGGCTCCACACTTCCAGTGACTGCGCAACGTTTCTGTCAGGTCGCCGATACAAACATGTCAGCTTCTTCGCTAAGGTGGAGCAATCTGTAGCGACGTGGCCACCACCGCGCACCCCGCGGTCATAAAAACACGCGAAGCAGCATTACAATCAACTTGTAGCTCTCCTCTCTGTTTTTCCTTCGTTTCTTTCACTCTTGCGACTTTCGTTGCACTGCGTGCACCTTGCTCTACTTTCGACTCTTGTTGTCAGAATAAAGCAGATGTTGTTACTGAAAAGACAGGTCCTTGTCTACAACCTGGCTCTACACTTCCATTGACTGCGCAATGTTGCAGTTAGGCGGCAGATGAAAACAGGCCAGCTTCCTCTCTAAGAGATGAGCAATCAACTTGTAGCTCTCCTCTCTATTTTTCCTTTCTTTTTTCACTCTTGCTACTTTCGTTGCACTGAGTGCACCTGGCTCTATTTTCGACTTTCTGGTTGTCAAAATAAAGCAGATGTTGTTACTGAAAAGACATCTCCTTTTCTACGACCTGGCTCTACACTTCCACTGAGTGCGCAATGTTGCAGTAAGGTGGCCGATAAAAACAGGCCAGCTTCCTCTAAAAGGTGGGAGCAATCTGTAGCGACGTGGCCGCCACCACACACTCCGCGGTAAAAGAACACGCGAAGCAGCATCATAATCAGCTTGCTGCTCTCCTCTCTGTTTAAAGTTTCTTTCTTTCACTCTTGCGACTTTCGTTGCACTGCGTGCACCTGGCTCCACACTTCCATTGACTGCGCAACGTTGCAGTCAGGTCGCCGATACAAACATGTCAGCTTCTTCGCTAAGGCGGAACAATCTGTAGCGACGTGGCCACAACCGCACACACCGCGGTCATAAAAACACGCGAAGCAGCATTACAATGAACTTGTAGCTCTTCTCTCTGTTTTTCCTTCGTTTCTTGCACTCTTGCTACTTCCGTTGTACTGCGTGCACCTTGCTCTACTTTCGACTCTGGTTGTCAGAATAAAGCAGATGTTGTTACTGAAAAGACATGTCCTTTTCTACAGCCTGGCTCTACACTTCCATTGACTGCGCAATGTTGCAGTTAGGCGGCCAATTAAAACAGGCCAGCTTCCTCGCTAATGGAAGAGCAATCTGTAGCGACGTGGCCGCCACCGCGCACCCCGCGGTCATAAAAACACGCGAAGCAGCTTTACAAGCAACTAGCTGCTTTCCTCCCTGTTTTTCCTTCGTTTCTTGCACCCTTGCCACTTCCGGTACACTGCGTGTACCTGGCTCTATCTTCGACTCTGGTTTTCAGAATAAAGGAGATGTTGTTACCGAAAAGACATGTACTTTTCTACAACCTGGCTCAACACTTCAATTGACTGCGCAACGTGGCAGTCAGGTCGCCGACACAAACATGTCAGCTTCTTCTCTAAGGTGGAGCAATCTGTAGCGACGTGGCCGCAACCACCACACCGTGGTCAGAAAAACACGTGATGAAGCATTACAATCAACTTGTAGCTCTTCTTTCTGTTTCTTCTTCGTTGCTTGCACTCTTGCCACTTTCGTTGCACTGCGTGCACCTGGCTCTACTTTCGACTCTCTGGTTGTCAAAATAAAGCAGATGTTGTTACTGAAAAGGCATCTCCTTTTCTACAACCTGGCTCTACACTTCCACTAAGTGCGCACTGTTGCAGTGAGGTCGCCGACACAAACATGTCAGCTTCTTCTCTAAGGTGGAGCAATCTGTAGCGACGTGGCCGCAACCGCCACACCGTGGTCATAAAAACAGGCGAAGAAGCATTACAACCAACTTGTAGCTCTTCTCTCTGCTTCTTGTTCGTTTCTTGCACTCTTGCCACTTTCGTTGCACTGCGTGCACCTGGCCTTACTTTCGAATCCCCGGTTTTCAGAATAAAGGAGGAGTTGTTACCGAAAAGACATGTTATTCCTACAACCTGGCTCTACACTTCCATTGACTGCGCAAATTTGCAGTTAGGCGGCCGATGAAAACAGACCAGCTTCCTCTCTAAGGCGGCAGCAATCTGTAGAGACGTGGCCTCCTACGCGCTCTCCATGGTCTAAAAAACACGCGAAGCAGCATCAAAATTAACTTGTAGCTCTCCTCTCTGTTTTTCCTTCGTTTCTTTCACTCTTGCAACTTTCGATGGACTGCATGCACCTGGCTCTATTTTCGACTCTCCGGTTCTCAGAATAAAGAAGATGTTACCGAAAAGACATGTACTTTTCTACAACCTGGCTCCACACTTCCATTGACTGCGCAACGTTGCAGTCAGGTCGCTGATACAAACATGTCAGCTTCTTCGCTAAGGTGGAGCAATCTGTAGCGACGTGGCCGCAACCACACACTGCGGTCATAAAACACGCGAAGCAGCATTTTAATCGACTTGTAGCTCTTCTCTCTGTTTTTCCTTCGTTTCTTGCGCTCTTGCCACTTCCGTTGTACTGCGTGCACCTTGCTCTACTTTCGACTCTGGTTATCAGAATAAAGCAGATGTTCTTACTGAAAAGACATGTTGTTTTCTAAAACCTGGCTCTACAATTGCATTGACTGCGCAATGTTGCAGTTAGGCGGCTGATTAAAGTAGGCCAGCTCCCTCGCTGATGGAAGAGCAATCTGTAGCGACGTGGCTGCCACCGCGCACCCCGCGGTCATAAAAACACGCGAAGCAGCATTACAAACAACTTGCTGCTCTCCTCTCTGTTTAAACATTGTTTCTTTCACTCTTGCGACTTTCGTTGCACTGCGTGCACCTGGCTCTACTTTCGACTCTCCGGTTTTCAGAATAAAGGAGATGTTGTTACCGAAAAGATATGTACTTTTCTACAACCTGGCTCCACACTTCCATTGTCTGCGCAACGTTGCAGTCAGGTCGCCGATAGAAACATGTCAGCTTCTTCGCTAAGGTGGAGACATCTGTAGTGACGTGTTCGCAACCGCACACACCGCGGTCATAAAAACACGCGAAGCAGCATTACAATCAACTTGTAGCTCTTCCTTCTGTTTTTCCTTCGTTTCTTGCACTCTTGCCACTTCCATTGTACTGCGTGCACCTTGCTCTACTTTCGACTCTGGTTGTCAGAATAAAGCAGATGTTGTTACTGAAAAGACATGTTGTTTTCTACAGCATTTTCACTGGTATAGCGCACCACGACAAGGACACACACAAAGGAGAGATTCACACACACACAGCGCTAACTTGCAACTAATGTTTTATTTGCGATCACACACGCTGTTTATACAACAGGAGACGGATAAAACATGGATAATGTCACGTCAAGAATACAGCACAGCCCATGCACGTGTCATCACTGATAGCGACAATCTACACTAGCTCGTCAAAGCGAAAATTCCAGATACTTCTTTTTTTTAGATGATAATGCTATGGAAGCCACACTCACACAATTTTCTTTCATTTTGTCTATTTCAAAAGCTTCAATAATTTCACGTGTGGTTCTGTCACGGGCCTTAAAGAGTATACGGGTGTTTTGGAACATAGGGACGCAACCGCACCTCTGACAGTGAAGGGCCAAATGACCACATACAGCTCTTTCTACATTGTACTTGTGCTCCTTTAGTCTTTCATTCACACACCTTCCAGATTGGCCTATGTATTCGCAACCGCAAGTCAAAAGAGTGCTATAGACAACACCACAACAACAATTCACAAATTTCTCCCGGTGCTTAATCTTACAAACCTGTTTCCCGCTTCTCTCTGCATTGACCTTTTTGCACATTCCTTGCAACTTTTCGGGAGCAGAAAACACTACATCCGCACCCGCCTTCCTTGCTATCCTTCGCAAGTTATGCGAAATGGCATGCATGTAAGGCACTACAGCAACCTTGCCTGCCTTAGTGGCGGTTGCCTGGTCTTTGCCGTTTGCCCTTCCTTTCCTGTTTATAGATTCGGCGACAGCGGTCAACAAGTGCGAGGGGTAGCCAGAGTTTAATAAACGTTTTGCTTGAGCCCACAAGCTCAACATTATCCATGACATGACGTGACATTATCCATGTTTTATCCGTCTCCTGTTGTATAAACAGCGTGTGTGATCGCAAATAAAACATTAGTTGCAAGTTAGCGCTGTGTGTGTGTGAATCTCTCCTTTGTGTGTGTCCTTGTCGTGGTGCGCTGTACCAGTGAAAATGATGAATCCCAACCAACTAGCCCGGCAACGTGCCTTAGCTTTTCTACAGCCTGGATCTACACTTCCATTGACTGCGCAATGTTGCAGTTACGCGGCCGATGAAAACAGGCCAGCTTCCTCTATAAGGGGGGAGCAATCTGTAGCGAAGTGGACTCCAACGCGCACCCCGTGGTCTAAAAAACACGCGAAGTAGCATCAAAATCAACTTGTAGCTCACCTCTCTGTTTTTCCTTCGTTTCTTTCAATCTTGCAACTTTCGATGCACTGCGTGCACCTGGCTGTACTTTCGACTCTCCGGTTTTCAGAATAAAGGAGATGTTACCATAAAGACATGTACTTTTCTACAACGTGGCTCCACACTTCCATTGACTGCGCAACGTTGCAGTCAGGTCACCGATACAAACATGTAAGCTTCTTCGCTAAGGTGGAGCAATCTGTAGTGACGTGGCCGCAACCACACACACCGCGGTCTTAAAAACACGCGAAGCAGCATTACAATCAACTTGTAGCTCTTCTCTCTGTTTTTCCTTCGTTTCTTGCACTCTTGCCACTTACATTGTACTGCGTGCACCTTGCTCTACTTTCAACAGTGGTTGTCAGAATAAAGGAGATGTTGTTATTGAAAAGACATCTCCTTTTCTACAACCTTGCTCTACACTTCCACTGAGTGCGCACTGTTGCAGTAAGGTGGCCAATAAAAACAGGCCAGCTTCCTCTAAAATGGGGGAGCAATCTGTAGCGACGTGGCCGCCACCGCGCACCCTGCTGTAAAAAAACACGCGAAGCAGCATCACAATCAGCTTGCTGCTCTCCTCTCTGTTTAAACTTAGTTTCTTTCACTCTTGCGACTTTCGTTGCACTGTGTGCACCAGGCTCTACTTTCAACTTTCCGCTTTTCAGAATAAAGGAGATGTTGTTACCAAAAAGACACGTACTTTTCTACAACCTGGCTCCACACTTCCATTGACTGCGCAACGTTGCAGTCAGGTCGCTGATACAAACATGTCAGCTTCTTCGCTAAGGTGGAGCAATCTGTAGCGACGTGGCCGCAACCACACACTGCGGTCATATAACACGCGAAGCAGCATTTTAATGGACTTGTAGCTCTTCTCTCTCCTTTCCTTCGTTTCTTGCACTCTTGCCACTTCCGTAGTACTGCGTGCACCTTGCTCTACTTTCGACTCTGGTTGTCAGAATAAAGCAGATGTTGTTGCTAAAAAGACATGTCCTTTTCTACAACCTGGCTCTACACTTCCACTGACTGCGCATCGTTCCAGTTAGGCGGCCGATAAACACAGGCCAGCTTCCTCGCTAAGGGGGGAGCAATCTGTATCGACGTGGCCACCACCACGCACCCCGCGGTCATAAAAACACGCGAAGCAGCATTACAATCAACTTGTAGCTCTCCTCTCTGTTTTTTCTTCGTTTCTTTCATATTGCGACTTTCTTTGCACTGCGTGCACCTGGCTCTACTTTCGACTCTCTGGTTGTCAAAATAAAGCAGGTGTTGTTACTGAAAAGACGTCTCCTTTTCTACAACCTGGCTCAACACTTCCACTGAGTGCGCACTGTTGCAGTTAGGTGGCCGATAAAAACAGGCCAGCTTCCTCTCTGAGGGGGGGAGCAATCTGTAGTGACCTGGCCTCCAACGCGCGCCCCGTGGTCCAAAAAACACGCGAAGCAGCATCAAACTAAACTTGTAGCTCTGCTCTCTATTTTTCCTTTGTTTTTTTCACTCTTGCTACTTTCGTTGCACTGAGTGCACCTGGCTCTATTCTCGACTTTCAGGTTGTCAAAATAAAGCAGATGTTGTTACTGAAAAGGCATCTTCTTTTCTACAACCTTGCTCTACACTTCCACTGAGTGTGCACTGTTGCAGTAAGGTGGCCGATAAAAACAGGCCAGCTTCCTCTAAAACGGGGGAGCAATCTGTAGCGACGTGGCTGCCAACGCGCACCCTGCGGTAAAAAAACACGCGAAGCAGCATCACAATCAGCTTGCTGCTCTCCTCTCTGTTTAAACTTCGTTTCTTTCACTCTTGCGACTTTCGTTGCACTGCGTGCACCTGGCTCTACACTTCCATTGACTGCGCAACGTTGCAGTCAGGTCGCCGATACAAACATGTCAGCTTCTTCGCTAAGGCGGAACAATCTGTAGCGACGTGGCCGCAACCGCACACACCGCGGTCATAAAAACACGAGAAGCAGCATTTTAATCGACTTGTAGCTCTTCTCTCTGTTTTCCTTCGTTTCTTGCACTCTTGCCACTTCCGTTGTACTGCGTGCACCTTGCTCTACTTTCGACTCTGGTTGTCAGAATAAAGCAGATGTTGTTGCTGAAAAGACAATATTTTTTCTACAACCTGGCTATACACTTCCACTGACTGCGCAATGTTGCAGTTAGGCAGCCGATAAACACAGGCCAGCTTCCTCGCTAAGGGGGGAGCAATCTGTATCGACGTGGCCACCACCACGCACCCCGCGGTCTTAAAAACACGCGAAGCAGCATTACACTCAACTTGTAGCTTTCCTCTCTGTTTTTCCTTCGTTTTTTCACTCTTGCGACTTTCGTTGCACTGCGTGCACCTGGCTTTACTTTCGACTCTCCGGTTTTCAGAATAAAGGAGATGTTGTTACCGAAAGAACATGTACTTTTCTACAAACTGGCTCCACACTTCCAGTGACTGCGCAACGTTTCTGTCAGGTCGCCGATACAAACATGTCAGCTTCTTCGCTAAGGTGGAGCAATCTGTAGCGACGTGGCCACCACAGCGCACCCCGCGGTCATAAAAACACGCGAAGCAGCATTACAATCAACTTGTAGCTCTCCTCTCTGTTTTTCCTTCGTTTCTTTCACTCTTGCGACTTTCGTTGCACTGCGTGCACCTTGCTCTACTTTCGACTCTTGTTGTCAGAATAAAGCAGATGTTGTTACTGAAAAGACAGGTCCTTGTCTACAACCTGGCTCTACACTTCCATTGACTGCGCAATGTTGCAGTTAGGCGGCCAATTAAAACAGGCCAGCTCCCTCTCGAATGGAAGAGAAATCTGTAACGACGTGGCCGCCACCGCGCACTCCGCGGTCATAAAAACACGCGAAGCAGCTTTACAAGCAACTAGCTGCTCTCCTCCCTGTTTTTCCTTCGTTTCTTGCACCCTTGCCACTTCCGTTACACTGCGTGTACCTGGCTCTACTTTAGACTCTCCGGTTTTCATAATAAAGGAGATGTTACCGAAAAGACATGTACTTTTTTACAGCTTGGCTCCACACTTCCATTGACTGCGCAACGTTGCAGTCAGGTCACCGTTACAAACATGTCAGCTTCTTCGCTAAGGTGGAGCAATCTGTAGCGACGTGGCCGCAACCGCACACACCGCGGTCATAAAAACACGAGAAGCAGCATTTTAATCGACTTGTAGCTCTTCTCTCTGTTTTCCTTCGTTTCTTGCACTCTTGCCACTTCCGTTGTACTGCGTGCACCTTGCTCTAATTTCGACTCTGGTTGTCAGAATAAAGCAGATGTTGTTGCTGAAAAGACAATATTTTTTCTACAACCTGGCTATACACTTCCACTGACTGCGCAATGTTGCAGTTAGGCAGCCGATAAACACAGGCCAGCTTCCTCGCTAAGGGGGGAGCAATCTGTATCGACGTGGCCACCACCACGCACCCCGCGGTCATAAAAACACGCGAAGCAGCATTACACTCAACTTGTAGCTTTCCTCTCTGTTTTTCCTTCGTTTTTTCACTCTTGCGACTTTCGTTGCACTGCGTGCACCTGGCTCTACTTTCGACTCTCCGGTTTTCAGAATAAAGGAGATGTTGTTACCGAAAGGACATGTACTTTTCTACAAACTGGCTCCACACTTCCAGTGACTGCGCAACGTTTCTGTCAGGTCGCCGATACAAACATGTCAGCTTCTTCGCTAAGGTGGAGCAATCTGTAGCGACGTGGCCACCACCGCGCACCCCGCGGTCATAAAAACACGCGAAGCAGCATTACAATCAACTTGTAGCTCTCCTCTCTGTTTTTCCTTCGTTTCTTTCACTCTTGCGACTTTCGTTGCACTGCGTGCACCTTGCTCTACTTTCGACTCTTGTTGTCAGAATAAAGCAGATGTTGTTACTGAAAAGACAGGTCCTTGTCTACAACCTGGCTCTACACTTCCATTGACTGCGCAATGTTGCAGTTAGGCGGCAGATGAAAACAGGCCAGCTTCCTCTCTAAGAGGGGAGCAATCAACTTGTAGCTCTCCTCTCTATTTTTCCTTTCTTTTTTCACTCTTGCTACTTTCGTTGCACTGAGTGCACCTGGCTCTATTTTCGACTTTCTGGTTGTCAAAATAAAGCAGATGTTGTTACTGAAAAGACATCTCCTTTTCTACGACCTGGCTCTACACTTCCACTGAGTGCGCAATGTTGCAGTAAGGTGGCCGATAAAAACAGGCCAGCTTCCTCTAAAAGGTGGGAGCAATCTGTAGCGACGTGGCCGCCACCACACACTCCGCGGTAAAAGAACACGCGAAGCAGCATCATAATCAGCTTGCTGCTCTCCTCTCTGTTTAAAGTTTCTTTCTTTCACTCTTGCGACTTTCGTTGCACTGCGTGCACCTGGCTCCACACTTCCATTGACTGCGCAACGTTGCAGTCAGGTCGCCGATACAAACATGTCAGCTTCTTCGCTAAGGCGGAACAATCTGTAGCGACGTGGCCACAACCGCACACACCGCGGTCATAAAAACACGCGAAGCAGCATTACAATGAACTTGTAGCTCTTCTCTCTGTTTTTCCTTCGTTTCTTGCACTCTTGCTACTTCCGTTGTACTGCGTGCACCTTGCTCTACTTTCGACTCTGGTTGTCAGAATAAAGCAGATGTTGTTACTGAAAAGACATGTCCTTTTCTACAGCCTGGCTCTACACTTCCATTGACTGCGCAATGTTGCAGTTAGGCGGCCAATTAAAACAGGCCAGCTTCCTCGCTAATGGAAGAGCAATCTGTAGCGACGTGGCCGCCACCGCGCACCCCGCGGTCATAAAAACACGCGAAGCAGCTTTACAAGCAACTAGCTGCTTTCCTCCCTGTTTTTCCTTCGTTTCTTGCACCCTTGCCACTTCCGGTACACTGCGTGTACCTGGCTCTATCTTCGACTCTGGTTTTCAGAATAAAGGAGATGTTGTTACCGAAAAGACATGTACTTTTCTACAACCTGGCTCAACACTTCAATTGACTGCGCAACGTGGCAGTCAGGTCGCCGACACAAACATGTCAGCTTCTTCTCTAAGGTGGAGCAATCTGTAGCGACGTGGCCGCAACCACCACACCGTGGTCAGAAAAACACGTGATGAAGCATTACAATCAACTTGTAGCTCTTCTTTCTGTTTCTTCTTCGTTGCTTGCACTCTTGCCACTTTCGTTGCACTGCGTGCACCTGGCTCTACTTTCGACTCTCTGGTTGTCAAAATAAAGCAGATGTTGTTACTGAAAAGGCATCTCCTTTTCTACAACCTGGCTCTACACTTCCACTAAGTGCGCACTGTTGCAGTGAGGTCGCCGACACAAACATGTCAGCTTCTTCTCTAAGGTGGAGCAATCTGTAGCGACGTGGCCGCAACCGCCACACCGTGGTCATAAAAACAGGCGAAGAAGCATTACAACCAACTTGTAGCTCTTCTCTCTGCTTCTTGTTCGTTTCTTGCACTCTTGCCACTTTCGTTGCACTGCGTGCACCTGGCTTTACTTTCGAATCCCCGGTTTTCAGAATAAAGGAGGAGTTGTTACCGAAAAGACATGTTATTCCTACAACCTGGCTCTACACTTCCATTGACTGCGCAAATTTGCAGTTAGGCGGCCGATGAAAACAGACCAGCTTCCTCTCTAAGGCGGCAGCAATCTGTAGAGACGTGGCCTCCTACGCGCTCTCCATGGTCTAAAAAACACGCGAAGCAGCATCAAAATTAACTTGTAGCTCTCCTCTCTGTTTTTCCTTCGTTTCTTTCACTCTTGCAACTTTCGATGGACTGCATGCACCTGGCTCTATTTTCGACTCTCCGGTTCTCAGAATAAAGAAGATGTTACCGAAAAGACATGTACTTTTCTACAACCTGGCTCCACACTTCCATTGACTGCGCAACGTTGCAGTCAGGTCGCTGATACAAACATGTCAGCTTCTTCGCTAAGGTGGAGCAATCTGTAGCGACGTGGCCGCAACCACACACTGCGGTCATAAAACACGCGAAGCAGCATTTTAATCGACTTGTAGCTCTTCTCTCTGTTTTTCCTTCGTTTCTTGCGCTCTTGCCACTTCCGTTGTACTGCGTGCACCTTGCTCTACTTTCGACTCTGGTTATCAGAATAAAGCAGATGTTCTTACTGAAAAGACATGTTGTTTTCTAAAACCTGGCTCTACAATTGCATTGACTGCGCAATGTTGCAGTTAGGCGGCTGATTAAAGTAGGCCAGCTCCCTCGCTGATGGAAGAGCAATCTGTAGCGACGTGGCTGCCACCGCGCACCCCGCGGTCATAAAAACACGCGAAGCAGCATTACAAACAACTTGCTGCTCTCCTCTCTGTTTAAACATTGTTTCTTTCACTCTTGCGACTTTCGTTGCACTGCGTGCACCTGGCTCTACTTTCGACTCTCCGGTTTTCAGAATAAAGGAGATGTTGTTACCGAAAAGATATGTACTTTTCTACAACCTGGCTCCACACTTCCATTGTCTGCGCAACGTTGCAGTCAGGTCGCCGATAGAAACATGTCAGCTTCTTCGCTAAGGTGGAGACATCTGTAGTGACGTGTTCGCAACCGCACACACCGCGGTCATAAAAACACGCGAAGCAGCATTACAATCAACTTGTAGCTCTTCTTTCTGTTTTTCCTTCGTTTCTTGCACTCTTGCCACTTCCATTGTACTGCGTGCACCTTGCTCTACTTTCGACTCTGGTTGTCAGAATAAAGCAGATGTTGTTACTGAAAAGACATGTTGTTTTCTACAGCATTTTCACTGGTATAGCGCACCACGACAAGGACACACACAAAGGAGAGATTCACACACACACAGCGCTAACTTGCAACTAATGTTTTATTTGCGATCACACACGCTGTTTATACAACAGGAGACGGATAAAACATGGATAATGTCACGTCAAGAATACAGCACAGCCCATGCACGTGTCATCACTGATAGCGACAATCTACACTAGCTCGTCAAAGCGAAAATTCCAGATACTTCTTTTTTTAGATGATAATGCTATGGAAGCCACACTCACACAATTTTCTTTCATTTTGTCTATTTCAAAAGCTTCAATAATTTCACGTGTGGTTCTGTCACGGGCCTTAAAGAGTATACGGGTGTTTTGGAACATAGGGACGCAACCGCACCTCTGACAGTGAAGGGCCAAATGACCACATACAGCTCTTTCTACATTGTACTTGTGCTCCTTTAGTCTTTCATTCACACACCTTCCAGATTGGCCTATGTATTCGCAACCGCAAGTCAAAAGAGTGCTATAGACAACACCACAACAACAATTCACAAATTTCTCCCGGTGCTTAATCTTACAAACCTGTTTCCCGCTTCTCTCTGCATTGACCTTTTTGCACATTCCTTGCAACTTTTCGGGAGCAGAAAACACTACATCCGCACCCGCCTTCCTTGCTATCCTTCGCAAGTTATGCGAAATGGCATGCATGTAAGGCACTACAGCAACCTTGCCTGCCTTAGTGGCGGTTGCCTGGTCTTTGCCGTTTGCCCTTCCTTTCCTGTTTATAGATTCGGCGACAGCGGTCAACAAGTGCGAGGGGTAGCCAGAGTTTAATAAACGTTTTGCTTGAGCCCACAAGCTCAACATTATCCATGACATGACGTGACATTATCCATGTTTTATCCGTCTCCTGTTGTATAAACAGCGTGTGTGATCGCAAATAAAACATTAGTTGCAAGTTAGCGCTGTGTGTGTGTGAATCTCTCCTTTGTGTGTGTCCTTGTCGTGGTGCGCTATACCAGTGAAAATGATGAATCCCAACCAACTAGCCCGGCAACGTGCCTTAGCTTTTCTACAGCCTGGATCTACACTTCCATTGACTGCGCAATGTTGCAGTTACGCGGCCGATGAAAACAGGCCAGCTTCCTCTATAAGGGGGGAGCAATCTGTAGCGAAGTGGCCTCCAACGCGCACCCCGTGGTCTAAAAAACACGCGAAGTAGCATCAAAATCAACTTGTAGCTCACCTCTCTGTTTTTCCTTCGTTTCTTTCAATCTTGCAACTTTCGATGCACTGCGTGCACCTGGCTGTACTTTCGACTCTCCGGTTTTCAGAATAAAGGAGATGTTACCATAAAGACATGTACTTTTCTACAACGTGGCTCCACACTTCCATTGACTGCGCAACGTTGCAGTCAGGTCACCGATACAAACATGTAAGCTTCTTCGCTAAGGTGGAGCAATCTGTAGTGACGTGGCCGCAACCACACACACCGCGGTCTTAAAAACACGCGAAGCAGCATTACAATCAACTTGTAGCTCTTCTCTCTGTTTTTCCTTCGTTTCTTGCACTCTTGCCACTTACATTGTACTGCGTGCACCTTGCTCTACTTTCAACAGTGGTTGTCAGAATAAAGGAGATGTTGTTATTGAAAAGACATCTCCTTTTCTACAACCTTGCTCTACACTTCCACTGAGTGCGCACTGTTGCAGTAAGGTGGCCAATAAAAACAGGCCAGCTTCCTCTAAAATGGGGGAGCAATCTGTAGCGACGTGGCCGCCACCGCGCACCCTGCTGTAAAAAAACACGCGAAGCAGCATCACAATCAGCTTGCTGCTCTCCTCTCTGTTTAAACTTAGTTTCTTTCACTCTTGCGACTTTCGTTGCACTGTGTGCACCAGGCTCTACTTTCAACTTTCCGCTTTTCAGAATAAAGGAGATGTTGTTACCAAAAAGACACGTACTTTTCTACAACCTGGCTCCACACTTCCATTGACTGCGCAACGTTGCAGTCAGGTCGCTGATACAAACATGTCAGCTTCTTCGCTAAGGTGGAGCAATCTGTAGCGACGTGGCCGCAACCACACACTGCGGTCATATAACACGCGAAGCAGCATTTTAATGGACTTGTAGCTCTTCTCTCTCCTTTCCTTCGTTTCTTGCACTCTTGCCACTTCCGTAGTACTGCGTGCACCTTGCTCTACTTTCGACTCTGGTTGTCAGAATAAAGCAGATGTTGTTGCTAAAAAGACATGTCCTTTTCTACAACCTGGCTCTACACTTCCACTGACTGCGCATCGTTCCAGTTAGGCGGCCGATAAACACAGGCCAGCTTCCTCGCTAAGGGGGGAGCAATCTGTATCGACGTGGCCACCACCACGCACCCCGCGGTCATAAAAACACGCGAAGCAGCATTACAATCAACTTGTAGCTCTCCTCTCTGTTTTTTCTTCGTTTCTTTCATATTGCGACTTTCGTTGCACTGCGTGCACCTGGCTCTACTTTCGACTCTCTGGTTGTCAAAATAAAGCAGGTGTTGTTACTGAAAAGACGTCTCCTTTTCTACAACCTGGCTCAACACTTCCACTGAGTGCGCACTGTTGCAGTTAGGTGGCCGATAAAAACAGGCCAGCTTCCTCTCTGAGGGGGGGAGCAATCTGTAGTGACCTGGCCTCCAACGCGCGCCCCGTGGTCCAAAAAACACGCGAAGCAGCATCAAACTAAACTTGTAGCTCTGCTCTCTATTTTTCCTTTGTTTTTTTCACTCTTGCTACTTTCGTTGCACTGAGTGCACCTGGCTCTATTCTCGACTTTCAGGTTGTCAAAATAAAGCAGATGTTGTTACTGAAAAGGCATCTTCTTTTCTACAACCTTGCTCTACACTTCCACTGAGTGTGCACTGTTGCAGTAAGGTGGCCGATAAAAACAGGCCAGCTTCCTCTAAAACGGGGGAGCAATCTGTAGCGACGTGGCTGCCAACGCGCACCCTGCGGTAAAAAAACACGCGAAGCAGCATCACAATCAGCTTGCTGCTCTCCTCTCTGTTTAAACTTCGTTTCTTTCACTCTTGCGACTTTCGTTGCACTGCGTGCACCTGGCTCTACTTTCGACTCTCCAGGTTTCAGAATAAAGCAGATGTTGCTACCGAAAAGACATGTTCTTTTTTACAACCTGGCTCCACATCTTCATTGACTGCGCAATGTGGCAGTCAGGTGGTCGATAAAAACAGGCCAGCTTCCTTTTTAAGGGGGGAGCAGTCTGTGAAGACGTGGCCGCCACCGCGCACGCCGTGGTCGTAAAAACACGCGAAGCAGCAGTACAATCAACTTGCTGCTCTCCTTCCTGTGTTTGCTTTGTTTTTATCACTCTTGCCGCTTCCGTTGCACTGCGTGCGCCTGGCTCTATTTTCGACTCTCTGGTTGTCAGAATAAAGCAGATGTTTTTACCATAAAGACATGTACTTTTCTACAACGTGGCTCCACACTTCCATTGACTGCGCAACCTTGCAGTCAGGTCACGATACAAACATGTCAGCTTCTTCGCTAAGGTGTAGCAATCTGTAGTGACGTGGCCGCAACCGCACACACCGCGGTCATAAAAACACGCGAAGCATCATTACAATCAACTTGTAGCTCTTCTCTCTGTTTTCCTTCGTTTTTTGCACTCTTGACACTTCCATTTTACTGCGTGCACCTTGCTCTAATTTCGACAGTGGTTGTCAGAATAAAGGAGATGTTTTTACCGAAAAGACATGTACTTTTCTACAAACTGGCTCCACACTTCCAGTGACTGCGCAACGTTTCTGTCAGGTCGCCGATACAAACATGTCAGCTTCTTCGCTAAGGTGGAGCAATGTGTAGCGACGTAGCCACCACCGCGCACCCCGCGGTCATAAAAACACGCGAAGCAGCATTACAATCAATTTGTAGCTCTCCTCTTTGTTTTTCCTTTGTAATTTTCACTCTTGCTACTTTCGTTGCACTGAGTGCACCTGGCTCTACTTTCAACTTTCTGGTTGTCAAAATAAAGCAGATGTTGTTACTGAAAAGACATCTCCTTTTCTACAACCTTGCTCTACACTTCCACTGAGTGCGCACTGTTGCAGTAGGGTGGCCAATAAAAACAGGCCAGCTTCATCTAAAATGAGGGAGCAATCTGTAGCGCGTGGCCGCCACCGCGCACCCTGCTGTGAAAAAACACGCGAAGCAGCATCACAATCAGCTTGCTGCTCTCCTCTCTGTTTAAACTTCGTTTCTTTCACTCTTGCGACTTTCGTTGCACTGCGTGCACCCGGCTCTACTTTCAACTCTCTGGTTTTCAGAATAAATGAGATGTTTTTACCGAAAAGACGTACTTTTCTATAACCTGGCTCCACATTTCCATTGACTGCGCATTGTTGGAGTTAGGTGGCCGATTAAAGCAGGCCAGCTTCCTCGCTAATGGAAGAGCAATCCGTAGCGACGTGGCCGCCACCGCGCACCCCGCGGTCATAAAAACACGCGAAGAAGCTTTAAAAGCGACTAGCTGCTCTCCTCCCTGTTTTTCCTTCGTTTCTTGCACTCTTGCCACTTCCGTTACACTGCGTGTACCTGTCTCTAATTTCGACTCTGGTTGTCAGAATAAAGCAGATGTTGTTACTGAAAAGACATGTTCTTTTTTACAACCTGGCATTACACTTCCACTGACTGCGCAATGTTGCAGTTAGGCGGCCGATAAACACAGGTCAGCTTCCTCGCAGATTGCTCCTCGGGGGAGCAATCTGTATCGACGTGGCCACCACCGCGCACCCCGCGGTTATAAAAACACGCGAAGCAGCATTACAATCAACTTGTAGCTCTCCTCTCTGTTTTTCCTTCGTTTCTTTCACTCTTGCGACTTTCGTTGCACTGCGTGCACCTGGCTCTACTTTCAACTCTCCGGTTTTCAAAATAAAGGAGATGTTACCGAAAAGACATGTACTTTTCTACAACCTGGCTCCACACTTCCATTGACTGCGCAACGTTGCAGTCAGGTCGCCGATACAAACATGTCAGCTTCATGGCTAAGGTGGAGCAATCTGTAGCGATGTGGCCGCAACCGCACACACCGCGGTCATAAAAACAGGCGAAGCAGCATTTTATTCAACTTGTAGCTCTCCTCTCTGTTTTTCCTTTGTTTCTTTCACTCTTGCGACTTTCGTTGCACTGCGTGCACCTGGCTGTACTTTTGACTGTCCGGTTTTCAGAATAAAGGAGATGTTACCGAAAAGACATGTACTTTTCTACAGCTTGGCTCCACACTTTCATTGACTGCGCAACGTTACAGTCAGGTAACCGATACAAACATGTCAGCTTCTTCGCAAAGGTGGAGCAGTCTGTAGCGACGTGGCCGCAACCACACACACAGCGGTCATAAAAACAAGCGAAGCAGCATTACAATCAACTTGTAGCTCTTCTCTCTGTTTTTTCTTCGTTTCTTGCGCTTTTGCCAATTCCGTTGTACTGCGTGCACCTTGCTCTACTTTCGACTCTGGTTGTCAGAATAAAGCAGATGTTGTTACTCAAAAGACATGTCCTTTTCTACAACCTGGCTCTACACTTCCATTGACTGCGCAATGTTGCAGTTAGGCGGCCGATTAAAACAGGCCGGCTCCCTCGCTAATAGAAGAGCAATCTGTATCGACGTGGCTACCACCACGCACCCCGAGGTCATAAAAACACGCGAAGCAGCATTACAATCAACTTGTAGCTCTCCTCTCTGTTTTCCCTTCGTTTCTTTCACTCTTGCGACTTTCGTTGCACTGCGTGCACCTGGCTGTACTTTTGACTCTCCGGTTTTCAGAATAAAGGAGATGTTACCGAAAAGACATGTACTTTTCTACAGCTTGGCTGCACACTTTCATTGACTGCCCAATGTTGCAGTCAGGTCGCCGATACAAACATGTCAGCTTCTTCGCTAAGGTGGAGCAGTCTGTAGCGACGTGGCCGCAACCACACACACCGCGGTCATAAAAACAAGCGAAGCAGCATTAAAATCAACTTGTAGCTCTTCTCTTTGTTTTTCCTTCGTTTCTTGCGCTCTTGCCACTTTCGTTGTAATGCGTGAGCCTTGCTCTACTTTCGACTCTGGTTGTCAGAATAAAGCAGATGTTGTTACTGAAAAGACATGTCCTTTTTTACAACCTGGCATTACAGTTCCATTGACTGCGCAATGTTGCAGTTAGGCGGCCGATTAAAACAGGCCAGCTCCCTCGCAGATTGCTCTTCGGGGGAGCAATCTGTATCGACGTGGCCACCACCGCGCACCCCGCGGTCATAAAAACACGCGAAGCAGCATTACAATCAACTTGTAGCTCTCCTCTCTGTTTTTCCTTCGTTTCTTTCACTCTTGCGACTTTCCTTGCACTGCGTGCACCTGGCTCTACTTTCAACTCTCCGGTTTTCAAAATAAAGGAGATGTTACCGAAAAGACATGTACTTTTCTACAACCTGGCTCCACACTTCCATTGACTGCGCAACGTTGCAGTCAGGTCGCCGATACAAACATGTCAGCTTCTTGGCTAAGGTGGAGCAATCTGTAGCGATGTGGCCGCAACCGCACACACCGCGGTCATAAAAACAGGCGAAGCAGCAATTTATTCGACTTGTAGCTCTCCTCTCTGTTTTTCCTTCGTTTCTTTCACTCTTGCGACTTTCGTTGCACTGCGTACACCTGGCTGTACTTTTGACTCTCCGGTTTTCAGAATAAAGGAGATGTTACCGAAAAGACATGTACTTTTCTACAGCTTGGCTCCACACTTTCATTGACTGCGCAACGTTACAGTCAGGTCACCGATACAAACATGTCAGCTTCTTCGCAAAGGTGGAGCAGTCTGTAGCGACGTGGCCGCAACCACACACACAGCGGTCATAAAAACAAGCGAAGCAGCATTACAATCAACTTGTAGCTCTTCTCTCTGTTTTTTCTTCGTTTCTTGCGCTTTTGCCACTTCCGTTGTACTGCGTGCACCTTGCTCTACTTTCGACTCTGGTTGTCAGAATAAAGCAGATGTTGTTACTCAAAATACATGTCCTTTTCTGCAACCTGGCTCTACACTTCCATTGACTGCGCAATGTTGCAGTTAGGCGGCCGATTAAAACAGGCCGGCTTCCTCGCTAATGGAAGAGCAATCTGTATCGACGTGGCTACCACCACGCACCCCGAGGTCATAAAAACACGCTAAGCCGCATTAGAATCAACTTGTAGCTCTCCTCTCTGTTTTCCCTTCGTTTCTTTCACTCTTGCGACTTTCGTTGCACTGCGTGCACCTGGCTGTACTTTTGACTCTCCGGTTTTCAGAATAAAGGAGATGTTACCGAAAAGACATGTACTTTTCTACAGCTTGGCTGCACACTTTCATTGACTGCGCAACGTTGCAGTCAGGTCGCCGATACAAACATGTCAGCTTCTTCGCTAAGGTGGAGCAGTCTGTAGCGACGTGGCCGCAACCACACACACCGCGGTCATTAAAACAAGCGAAGCAGCATTAAAATCAACTTGTAGCTCTTCTCTTTGTTTTTCCTTCGTTTCTTGCGCTCTTGCCACATTCGTTGTAATGCGTGAGCCTTGCTCTACTTTCGACTCTGGTTGTCAGAATAAAGCAGATGTTGTTACTGAAAAGACATGTCCTTTTTTACAACCTGGCATTACAGTTCCATTGACTGCGCAATGTTGCAGTTAGGCGGCCGATTAAAACAGGCCAGCTCCCTCGCTAATGGAAGAGCAATCTGTAACGACGTGGCCGCCACCGCGCACCCCGAGGTCATAAAAACACGCGAAGCAGCATTACAATCAACTTGTAGCTCTCCTCTCTGTTTTCCCTTCGTTTCTTTCACTCTTGCGACTTTCGTTGCACTGCGTGCACCTGGCTGTACTTTTGACTCTCCGGTTTTCAGAATAAAGGAGATGTTACCGAAAAGACATGTACTTTTCTACAGCTTGGCTCCACACTTTCATTGACTGCGCAACGTTACAGTCAGGTAACCGATACAAACATGTCAGCTTCTTCGCAAAGGTGGAGCAGTCTGTAGCGACGTGGCCGCAACCACACACACAGCGGTCATAAAAACAAGCGAAGCAGCCTTACAATCAACTTGTAGCTCTTCTCTCTGTTTTTTCTTCGTTTCTTGCGCTTTTGCCAATTCCGTTGTACTGCGTGCACCTTGCTCTACTTTCGACTCTGGTTGTCAGAATATAGCAGATGTTGTTACTCAAAAGACATGTCCTTTTCTACAACCTGGCTCTACACTTCCATTGACTGCGCAATGTTGCAGTTAGGCGGCCGATTAAAACAGGCCGGCTCCCTCGCTAATGGAAGAGCAATCTGTATCGACGTGGCTACCACCACGCACCCCGAGGTCATAAAAACACGCGAAGCAGCATTAAAATCAACTTGTAGCTCTTCTCTTTGTTTTTCCTTCGTTTCTTTCACTCTTGTGACTTTCGTTGCACTGCGTGCACCTGGCTCTACTTTCAACTCTCCGGTTTTCAAAATAAAGGAGATGTTACCGAAAAGACATGTACTTTTCTACAACCTGGCTCCACACTTCCATTGACAGCGCAACGTTGCAGTCAGGTCGCCGATACAAACATGTCAGCTTCTTGGCTAAGGTGGAGCAATCTGTAGCGATGTGGCCGCAACCGCACACACCGCGGTCATAAAAACAGGCGAAGCAGCAATTTATTCGACTTGTAGCTCTCCTCTCTGTTTTTCCTTCGTTTCTTTCACTCTTGCGACTTTCGTTGCACTGCGTACACCTGGCTGTACTTTTGACTCTCCGGTTTTCAGAATAAAGGAGATGTTACCGAAAAGTCATGTACTTTTCTACAGCTTGGCTCCACACTTTCATTGACTGCGCAACGTTACAGTCAGGTCACCGATACAAACATGTCAGCTTCTTCGCAAAGGTGGAGCAGTCTGTAGCGACGTGGCCGCAACCACACACACAGCGGTCATAAAAACAAGCGAAGCAGCATTACAATCAACTTGTAGCTCTTCTCTCTGTTTTTTCTTCGTTTCTTGCGCTTTTGCCACTTCCGTTGTACTGCGTGCACCTTGCTCTACTTTCGACTCTGGTTGTCAGAATAAAGCAGATGTTGTTACTCAAAAGACATGTCCTTTTCTACAACCTGGCTCTACACTTCCATTGACTGCGCAATGTTGCAGTTAGGCGGCCGATTAAAACAGGCCGACTTCCTCGCTAATGGAAGAGCAATCTGTATCGACGTGGCTACCACCACGCACCCCGAGGTCATAAAAACACGCGAAGCAGCATTACAATCAACTTGTAGCTCTCCTCTCTGTTTTCCCTTCGTTTCTTTCACTCTTGCGACTTTCGTTGCACTGCGTGCACCTGGCTGTACTTTTGACTCTCCGGTTTTCAGAATAAAGGAGATGTTACCGAAAAGACATGTACTTTTCTACAGCTTGGCTGCACACTTTCATTGACTGCGCAACGTTGCAGTCAGGTCGCCGATACAAACATGTCAGCTTCTTCGCTAAGGTGGAGGAGTCTGTAGCGACGTGGCCGCAACCACACACACCGCAGTCATAAAAACAAGCGAAGCAGCATTAAAATCAACTTGTAGCTCTTCTCTTTGTTTTTCCTTCGTTTCTTGCGCTCTTGCCACTTTCGTTGTAATGCGTGAGCCTTGCTCTACTTTCGACTCTGGTTGTCAGAATAAAGCAGATGTTGTTACTGAAAAGACATGTCCTTTTTTACAACCTGGCATTACAGTTCCATTGACTGCGCAATGTTGCAGTTAGGCGGCCGATTAAAACAGGCCAGCTCCCTCGCTAATGGAAGAGCAATCTGTAACGACGTGGCCGCCACCGCGCACCCCGAGGTCATAAAAACACGCGAAGCAGCATTACAATCAACTTGTAGCTCTCCTCTCTGTTTTCCCTTCGTTTCTTTCACTCTTGCGACTTTCGTTGCACTGCGTGCACCTGGCTGTACTTTTGACTCTCCGGTTTTCAGAATAAAGGAGATGTTACCGAAAAGACATGTACTTTTCTACAGCTTGGCTCCACACTTTCATTGACTGCGCAACGTTACAGTCAGGTAACCGATACAAACATGTCAGCTTCTTCGCAAAGGTGGAGCAGTCTGTAGCGACGTGACCGCAAAACACACACAGCGGTCATAAAAACAAGTGAAGCAGCCTTACAATCAACTTGTAGCTCTTCTCTCTGTTTTTTCTTCGTTTCTTGCGCTTTTGAAAATTCCGTTGTACTGCGTGCACCTTGCTCTACTTTCGACTCTGGTTGTCAGAATAAAGCAGATGTTGTTACTCAAAAGACATGTCCTTTTCTACAACCTGGCTCTACACTTCCATTGACTGCGCAATGTTGCAGTTAGGCGGCCGATTAAAACAGGCCGGCTCCCTCGCTAATGGAAGAGCAATCTGTATTGACGTGGCTACCACCACGCACCCCGAGGTCATAAAAACACGCGAAGCAGCATTACAATCAACTTGTAGCTCTCCTCTCTGTTTTCCCTTCGTTTCTTTCACTCTTGCGACTTTCGTTGCACTGCGTGCACCTGCCTGTACTTTTGACTCTCCGGTTTTCAGAATAAAGGAGATGTTACCGAAAAGACATGTACTTTTCTACAGCTTGGCTGCACACTTTTATTGACTGCGCAACGTTGCAGTCAGGTTGCCGATACAAACATGTCAGCTTCTTCGCTAAGGTGGAGCAGTCTGTAGCGACGTGGCCGCAACCACACACACCGCGGTCATAAAAACAAGCGAAGCAGCATTAAAATCAACTTGTAGCTCTTCTCTTTGTTTTTCCTTCGTTTCTTGCGCTCTTGCCACTTTCGTTGTAATGCGTGAGCCTTGCTCTACTTTCGGCTCTGGTTGTCAGAATAAAGCAGATGTTGTTACTGAAAAGACATGTCCTTTTTTACAACCTGGCATTACAGTTCCATTGACTGCGCAATGTTGCAGTTAGGCGGCCGATTAAAACAGGCCAGCTCCCTCGCAGATTGCTCCTCGGGGGAGCAATCTGTATCGACGTGGCCACCACCGCGCACCCCGCGGTCATAAAAACACGCGAAGCAGCATTACAATCAACTTGTAGCTCTCCTCTCTGTTTTTCCTTCGTTTCTTTCACTCTTGCGACTTTCGTTGCACTGCGTGCACCTGGCTCTACTTTCAACTCTCCGGTTTTCAAAATAAAGGAGATGTTACCGAAAAGACATGTACTTTTCTACAACCTGGCTCCACACTTCCATTGACAGCGTAACGTTGCAGTCAGGTCGCCGATACAAACATGTCAGCTTCTTGGCTAAGGTGGAGCAATCTGTAGCGATGTGGCCGCAACCGCACACACCGCGGTCATAAAAACAGGCGAAGCAGCAATTTATTCGACTTGTAGCTCTCCTCTCTGTTTTTCCTTCGTTTTTTTCACTCTTGCGACTTTCGTTGCACTGCGTACACCTGGCTGTACTTTTGACTCTCCGGTTTTCAGAATAAAGGAGATGTTACCGAAAAGACATGTACTTATCTACAGCTTGGCTCCACACTTTCATTGACTGCGCAACGTTACAGTCAGGTCACCGATTCAAACATGTCAGCTTCTTCGCAAAGGTGGAGCAGTCTGTAGCGACGTGGCCGCAACCACATACACAGCGGTCATAAAAACAAGCGAAGCAGCATTACAATCAACTTGTAGCTCTTCTCTCTGTTTTTTCTTCGTTTCTTGCGCTTTTGCCACTTCCGTTGTACTGCGCGCACCTTGCTCTACTTTCGACTCTGGTTGTCAGAATAAAGCAGATGTTGTTACTCAAAAGACATGTCCTTTTCTACAACCTGGCTCTACACTTCCATTGACTGCGCAATGTTGCAGTTAGGCGGCCGATTAAAACAGGCCGGCTTCCTCGCTAATGGAAGAGCAATCTGTATCGACGTGGCTACCACCACGCACCCCGAGGTCATAAAAACACGCGAAGCAGCATTACAATCAACTTGTAGCTCTCCTCTCTGTTTTCCCTTCGTTTCTTTCACTCTTGCGACTTTCGTTGCACTGCGTGCACCTGGCTGTACTTTTGACTCTCCGGTTTTCAGAATAAAGGAGATGTTACCGAAAAGACATGTACTTTTCTACAGCTTGGCTGCACACTTTCATTGACTGCGCAACGTTGCAGTCAGGTTGCCGATACAAACATGTCAGCTTCTTCGCTAAGGTGGAGCAGTCTGTAGCGACGTGGCCGCAACCACACACACCGCGGTCATAAAAACAAGCGAAGCAGCATTAAAATCAACTTGTAGCTCTTCTCTTTGTTTTTCCTTCGTTTCTTGCGCTCTTGCCACTTTCGTTGTAATGCGTGAGCCTTGCTCTACTTTCGGCTCTGGTTGTCAGAATAAAGCAGATGTTGTTACTAAAAAGACATGTCCTTTTTTACAACCTGGCATTACAGTTCCATTGACTGCGCAATGTTGCAGTTAGGCGGCCGATTAAAACAGGCCAGCTCCCTCGCAGATTGCTCCTCGGGGGAGCAATCTGTATCGACGTGGCCACCACCGCGCACCCCGCGGTCATAAAAACAAGCGAAGCAGCATTAAAATCAACTTGTAGCTCTTCTCTCTGTTTTTTCTTCGTTTCTTGCGCTTTTGCCACTTCCGTTGTACTGCGCGCACCTTGCTCTACTTTCGACTCTGGTTGTCAGAATAAAGCAGATGTTGTTACTCAAAAGACATGTCCTTTTCTACAACCTGGCTCTACACTTCCATTGACTGCGCAATGTTGCAGTTAGGCGGCCGATTAAAACAGGCCGGCTTCCTCGCTAATGGAAGAGCAATCTGTATCGACGTGGCTACCACCACGCACCCCGAGGTCATAAAAACACGCGAAGCAGCATTACAATCAACTTGTAGCTCTCCTCTCTGTTTTTCCTTCGTTTCTTTAACTCTTGCGACTTTCGTTGCACTGCGTGCACCTGGCTCTACTTTCAACTCTCCGGTTTTCAAAATAAAGGAGATGTTACCGAAAAGACATGTACTTTTCTACAACCTGGCTCCACACTTCCATTGACAGCGCAACGTTGCAGTCAGGTCGCCGGTACAAACATGTCAGCTTCTTGGCTAAGGTGGAGCAATCTGTAGCGATGTGGCCGCAACCGCACACACCGCGGTCATAAAAACAGGCGAAGCAGCAATTTATTCGACTTGTAGCTCTCCTCTCTGTTTTTCCTTCGTTTCTTTCACTCTTGCGACTTTCGTTGCACTGCGTACACCTGGCTGTACTTTTGACTCTCCGGTTTTCAGAATAAAGGAGATGTTACCGAAAAGACATGTACTTATCTACAGCTTGGCTCCACACTTTCATTGACTGCGCAACGTTACAGTCAGGTCACCGATTCAAACATGTCAGCTTCTTCGCAAAGGTGGAGCAGTCTGTAGCGACGTGGCCGCAACCACATACACAGCGGTCATAAAAACAAGCGAAGCAGCATTACAATCAACTTGTAGCTCTTCTCTCTGTTTTTTCTTCGTTTCTTGCGCTTTTGCCACTTCCGTTGTACTGCGTGCACCTTGCTCTACTTTCGACTCTGGTTGTCAGAATAAAGCAGATGTTGTTACTCAAAAGACATGTCCTTTTCTACAACCTGGCTCTACACTTCCATTGACTGCGCAATGTTGCAGTTAGGCGGCCGATTAAAACAGGCCGGCTTCCTCGCTAATGGAAGAGCAATCTGTATCGACGTGGCTACCACCACGCACCCCGAGGTCATAAAAACACGCGAAGCAGCATTAGAATCAACTTGTAGCTCTCCTCTCTGTTTTCCCTTCGTTTCTTTCACTCTTGCGACTTTCGTTGCACTGCGTGCACCTGGCTGTACTTTTGACTCTCCGGTTTTCAGAATAAAGGAGATGTTACCGAAAAGACATGTACTTTTCTACAGCTTGGCTGCACACTTTCATTGACTGCGCAACGTTGCAGTCAGGTCGCCGATACAAACATGTCAGCTTCTTCGCTAAGGTGGAGCAGTCTGTAGCGACGTGGCCGCAACCACACACACCGCGGTCATAAAAACAAGCGAAGCAGCATTAAAATCAACTTGTAGCTCTTCTCTTTGTTTTTCCTTCGTTTCTTGCGCTCTTGCCACTTTCGCTGTAATGCGTGAGCCTTGCTCTACTTTCGACTCTGGTTGTCAGAATAAAACAGAAGTTGTTACTGAAAAGCCATGTCCTTTTCTACAACCTGGCTCTACACTTCCATTGATTGCGCAATCTTGCAGTTAGGCGGCCGATTAAAACAGGCCAGCTCCCACGCTAATGGAAGAGCAATCTGTAGCGACGTGGCCGCCACCGCGCACCCTGTGGTCATAAAAACACGCGAAGAAGCTTTACAAGCAACTAGCTGCTCTCCTCCCTGTTTTTCTTTCGTTTCTTGCACTCTTGCCACTTCCGTTACACTGCGTGAACCTGTCTCTAATTTCGACTCTGGTTGTCAGAATAAAGCAGATGTTGTTACTGAAAAGACATGTTCTTTTTTACAACCTGGCATTACACTTCCACTGACTGCGCAATGTTGCAGTTAGGCGGCCGATAAACACAGGTCAGCTTCCTCGCAGATTGCTCCTCGGGGGAGCAATCTGTATCGACGTGGCCACCACCGCGCACCCCGCGGTCATAAAAACACGCGAAGCAGCATTACAATCAACTTGTAGCTCTCCTCTCTGTTTTTCCTTCGTTTCTTTCACTCTTGCGACTTTCGTTGCACTGCGTGCACCTGGCTCTACTTTCAACTCTCCGGTTTTCAAAATAAAGGAGATGTTACCGAAAAGACATGTACTTTTTTACAACCTGGCTCCACACTTCCATTGACTGCGCAACGTTGCAGTCAGGTCGCCGATACAAACATGTCAGCTTCATGGCTAAGGTGGAGCAATCTGTAGCGATGTGGCCGCAACCGCACACACCGCGGTCATAAAAACAGGCGAAGCAGCATTTTATTCAACTTGTAGCTCTCCTCTCTGTTTTTCCTTCGTTTCTTTCACTCTTGCGACTTTCGTTGCACTGCGTGCACCTGGCTGTACTTTTGACTCTCCGGTTTTCAGAATAAAGGAGATGTTACCGAAAAGACATGTACTTTTCTACAGCTTGGCTCCACACTTTCATTGACTGCGCAACGTTACAGTCAGGTAACCGATACAAACATGTCAGCTTCTTCGCAAAGGTGGAGCAGTCTGTAGCGACGTGGCCGCAACCACACACACAGCGGTCATAAAAACAAGCGAAGCAGCATTACAATCAACTTGTAGCTCTTCTCTCTGTTTTTTCTTCGTTTCTTGCGCTTTTGCCAATTCCGTTGTACTGCGTGCACCTTGCTCTACTTTCGACTCTGGTTGTCAGAATAAAGCAGATGTTGTTACTCAAAAGACATGTCCTTTTCTACAACCTGGCTCTACACTTCCATTGACTGCGCAATGTTGCAGTTAGGCGGCCGATTAAAACAGGCCGGCTCCATCGCTAATGGAAGAGCAATCTGTATCGACGTGGCTACCACCACGCACCCCGAGGTCATAAAAACACGCGAAGCAGCATTACAATCAACTTGTAGCTCTCCTCTCTGTTTTCCCTTCGTTTATTTCACTCTTGCGACTTTCGTTGCACTGCGTGCACCTGGCTGTACTTTTGACTCTCCGGTTTTCAGAATAAAGGAGATGTTACCGAAAAGACATGTACTTTTCTACAGCTTGGCTGCGCACTTTCATTGACTGCGCAACGTTGCAGTCAGGTCGCCGATACAAACATGTCAGCTTCTTCGCTAAGGTGGAGCAGTCTGTAGCGACGTGGCTGCAACCACACACACCGCGGTCATAAAAACAAGCGAAGCAGCATTAAAATCAACTTGTAGCTCTTCTCTTTGTTTTTCCTTCGTTTCTTGCGCTCTTTCCACTTTCGTTGTAATGCGTGAGCCTTGCTCTACTTTCGACTCTGGTTGTCAGAATAAAGCAGATGTTGTTACTGAAAAGACATGTCCTTTTTTACAGCCTGGCATTACAGTTCCATTGACTGCGCAATGTTGCAGTTAGGCGGCCGATTAAAACAGGCCAGCTCCCTCGCTAATGGAAGAGCAATCTGTAACGACGTGGCCGCCACCACGCACCCCGAGGTCATAAAAACACGCGAAGCAGCATTACAATCAACTTGTAGCTCTCCTCTCTGTTTTCCCTTCGTTTCTTTCACTCTTGCGACTTTTTGCACTGCGTGCACCTGGCTCTACTTTCGACTCTCTGGTTGTCAAAATAAAGCGATGTTGTTACAGAAAAGACAGCTCCTTTTCTACAACCTGGCTCTACACTTCCACTGAGTGCGCACTGTTGCAGTCAGGTCGCCGACACAAACATGTCAGCTTCTTCGCTAAGAAGGAGCAATCTGTAGCGACGTGGCCGCAACCGCACACACCGCGGTCATAAAAACACGCGAAGCAGCATTTTATACGACTTGTAGCTCTTCTCTCTGTTTTCCTTCGTTTCTTGCACTCTTGCCACTTCCGTGGTACTGCGTCCACCTTGCTCTACTTTCGACTCTGTTTGTCAGAATAAAGCAGATGTTGTTGCTGAAAAGACACGTTCTTTTCTACAACCTGGCTCTACACTTCCACTGACTGCGCAATGTTGCAGTTAGGCGGCTGATAAACTCAGGCCAGCTTCCTCGCTAAGGAGGAGCAATCTGTATCGACGTGGCTACCACCACGCACCCCGAGGTCATAAAAACACGCGAAGCAGCATTACAATCAACTTGTACCTCTCCTCTCTGTTTTTCCTTCGTTTCTTTCACTCTTGCGACTTTTGTTGCACTGCGTGCACCTGGCTGTACTTTTGACTCTCCGGTTTTCAGAATAAAGGAGATGTTACCGAAAAGACATGTACTTTTCTACAACCTGGCTCCACACTTCCATTGACTGCGCAACGTTGCAGTCAGGTCGCCGATACAAACATGTCAGCTTCTTGGCTAAGGTGGAGCAATCTGTAGCGATGTGGCCGCAACCGCACACACCGCGGTCATAAAAACAGGCGAAGCAGCATTTTATTCGACTTGTAGCTCTCCTCTCTGTTTTTCCTTCGTTTCTTTCACTCTTGCGACTTTCGTTGGACTGCGTGCACCTGGCTGTACTTTTGACTCTCCGGTTTTCAGAATAAATTAGATGTTACCGAAAAGACAAGTCCTTTTTTACAACCTGGCTCTACACTTCCATTGACTGCGCAATGTTGCAGTTAGGCAGCCGATTAAAACAGGCCAGCTCCCTCTCGAATGGAAGAGAAATCTGTAACGACGGGGCCGCCACCGCGCACCCCGCGGTCATAAAAACACGCGAAGCAGCTTTACAAGCAACTAGCTGCTCTCCTCCCTGTTTTTCCTTCGTTTCTTGCACCCTTGCCACTTCCGTTACACTGCGTGTACCTGGCTCTACTTTAGACTCTCCGGTTTTCATAATAAAGGAGGTGTTACCGAAAACACATGTACTTTTTTACAGCTTGGCTCCACACTTCCATTGACTGCGCAACGTTGCAGTCAGGTCACCGTTACAAACATGTCAGCTTCTTCGCAAAGGTAGATCAATCTGTAGCGACGTGGCCGCAACCACACACAACGCGGTCATAAAAACAGGCGAAGACGCATTTTATTCGACTTGTAGCTCTTCTCTCTGTATTTCCTTCGTTTCTTGCACTCTTGCCACTTCCGTTGTACTGCGTGCACCTTGCTCTACTTTCGACTCTGGTAGTCAGAATAAAGCAGATGTTGTTACTGAAAAGACTTGTCCTTTTCTACAACTTGGCTCTACACTTCCACTGACTGCGCAATGTAGCAGTTAGGCGGCCGATAAACACAGGCCAGCTTCCTCGCTAAGAGGGGGCAATGTGTATCGACGTGGCCACCACCACGCACCGCGCGGTCGTAAAAACACGCGAAGCAGCATTACAACCAACTTGAAACTCTCCTCTCTGTTTTTCCTTCGTTTCTTTCACTCTTGCGACTTTCGTTGCACTGCGTGCACCTGGCTGTACTTTTGACTCTCCGGTTTTCAGAATAAAGGAGATGTTACCGAAAAGACATGTACTTTTCTACAGCTTGGCTCCACACTTTCATTGACTGCGCAACGTTACAGTCAGGTAACCGATACAAACATGTCAGCTTCTTCGCAAAGGTGGAGCAGTCTGTAGCGACGTGGCCGCAACAACACACACAGCGGTCATAAACACAAGCGAAGCAGCATTACAATCAACTTGTAGCTCTTCTCTCTGTTTTTTCTTCGTTTCTTGCGCTTTTGCCAATTCCGTTGTACTGCGTGCACCTTGCTCTACTTTCGACTCTGGTTGTCAGAATAAAGCAGATGTTGTTACTCAAAAGACATGTCCTTTTCTACAACCTGACTCTACACTTCCATTGACTGCGCAATGTTGCAGTTAGGCGGCCGATTAAAACAGGCCGGCTCCATCGCTAATGGAAGAGCAATCTGTATCGACGTGGCTACCACCACGCACCCCGAGGTCATAAAAACACGCGAAGCAGCATTACAATCAACTTGTAGCTCTCCTCTCTGTCTTCCCTTCGTTTATTTCACTCTTGCGACTTTCGTTGCACTGCGTGCACCTGGCTGTACTTTTGACGCTCCGGTTTTCAGAATAAAGGAGATGTTACCGAAAAGACATGTACTTTTCTACAGCTTGGCTGCACACTTTCATTGACTGCGCAACGTTGCAGTCAGGTCGCCGATACAAACATGTCAGCTTCTTCGCTAAGGTGGAGCAGTCTGTAGCGACGTGGCTGCAACCACACACACCGCGGTCATAAAAACCAGCGAAGCAGCATTAAAATCAACTTGTAGCTCTTCTCTTTGTTTTTCCTTCGTTTCTTGCGCTCTTGCCACTTTCGTTGTAATGCGTGAGCCTTGCTCTACTTTCGACTCTGGTTGTCAGAATAAAGCAGATGTTGTTACTGAAAAGACATGTCCTTTTTTACAGCCTGGCATTACAGTTACATTGACTGCGCAATGTTGCAGTTAGGCGGCCGATTGAAACAGGCCAGCTCCCTCGCTAATGGAAGAGCAATCTGTAACGACGTGGCCGCCACCGCGCACCCCGAGGTCATAAAAACACGCGAAGCAGCATTACAATCAACTTGTAGCTCTCCTCTCTGTTTTCCCTTCGTTTCTTTCACTCTTGTGACTTTTTGCACTGCGTGCACCTGGCTCTACTTTCGACTCTCTGGTTGTCAAAATAAAGCGATGTTGTTACAGAAAAGACAGCTCCTTTTCTACAACCTGGCTCTACACTTCCACTGAGTGCGCACTGTTGCAGTCAGGTCGCCGACACAAACATGTCAGCTTCTTCGCTAAGAAGGAGCAATCTGTAGCGACGTGGCCGCAACCGCACACACCGCGGTCATAAAAACACGCGAAGCAGCATTTTATACGACTTGTAGCTCTTCTCTCTGTTTTCCTTCGTTTCTTGCACTCTTGCCACTTCCGTGGTACTGCGTCCACCTTGCTCTACTTTCGACTCTCCGGTTTTCAGAATAAATTAGATGTTACAGAAAAGACATGTCCTTTTTTACAACCTGGCTCTACACTTCCATTGACTGCGCAATGTTGCAGTTAGGCAGCCGAATAAAACAGGCCAGCTCCCTCTCGAATGGAAGAGAAATCTGTAATGACGTGGCCGCCACCGCGCACCCCGCGGTCATAAAAACACGCGAAGCAGCTTTACAAGCAACTAGCTGCTCTCCTCCCTGTTTTTCCTTCGTTTCTTGCACCCTTGCCACTTCCGTTACACTGCGTGTACCTGGCTCTACTTTAGACTCTCCGGTTTTCATAATAAAGGAGATGTTACCGAAAACACATGTACTTTTTTACAGCTTGGCTCCACACTTCCATTGACTGCGCAACGTTGCAGTCAGGTCACCGTTACAAACATGTCAGCTTCTTCGCAAAGGTGGATCAATCTGTAGTGACGTGGCCGCAACCACACACAACGCGGTCATAAAAACAGGCGAAGACGCATTTTATTCGACTTGTAGCTCTTCTCTCTGTATTTCCTTCGTTTCTTGCACTCTTGCCACTTCCGTTGTACTGCGTGCACCTTGCTCTACTTTCGACTCTGGTAGTCAGAATAAAGCAGATGTTGTTACTGAAAAGACTTGTCCTTTTCTACAACTTGGCTCTACACTTCCACTGACTGCGCAATGTAGCAGTTAGGCGGCCGATAAACACAGGCCAGCTTCCTCGCTAAGAGGGTAGCAATCTGTATCGACGTGGCCACCACCACGCACCGCGCGGTCGTAAAAACACGCGAAGCAGCATTACAACCAACTTGAAACTCTCCTCTCTGTTTTTCCTTCGTTTCTTTCACTCTTGCGACTTTCGTTGCACTGCGTGCACCTGGCTCTACTTTCGACTCTCCGGTTTTCAGAATAAAGGAGATGTTACCGAAAAGACATGTACTTTTCTACAGCTTTGCTGCACACTTTCATTGACTGCGCAACGTTGCAGTCAGGTAACTGATACAAACATGTCAGCTTCTTCGCAAAGGTGGAGCAGTCTGTAGCGACGTGGCCGCAACCACACACACAGCGGTCATAAAAACAAGCGAAGCAGCCCTACAATCAACTTGTAGCTCTTCTCTCAGTTTTTTCTTCGTTTCTTGCGCTTTTGCCAATTCCGTTGTACTGCGTGCACCTTGCTCTACTTTCGACTCTGGTTGTCAGAATAAAGCAGATGTTGTTACTGAAAAGACATGTCCTTTTTTACAACCTGGCATTACAGTTCCATTGACTGCGCAATGTTGCAGTTAGGCGGCCGATGAAAACAGGCCAGCTTCCTCGCTAATGGAAGAGCAATCTGTAACGACGTGGCCGCCACCGCGCACCCCGAGGTCATAAAAACACGCGAAGCAGCATTACAATCAACTTGTAGCTCCTTTCTATGTTTTTCCTTCGTTTCTTGCGCTCTTGCCACTTCCGTTGTACTGCGTGCACCTTGCTCTACTTTCGACTCTGGTTGTCAGAATAAAACAGATGTTGTTACTGAAAAGACATGTCCTTTTTTACAACCTGGCATTACACTTCCACTGACTGCGCAATGTTGCAGCTAGGCGGCCGATAAACACAGGCCAGCTTCCTCGCTAAGGGGGGAGCAATCTGTATCGACGTGGCCACCACCTCGCCCCCCGCGGTCATAAAAACACGCGAAGCACCATTAAAATCAAGTTGTAGCTCTCCTCTCTGTTTTTCCTTCGTTTCTTTCACTCTTGCGACTTTTTGCACTGCGTGCACCTGGCTCTACTTTCAACTCTGGTTGTCAGAATAAAACAGATGTTGTTACTGAAAAGCCATGTCCTTTTCTACAACCTGGCTCTACACTTCCATTGATTGCGCAATATTGCAGTTAGGTGGCCGATTAAAACAGGCCAGCTCCCACGCTAATGGAAGAGCAATCTGTAGCGACGTGGCCGCCACCGCGCACCCCGCGGTCATAAAAACACGCGAAGAAGCTTTACAAGCAACTAGCTGCTCTCCTCCCTGTATTTCCTTCGTTTCTTGCACTCTTGCCACTTCCGTTACACTGCGTGTACCTGTCTCTAATTTCGACTCTGGTTGTCAGAATAAAGCAGATGTTGTTACTGAAAAGACATGTTCTTTTTTACAACCTGGCATTACACTTCCACTGACTGCGCAATGTCGCAGTTAGGCGGCCGATAAACACAGGTCAGCTTCCTCGCAGATTGCTCCTCGGGGGAGCAATCTGTATCGACGTGGCCACCACCGCGCACCCCGCGGTCATAAAAACACGCGAAGCAGCATTACAATCAACTTGTAGCTCTCCGCTCTGTTTTTCCTTCGTTTCTTTCACTCTTGCGACTTTCGTTGCACTGCGTGCACCTGGCTCTACTTTCAACTCTCCCGTTTTCAAAATAAAGGAGATGTTACCGAAAAGACATGTACTTTTCTACAACCTGGCTCAACACTTCCATTAACTGCGCAACGTTGCAGTCAGGTCGCCGATACAAACATGTCAGCTTCTTGGCTAAGGTGGAGCAATCTGTAGCGATGTGGCCGCAACCGCACACACCGCGGTCATAAAAACAGGCGAAGCAGCATTTTATTCGACTTGTAGCTCTCCTCTCTGTTTTCCCTTCGTTTCTTTCACTCTTGCGACTTTCGTTGCACTGCGTGCACCTGGCTGTACTTTTGACTCTCCGGTTTTCAGAATAAAGGAGATGTTACCGAAAAGACATGTACTTTTCTACAGCTTGGCTGCACACTTTCATTGACTGCGCAACGTTGCAGTCAGGTCGCGGATACAAACATGTCAGCTTCTTCGCTAAGGTGGAGCAGTCTGTAGCGACGTGGCCGCAACCACACACACCGCGGTCATAAAAACAAGCGAAGCAGCATTAAAATCAACTTGTAGCTCTTCTCTTTGTTTTTCCTTCGTTTCTTGCGCTCTTGCCACTTTCGTTGTAATGCGTGAGCCTTGCTCTACTTTCGACTCTGGTTGTCAGAATAAAACAGAAGTTGTTACTGAAAAGCCATGTCCTTTTCTACAACCTGGCTCTACACTTCCATTGATTGCGCAATATTGCAGTTAGGCGGCCGATTAAAACAGGCCAGCTCCCACGCTAATGGAAGAGCAATCTGTAGCGACGTGGCTGCCACCGCGCACCCTGCAATCATAAAAACACGCGAAGATGCTTTACAAGCAACTAGCTGCTCTCCTCCCTGTTTTTTCTTCGTTTCTTGCACTCTTGCCACTTCCGTTACCCTGCGTGTACCTGTCTCTAATTTCGACTCTGGTTGTCAGAATAAAGCAGATGTTGTTACTGAAAAGACATGTTCTTTTTTACAACCTGGCATTACACTTCCACTGACTGCGCAATGTTGCAGTCAGGCGGCCGATAAACACAGGTCAGCTTCCTCGCAGATTGCTCCTCGGGGGAGCAATCTGTATCGACGTGGCCACCACCGCGCACCCCGCGGTCATAAAAACACGCGAAGCAGCATTGCAATCAACTTGTAGCTCTCCTCTCTGTTTTTCCTTCGTTTCTTTCACTCTTGCGACTTTCGTTGCACAGCGTGCACCTGGCTGTACTTTTGACTCTCCGGTTTTCAGAATAAAGGAGATGTTACCGAAAAGACATGTACTTTTCTACAGCTTGGCTCCACACTTTCATTGACTGCGCAACGTTACAGTCAGGTAACCGATACAAACATGTCAGCTTCTTCGCAAAGGTGGAGCAGTCTGTAGCGACGTGGTCGCAACCACACACACAGCGGTCATAAAAACAAGCGAAGCAGCATTACAATCAACTTGTAGCTCTTCTCTCTGTTTTTTCTTCGTTTCTTGCGCTTTTGCCACTTCCGTTGTACTGCGTGCACCTTGCTCTACTTTCGACTCTGGTTGTCAGAATAAAGCAGATGTTGTTACTCAAAAGACATGTCCTTTTCTACAACCTGGCTCTACACTTCCATTGACTGCGCAATGTTGCAGTTAGGCGGCCGATTAAAACAGGCCGGCTCCCTCGCTAATGGAAGAGCAATCTGTATCGACGTGGCTACCACCACGCACCCCGAGGTCATAAAAACACGCGAAGCAGCATTACAATCAACTTGTAGCTCTCCTCTCTGTTTTCCCTTCGTTTCTTTCACTCTTGCGACTTTCGTTGCACTGCGTGCACCTGGCTGTACTTTTGACTCTCCGGTTTTCAGAATAAAGGAGATGTTACCGAAAAGACATGTACTTTTCTACAGCTTGGCTGCACACTTTCATTGACTGCGCAATGTTGCAGTCAGGTCGCCGATACAAACATGTCAGCTTCTTCGCTAAGGTGGAGCAGTCTGTAGCGACGTGGCCGCAACCACACACACCGCGGTCATAAAAACAAGCGAAGCAGCATTAAAATCAACTTGTAGCTCTTCTCTTTGTTTTTCCTTCGTTTCTTGCGCTCTTGCCACTTTCGTTGTAATGCGTGAGCCTTGCTCTACTTTCGACTCTGGTTGTCAGAATAAAGCAGATGTTGTTACTGAAAAGACATGTCCTTTTTTACAACCTGGCATTACAGTTCCATTGACTGCGCAATGTTGCAGTTAGGCGGCCGATTAAAACAGGCCAGCTCCCTCGCAGATTGCTCTTCGGGGGAGCAATCTGTATCGACGTGGCCACCACCGCGCACCCCGCGGTCATAAAAACACGCGAAGCAGCATTACAATCAACTTGTAGCTCTCCTCTCTGTTTTTCCTTCGTTTCTTTCACTCTTGCGACTTTCCTTGCACTGCGTGCACCTGGCTCTACTTTCAACTCTCCGGTTTTCAAAATAAAGGAGATGTTACCGAAAAGACATGTACTTTTCTACAACCTGGCTCCACACTTCCATTGACTGCGCAACGTTGCAGTCAGGTCGTCGATACAAACATGTCAGCTTCTTGGCTAAGGTGGAGCAATCTGTAGCGATGTGGCCGCAACCGCACACACCGCGGTCATAAAAACAGGCGAAGCAGCAATTTATTCGACTTGTAGCTCTCCTCTCTGTTTTTCCTTCGTTTCTTTCACTCTTGCGACTTTCGTTGCACTGCGTACACCTGGCTGTACTTTTGACTCTCCGGTTTTCAGAAGAAAGGAGATGTTACCGAAAAGACATGTACTTTTCTACAGCTTGGCTCCACACTTTCATTGACTGCGCAACGTTACAGTCAGGTCACCGATACAAACATGTCAGCTTCTTCGCAAAGGTGGAGCAGTCTGTAGCGACGTGGCCGCAACCACACACACAGCGGTCATAAAAACAAGCGAAGCAGCATTACAATCAACTTGTAGCTCTTCTCTCTGTTTTTTCTTCGTTTCTTGCGCTTTTGCCACTTCCGTTGTACTGCGTGCACCTTGCTCTACTTTCCACTCTGGTTGTCAGAATAAAGCAGACGTTGTTACTCAAAATACATGTCCTTTTCTGCAACCTGGCTCTACACTTCCATTGACTGCGCAATGTTGCAGTTAGGCGGCCGATTAAAACAGGCCGGCTTCCTCGCTAATGGAAGAGCAACCTGTATCGACGTGGCTACCACCACGCACCCCGAGGTCATAAAAACACGCTAAGCCGCATTAGAATCAACTTGTAGCTCTCCTCTCTGTTTTCCCTTCGTTTCTTTCACTCTTGCGACTTTCGTTGCACTGCGTGCACCTGGCTGTACTTTTGACTCTCCGGTTTTCAGAATAAAGGAGATGTTACCGAAAAGACATGTACTTTTCTACAGCTTGGCTGCACACTTTCATTGACTGCGCAACGTTGCAGTCAGGTCGCCGATACAAACATGTCAGCTTCTTCGCTAAGGTGGAGCAGTCTGTAGCGACGTGGCCGCAACCACACACACCGCGGTCATAAAAACAAGCGAAGCAGCATTAAAATCAACTTGTAGCTCTTCTCTTTGTTTTTCCTTCGTTTCTTGCGCTCTTGCCACATTCGTTGTAATGCGTGAGCCTTGCTCTACTTTCGACTCTGGTTGTCAGAATAAAGCAGATGTTGTTACTGAAAAAACATGTCCTTTTTTACAACCTGGCATTACAGTTCCATTGACTGCGCAATGTTGCAGTTAGGCGGCCGATTAAAACAGGCCAGCTCCCTCGCTAATGGAAGAGCAATCTGTAACGACGTGGCCGCCACCGCGCACCCCGAGGTCATAAAAACACGCGAAGCAGCATTACAATCAACTTGTAGCTCTCCTCTCTGTTTTCCCTTCGTTTCTTTCACTCTTGCGACTTTCGTTGCACTGCGTGCACCTGGCTGTACTTTTGACTCTCCGGTTTTCAGAATAAAGGAGATGTTACCGAAAAGACATGTACTTTTCTACAGCTTGGCTCCACACTTTCATTGACTGCGCAACGTTACAGTCAGGTAACCGATACAAACATGTCAGCTTCTTCGCAAAGGTGGAGCAGTCTGTAGCGACGTGGCCGCAACCACACACACAGCGGTCATAAAAACAAGCGAAGCAGCCTTACAATCAACTTGTAGCTCTTCTCTCTGTTTTTTCTTCGTTTCTTGCGCTTTTGCCAATTCCGTTGTACTGCGTGCACCTTGCTCTACTTTCGACTCTGGTTGTCAGAATAAAGCAGATGTTGTTACTCAAAAGACATGTCCTTTTCTACAACCTGGCTCTACACTTCCATTGACTGCGCAATGTTGCAGTTAGGCGGCCGATTAAAACAGGCCGGCTCCCTCGCTAATGGAAGAGCAATCTGTATCGACGTGGCTACCACCACGCACCCCGAGGTCATAAAAACACGCGAAGCAGCATTAAAATCAACTTGTAGCTCTTCTCTTTGTTTTTCCTTCGTTTCTTTCACTCTTGCGACTTTCGTTGCACTGCGTGCACCTGGCTCTACTTTCAACTCTCCGGTTTTCAAAATAAAGGAGATGTTACCGAAAAGACATGTACTTTTCTACAACCTGGCTCCACACTTCCATTGACAGCGCAACGTTGCAGTCAGGTCGCCGATACAAACATGTCAGCTTCTTGGCTAAGGTGGAGCAATCTGTAGCGATGTGGCCGCAACCGCACACACCGCGGTCATAAAAACAGGCGAAGCAGCAATTTATTCGACTTGTAGCTCTCCTCTCTGTTTTTCCTTCGTTTCTTTCACTCTTGCGACTTTCGTTGCACTGCGTACACCTGGCTGTACTTTTGACTCTCCGGTTTTCAGAATAAAGGAGATGTTACCGAAAAGACATGTACTTTTCTACAGCTTGGCTCCACACTTTCATTGACTGCGCAACGTTACAGTCAGGTCACCGATACAAACATGTCAGCTTCTTCGCAAAGGTGGAGCAGTCTGTAGCGACGTGGCCGCAACCACACACACAGCGGTCATAAAAACAAGCGAAGCAGCATTACAATCAACTTGTAGCTCTTCTCTCTGTTTTTTCTTCGTTTCTTGCGCTTTTGCCACTTCCGTTGTACTGCGTGCACCTTGCTCTACTTTCGACTCTGGTTGTCAGAATAAAGCAGATGTTGTTACTCAAAAGACATGTCCTTTTCTACAACCTGGCTCTACACTTCCATTGACTGCGCAATGTTGCAGTTAGGCGGCCGATTAAAACAGGCCGACTTCCTCGCTAATGGAAGAGCAATCTGTATCGACGTGGCTACCACCACGCACCCCGAGGTCATAAAAACACGCGAAGCAGCATTACAATCAACTTGTAGCTCTCCTCTCTGTTTTCCCTTCGTTTCTTTCACTCTTGCGACTTTCGTTGCACTGCGTGCACCTGGCTGTACTTTTGACTCTCCGGTTTTCAGAATAAAGGAGATGTTACCGAAAAGACATGTACTTTTCTACAGCTTGGCTGCACACTTTCATTGACTGCGCAACGTTGCAGTCAGGTCGCCGATACAAACATGTCAGCTTCTTCGCTAAGGTGGAGGAGTCTGTAGCGACGTGGCCGCAACCACACACACCGCGGTCATAAAAACAAGCGAAGCAGCATTAAAATCAACTTGTAGCTCTTCTCTCTGTTTTTTCTTCGTTTCTTGCGCTTTTGCCACTTCCGTTGTACTGCGTGCACCTTGCTCTACTTTCCACTCTGGTTGTCAGAATAAAGCAGACGTTGTTACTCAAAATACATGTCCTTTTCTGCAACCTGGCTCTACACTTCCATTGACTGCGCAATGTTGCAGTTAGGCGGCCGATTAAAACAGGCCGGCTTCCTCGCTAATGGAAGAGCAACCTGTATCGACGTGGCTACCACCACGCACCCCGAGGTCATAAAAACACGCTAAGCCGCATTAGAATCAACTTGTAGCTCTCCTCTCTGTTTTCCCTTCGTTTCTTTCACTCTTGCGACTTTCGTTGCACTGCGTGCACCTGGCTGTACTTTTGACTCTCCGGTTTTCAGAATAAAGGAGATGTTACCGAAAAGACATGTACTTTTCTACAGCTTGGCTGCACACTTTCATTGACTGCGCAACGTTGCAGTCAGGTCGCCGATACAAACATGTCAGCTTCTTCGCTAAGGTGGAGCAGTCTGTAGCGACGTGGCCGCAACCACACACACCGCGGTCATAAAAACAAGCGAAGCAGCATTAAAATCAACTTGTAGCTCTTCTCTTTGTTTTTCCTTCGTTTCTTGCGCTCTTGCCACATTCGTTGTAATGCGTGAGCCTTGCTCTACTTTCGACTCTGGTTGTCAGAATAAAGCAGATGTTGTTACTGAAAAAACATGTCCTTTTTTACAACCTGGCATTACAGTTCCATTGACTGCGCAATGTTGCAGTTAGGCGGCCGATTAAAACAGGCCAGCTCCCTCGCTAATGGAAGAGCAATCTGTAACGACGTGGCCGCCACCGCGCACCCCGAGGTCATAAAAACACGCGAAGCAGCATTACAATCAACTTGTAGCTCTCCTCTCTGTTTTCCCTTCGTTTCTTTCACTCTTGCGACTTTCGTTGCACTGCGTGCACCTGGCTGTACTTTTGACTCTCCGGTTTTCAGAATAAAGGAGATGTTACCGAAAAGACATGTACTTTTCTACAGCTTGGCTCCACACTTTCATTGACTGCGCAACGTTACAGTCAGGTAACCGATACAAACATGTCAGCTTCTTCGCAAAGGTGGAGCAGTCTGTAGCGACGTGGCCGCAACCACACACACAGCGGTCATAAAAACAAGCGAAGCAGCCTTACAATCAACTTGTAGCTCTTCTCTCTGTTTTTTCTTCGTTTCTTGCGCTTTTGCCAATTCCGTTGTACTGCGTGCACCTTGCTCTACTTTCGACTCTGGTTGTCAGAATAAAGCAGATGTTGTTACTCAAAAGACATGTCCTTTTCTACAACCTGGCTCTACACTTCCATTGACTGCGCAATGTTGCAGTTAGGCGGCCGATTAAAACAGGCCGGCTCCCTCGCTAATGGAAGAGCAATCTGTATCGACGTGGCTACCACCACGCACCCCGAGGTCATAAAAACACGCGAAGCAGCATTAAAATCAACTTGTAACTCTTCTCTTTGTTTTTCCTTCGTTTCTTTCACTCTTGCGACTTTCGTTGCACTGCGTGCACCTGGCTCTACTTTCAACTCTCCGGTTTTCAAAATAAAGGAGATGTTACCGAAAAGACATGTACTTTTCTACAACCTGGCTCCACACTTCCATTGACAGCGCAACGTTGCAGTCAGGTCGCCGATACAAACATGTCAGCTTCTTGGCTAAGGTGGAGCAATCTGTAGCGATGTGGCCGCAACCGCACACACCGCGGTCATAAAAACAGGCGAAGCAGCAATTTATTCGACTTGTAGCTCTCCTCTCTGTTTTTCCTTCGTTTCTTTCACTCTTGCGACTTTCGTTGCACTGCGTGCACCTGGCTGTACTTTTGACTCTCCGGTTTTCAGAATAAAGGAGATGTTACCGAAAAGACATGTACTTTTCTACAGCTTGGCTGCACACTTTCATTGACTGCGCAACGTTGCAGTCAGGTCGCCGATACAAACATGTCAGCTTCTTCGCTAAGGTGGAGGAGTCTGTAGCGACGTGGCCGCAACCACACACACCGCGGTCATAAAAACAAGCGAAGCAGCATTAAAATCAACTTGTAGCTCTTCTCTCTGTTTTTTCTTCGTTTCTTGCGCTTTTGCCACTTCCGTTGTACTGCGTGCACCTTGCTCTACTTTCCACTCTGGTTGTCAGAATAAAGCAGACGTTGTTACTCAAAATACATGTCCTTTTCTGCAACCTGGCTCTACACTTCCATTGACTGCGCAATGTTGCAGTTAGGCGGCCGATTAAAACAGGCCGACTTCCTCGCTAATGGAAGAGCAATCTGTATCGACGTGGCTACCACCACGCACCCCGAGGTCATAAAAACACGCGAAGCAGCATTACAATCAACTTGTAGCTCTCCTCTCTGTTTTCCCTTCGTTTCTTTCACTCTTGCGACTTTCGTTGCACTGCGTGCACCTGGCTGTACTTTTGACTCTCCGGTTTTCAGAATAAAGGAGATGTTACCGAAAAGACATGTACTTTTCTACAGCTTGGCTGCACACTTTCATTGACTGCGCAACGTTGCAGTCAGGTCGCCGATACAAACATGTCAGCTTCTTCGCTAAGGTGGAGGAGTCTGTAGCGACGTGGCCGCAACCACACACACCGCGGTCATAAAAACAAGCGAAGCAGCATTAAAATCAACTTGTAGCTCTTCTCTCTGTTTTTTCTTCGTTTCTTGCGCTTTTGCCACTTCCGTTGTACTGCGTGCACCTTGCTCTACTTTCCACTCTGGTTGTCAGAATAAAGCAGACGTTGTTACTCAAAATACATGTCCTTTTCTGCAACCTGGCTCTACACTTCCATTGACTGCGCAATGTTGCAGTTAGGCGGCCGATTAAAACAGGCCGGCTTCCTCGCTAATGGAAGAGCAACCTGTATCGACGTGGCTACCACCACGCACCCCGAGGTCATAAAAACACGCTAAGCCGCATTAGAATCAACTTGTAGCTCTCCTCTCTGTTTTCCCTTCGTTTCTTTCACTCTTGCGACTTTCGTTGCACTGCGTGCACCTGGCTGTACTTTTGACTCTCCGGTTTTCAGAATAAAGGAGATGTTACCGAAAAGACATGTACTTTTCTACAGCTTGGCTGCACACTTTCATTGACTGCGCAACGTTGCAGTCAGGTCGCCGATACAAACATGTCAGCTTCTTCGCTAAGGTGGAGCAGTCTGTAGCGACGTGGCCGCAACCACACACACCGCGGTCATAAAAACAAGCGAAGCAGCATTAAAATCAACTTGTAGCTCTTCTCTTTGTTTTTCCTTCGTTTCTTGCGCTCTTGCCACATTCGTTGTAATGCGTGAGCCTTGCTCTACTTTCGACTCTGGTTGTCAGAATAAAGCAGATGTTGTTACTGAAAAAACATGTCCTTTTTTACAACCTGGCATTACAGTTCCATTGACTGCGCAATGTTGCAGTTAGGCGGCCGATTAAAACAGGCCGACTTCCTCGCTAATGGAAGAGCAATCTGTATCGACGTGGCTACCACCACGCACCCCGAGGTCATAAAAACACGCGAAGCAGCATTACAATCAACTTGTAGCTCTCCTCTCTGTTTTCCCTTCGTTTCTTTCACTCTTGCGACTTTCGTTGCACTGCGTGCACCTGGCTGTACTTTTGACTCTCCGGTTTTCAGAATAAAGGAGATGTTACCGAAAAGACATGTACTTTTCTACAGCTTGGCTGCACACTTTCATTGACTGCGCAACGTTGCAGTCAGGTCGCCGATACAAACATGTCAGCTTCTTCGCTAAGGTGGAGGAGTCTGTAGCGACGTGGCCGCAACCACACACACCGCGGTCATAAAAACAAGCGAAGCAGCATTAAAATCAACTTGTAGCTCTTCTCTCTGTTTTTTCTTCGTTTCTTGCGCTTTTGCCACTTCCGTTGTACTGCGTGCACCTTGCTCTACTTTCCACTCTGGTTGTCAGAATAAAGCAGACGTTGTTACTCAAAATACATGTCCTTTTCTGCAACCTGGCTCTACACTTCCATTGACTGCGCAATGTTGCAGTTAGGCGGCCGATTAAAACAGGCCGACTTCCTCGCTAATGGAAGAGCAATCTGTATCGACGTGGCTACCACCACGCACCCCGAGGTCATAAAAACACGCGAAGCAGCATTACAATCAACTTGTAGCTCTCCTCTCTGTTTTCCCTTCGTTTCTTTCACTCTTGCGACTTTCGTTGCACTGCGTGCACCTGGCTGTACTTTTGACTCTCCGGTTTTCAGAATAAAGGAGATGTTACCGAAAAGACATGTACTTTTCTACAGCTTGGCTGCACACTTTCATTGACTGCGCAACGTTGCAGTCAGGTCGCCGATACAAACATGTCAGCTTCTTCGCTAAGGTGGAGGAGTCTGTAGCGACGTGGCCGCAACCACACACACCGCGGTCATAAAAACAAGCGAAGCAGCATTAAAATCAACTTGTAGCTCTTCTCTCTGTTTTTTCTTCGTTTCTTGCGCTTTTGCCACTTCCGTTGTACTGCGTGCACCTTGCTCTACTTTCCACTCTGGTTGTCAGAATAAAGCAGACGTTGTTACTCAAAATACATGTCCTTTTCTGCAACCTGGCTCTACACTTCCATTGACTGCGCAATGTTGCAGTTAGGCGGCCGATTAAAACAGGCCGGCTTCCTCGCTAATGGAAGAGCAACCTGTATCGACGTGGCTACCACCACGCACCCCGAGGTCATAAAAACACGCTAAGCCGCATTAGAATCAACTTGTAGCTCTCCTCTCTGTTTTCCCTTCGTTTCTTTCACTCTTGCGACTTTCGTTGCACTGCGTGCACCTGGCTGTACTTTTGACTCTCCGGTTTTCAGAATAAAGGAGATGTTACCGAAAAGACATGTACTTTTCTACAGCTTGGCTGCACACTTTCATTGACTGCGCAACGTTGCAGTCAGGTCGCCGATACAAACATGTCAGCTTCTTCGCTAAGGTGGAGCAGTCTGTAGCGACGTGGCCGCAACCACACACACCGCGGTCATAAAAACAAGCGAAGCAGCATTAAAATCAACTTGTAGCTCTTCTCTTTGTTTTTCCTTCGTTTCTTGCGCTCTTGCCACATTCGTTGTAATGCGTGAGCCTTGCTCTACTTTCGACTCTGGTTGTCAGAATAAAGCAGATGTTGTTACTGAAAAAACATGTCCTTTTTTACAACCTGGCATTACAGTTCCATTGACTGCGCAATGTTGCAGTTAGGCGGCCGATTAAAACAGGCCGACTTCCTCGCTAATGGAAGAGCAATCTGTATCGACGTGGCTACCACCACGCACCCCGAGGTCATAAAAACACGCGAAGCAGCATTACAATCAACTTGTAGCTCTCCTCTCTGTTTTCCCTTCGTTTCTTTCACTCTTGCGACTTTCGTTGCACTGCGTGCACCTGGCTGTACTTTTGACTCTCCGGTTTTCAGAATAAAGGAGATGTTACCGAAAAGACATGTACTTTTCTACAGCTTGGCTGCACACTTTCATTGACTGCGCAACGTTGCAGTCAGGTCGCCGATACAAACATGTCAGCTTCTTCGCTAAGGTGGAGGAGTCTGTAGCGACGTGGCCGCAACCACACACACCGCGGTCATAAAAACAAGCGAAGCAGCATTAAAATCAACTTGTAGCTCTTCTCTTTGTTTTTCCTTCGTTTCTTGCGCTCTTGCCACTTTCGTTGTAATGCGTGAGCCTTGCTCTACTTTCGACTCTTGTTGTCAGAATAAAGCAGATGTTGTTACTGAAAAGACATGTCCTTTTTTACAACCTGGCATTACAGTTCCATTGACTGCGCAATGTTGCAGTTAGGCGGCCGATTAAAACAGGCCAGCTCCCTCGCTAATGGAAGAGCAATCTGTAACGACGTGGCCGCCACCGCGCACCCCGAGGTCATAAAAACACGCGAAGCAGCATTACAATCAACTTGTAGCTCTCCTCTCTGTTTTCCCTTCGTTTCTTTCACTCTTGCGACTTTCGTTGCACTGCGTGCACCTGGCTGTACTTTTGACTCTCCGGTTTTCAGAATAAAGGAGATGTTACCGAAAAGACATGTACTTTTCTACAGCTTGGCTCCACACTTTCATTGACTGCGCAACGTTACAGTCAGGTAACCGATACAAACATGTCAGCTTCTTCGCAAAGGTGGAGCAGTCTGTAGCGACGTGACCGCAACCACACACACAGCGGTCATAAAAACAAGCGAAGCAGCCTTACAATCAACTTGTAGCTCTTCTCTCTGTTTTTTCTTCGTTTCTTGCGCTTTTGCCAATTCCGTTGTACTGCGTGCACCTTGCTCTACTTTCGACTCTGGTTGTCAGAATAAAGCAGATGTTGTTACTCAAAAGACATGTCCTTTTCTACAACCTGGCTCTACACTTCCATTGACTGCGCAATGTTGCAGTTAGGCGGCCGATTAAAACAGGCCGGCTCCCTCGCTAATGGAAGAGCAATCTGTATCGACGTGGCTACCACCACGCACCCCGAGGTCATAAAAACACGCGAAGCAGCATTACAATCAACTTGTAGCTCTCCTCTCTGTTTTCCCTTCGTTTCTTTCACTCTTGCGACTTTCGTTGCACTGCGTGCACCTGGCTGTACTTTTGACTCTCCGGTTTTCAGAATAAAGGAGATGTTACCGAAAAGACATGTACTTTTCTACAGCTTGGCTGCACACTTTTATTGACTGCGCAACGTTGCAGTCAGGTTGCCGATACAAACATGTCAGCTTCTTCGCTAAGGTGGAGCAGTCTGTAGCGACGTGGCCGCAACCACACACACCGCGGTCATAAAAACAAGCGAAGCAGCATTAAAATCAACTTGTAGCTCTTCTCTTTGTTTTTCCTTCGTTTCTTGCGCTCTTGCCACTTTCGTTGTAATGCGTGAGCCTTGCTCTACTTTCGGCTCTGGTTGTCAGAATAAAGCAGATGTTGTTACTGAAAAGACATGTCCTTTTTTACGACCAGGCATTACAGTTCCATTGACTGCGCAATGTTGCAGTTAGGCGGCCGATTAAAACAGGCCAGCTCCCTCGCAGATTGCTCCTCGGGGGAGCAATCTGTATCGACGTGGCCACCACCGCGCACCCCGCGGTCATAAAAACACGCGAAGCAGCATTACAATCAACTTGTAGCTCTCCTCTCTGTTTTTCCTTCGTTTCTTTCACTCTTGCGACTTTCGTTGCACTGCGTGCACCTGGCTCTACTTTCAACTCTCCGGTTTTCAAAATAAAGGAGATGTTACCGAAAAGACATGTACTTTTCTACAACCTGGCTCCACACTTCCATTGACAGCGCAACGTTCGAGTCAGGTCGCCGATACAAACATGTCAGCTTCTTGGCTAAGGTGGAGCAATCTGTAGCGATGTGGCCGCAACCGCACACACCGCGGTCATAAAAACAGGCGAAGCAGCAATTTATTCGACTTGTAGCTCTCCTCTCTGTTTTTCCTTCGTTTCTTTCACTCTTGCGACTTTCGTTGCACTGCGTACACCTGGCTGTACTTTTGACTCTCCGGTTTTCAGAATAAAGGAGATGTTACCGAAAAGACATGTACTTATCTACAGCTTGGCTCCACACTTTCATTGACTGCGCAACGTTACAGTCAGGTCACCGATTCAAACATGTCAGCTTCTTCGCAAAGGTGGAGCAGTCTGTAGCGACGTGGCCGCAACCACATACACAGCGGTCATAAAAACAAGCGAAGCAGCATTACAATCAACTTGTAGCTCTTCTCTCTGTTTTTTCTTCGTTTCTTGCGCTTTTGCCACTTCCGTTGTACTGCGTGCACCTTGCTCTACTTTCGACTCTGGTTGTCAGAATAAAGCAGATGTTGTTACTCAAAAGACATGTCCTTTTCTACAACCTGGCTCTACACTTCCATTGACTGCGCAATGTTGCAGTTAGGCGGCCGATTAAAACAGGCCGGCTTCCTCGCTAATGGAAGAGCAATCTGTATCGACGTGGCTACCACCACGCACCCCGAGGTCATAAAAACACGCGAAGCAGCATTACAATCAACTTGTAGCTCTCCTCTCTGTTTTCCCTTCGTTTCTTTCACTCTTGCGACTTTCGTTGCACTGCGTGCACCTGGCTGTACTTTTGACTCTCCGGTTTTCAGAATAAAGGAGATGTTACCGAAAAGACATGTACTTTTCTACAGCTTGGCTGCACACTTTCATTGACTGCGCAACGTTGCAGTCAGGTTGCCGATACAAACATGTCAGCTTCTTCGCTAAGGTGGAGCAGTCTGTAGCGACGTGGCCGCAACCACACACACCGCGGTCATAAAAACAAGCGAAGCAGCATTAAAATCAACTTGTAGCTCTTCTCTTTGTTTTTCCTTCGTTTCTTGCGCTCTTGCCACTTTCGTTGTAATGCGTGAGCCTTGCTCTACTTTCGGCTCTGGTTGTCAGAATAAAGCAGATGTTGTTACTGAAAAGACATGTCTTTTTTTACAACCTGGCATTACAGTTCCATTGACTGCGCAATGTTGCAGTTAGGCGGCCGATTAAAACAGGCCAGCTCCCTCGCAGATTGCTCCTCGGGGGAGCAATCTGTATCGACGTGGCCACCACCGCACACCCCGCGGTCATAAAAACACGCGAAGCAGCATTACAATCAACTTGTAGCTCTCCTCTCTGTTTTTCCTTCGTTTCTTTAACTCTTGCGACTTTCGTTGCACTGCGTGCACCTGGCTCTACTTTCAACTCTCCGGTTTTCAAAATAAAGGAGATGTTACCGAAAAGACATGTACTTTTCTACAACCTGGCTCCACACTTCCATTGACAGCGCAACGTTGCAGTCAGGTCGCCGATACAAACATGTCAGCTTCTTGGCTAAGGTGGAGCAATCTGTAGCGATGTGGCCGCAACCGCACACACCGCGGTCATAAAAACAGGCGAAGCAGCAATTTATTCGACTTGTAGCTCTCCTCTCTGTTTTTCCTTCGTTTCTTTCACTCTTGCGACTTTCGTTGCACTGCGTACACCTGGCTGTACTTTTGACTCTCCGGTTTTCAGAATAAAGGAGATGTTACCGAAAAGACATGTACTTATCTACAGCTTGGCTCCACACTTTCATTGACTGCGCAACGTTACAGTCAGGTCACCGATTCAAACATGTCAGCTTCTTCGCAAAGGTGGAGCAGTCTGTAGCGACGTGGCCGCAACCACATACACAGCGGTCATAAAAACAAGCGAAGCAGCATTACAATCAACTTGTAGCTCTTCTCTCTGTTTTTTCTTCGTTTCTTGCGCTTTTGCCACTTCCGTTGTACTGCGTGCACCTTGCTCTACTTTCGACTCTGGTTGTCAGAATAAAGCAGATGTTGTTACTCAAAAGACATGTCCTTTTCTACAACCTGGCTCTACACTTCCATTGACTGCGCAATGTTGCAGTTAGGCGGCCGATTAAAACAGGCCGGCTTCCTCGCTAATGGAAGAGCAATCTGTATCGACGTGGCTACCACCACGCACCCCGAGGTCATAAAAACACGCGAAGCAGCATTAGAATCAACTTGTAGCTCTCCTCTCTGTTTTCCCTTCGTTTCTTTCACTCTTGCGACTTTCGTTGCACTGCGTGCACCTGGCTGTACTTTTGACTCTCCGGTTTTCAGAATAAAGGAGATGTTACCGAAAAGACATGTACTTTTCTACAGCTTGGCTGCACACTTTCATTGACTGCGCAACGTTGCAGTCAGGTCGCCGATACAAACATGTCAGCTTCTTCGCTAAGGTGGAGCAGTCTGTAGCGACGTGGCCGCAACCACACACACCGCGGTAATAAAAACAAGCGAAGCAGCATTAAAATAAACTTGTAGCTCTTCTCTTTGTTTTTCCTTCGTTTCTTGCGCTCTTGCCACTTTCGTTGTAATGCGTGAGCCTTGCTCTACTTTCGACTCTGGTTGTCAGAATAAAACAGAAGTTGTTACTGAAAAGCCATGTCCTTTTCTACAACCTGGCTCTACACTTCCATTGATTGCGCAATCTTGCAGTTAGGCGGCCGATTAAAACAGGCCAGCTCCCACGCTAATGGAAGAGCAATCTGTAGCGACGTGGCCGCCACCGCGCACCCTGTGGTCATAAAAACACGCGAAGAAGCTTTACAAGCAACTAGCTGCTCTCCTCCCTGTTTTTCTTTCGTTTCTTGCACTCTTGCCACTTTCGTTACACTGCGTGTACCTGTCTCTAATTTCGACTCTGGTTGTCAGAATAAAGCAGATGTTGTTACTGAAAAGACATGTTCTTTTTTACAGCCTGGCATTACAGTTCCATTGACTGCGCAATGTTGCAGTTAGGCGGCCGATTAAAACAGGCCAGCTCCCTCGCTAATGGAAGAGCAATCTGTAACGACGTGGCCGCCACCGCGCACCCCGAGGTCATAAAAACACGCGAAGCAGCATTACAATCAACTTGTAGCTCTCCTCTCTGTTTTCCCTTCGTTTCTTTCATTCTTGCGACTTTTTGCACTGCGTGCACCTGGCTCTACTTTCGACTCTCTGGTTGTCAAAATAAAGCGATGTTGTTACAGAAAAGACAGCTCCTTTTCTACAACCTGGCTCTACACTTCCACTGAGTGCGCACTGTTGCAGTCAGGTCGCCGACACAAACATGTCAGCTTCTTCGCTAAGAAGGAGCAATCTGTAGCGACGTGGCCGCAACCGCACACACCGCGGTCATAAAAACACGCGAAGCAGCATTTTATACGACTTGTAGCTCTTCTCTCTGTTTTCCTTCGTTTCTTGCACTCTTGCCACTTCCGTGGTACTGCGTCCACCTTGCTCTACTTTCGACTCTGTTTGTCAGAATAAAGCAGATGTTGTTGCTGAAAAGACACGTTCTTTTCTACAACCTGGCTCTACACTTCCACTGACTGCGCAATGTTGCAGTTAGGCGGCTGATAAACTCAGGCCAGCTTCCTCGCTAAGGAGGAGCAATCTGTATCGACGTGGCTACCACCACGCACCCCGAGGTCATAAAAACACGCGAAGCAGCATTACAATCAACTTGTACCTCTCCTCTCTGTTTTCCCTTCGTTTCTTGCACCCTTGCCACTTCCGTTACACTGCGTGTACCTGGCTCTACTTTAGACTCTCCGGTTTTCATAATAAAGGAGATGTTACCGAAAACACATGTACTTTTTTACAGCTTGGCTCCACACTTCCATTGACTGCGCAACGTTGCAGTCAGGTCACCGTTACAAACATGTCAGCTTCTTCGCAAAGGTGGATCAATCTGTAGCGACGTGGCCGCAACCACACACAACGCGGTCATAAAAACAGGCGAAGACGCATTTTATTCGACTTGTAGCTCTTCTCTCTGTATTTCCTTCGTTTCTTGCACTCTTGCCACTTCCGTTGTACTGCGTGCACCTTGCTCTACTTTCGACTCTGGTAGTCAGAATAAAGCAGATGTTGTTACTGAAAAGACTTGTCCTTTTCTACAACTTGGCTCTACACTTCCACTGACTGCGCAATGTAGCAGTTAGGCGGCCGATAAACACAGGACAGCTTCCTCGCTAAGAGGGTAGCAATCTGTATCGACGTGGCCACCACCACGCACCGCGCGGTCGTAAAAACACGCGAAGCAGCATTACAACCAACTTGAAACTCTCCTCTCTGTTTTTCCTTCGTTTCTTTCACTCTTGCGACTTTCGTTGCACTGCGTGCACCTGGCTCTACTTTCGACTCTCCGGTTTTCAGAATAAAGGAGATGTTACCGAAAAGACATGTACTTTTCTACAGCTTTGCTGCACACTTTCATTGACTGCGCAACGTTGCAGTCAGGTAACTGATACAAACATGTCAGCTTCTTCGCAAAGGTGGAGCAGTCTGTAGCGACGTGGCCGCAACCACACACACAGCGGTCATAAAAACAAGCGAAGCAGCCCTACAATCAACTTGTAGCTCTTCTCTCAGTTTTTTCTTCGTTTCTTGCGCTTTTGCCAATTCCGTTGTACTGCGTGCACCTTGCTCTACTTTCGACTCTGGTTGTCAGAATAAAGCAGATGTTGTTACTGAAAAGACATGTCCTTTTTTACAACCTGGCATTACAGTTCCATTGACTGCGCAATGTTGCAGTTAGGCGGCCGATTAAAACAGGCCAGCTCCCTCGCTAATGGAAGAGCAATCTGTAACGACGTGGCCGCCACCGCGCACCCCGAGGTCATAAAAACACGCGAAGCAGCATTACAATCAACTTGTAGCTCCTTTCTATGTTTTTCCTTCGTTTCTTGCTCTCTTTCCACTTCCGTTGTACTGCGTGCACCTTGCTCTACTTTCGACTCTGGTTGTCAGAATAAAACAGATGTTGTTACTGAAAAGACATGTCCTTTTTTACAACCTGGCATTACACTTCCACTGACTGCGCAATGTTGCAGCTAGGCGGCCGATAAACACAGGCCAGCTTCCTCGCTAAGGGGGAAGCAATCTGTATCGACGTGGCCACCACCTCGCCCCCCGCGGTCATAAAAACACGCGAAGCACCATTAAAATCAAGTTGTAGCTCTCCTCTCTGTTTTTCCTTCGTTTCTTTCACTCTTGCGACTTTTTGCACTGCGTGCACCTGGCTCTACTTTCAACTCTGGTTGTCAGAATAAAACAGATGTTGTTACTGAAAAGCCATGTCCTTTTCTACAACCTGGCTCTACACTTCCATTGATTGCGCAATATTGCAGTTAGGTGGCCGATTAAAACAGGCCAGCTCCCACGCTAATGGAAGAGCAATCTGTAGCGACGTGGCCGCCACCGCGCACCCCGCGGTCATAAAAACACGCGAAGAAGCTTTACAAGCAACTAGCTGCTCTCCTCCCTGTATTTCCTTCGTTTCTTGCACTCTTGCCACTTCCGTTACACTGCGTGTACCTGTCTCTAATTTCGACTCTGGTTGTCAGAATAAAGCAGATGTTGTTACTGAAAAGACATGTTCTTTTTTACAACCTGGCATTACACTTCCACTGACTGCGCAATGTTGCAGTTAGGCGGCCGATAAACACAGGTCAGCTTCCTCGCAGATTGCTCCTCGGGGGAGCAATCTGTATCGACGTGGCCACCACCGCGCACCCCGCGGTCATAAAAACACGCGAAGCAGCATTACAATCAACTTGTAGCTCTCCTCTCTGTTTTTCCTTCGTTTCTTTCACTCTTGCGACTTTCGTTGCACTGCGTGCACCTGGCTCTACTTTCAACTCTCCCGTTTCAAAATAAAGGAGATGTTACCGAAAAGACAAGTACTTTTCTACAACCTGGCTCCACACTTCCATTGACTGCGCAACGTTGCAGTCAGGTCGCCGATACAAACATGTCAGCTTCTTGGCTAAGGTGGAGCAATCTGTAGCGATGTGGCCGCAACCGCACACACCGCGGTCATAAAAACAGGCGAAGCAGCATTTTATTCGACTTGTAGCTCTCCTCTCTGTTTTCCCTTCGTTTCTTTCACTCTTGCGACTTTCGTTGCACTGCGTGCACCTGGCTGTACTTTTGACTCTCCGGTTTTCAGAATAAAGGAGATGTTACCGAAAAGACATGTACTTTTCTACAGCTTGGCTGCACACTTTCATTGACTGCGCAACGTTGCAGTCAGGTCGCGGATACAAACATGTCAGCTTCTTCGCTAAGGTGGAGCAGTCTGTAGCGACGTGGCCGCAACCACACACACCGCGGTCATAAAAACAAGCGAAGCAGCATTAAAATCAACTTGTAGCTCTTCTCTTTGTTTTTCCTTCGTTTCTTGCGCTCTTGCCACTTTCGTTGTAATGCATGAGCCTTGCTCTACTTTCGACTCTGGTTGTCAGAATAAAACAGAAGTTGTTACTGAAAAGCCATGTCCTTTTCTACAACCTGGCTCTACACTTCCATTGATTGCGCAATATTGCAGTTAGGCGGCCGATTAAAACAGGCCAGCTCCCACGCTAATGGAAGAGCAATCTGTAGCGACGTGGCTGCCACCGCGCACCCTGCAATCATAAAAACACGCGAAGAAGCTTTACAAGCAACTAGCTGCTCTCCTCCCTGTTTTTCCTTCGTTTCTTGCACTCTTGCCACTTCCGTTACACTGCGTGTACCTGTCTCTAATTTCGACTCTGGTTGTCAGAATAAAGCAGATGTTGTTACTGAAAAGACATGTTCTTTTTTACAACCTGGCATTACACTTCCACTGACTGCGCAATGTTGCAGTTAGGCGGCCGATAAACACAGGTCAGCTTCCTCGCAGATTGCTCCTCGGGGGAGCAATCTGTATCGACGTGGCCACCACCGCGCACCCCGCGGTCATAAAAACACGCGAAGCAGCATTACAATCAACTTGTAGCTCTCCTCTCTGTTTTTCCTTCGTTTCTTTCACTCTTGGCACTTTCGATGCACTGCGTGCACCTGGCTCTACTTTCGACTCTCCGGTTTTCCGAATGAAGGAGATGTTACCGAAAAGACATGTACTTTTCTACAACTTGGCTCCACACTTCCATTGACTGCACAACGTTGCAGTCAGGTCGCCGATACAAGCATGTCAGCTTCTTCGCTAAGGTGGAGCAATCTGTAGCGGCGGGGCCGCAACCGCACACACCGCGGTCATAAAAACACGCGAAGCAGCATTTTAATCGACTTCTAGCTCTTCTCTCTGTTTTCCTTCGATTCTTGCACTCTTGCCACTTCCGTGGTACATCGTGCACCTTGCTCTACTTTCGACTCTGGTTGTGAGAATAAAGCAGAAGTTTTTGCTGAAAAGACATGTTCTTTTCTACAACCTGGCTCTACACTTGCACTGACTGCGCAATGTTGCAGTTAGGCGGCCGATAAACACAGGCCAGTTTTCTCGCTAAGGGGGGAGCAATCTGTATTGACGTGGCCACCACAACGCACGCCGCGGTCATAAAAACACGCGAAGCAGCATCAAAATCAACTTGTAGCTCTCCTCTCTATTTTTTCCTTCGTTTCTTTCGCTCTTGCGACTTTCGTTGCACTGCGTGCACCCGGCTCTACTTTCGTCTCTCTGGTTGTCAGAATAAAGCAGAAGTTATTGCTGAAAAGACATGTCCTTTTCTACAACTTGGCTCTACACTTCCACTGACTGCGCAACGTTGCAGTTAGGTGGCCTATAAACACAGGCCAGCTTCCTCGCTAAGGGGGGAGCAATCTGTAGCGACGTGGCCACCACCGCGCACCCCGCGGTCATAAAAACACGCGAAGCAGCATTACAATAATCTTGTAGCTCTTCTCCCTGTTTTTCCTTCGTTTCTTTCACTCTTGCCACTTCCGTTACAATGCGTGTACCTGGCTCTATTTTCGACTCTGGTTGTCAGAATAAAGCAGATGTTGTTACTGAAAAGACATGTCCTTTTCTACAACCTGGCTCTACACTTCCCCTGAATGTGCAATGTTGCAGTTAGGCGGCCGATAAACACAGGCCAGCTTCCTCGCTTAGGGGGGGAGCAATCTGTAGCGACGTGACCACCACTGCGCACCCCGTGGTCATAAAAACACGCGAAGCAGCATCACAATCCCCTTGCTGCTCACCTCTCTGTTTGGACTTCGTTTCTTTCACTCTTGCGACTTTCGTTGCACTGCGTGCACCTGGCTCTACTTTCGACTCTCTGGTTGTCAAAATAAAGCAGATGTTGTTACTGAAAAGACATTTACTTTTCTACAACCTGGCTCTAAACTTCCACTGAGTGCGCACTGTTGCATTTAGGTGGCCGATAACAACAGGCCAGCTTCCTCTCAAAGGGGGGAGCAATCTGTAGCGACGTGGCCTCCACCGCGCATCCCGCGGTAAAGAAACATGAGAAACAGCATCACAATCAGCTTGCTGCTCTCCTCTCTGTTTAAACTTCGTTTCTTTCATTCTTGCGACTTTCGTTGCACTGCTTGCACCTGGCTCTACTTTCGACTCTCCGGTTTTCAGAATAAAAAAGATGTTGTTACCGAAAAGACATGTACTTTTCTACAAACTGGCTCCACACTTCCAGTGACTGCGCAACGTTGCAGTCAGGTCGCCGATACAAACATGTCAACTTCTTCTCTAAGGTGGAGCAATCTGTAGCGACGTGGCCACCACCACGCACCCCGCGGTCATAAAAACACGCGAAGCAGCATTACGGTCAACTTGTAGCTCTCCTCTCTGTTTTTCCTTCGTTTCTTTCACTCTTGCGACTTTCGTTGCACTGCGTGCACCTTGCTCTATTTTCAACTCTGGTTGTAAGAATAAAGCAGATGTTGTTACTGAAAAGACATGTCCTTGTCTACAACCTGGCTCTACACTTCCATTGACTGCGCAATGTTGCAGTTAGGCGGCAGATGAAAACAGGCCAGCTTCCTCTCAAAGGTCGGAGCAAAATGTAGCGACTTGGCCTCCAACGCGCACCCCGTGGTCTAAAATACACGCGAAGCAGCATCAAAATCAACTTGTAGCTCTCCTCTCTGTTTTTCCTTTGTTTCTTTCACTCTTGCGACTTTCGATGCACTGCGTGCACCTGCTTCTACTTTCGACTCTCTTGTTTTCAGAATGAACGAGACGTTACCGAAAAGACATGTACTTTTCCACAACTTGGCTCCAGTCTTCCATTGACTGCGCAACGTTGCAGTCAGGTTGCCGATACACACATGTCAGCTTCTTCGCTAAGGTGGAGCAATCTGTAGCGACGTGGCCCTCAACGCGCACCCCGAGGTCTAATAAACACGCGAGCAGCATTACAATAAACTTGTAGCTCTCCTCCCTGTTTTTCCTTCGTTTCTTGCACTCTTGCCACTTCCGTTACAATGCGTGTACCTGGCTCTATTTTCGACTGTGGTTGTCAGAATAAAGCAGATGTTGTTACTGAAAAGACATGTCCTTTTCTACAACCTGGCTCTACACTTCCACTGAATGTGCAATGTTGCAGTTAGGTGGCCGATAAACACAGGCCAGCTTCCTCTCTAAGGGGGGAGCAACCTGTAGCGACGTGGCCTCCAACACGCACCCCTAGGTCTTAAACACATGCGAAGCAGCATCAAAATCAACTTGTAGCTCTTCTCTGTTTTTCTTTCATTTCTTTCACTCTTGCCACTTTCGATGCACTGCGTGCACCTGGCTCTACTTTCGACTCTCCGGTTTTCAGAATAAAGGAGATGTTACCGAAAAGACATTGCGATGATGTTTAATGGAACAGAGGAGCGGCAACGAAGTCGCGACGGAAAATGGGCGAACAGCAAGTCTGGCAATGGCGGCACAGGTTCTCGCGCAATCAGAGCACGGGCTTTTTGTTGTCTTCCGAAGGCGCATACGCGTTGGTGCGTATGCTCCACTACAATACCCCCGGGGTGAAGGGTAGCCATCCTGGCGACTCAGGGAGTAGGCACAATGAGGGGGTCGTAGTAGGGCTTGAGACGGTCGACGTGTACGGTCTCGCGTCCTCGACGGCGCAAATCTGGTGATTGTGTTAATGGCTCGATGATGTATTTCACCGGGGAGGTCGCGTCAATGACACGGTAGGGACCATGGTACCGGGCCAGAAGTTTAGAAGACAGGCCAGGATCGTGCGGGGGCACCCAAAGCCACACAAGGGAGCCAGCACGAAATGTAGGAGCTATGCGGGGAGCGTCGTCGTGTCGAGTCTTTTGTAGACCTTGAGCCTCACTTGTCAGGGACCGAGACAACTGACGGCAGTCTTCAGCGTATCTGGCGACTTCCGAAAGCGGGGAGCACTCAGATGCATCAGGGCGGTACGGTAGTATAGTGTCGAGTGGGTGGGAAGGTTCGCGGCCGTACAATAGAAAGAACGGGGAAAAACCGGTAGTCGCTTGCGTCGCGGTGTTATAAGCGAAGGTAACAAAGGGCAATACAGCGTCCCAGTTAGTGTGGTCGGAGGAGGTGTACATCCTCAGCATGTCGCCAAGTGTGCGGTTGAACCGCTCAGTAAGATCATTTGTCTGTGGATGGTATGCGGTAGATTTCCGGTGGATAATGTTGCATTCAGCGAGGATAGCTTGGATGACCTCCGACAGGAACACTCGACCCCTATCACTGAGTAATTCCCGCGGAGCACCATGACGTAGAATGAAGCTGCGGAGAATGAAGAGTGCAACTTCGTGGGCGGTGGCTGCCGGTAGAGCTGCAGTCTCAGCGTAGCGTGTCAGATGATCGACTCCGACAATAATTCACCGGTTTCCAGAGCTACTATATGGGAGGGGGCCATATAGGTCTATACCCACGCGGTCGAATGGGCGAGCCGGGCACGGGAGCGGCTGTAACGTGCCAGTAAGGTGCCGCGGAGGTGTCTTGTTCTGTTGGCAAGTGGTGCAAGACTGAACGTATTTCTGCACAAAGCGATACATTCCTCGCCAGTAATAGCGTTGGCGCAGCCTTTCGTAGGTTTTCAGGACCCCTGCGTGAGCACTTTGGGGATCTGCATGGAAATTCATGAAGATGTCAGAGCGCATATGAGTTGGGACAGCAAGGAGCCACTTCCGACCACCAAGCATGTAGTTGCGGCGGTACAGAATGTTGTCTCGTAAGGAAAAGTGGGCTGCTTGCCGGCGTAGCGCTCTCGTGGAAGGGACAGCAGACGGATCGGTAAGTAGTCGACTAACAAGGCAAGGTATGGGTCTTTACGCTGCTCCGAAAGCATGTCAGTCGTGTCGAGTGGTGACAAGGTGGTAAAAGGGGGAGACAAAGAAGCCACATCTGGTGTTAATGGCGATCGCGAAAGTGCATCGGCATCCGCATGTTTGCGACCGGAAAGATATACGACACGGATGTCGTATTCTTGCAATCGAAGTGCCCAACGCCCCAGGCGTCCGGACGGGTCTTTCAAGGTGGACAGCCAACATAGAGCGTGGTGGTCTGTGACCACGTCGAAAGGACGGCCGTAAAGGTACGGGCGAAACTTCGTCAACGCCCAGATTATGGCCAAACACTCCTTCTCTATCACGGAGTAATTCAATTCAGCCTTCTTGAGAGCGCGACTTGCATAGGCGACTACGTATTCAGCTTGGGTGCCTTTCCGTTGTGCCAAAACTGCACCGAGACCGATGCCACTTGCATCGGTGCGAATTTCTGTGGCCGCAGCAGGGTCGAAGTGACGAAGAATAGGTGGTGAGGTCAGCAGGCGGCGCAGCTGGCGAAATGCATCGTCACATGCAGGTGACCATGCAGATATGCCTTTGCTGTTGGAAAGCAGACTCGCGAGAGGTGCGATGATGGACGCGAAGTTGCGCACGAAGCGACGAAAGTAAGAGCAGAGACCGACGAAACATCTTAGGGCTTTCAGTGATGTGGGCAACGGAAAGTCAGCGACAGCTCGAAGCTTATCGGGATCCGGAAGAACACCGTCTCTTGTGATGACATGTCCCAAGATGGTTAGTTTTCGTGCTGCGAAGTGGCACTTCTTGGAGTTGAGTTGTAGGCCTGCAGAAGTTAGACACGTCAGAATCTCGTGGAGGCGAGCAAGATGTGTCGGGAAATCAGATGAAAAGACTACGATGTCGTCCAGGTAACATAAGCAGGTTTTCCACTTGTGGGCACGCAAGATGGTGTCGATCATGCGCTCAAATGTGGCAGGCGCGTTGCAGAGCCCAAATTGCATGACTTTGAACTCATATAGGCCATCCGGCGTTACAAAGGCTGTTTTAGGGCGATCACATTCAGCCATTAGCACCTGCCAATACCCACAACGCAGATCCAAAGATGTAAAGTACTCGGCGCCTTGTAAACAGTCAAGAGCATCGTCTATTCGTGGTAGCGGGTAGACATCTTTTTTCGTAATATTGTTTAAGTGGCGATAGTCCACGCAAAATTGTACGGTGCCATCTTTTTTCTTGACCAGAACCACAGGTGATGACCAAGCGCTTTGAGAAGGCTGTATCACTCCACGTTTAAGCATGTCATCTACTTGCTCCGTAATGACGCGGCGCTCTTCGGCGGAAACGCGGTAAGGGCGCTGTCGCAGAGGCGAATGTGAGCCGGTGTCAATAGTATGAGTGATAGTCGTGGTGCGGCCCAAAGCAGGTTCTTGAAAGTCGAAAGAAGAACGAAACTTGTTAAGGAGAGCAACAAGTTGGCGGCGATGCGAGAGGAGAAGGTCTGCGTCAATAGCATTGTCGAAGGCTGACGAACTTGACGGCTCAGATGCATGAGTGATTGCAGCAATGTGACATGGCGTTTCGTCGGGAAGAATAATATCATCGATATGGTCGACAGGTTGCACATATCCTAACGTTTCACCACGAAGTAAGCCAATGGGGTAGTTGCAGTGGTTGGTGACCAGCATTACGGTTAAACCAGATGCAATTGTAAGAACAGCAAATGGGAGAACGATGCCCTTGCGTTCAGTAAAAACCGGAGATGGTGTAAACACCACCGTGCCGTCAGGTTGCGCCACACATGAAAGGCTAATAGGGACCGAAGCTTCAGGAGGCAAGGTGATGTCGTCATCAGCGGAGAGTTTGCAGAGCAGAGGAGAGCGGTCGGGTGGTGTAAATTCACATGTTGGCACAAGGGACACTTCGGCACGGGAACAATCAATGATAGCTTCATGACGTGATAAGAAATCCCAACCCAGGATAAGGTCATGAGAGCAAGATGGTAGAACAAAAAACTGTACGACGTACAAAACGTCTCGGATGACGACGCGCGCCGTACACACAGCCGAGGGATGAATGCGTAGCGCGCTAGCCGTGGACAGCACCAAGCCACTGAGAGATGTGGTCACTTTGTTCAGCTTCCTACAAAATTTTGCGTTCATCACAGAAACGGCGGCCCCGGTATCAATTAACGCTAATGTGGCGACTCCCTCAACATCGACATCAACAACATTTTGCGGCGAAAATGGAGGCCTTGGGAATTGCGCACAAGGTGCAGTTCTTGCCTCCGGAACTGCACTGATTAGTTTCCCTCCTCAGGAGGTGGTCGACGACGCATAGGCGATGGCGATCGGCGACGAGGTGATGAGAAACGAGCAGTCGATGGGTGGTGATCCGAGTCGGAGTGCCTCTGTTCATATCTAGACGTGGTAGTCTGCTGCGGTGCGTAGGTAGGAGCTCCGAAGTATGCGTGTGCAGGTGTGGGACGGCGGCGGCAGAAGCGTGCAATGTGGCCAGCGATGCCACACGCGAAGCAGATGGGACGATTGTCTCGGGTGCGCCACTCATTAGATGGACGGAAAAAGCGAGGCGGGGGCCTGTAAACTGGAGGCGAGGCCGGAGGAGGTGGAGCCGATAAGGCGACTGGATGCGGTGGAGGCCGCGCGACCACAGCTGCGTAGCTGAGAGGTGAAGGCGGCGCAGTTGGTGCGTAGCTAGCAGTTGAGAGATCAGATGGCACCGAAGTGCATGGGTAAGAGGCCGGAACTGTAGGGAGGGCATTGCAAATTTCAGTGCGTATGGCCTGCTGCATATTCGAAGGGAGGCTTGTCGTGGGCGCGTCGCTATGCGGCAGCAGGGAGAGCTGTCGGGCGACTTCCTCCCTGATGAAGTCTTTAATCTGGTTCGACAGAGTTCCTTGGTGAACGTTGCCATTTGCGAGTGCGACGGCCGAGATTGAATCTGGTGATGGGACACTCTGTCGGGCGATGGTACGCTGACGACGCAATTCATCGAAGCTCTGGCACAGGCTTACGAGGGCTGCTATTGTGGTCGGGCTTTTCGCCAGCAACATCTGGAATGCGCCATCCTCGATGCCTTTAAGAATATGTCGAATTTTCTCTTCTTCAGGCATGGATGAGTTAACACGCTTGCAGAGGTCGAGCACATCCTCAATATAGCTAGTAAAGGTCTCGCCAGGCTGCGGGGCTCGGTGGCGCAGACGCTGGTCAGCGCGGAGCTTGCGGACCTCTGGTCGGCCGAACGCTTCGGTCACGAGGGTCTTAAAGGTGGACCAGCTGGCGATGGCGGTTTCGCGGTTGGTGAACCATAGCTTGGCGACGTTAGCCAAGTAAAAGATAACATAGGCAAGCTTAGAGTCATTGTCCCATTTGTTGCTGGCACTCACGCGTTCGTACAAGGAGAGCCAGTCTTCGACGTCTTGCTCACCACTGCCGCTGAAGATTGGTGGGTCCCGCTGACGGGTAGCACCGGGGCAGGTCGACGGGGCAGCCGATGGTGCTGGCTGTGCTGGGATGGGCTGGTTGGCGACTGCGTCAGTCATGTTGTACGGTGGTCTTTCGGCCAACTTGCGAGAGCGGAGCTCCAGGTCTGCCTTGGGATCTCAGCAGCCTCCACCAAATGCGATGATGTTTAATGGAACAGAGGAGCGGCAACGAAGTCGCGACGGAAAATGGGCGAACAGCAAGTCTGGCAATGGCGGCACAGGTTCTCGCGCAATCAGAGCACGGGCTTTTTGTTGTCTTCCGAAGGCGCATACGCGTTGGTGCGTATGCTCCACTACAACATGTACTTTTCTACAACTAGGCTCCACACTTCCATTGACTGCGCAACGTTGCAGTCAGGTCGCCGATACAAACATGTCAGCATCTCGCTAAGGTGGAGCAATCTGTAGCGGCGTGGCCGCAACCGCACACACCGCGGTCATAAAAACACGCGAAGCAGCATTTTAATCAACTTCTAGCTCTTCTCTCTGTTTTCCTTCGTTTCTTGCACTCTTGCCACTTCTGTGGTACTGCGTGCACCTTGCTCTAGTTTCGACTCTGGTTGTCAGAATAAAGCAGAAGTTGTTGCTGAAAAGACATGTCCTTTTCTACAACCTGGCTCTACACTTCCACTGACTTCGCAATGTTGCAGTTAGGCGGCTGATAAACACAGGCCAGCTTCCTCGCTAAGGGGGAAGCAATCTGTATAGACGTGACCACCACCACGCACCCAGCGGTCATAAAAACACGCGAAGCAGCATTACAATCAACTTGTAGCTCTCCTCTCTTTTTTTCCTTCGTTTCTTTCACTCTTGCGACTTTCGTTGAGCTGCGTGCACTTGGCTCTACTTTCGACTCTCCGGTTTTCAGAATAAAGAAGATGTTGTTACCGAAAAGACATGTACTTTTCTACAAGCTGGCTCCACATTTCCATTGACTGCTCAACGTTGCAGTCAGGTCGCCGATACAAACATGTCAGCTTCTTCGCTAAGGTGGAGCAATCTGTAGCGACGTGGCCCTCAAGGCGCACCCCGTGGTCTAATAAACACGCGAAGCACCATTACAATAAACTTGTAGCTCTCCTCCCTGTTTTTCCTTCGTTTCTTGCACTCTTGCCACTTCCGTTACAATGCGTGTACCTGGCTCTATTTTCGATTCTGGTTGTCAGAATAAAGCAGATGTTGTTACTGAAAAGACATGTCCTTTTCTACAACCTGGCTCTACACTTCCACTGAAGGTGCAATGTTGCAGTTAGGCGGCCGATAAACACAGGCCAGCTTCCTCGCTAAGGGGGGAGCAATCTGTAGCGACGTGGCCACCACCGCGCACCCCGCGGTCATAAAAACACGCGAAGCTGCATCACAATCAGCTTGCTGCTCTCCTCTCTGTTTAAACTTCGTTTCTTGCACTCTTGCCACTTCCGTTGTACTGCGTGCACCTTGCTCTACTTTCGACTCTGGTTGTCAGAATAAAGCAGATGTTGTTACTGAAAAGACATGTCCTTTTCTACAACCTGGCCCTACACTTTCATTGACTGTGCAATGTTGCAGTTAGGCGGCCGATTAAAACAGGCCAGCTTCCTCGCTACTGGAAGAGCAGTCTGTAGTGACGTGGCCACCACCGTGCACCCCGTGGTCATAAAAACACGCGAAGCAGCTTTACAAGCAACTAGCTGCTCTCCTCCCTGTTTTTCCTTCGTTTCTTGCACTCATGCCACTTCCGTTACACTGCGTGTACCTGGCTCTATTTTCGAATCTTGTTGTCAGATTAATGCAGATGTTGTTACTGAAAAGACATGTCCTTTTCTACATCCTGACTCTACACTTCCACTGACTGTGCAATGTTGCAGTTAGGCGGCCGATAAACACAGGCCAGCTTCCTCGCTAAGGGGGGAGCAATCTGTAGCGATGTAGCCACCACCGCACACGCCGCGGTCATAAACACACGCGAAGCAGCATTACAATGAATTGTAGCTCTCCTCTCCGTTTTTCCTTCGTTGCTTTCACTCTTGCGACTTTCGTTGCACGGCGTGCACCTGGCTCTACTTTCGACTCTCCGGTTTTAAGAATACAGGAGATGTTGTTACCGAAAAGACATGTCCTTTTCTACAACCTGGCTCTACACATCCATTGAGTGCGCACTGTTGCAGCTAGGCGGCTGATAAACACAGGCCAGCTTCCTCGCTAAGGTGGAGCAATCTGTAGCGACGGGGCCGCAACCGCACACACCGCGGTCTAAAAACACGCGAAGCAGCATCAAAATCAACTTGTAGCTCTCCTCCCTATTTTTCCTTTGTTTTTTTCACTCTTGCTACTTTCGTTGCACTGAGTGCACCTGGCTCTATTTTCGACTCTCTGGTTGTCAAAATAAAGCAGATGTTGTTACTGAAAAGACATCTCTTTTTCTACAACCTGGCTCTACATTTCCACTGAGTGCGCACTGTTGCAGTTAGGTGGCCGATAAAAACCGGCCAGCTTCCTCTCAAAGGGGGGAGCACTCTGTAGCGACGTGGCTGCCAGCGCGCACCCCACGGTAAAAAAACACGCGAAGCAGCATCACAATCAGCTTGTTGCTCTCCTCTCTGTTTAAACTTCGTTTCTTTCACTCTTGCGACTTTCGTTCCACTGCGTGCACCTGGCTCTACTTTCGACCCTCCGGTTTTCAAAATAAAGGAGATGTTGTTACCGAAAAGACATGTACTTTTCTACAACCTGGCTCCACACTTCCATTGACTGTGCAACGTTGTAGTCAGGTCGCCGACACAAACATGTCAGCTTCTTCGCTAAGGTGGAGCAATCTGTAGCCATGTGGCCACCACCGCGCACCCCGCGGTCATAAAAACACGCGATGCAGCATTACAACCAACTTGTAGCTCTCCTCTCTGTTTTTCCTTCGTTTCTTTCACTCTTGCGACTTTCGTTGCACTGCGTGCACCTTGCTCTACTTTCGACTCTGGTTGTCAGAATAAAGCAGATGTTGTTACTGAAAAGACATGTCCTTGTCTACAACCTGGCTCTACACTTTCATTGACTGCGCAATGTTGCAGTTAGGCGGCAGATGAAAACTGGCCAGCTTCCTCTCAAAGGTCGGAGCAAACTGTAGCGACTTGGCCTCCAACGCGCACCTTGTGGTCTAAAAAACACGCGAAGCAGCATCAAAATCAACTTGTAGCTCTCCTCTCTATTTTTCCTTTGTTTCTTTCACTCTTGCGACTTTCGATGCACTGCGTGCACCTGCTTCTACTTTCGACTCTCTCGTTTTCAGAATGAAAGAGACGTTACCGAAAAGACATGTACTTTTCCACAACTTGGCTCCACTCTTCCATTGACTGCGCAACGTGGCAGTCAGGTTGCCGATACACACATGTCAGCTTCTTCGCTAAGGTGGAGCAATCTGTAACGACGTGGCCGCAACCAAACACACCGCGGTCATAAAAACACGCGAAGCAGCATTACAATCAACTTGTAGCTCTTCTTTCTGCTTTTTATTCGTTTCTTGCACTCTTGCCACTTCTGTTACACTGCGTGCACCTGGCTCTACATTCGACTCTTTGGTTTTCAGAATAAAGGAGATATTGTTACCGAAAAGACATGTACTTTTCTAAAACTTGCTCAACACTTCCATTGACTGCGCAACGTTGCAGTAAGGTTGCCGATTAAAACAGGCCAGCTCCCTCGCTAATGGAAGAGCAATCTGTAGCGACGTGGCCACCACCGCGCACCCCGCGGTCATAAAAACACGCGAAGCAGCTTTACAAGCAACTAGCTGCTCTTCTCCCTGTTTTTTCTTCGTTTCTTGCACTCTTGCCACTTCCGTTACACTGCGTGTACCTGGTTCTATTTTCGACTCTGGTTGTCAGAATAAAGCAGATGTTGTTACGGAAAAGACATGTCCTTTTCTATAACCTGGCTTTACACTTCTACTGACTGCGCAATGTTGCAGTTAGGCGGCCGATAAACACAGGCGAGCTTCCTCGCTAAGGGGGGAGCAATCTGTATCGGCGTGGCCACCACCGCGCACTCCGCGGTCATAAAAACAGGCGAAGCAGCATTACAATCAACTTGTAGCTCTCCTCTCTTTTTTTCCTTCGTTCCTTTCACTCTTGCGACTTTCGTTGAACTGCGTGCACTTGGCTCTACTTTCGACTCTCCGGTTTTCAGAATAAAGAAGATGTTGTTACCGAAAAGACATGTACTTTTCTACAAGCTGGCTCCACATTTCCATTGACTGCTCAACGTTGCAGTCAGGTCGCCGATACAAACATGTCAGCTTCTTCGCTAAGGTGGAGCAATCTGTAGCGACGTGGCCCTCAAGGCGCACCCCGTGGTCTAATAAACACGCGAAACAGCAGTACAATAAACTTGTAGCTCTCCTCCCTGTTTTTCCTTCGTTTCTTGCACTCTTGCCACTTCCGTTACAATGCGTGTACCTGGCTCTATTTTCGACTCTGGTTGTCAGATTAAAGCAGAAGTTGTTACTGAAAAGACATGTCCTTTTCTACAACCTGGCTCTACACTTCCACTGAATGTGCAAAGTTGCAGTTAGGTGGCCGATAAACAAAGGCCAGGTTCCTCTCTAAGGGGGGAGCAACCTGTAGCGACGTGGCCTCCAACACGCACCCCTAGGTCTTAAAAACATGCGAAGCAGCATCAAAATCAACTTGTAGCTCTTCTCTGTTTTTCTTTCATTTCTTTCACTCTTGCCACTTTCGATGCACTGCGTGCACCTGGCTCTACTTTCGACTCTCCGGTTTTCAGAATAAAGGAGATGTTACCGAAAAGACATGTACTTTTCTACAACTAGGCTCCACACTTCCATTGACTGCGCAACGTTGCAGTCAGGTCGCCGATACAAACATGTCAGCATCTCGCTAAGGTGGAGCAATCTGTAGCGGCGTGGCCTGAACCGCACACACCGCGGTCATAAAAACACGCGAAGCAGCATTTTAATCAACTTCTAGCTCTTCTCTCTGTTTTCCTTCGTTTCTTGCACTCTTGCCACTTCTGTGGTACTGCGTGCACCTTGCTCTAGTTTCGACTCTGGTTGTCAGAATAAAGCAGAAGTTGTTGCTGAAAAGACATGTCTTTTTCTACAACCTGGCTCTACACTTCCACTGACTTCGCAATGTTGCAGTTAGGTGGCTGATAAACACAGGCCAGCTTCCTCGCTAAGGGGGGAGCAATCTGTATCGACGTGGCCACCACCACGCACCCAGCGGTCATAAAAACACGCGAAGCTGCATTACAATCAACTTGTAGCTCTCCTCTCTTTTTTTCCTTCGTTTCTTTCACTCTTGCGACTTTCGTTGAACTGCGTGCACTTGGCTCTACTTTCGACTCTCCGGTTTTCAGAATAAAGAAGATGTTGTTACCGAAAAGACATGTACTTTTCTACAAGCTGGCTCCACATTTCCATTGACTGCTCAACGTTGCAGTCAGGTCGCCGATACAAACATGTCAGCTTCTTCGCTAAGGTGGAGCAATCTGTAACGATGTGGCCGCAACCAAACACACCGCGGTCATAGAAACACGCGAAGCATCATTACAATCAACTTGTAGCTCTTCTTTCTGCTTTTTATTCGTTTCTTGCACTCTTGCCACATTCGTTGTACTGCGTGCACCTTGCTCTATTTTCGACTCTCTGGTTGTCAAAATAAAGCAGATGTTGTTACTGAAAAGACATTTACTTTTCTACAACCTGGCTCTACACTTCCACTGAGTGCGCACTGGTGCAGTTAGGAGGCCGATAACAACAGGCCAGCTTCGTCTCAAAGGGGGGAGCAATCTGTAGCGACGTGGCCGCCACCGCGATTCCCTAGGTAAAAAAACACGCGAAGCAGCATCACAATCAGCTTGCTGTTCTCCTCTCTGTTTAAACTTCGTTGCGTTCACTCTTGCGACTTTCGTTGCACTGCGTTCCCCTGGCTCTACTTTCGACTTTCCAGGTTTGAGAAAAAAGCAGATGTTACCGAGAAGACATGTTCTTTTTTACAACCTGGCTGCACACCTTCATTGACTGGGCAATGTTGCAGTCGGGTGGCCGATAAAAACAGGCCAGCTTCCTCCCTAAGGGGGGAGCAATCTGTACAGACGTGGCCGCCCCGCGCACGCCGTGGTCGTAAAAACTCGTGAAGCAGCATTACAATCAACTTGCTGCTCTCCTCCCTGTGTTTGTTTCATTTCTTTCCCTCTTGCCACTTCTGTTACACTGCGTGCACCTGGCTCTACATTGGACTCTTTGGTTTTCAGAATAAAGGAGATGTTGTTACCGAAAAGACATGTACTTTTCTAAAACTTGCTCAACACTTCCATTGACTGCGCAACGTTGCAGTCAGGTTGCCGATTAAAACAGGCCAGCTCCCTCGCTAATGGAAGAGCAATCTGTAGCGACGTGGCCACCACCGCGCACCCCGCGGTCATAAAAACACGCGAAGCAGCTTTACAAGCAACTAGCTGCTCTTCTCCCTGTTTTTTCTTCGTTTCTTGCACTCTTGCCACTTCCGTTACACTGCGTGTACCTGGTTCTCTTTTCGACTCTGGTTGTCAGAATAAATCAGAAGTTGTTGCTGAAAAGACATGTCCTTTTCTACAACCTGGCTCTACACTTCCACTGACTTCGCAATGTTGCAGTTAGGCTGCTGATAAACACAGGCCAGCTTCCTCGCTAAGGGGGGAGCAATCTGTATCGACGTGGCTACCACCACGCACCCAGCGGTCATAAAAACACGCGAAGCAGCATTACAATCAACTTGTAGCTCTCCTCTCTTTTTTTCCTTCGTTTCTTTCACTCTTGCGACTTTCGTTGAACTGCGTGCACTTGGCTCTACTTTCGACTCTCCGGTTTTCAGAATAAAGAAGATGTTGTTACCGAAAAGACATGTACTTTTCTACCAGCTGGCTCCACATTTCCATTGACTGCTCAACGTTGCAGTCAGGTCGCCGATACAAACATGTCAGCTTCTTCGCTAAGGTTGAGCAATCTGTAGCGACGTGGCCCTCAAGGCGCACCCCGTGGTCTAATAAACACGCGAAGCAGCAGTACAATAAACTTGTAGCTCTCCTCCCTGTTTTTCCTTCGTTTCTTGCACTCTTGCCACTTCCGTTACAATGCGTGTACCTGGCACTATTTTCGACTCTGGTTGTCAGAATAAAGCAGATGTTGTTACTGAAAAGACATGTCCTTTTCTACAACCTGGCTCTACACTTCCACTGAAGGTGCAATGTTGCAGTTAGGCGGCCGATAAACACAGGCCAGCTTCCTCGCTAAGGGGGGAGCAATCTGTAGCGACGTGGCCACCACCGCGCACCCCGCGGTCATAAAAACACGCGAAGCTGCATCACAATCAGCTTGCTGCTCCTCTCTGTTTAAACTTCGTTTCTTACACTCTTGCGACTTTCGTTGCACTGTGTGCACCTGGCTCTACTTTCGACTCTCTGGTTGTCAAAATAAAGCAGATGTTGTTACTGAAAAGACATTTCCTTTTCTACAACCAGGCTCTACACTTCCACTGAGTGCGCATTGTTGCAGTTAAGTGGCTGATAACAACAGGCCACCTTCGTCTCAAAGGGGGAGCAATCTGTAGCGACGTGGCCGCCACCGCGCACCCCGCGGTAAAAAACACGCGAAGCAGCATCACAATCAGCTTGCTGCTCTCCTCTCTGTTTAAACTTCGTTTCTTTCACTCTTGCGACTTTCGTTGCACTGTGTTCACCTGGCTTTACTTTCGACTCTCAGGTTTTCAGAATAAAGGAGATGTTACCGAAAAGACATGTACTTTTCTGCGCAACGTTGCAGTCAGGTCGCCGATACAAACATGTCAGATTCTTCGCTAAGGTGAAGCAATCTGTACGACGTGGCCGCAACCGCACGCACCACGGTCATAAAAACACGCGAAGCAGCATTTTAATCAACTTGTAGCTCTTCTTTGTGTTTTCCTTCGTTTCTTGCACTCTTGCCACTTCCGTTGTACTGCGTGCACCTTGCTCTACTTTCGACTCTGGTTGTCAGAATAAAGCAGATGTTGTTACTGAAAAGACATGTCCTTTTCTACAACCTGGCCCTACACTTCCATTGACTGTGCAATGTTGCAGTTAGGCGGCCGATTAAAACAGGCCAGCTTCCTCGCTAATGGAAGAGCAGTCTGTAGTGACGTGGCCACCACCGTGCACCCCGTGGTCATAAAAACACGCGAAGCAGCTTTACAAGCAACTAGCTGCTCTCCTCCCTGTTTTTTCTTCGTTTCTTGCACTCATGCCACTTCCGTTACACTGCGTGTACCTGGCTCTATTTTCGAATCTGGTTGTCAGATTAAAGCAGATGTTGTTACTGAAAAGACATGTCCTTTTCTACAACCTGGCTCTACACTTCCACTGACTGTGCAATGTTGCAGTTAGGCGGCCGATAAACACAGGCCAGCTTCCTCGCTAAAGGGGGAGCAATCTGTAGCGATGTAGCCACCACCGCACACGCCGCGGTCATAAACACACGCGAAGCAGCATTACAATGAATTGTAGCTCTCCTCTCTGTTTTTCCTTCGTTGCTTTCACTCTTGCGACTTTCGTTGCACGGCGTGCACCTGGCTCTACTTTCGACTCTCCGGTTTTAAGAATACAAGAGATGTTGTTACCGAAAAGACATGTCCTTTTCTACAACCTGGCTCTACACATCCATTGAGTGCGCACTGTTGCAGTTAGGCGGCTGATAAACACAGGCCAGCTTCCTCGCTAAGGTGGAGCAATCTGTAGCGACGTGGCCGCAACCGCACACACCGCGGTCTAAAAACACGCGAAGCAGCATCAAAATCAGCTTGTAGCTCTCCTCCCTATTTTTCCTTTGTTTTTTTCACTCTTGCTACTTTCGTTGCACTGAGTGCACCTGGCTCTATTTTCGACTCTCTGGTTGTCAAAATAAAGCAGATGTTGTTACTGAAAAGACATCTCTTTTTCTACAACCTGGCTCTACACTTCCACTGAGTGCGCACTGTTGCAGTTAGGTGGCCGATAAAAACAGGCCAGCTTCCTCTCAAAGGGGGGAGCACTCTGTAGCGACGTGGCTGCCAGCGCGCACCCCACGGTAAAAAAACACGTGAAGCAGCATCACAATCAGCTTGTTGCTCTCCTCTCTGTTTAAACTTCGTTTCTTTCACTCTTGCGACTTTCGTTGCACTGCGTGCACCTGGCTCTACTTTCGACCCTCCGGTTTTCAGAATAAAGGAAATGTTGTTACCGAAAAGACATGTACTTTTCTACAACCTGACTCCACACTTCCATTGACTGTGCAACGTTGTAGTCAGGTCGCCGACACAAACATGTCAGCTTCTTCGCTAAGGTGGAGCAATCTGTAGCGATGTGGCCACCACCGCGCACCCCGCGGTCATAAAAACACGCGATGCAGCATTACAACCAACTTGTAGCTCTCCTCTCCGTTTTTCCTTCGTTTCTTTCACTCTGGCGACTTTCGTTGCACTGCGTGCACCTGGCTCGACTTGCGACTCTCCGGTTTTCAGAATAAAGGAGATGTTGTTACCAAAAAGACGTACTTTTCTACAACCTGGCTCCACACTTCCATTGACTGCGCAAGGTTGCAGTCAGGTCGCCGATACAAACATGTCAGCTTCTTCGCTAAGGTGGAGCAATCTGTAGCGACGTGGCCGTAACCGCACACACCGCAGTCATAAAAACACGCGAAGCAGCATTACAATCAACTTTTAGCTCTTCTCTCTGTTTTTTCTTCGTTTCTTGCACTCTTGCCAGTTCCGTTGTGCTGCGTGCACCTTGCTCTACTTTCGACTCTGGTTGTCAGAAGAAAGCAAATGTTGTTACTGAAAAGACAGGTCCTTTTCTACAACCTGGCTCTACACTTCCATTGACTGCGCAATGTTGCAGTTAGGCGGCCGACTAAAACAGGCCAGCTTCCTCGCTAATGGAAAAGCAATCTGTAGCGACGTGGCCGCCCCGCGCACCCCGCGGTCATAAAAACACGCGAAGCAGCTTTACAAGCAACAAGCTGCTCTCCTCCCTGTTTTTCCTTCGTTTCTTGCACTCTTGCCACTTCCGTTACACTGCGCGTACCTGGCTCTATTTTCGACTCTGGTTGTTAGAATAAAGCAGATGTTGTTACTGAAAAGACATGTCCTTTTCTAAAACCTGGCTCTACACTTCCACTGACTGTGCAATGTTGCAGTCAGGCCACCGATACAAACATGTCAGCTTCTTCTCTAAGGTGGAGCAATCTGTAGCGACGTGGCCGCAACCGCCACACTGAGGTCATAAAAACACTTGAAGCAGCATCATATTCAGCTTGCTGCTCACCTCTCTGTTTAAACTTCGTTTCTTTCACTCTTGCGACTTTCGATGCACTGCGTGCACCTGGCTCTACTTTCGACCCTCCAGGTTTCAGTATAAAGCAGATGTTGTTACCGAAAAGACATGTTCTTCTTTACAACTTGGCTCCACACCTTCATTGACTGCGCAATGTTGAGGTCAGGTTGCCGATAAACACAGGCCAGCTTCCTCGCTAATGGGGGAGCAATCTGTAGCGACGTGGCTACCACCGCGCACCCCGCGGTCATAAAAACACGCGAAGCAGCATTACAATGAACTTGCAGCTCTCCTCTCTGTTTTTCCTTCGTTTGTTTCACTCTTGCGACTTTCGTTGCACTGCGTCTACCTGGCTCTACTTTCGACTCTCCGGTTTTCAGAATAAAGGAGATGTTACCGAAAAGACATGTACTTTTCTACAACTAGGCTCCACACTTCCATTGACTGCGCAACGTTGCAGTCAGGTCGCCGATACAAACATGTCAGCATCTCGCTAAGGTGGAGCAATCTGTAGCGGCGTGGCCTGAACCGCACACACCGCGGTCATAAAAACACGCGAAGCAGCATTTTAATCAACTTCTAGCTCTTCTCTCTGTTTTCCTTCGTTTCTTGCACTCTTGCCACTTCTGTGGTACTGCGTGCACCTTGCTCTAGTTTCGACTCTGGTTGTCAGAATAAAGCAGAAGTTGTTGCTGAAAAGACATGTCTTTTTCTACAACCTGGCTCTACACTTCCACTGACTTCGCAATGTTGCAGTTAGGTGGCTGATAAACACAGGCCAGCTTCCTCGCTAAGGGGGGAGCAATCTGTATCGACGTGGCCACCACCACGCACCCAGCGGTCATAAAAACAGGCGAAGCTGCATTACAATCAACTTGTAGCTCTCCTCTCTTTTTTTCCTTCGTTTCTTTCACTCTTGCGACTTTCGTTGAACTGCGTGCACTTGGCTCTACTTTCGACTCTCCGGTTTTCAGAATAAAGAAGATGTTGTTACCGAAAAGACATGTACTTTTCTACAAGCTGGCTCCACATTTCCATTGACTGCTCAACGTTGCAGTCAGGTCGCCGATACAAACATGTCAGCTTCTTCGCTAAGGTGGAGCAATCTGTAACGATGTGGCCGCAACCAAACACACCGCGGTCATAGAAACACGCGAAGCATCATTACAATCAACTTGTAGCTCTTCTTTCTGCTTTTTATTCGTTTCTTGCACTCTTGCCACATTCGTTGTACTGCGTGCACCTTGCTCTATTTTCGACTCTCTGGTTGTCAAAATAAAGCAGATGTTGTTACTGAAAAGACATTTACTTTTCTACAACCTGGCTCTACAATTCCACTGAGTGCGCACTGGTGCAGTTAGGAGGCCGATAACAACAGGCCAGCTTCGTCTCAAAGGGGGGAGCAATCTGTAGCGACGTGGCCGCCACCGCGATTCCCTAGGTAAAAAAACACGCGAAGCAGCATCACAATCAGCTTGCTGTTCTCCTCTCTGTTTAAACTTCGTTGCGTTCACTCTTGCGACTTTCGTTGCACTGCGTTCCCCTGGCTCTACTTTCGACTTTCCAGGTTTGAGAAAAAAGCAGATGTTACCGAGAAGACATGTTCTTTTTTACAACCTGGCTGCACACCTTCATTGACTGGGCAATGTTGCAGTCGGGTGGCCGATAAAAACAGGCCAGCTTCCTCCCTAAGGGGGGAGCAATCTGTACAGACGTGGCCGCCCCGCGCACGCCGTGGTCGTAAAAACTCGTGAAGCAGCATTACAATCAACTTGCTGCTCTCCTCCCTGTGTTTGTTTCATTTCTTTCCCTCTTGCCACTTCTGTTACACTGCGTGCACCTGGCTCTACATTGGACTCTTTGGTTTTCAGAATAAAGGAGATGTTGTTACCGAAAAGACATGTACTTTTCTAAAACTTGCTCAACACTTCCATTGACTGCGCAACGTTGCAGTCAGGTTGCCGATTAAAACAGGCCAGCTCCCTCGCTAATGGAAGAGCAATCTGTAGCGACGTGGCCACCACCGCGCACCCCGCGGTCATAAAAACACGCGAAGCAGCTTTACAAGCAACTAGCTGCTCTTCTCCCTGTTTTTTCTTCGTTTCTTGCACTCTTGCCACTTCCGTTACACTGCGTGTACCTGGTTCTCTTTTCGACTCTGGTTGTCAGAATAAATCAGAAGTTGTTGCTGAAAAGACATGTCCTTTTCTACAACCTGGCTCTACACTTCCACTGACTTCGCAATGTTGCAGTTAGGCTGCTGATAAACACAGGCCAGCTTCCTCGCTAAGGGGGGAGCAATCTGTATCGACGTGGCTACCACCACGCACCCAGCGGTCATAAAAACACGCGAAGCAGCATTACAATCAACTTGTAGCTCTCCTCTCTTTTTTTCCTTCGTTTCTTTCACTCTTGCGACTTTCGTTGAACTGCGTGCACTTGGCTCTACTTTCGACTCTCCGGTTTTCAGAATAAAGAAGATGTTGTTACCGAAAAGACATGTACTTTTCTACCAGCTGGCTCCACATTTCCATTGACTGCTCAACGTTGCAGTCAGGTCGCCGATACAAACATGTCAGCTTCTTCGCTAAGGTTGAGCAATCTGTAGCGACGTGGCCCTCAAGGCGCACCCCGTGGTCTAATAAACACGCGAAGCAGCAGTACAATAAACTTGTAGCTCTCCTCCCTGTTTTTCCTTCGTTTCTTGCACTCTTGCCACTTCCGTTACAATGCGTGTACCTGGCTCTATTTTCGACTCTGGTTGTCAGAATAAAGCAGATGTTGTTACTGAAAAGACATGTCCTTTTCTACAACCTGGCTCTACACTTCCACTGAAGGTGCAATGTTGCAGTTAGGCGGCCGATAAACACAGGCCAGCTTCCTCGCTAAGGGGGGAGCAATCTGTAGCGACGTGGCCACCACCGCGCACCCCGCGGTCATAAAAACACGCGAAGCTGCATCACAATCAGCTTGCTGCTCCTCTCTGTTTAAACTTCGTTTCTTACACTCTTGCGACTTTCGTTGCACTGTGTGCACCTGGCTCTACTTTCGACTCTCTGGTTGTCAAAATAAAGCAGATGTTGTTACTGAAAAGACATTTCCTTTTCTACAACCAGGCTCTACACTTCCACTGAGTGCGCATTGTTGCAGTTAAGTGGCTGATAACAACAGGCCACCTTCGTCTCAAAGGGGGAGCAATCTGTAGCGACGTGGCCGCCACCGCGCACCCCGCGGTAAAAAACACGCGAAGCAGCATCACAATCAGCTTGCTGCTCTCCTCTCTGTTTAAACTTCGTTTCTTTCACTCTTGCGACTTTCGTTGCACTGTGTTCACCTGGCTTTACTTTAGACTCTCAGGTTTTCAGAATAAAGGAGATGTTACCGAAAAGACATGTACTTTTCTGCGCAACGTTGCAGTCAGGTCGCCGATACAAACATGTCAGATTCTTCGCTAAGGTGAAGCAATCTGTACGACGTGGCCGCAACCGCACGCACCACGGTCATAAAAACACGCGAAGCAGCATTTTAATCAACTTGTAGCTCTTCTTTGTGTTTTCCTTCGTTTCTTGCACTCTTGCCACTTCCGTTGTACTGCGTGCACCTTGCTCTACTTTCGACTCTGGTTGTCAGAATAAAGCAGATGTTGTTACTGAAAAGACATGTCCTTTTCTACAACCTGGCCCTACACTTCCATTGACTGTGCAATGTTGCAGTTAGGCGGCCGATTAAAACAGGCCAGCTTCCTCGCTAATGGAAGAGCAGTCTGTAGTGACGTGGCCACCACCGTGCACCCCGTGGTCATAAAAACACGCGAAGCAGCTTTACAAGCAACTAGCTGCTCTCCTCCCTGTTTTTTCTTCGTTTCTTGCACTCATGCCACTTCCGTTACACTGCGTGTACCTGGCTCTATTTTCGAATCTGGTTGTCAGATTAAAGCAGATGTTGTTACTGAAAAGACATGTCCTTTTCTACAACCTGGCTCTACACTTCCACTGACTGTGCAATGTTGCAGTTAGGCGGCCGATAAACACAGGCCAGCTTCCTCGCTAAAGGGGGAGCAATCTGTAGCGATGTAGCCACCACCGCACACGCCGCGGTCATAAACACACGCGAAGCAGCATTACAATGAATTGTAGCTCTCCTCTCTGTTTTTCCTTCGTTGCTTTCACTCTTGCGACTTTCGTTGCACGGCGTGCACCTGGCTCTACTTTCGACTCTCCGGTTTTAAGAATACAAGAGATGTTGTTACCGAAAAGACATGTCCTTTTCTACAACCTGGCTCTACACATCCATTGAGTGCGCACTGTTGCAGTTAGGCGGCTGATAAACACAGGCCAGCTTCCTCGCTAAGGTGGAGCAATCTGTAGCGACGTGGCCGCAACCGCACACACCGCGGTCTAAAAACACGCGAAGCAGCATCAAAATCAGCTTGTAGCTCTCCTCCCTATTTTTCCTTTGTTTTTTTCACTCTTGCTACTTTCGTTGCACTGAGTGCACCTGGCTCTATTTTCGACTCTCTGGTTGTCAAAATAAAGCAGATGTTGTTACTGAAAAGACATCTCTTTTTCTACAACCTGGCTCTACACTTCCACTGAGTGCGCACTGTTGCAGTTAGGTGGCCGATAAAAACAGGCCAGCTTCCTCTCAAAGGGGGGAGCACTCTGTAGCGACGTGGCTGCCAGCGCGCACCCCACGGTAAAAAAACACGTGAAGCAGCATCACAATCAGCTTGTTGCTCTCCTCTCTGTTTAAACTTCGTTTCTTTCACTCTTGCGACTTTCGTTGCACTGCGTGCACCTGGCTCTACTTTCGACCCTCCGGTTTTCAGAATAAAGGAAATGTTGTTACCGAAAAGACATGTACTTTTCTACAACCTGACTCCACACTTCCATTGACTGTGCAACGTTGTAGTCAGGTCGCCGACACAAACATGTCAGCTTCTTCGCTAAGGTGGAGCAATCTGTAGCGATGTGGCCACCACCGCGCACCCCGCGGTCATAAAAACACGCGATGCAGCATTACAACCAACTTGTAGCTCTCCTCTCCGTTTTTCCTTCGTTTCTTTCACTCTGGCGACTTTCGTTGCACTGCGTGCACCTGGCTCGACTTGCGACTCTCCGGTTTTCAGAATAAAGGAGATGTTGTTACCAAAAAGACGTACTTTTCTACAACCTGGCTCCACACTTCCATTGACTGCGCAAGGTTGCAGTCAGGTCGCCGATACAAACATGTCAGCTTCTTCGCTAAGGTGGAGCAATCTGTAGCGACGTGGCCGTAACCGCACACACCGCAGTCATAAAAACACGCGAAGCAGCATTACAATCAACTTGTAGCTCTTCTCTCTGTTTTTTCTTCGTTTCTTGCACTCTTGCCAGTTCCGTTGTGCTGCGTGCACCTTGCTCTACTTTCGACTCTGGTTGTCAGAATAAAGCAAATGTTGTTACTGAAAAGACAGGTCCTTTTCTACAACCTGGCTCTACACTTCCATTGACTGCGCAATGTTGCAGTTAGGCGGCCGACTAAAACAGGCCAGCTTCCTCGCTAATGGAAAAGCAATCTGTAGCGACGTGGCCGCCCCGCGCACCCCGCGGTCATAAAAACACGCGAAGCAGCTTTACAAGCAACAAGCTGCTCTCCTCCCTGTTTTTCCTTCGTTTCTTGCACTCTTGCCACTTCCGTTACACTGCGCGTACCTGGCTCTATTTTCGACTCTGGTTGTTAGAATAAAGCAGATGTTGTTACTGAAAAGACATGTCCTTTTCTAAAACCTGGCTCTACACTTCCACTGACTGTGCAATGTTGCAGTCAGGCCACCGATACAAACATGTCAGCTTCTTCTCTAAGGTGGAGCAATCTGTAGCGACGTGGCCGCAACCGCCACACTGAGGTCATAAAAACACTTGAAGCAGCATCATATTCAGCTTGCTGCTCACCTCTCTGTTTAAACTTCGTTTCTTTCACTCTTGCGACTTTCGATGCACTGCGTGCACCTGGCTCTACTTTCGACCCTCCAGGTTTCAGTATAAAGCAGATGTTGTTACCGAAAAGACATGTTCTTCTTTACAACTTGGCTCCACACCTTCATTGACTGCGCAATGTTGAGGTCAGGTTGCCGATAAACACAGGCCAGCTTCCTCGCTAATGGGGGAGCAATCTGTAGCGACGTGGCTACCACCGCGCACCCCGCGGTCATAAAAACACGCGAAGCAGCATTACAATGAACTTGCAGCTCTCCTCTCTGTTTTTCCTTCGTTTGTTTCACTCTTGCGACTTTCGTTGCACTGCGTCTACCTGGCTCTACTTTTGACTCTCCGGTTTTCAGAATAAAGGAGATGATGTTACCGAAAAGACATGTACTTTTTTACAACCTGGCTCCACACTTCAATTGACTGCGCAACGTTGCAGTCAGGCTGCCGATACAAACATGTCAGCTTCTTCGCTAAGGTGGAGCAATCTGTAGCGATGTGGCCACCACCGCGCACCCCGAGGACATAAAAACACGCGATGCAGCATTACAATCAACTTGTAGCTCTCCTCTCTGTTTTTCCTTCATTTCTTTCACTCTTGCGACTTTCGTTGCACTGCGTGCACCTGACTCTACTTGCGACTCTCCGGTTTTCAGAATAAAGGAGATGTTGTTACCAAAAAGACGTACTTTTCTACAAACTGGCTCCACACTTCCATTGACTGCGCAACGTTGCAGTCAGGTCACCGATACAAACATGTCAGCTTCTTCGCTAAGGTTGAGCAATCTGTATCGACGTGGCCGTAACCGCACACACAACGGTCATACAAACACGCGAAGCAGCATTACAATCAACTTGTAGCTCTTCTCTCTGTTTTTCCTTCGTTTCTTGCACTCTTGCCAGTTCCGTTGTACTGCGTGCACCTTGCTCTAATTTCGACTCTTGTTGTCAGAATAAAGCAGATGTTGTTACTGAAAAGACATGTCCTTTTCTACAACCTGGCTCTACACTTCCATTGACTGCGCAATGTTGCAGTTAGGCAGCCGATTAAAACAGGCCAGCTTCCTCGCTAATGAAAGAGCAATCTGTAGCGACGTGGCCTCCAACGCGCACCCCGTGGTCTAAAAAACACGCGAAGCAGCATTACAATCAACTTGTAGCTCTCCTCTCTGTTTTTCCTTCGTTTCTTTCACTCTTGCGGCTTTCGTAGCACTGCGTGCTCCTGGCTCTACTTTCAACTCTTCGGTTTTCAGAATAAAGGAGATGTTGTTACCGAAAATACATGTCCTTTTCTAAAACCTGGCTCTACACTTGCATTGACTGCGCAAGCGCAATGTTGCAGTTAGGAGGCCGATAAGAAAAGGCCAGCTTCCTTTCTAAGGGGGGAGCAATCTGTAGCGACATGGCCGCCACCGCGCGCCGCGGTAAAAAAACACGCGAAGCAGCATCACAATCAGCTTGCTGCTCTACTCTCTGTTTAAACTTCGTTTCTTTCACTCTTGCGACTTTCGTTGCACTGCGTGCACCTGGCTCTACTTTCGACTGTCCGGTTTTCAGAATAAGGAAGATGTTACCGAAAATACATGTACTTTTCTACAAACTGGCTCCACACTTCCATTGCCTGCGCAACGTTGCAGTCAGGTCGCCGATACAAACATGTCAGCTTCTTCGCTAAGGTGGAGCAATCTGTAATGACGTGGCCGCAACCGCACACACCGCGGCCATACAAACACGCGAAGCAGCATTACAATCAACTTTTAGCTCTTCTCTCTGTTTTTCCTTCGTTTCTTGCACTCTTGCCACTTCCGTTGAACTGCGTGCACCTGGCTCTATTTTCGACTCTCTGGTTGTCAGAATAAAGCAGATGTTGTTACTGAAAAGACATGTCATTTTCTACAACCTGCCTCTACACTTCCAATTACTGCGCAATGTTGCAATTAGGCAGCCGATACAAACAGGTCAGCTTCTTCGCTAAGGGGGAGCAATCTGTAGCGACATGCCCGCCACCGCACACACCGCGGTCTTAAAAACACGCGAAGCAGCATTGCAATCAACTTGTAGCTCTTCTCTCTGTATTTCCTTCGTTTTTTTCACTCTTGCTACTTTCGTTGCACTGAGTGCACCTGGCTCCGGTTGTCAAAATAAAGCAGATGTTACTGAAAAGACATCTCCTTTTCTACAACCTGGCTCTACACTTCCATTGAGTGCGCAATGTTGCAGTTAGGCGGCTGATAAACACAGGCCAGCTTCCTCGCTAAGGTGGGGCAATTTGTAGCGACGTGACCTCCAACGTCCACACCATGGTTGAAAAAACACGCGAAGCAGCATCAAAATCAACTTGTAGCTCTCCTCCCTATTTTTTCTTTGTTTTTTTTTCACTCTTGCTACTTTCGTTGCACTGAGTGCACGTGGCTCTATTTTCGACTCTCTGGTTGTCCAAATAAAGCAGATGTTGTTACTGAAAAGACATCTTCTTTTCTACAACCTGGCTCTACACTTCCACGAAGTTCGCACTGTTGCAGTTAGGTGGCCGATAAAAACAGGCCAGCTTTCTCTCAAAGTGGGGAGCAATCTGTAGCGACGTGGCCGCCACCGTGCACCCCGCGGTATAAAAACACGCGAAGCAGCATCACAATCAGCTTGCTGCTCTCCTCTCTGTTTAAACTTCGTTTCTTTCACTCTTGCGACTTTAGTTGCACTGCGTGCACCTGGCTCTACTTTCGACTCTCCAGGTTTCAGAATAAAGCAGATGTTGTTACCGAAAAGACAAGCTCTTCTTTACAACCTGGCTCCACACTTTCATTGACTGCGCAATGTTGCAGTCAGGTGGCCGATAAAAACAGGCCAGCTTCCTCTTTAAGGGGGGAGCAATCTGTAGAGACGTGGCCGCCACCGTGCACGCCGCGGTCGTAAAAACACGCGAAGCAGTAATACAATCAACTTGCTGCTCTCCTTCCTGTGTTTGTTTCGTTTCCTTCACTCTTGCCACTTCCGTTGAACTGCGTACACCAGGCTCTATTTTCGACCCTCTTGTTTTCAGAATAAAGGAGATGTTACCGAAAAGACTTGTACTTTTCTACAACTTGTCTCCACACTTTCATTGACTGCGCAACGTTGCAGTCAGGTCGCCGATACAAACATGTCAGCTTCTTCGCTGAGGTGGAGCAATTTGTAGCGACGTGGCCGCAACCGCACACACCGCGGTCATAAAAACACGCGAAGCAGCAGTACAATCAACTTGTAGCTCTTATCTCTGTTTTTCTTCGTTTCTTGCACTCTTGCCACTTCCGTTGTACTGCTTGCACCTTGCTCTACTTTCGACTCTCCCGTTTTCAGAATAAAAGAGATGTTACCGAAAAGACATGTACTTTTCTACAACTTGGCTCCAAACTTCCATTTACTGCGCAACGTTGCAGTCAGGTGGCCGATACAAACATGTCAGCTTCTTCGCTAAGGTGGATTAATCTGTAGCGACGTGGCCACAACCGCACACACCTCGGTCATAGAAACACGCGAAGCAGCATTACAATCAACTTGTAGCTCTTCTCTCTGTTGTTCCTTCGTTTCTGGCACTCTTGCCACTTCCGTTGCACTGCGTGCACCTGGGTCTATTTTCGACTCTCTGGTTGTCAAAATAAAGCAGATGTTGTTACTGAAAAGGCATGTCATTTTCTACAACCTGCCTCTACACTTCCAATTACTGCGCAATGTTGCAATTAGGGAGCCGATACAAACAGGTCAGCTTCTTCGCTAAGGGGGAGCAATCTGTAGCGACGTTGCCTCAACCGCACACACCGAGGTCATAATAACACGCGAAGCAGCATTACAATCAACTTGTAGCTCTTCTCTCTGTTTTTCCTTCGTTTCTTGCACTCTTGCCACTTCCGTTGTACTGCGTGCACCTTGCACTACTTTCGACTCTCCCGTTTTCAGAATAAAAGAGATGTTACGAAAAGACATGTACTTTTCTACAACTTGGCTCCAACCTTCCATTTACTGCGGAACGTTGCAGTCAGGTGGCCGATACAAACATGTCAGCTTCTTCGCTAAGGTGGATTAATCTGTAGCGACGTGGCCACAACCGCACACACCGCGGTCTTAAAAACACGCGAAGCAGCATTGAAATCAACTTGTAGCTCTTCTCTATGTTTTTCCTTCGTTTTTTTCACTCTTGCTACTTTCGTTGCACTGAGTGCACCTGGCTCTATTTTATACTCTGGTTGTCAAAATAAAGCAGATGTTACTGAAAAGACATCTCCTTTTCTACAACCTGGCTCTACACTTCCATTGAGTGCGCACTGTTGCAGTTAGGCGGCTGATAAACACAGGCCAGCTTCCTCGCTAAGGTGCAGCAATCTGTAGCGACGTGGCCGCAACCGCACACACCGCGGTCATAGAAACACGCGAAGTAGCTTTACAAGCAACTAGCTGCTCTCCTCCCTGTTTTTCCTTTGTTTCTTGCACTCTTGCCACTTCCGTTACACTGCGTGTACCTGGCTCTACTTTCGACTCTGGTTCTCAGAATAAAGCAGATGTTGTTACTGAAAAGACATGCCCTTTTCTACAACCTGGCTCTACACTTCCATTGAGTGCGCACGGTTGCAGTTAGGCGGCTGATAAACACAGGCCAGCTTCATCGCTAAGGTGGAGCAATCTGTAGTGACGTGGCCGCAACCGCCCACACCGCGGTCATAGAAACACGCGAAGTAGCATTACAATCAACATGTAGCTCTTCTCTCTGTTTTTTCTTCATTTCTTGCACTCTTGCCACTTCCGTTGTACTGCGTGCACCTTGCTCTACTTTCGACACTGGTTGTCAGAATAAAGCAGATGTTGTTACTGAAAAGACATGTCCTTTTTTCAACCTGGCTCTACACATCCCTTGACTGCGCAATGTTGCCGTTAGGCGGCCGATTAAAACAGGCCAGCTTCCTCGCTAATGGAAGAGCAATCTGTAGCGACGTGGCCTCCACCGCGCACCCCACAGTCAGGAAAACACGCGTAGCAGCTTTACAATAAACTTGTAGCTCTTCTCTCTGTTTTTCTTTCGTTTTTTTCACTCTTGCTACTTTTGTTGCAATGAGTGTAGTACCTGGCTCTATTTTCGACTCTGGTTGTCAAAATAAAACAGATGTTGTTACTGAAAAGACATGTTCTTTTCTACAACCTTGCTCTACACTTCCATTGACTGCGCAATGTTGGAGTTAGGCGGCAGATGAAAACAGGCCAGCTTCCTCTCTGAGGGGGGAGCATTCTGTAGCGACTTGGCCGCCAGCGCGCACCCCACGGTAAAAAAACACGCGAAGCAGCATCACATTCAGCTTGCTGCTCTCCTCTCTGTTTAAAATTCGTTTCTTTCACTCTTGCGACTTTCGTTGCACTGCGTGCACCTGGCTCTACTTTTGACCCTCCAGGTTTCAGAATAAAGCAGATGTTGTTACCGAAAAGACATGTTCTTCTTTACAACCTGGCTCCACACCTTCATTGACTGCGCAAAGTTGCAGTCAGGTTGCCGATAAACACAGGCCAGCTTCCTCGCTAATGGGGGAGCAATCTGTAGCGACGTGGCCGCCACCAGACACACCGCGGTCTTAAAAACACGCGAAGCAGCATTGCAATCAACTTGTCGCTCTTCTCTCTGTTTTTCCTTCGTTTTTTTCACTCTTGCTACTTTCGTTGCACTGAGTGCACCTGGCTCTATTTTAGACTCTGGTTGTCAAAATAAAGCAGATGTTACTGAAAAGACATCTCCTTTTCTACAACCTGGCTCTACACTTCCATTGAGTGCGCACGGTTGCAGTTAGGCGGCTGATAAACACAGGCCAGCTTCCTCGCTAAGGTGGAACAATCTGTACCGACGTGGCCGCAACCGCACACACCGCGGTCTAAAAAACACGCGAAGCAGCATCAAAATCAACTTGTAGCTCTCCTTCCTATTTTTCCTTTGTTTTTTTTTTCACTCTTGCTACTTTCATTGCACTGAGTGCACCTGGCTCTATTTTCGACTGTCTGGTTGTCAAAATAAAGCAGATGTTGTTACAGAAAAGACATCTCTTTTTCTACAACCTGGCTCTACACTTCCACTGAGTGCGCACTGTTGCAGTTAGGTGGCCGATAAAAACAGGCCAGCTTCCTCTCAAAGGGGGGAGCACTCTGTAGCGACGTGGCTGCCAGCGCGGACCCCACGGTAAAAAAACACGCGAAGCAGCATCACAATCAGCTTGTTGCTCTCCTCTCTGTTCAAACTTCGTTTCTTTCACTCTTGCGACTTTCGTTGCACTGCGTGCACCTGGCTCTACTTTCGACCCTCCGGTTTTCAGAATAAAGGAGATGTTGTTACCGAAAAGACATGTACTTTTCTACAACCTGGCTCCACACTTCCATTGACTGTGCAACGTTGTAGTCAGGTCGCCGACACAAACATGTCAGCTTCTTCGCTAAGGTGGAGCAATCTGTAGCGATGTGGCCACCATCGCGCACCCCGTGGTCATAAAAACACGCGATGCAGCATTACAACCAACTTGTAGCTCTCTTCTCCGTTTTTCCCTCGTTTCTTTCACTCTGGCGACTTTCGTTGCACTGCGTGCACCTGGCTCTACTTGCGACTCTCCGGTTTTCAGAATAAAGGAGATGTTGTTACCAAAAAGACGTACTTTTCTACAACCTGGCTCCACACTTCCATTGACTGCGCAACGTTGCAGTCAGGTCGCCGATACAAACATGTCAGCTTCTTCGCTAAGGTGGAGCAATCTGTAGCGACGTGGCCGTAACCGCACACACCGCGGTCATAAAAACACGCGAAGCAGCATTACAATCAACTTGTAGCTCTTCTCTCTGTTTTTTCTTCGTTTCTAGCACTCTTGCCGGTTCCGTTGTACTGCGTGCACCTTGCTCTACTTTCGACTCTGGTTGTCAGAATAAAGCAGATGTTGTTACTGAAAAGACAGGTCCTTTTCTACAACCTGGCTCTACACTTCCATTGACTGCGCAATGTTGCAGTTAGGCGGCCGACTAAAACAGGCCAGCTTTCTCGCTAATGGAAAAGCAATCTGTAGCGACGTGGCCGCCCCCGCGCACCCCGCGGTCATAAAAACACGCGAAGCAGCTTTACAAGCAACATGTAGCTCTTCTCTCTGTTTTTCCTTCATTTCTTGCACTCTTGCCACTTCCGTTGTACTGCGTGCACCTTGCTCTAATTTCGACTCTTGTTGTCAGAATAAAGCAGATGTTGTTACTGAAAAGACATGTCCTTTTCTACAACCTGGCTCTACACTTCCATTGACTGCGCAATGTTGCAGTTAGGCAGCCGATTAAAACAGGCCAGCTTCCTCGCTAATGAAAGAGCAATCTGTAGCGACGTGGCCTCCAACGCGCACCCCGTGGTCTAAAAAACACGCGAAGCAGCATTACAATCAACTTGTAGCTCTCCTCTCTGTTTTTCCTTCGTTTCTTTCACTCTTGCGGCTTTCGTAGCACTGCGTGCTCCTGGCTCTACTTTCAACTCTTCGGTTTTCAGAATAAAGGAGATGTTGTTACCGAAAATACATGTCCTTTTCTAAAACCTGGCTCTACACTTGCATTGACTGCGCAAGCGCAATGTTGCAGTTAGGAGGCCGATAAGAAAAGGCCAGCTTCCTTTCTAAGGGGGGAGCAATCTGTAGCGACATGGCCGCCACCGCGCGCCGCGGTAAAAAAACACGCGAAGCAGCATCACAATCAGCTTGCTGCTCTACTCTCTGTTTAAACTTCGTTTCTTTCACTCTTGCGACTTTCGTTGCACTGCGTGCACCTGGCTCTACTTTCGACTGTCCGGTTTTCAGAATAAGGAAGATGTTACCGAAAATACATGTACTTTTCTACAAACTGGCTCCACACTTCCATTGCCTGCGCAACGTTGCAGTCAGGTCGCCGATACAAACATGTCAGCTTCTTCGCTAAGGTGGAGCAATCTGTAATGACGTGGCCGCAACCGCACACACCGCGGCCATACAAACACGCGAAGCAGCATTACAATCAACTTTTAGCTCTTCTCTCTGTTTTTCCTTCGTTTCTTGCACTCTTGCCACTTCCGTTGAACTGCGTGCACCTGGCTCTATTTTCGACTCTCTGGTTGTCAGAATAAAGCAGATGTTGTTACTGAAAAGACATGTCATTTTCTACAACCTGCCTCTACACTTCCAATTACTGCGCAATGTTGCAATTAGGCAGCCGATACAAACAGGTCAGCTTCTTCGCTAAGGGGGAGCAATCTGTAGCGACATGCCCGCCACCGCACACACCGCGGTCTTAAAAACACGCGAAGCAGCATTGCAATCAACTTGTAGCTCTTCTCTCTGTATTTCCTTCGTTTTTTTCACTCTTGCTACTTTCGTTGCACTGAGTGCACCTGGCTCCGGTTGTCAAAATAAAGCAGATGTTACTGAAAAGACATCTCCTTTTCTACAACCTGGCTCTACACTTCCATTGAGTGCGCAATGTTGCAGTTAGGCGGCTGATAAACACAGGCCAGCTTCCTCGCTAAGGTGGGGCAATTTGTAGCGACGTGACCTCCAACGTCCACACCATGGTTGAAAAAACACGCGAAGCAGCATCAAAATCAACTTGTAGCTCTCCTCCCTATTTTTTCTTTGTTTTTTTTTCACTCTTGCTACTTTCGTTGCACTGAGTGCACGTGGCTCTATTTTCGACTCTCTGGTTGTCCAAATAAAGCAGATGTTGTTACTGAAAAGACATCTTCTTTTCTACAACCTGGCTCTACACTTCCACGAAGTTCGCACTGTTGCAGTTAGGTGGCCGATAAAAACAGGCCAGCTTTCTCTCAAAGTGGGGAGCAATCTGTAGCGACGTGGCCGCCACCGTGCACCCCGCGGTATAAAAACACGCGAAGCAGCATCACAATCAGCTTGCTGCTCTCCTCTCTGTTTAAACTTCGTTTCTTTCACTCTTGCGACTTTAGTTGCACTGCGTGCACCTGGCTCTACTTTCGACTCTCCAGGTTTCAGAATAAAGCAGATGTTGTTACCGAAAAGACAAGCTCTTCTTTACAACCTGGCTCCACACTTTCATTGACTGCGCAATGTTGCAGTCAGGTGGCCGATAAAAACAGGCCAGCTTCCTCTTTAAGGGGGGAGCAATCTGTAGAGACGTGGCCGCCACCGTGCACGCCGCGGTCGTAAAAACACGCGAAGCAGTAATACAATCAACTTGCTGCTCTCCTTCCTGTGTTTGTTTCGTTTCCTTCACTCTTGCCACTTCCGTTGAACTGCGTACACCAGGCTCTATTTTCGACCCTCTTGTTTTCAGAATAAAGGAGATGTTACCGAAAAGACTTGTACTTTTCTACAACTTGTCTCCACACTTTCATTGACTGCGCAACGTTGCAGTCAGGTCGCCGATACAAACATGTCAGCTTCTTCGCTGAGGTGGAGCAATTTGTAGCGACGTGGCCGCAACCGCACACACCGCGGTCATAAAAACACGCGAAGCAGCAGTACAATCAACTTGTAGCTCTTATCTCTGTTTTTCTTCGTTTCTTGCACTCTTGCCACTTCCGTTGTACTGCTTGCACCTTGCTCTACTTTCGACTCTCCCGTTTTCAGAATAAAAGAGATGTTACCGAAAAGACATGTACTTTTCTACAACTTGGCTCCAAACTTCCATTTACTGCGCAACGTTGCAGTCAGGTGGCCGATACAAACATGTCAGCTTCTTCGCTAAGGTGGATTAATCTGTAGCGACGTGGCCACAACCGCACACACCTCGGTCATAGAAACACGCGAAGCAGCATTACAATCAACTTGTAGCTCTTCTCTCTGTTGTTCCTTCGTTTCTGGCACTCTTGCCACTTCCGTTGCACTGCGTGCACCTGGGTCTATTTTCGACTCTCTGGTTGTCAAAATAAAGCAGATGTTGTTACTGAAAAGGCATGTCATTTTCTACAACCTGCCTCTACACTTCCAATTACTGCGCAATGTTGCAATTAGGGAGCCGATACAAACAGGTCAGCTTCTTCGCTAAGGGGGAGCAATCTGTAGCGACGTTGCCTCAACCGCACACACCGAGGTCATAATAACACGCGAAGCAGCATTACAATCAACTTGTAGCTCTTCTCTCTGTTTTTCCTTCGTTTCTTGCACTCTTGCCACTTCCGTTGTACTGCGTGCACCTTGCACTACTTTCGACTCTCCCGTTTTCAGAATAAAAGAGATGTTACGAAAAGACATGTACTTTTCTACAACTTGGCTCCAACCTTCCATTTACTGCGGAACGTTGCAGTCAGGTGGCCGATACAAACATGTCAGCTTCTTCGCTAAGGTGGATTAATCTGTAGCGACGTGGCCACAACCGCACACACCGCGGTCTTAAAAACACGCGAAGCAGCATTGAAATCAACTTGTAGCTCTTCTCTATGTTTTTCCTTCGTTTTTTTCACTCTTGCTACTTTCGTTGCACTGAGTGCACCTGGCTCTATTTTATACTCTGGTTGTCAAAATAAAGCAGATGTTACTGAAAAGACATCTCCTTTTCTACAACCTGGCTCTACACTTCCATTGAGTGCGCACTGTTGCAGTTAGGCGGCTGATAAACACAGGCCAGCTTCCTCGCTAAGGTGCAGCAATCTGTAGCGACGTGGCCGCAACCGCACACACCGCGGTCATAGAAACACGCGAAGTAGCTTTACAAGCAACTAGCTGCTCTCCTCCCTGTTTTTCCTTTGTTTCTTGCACTCTTGCCACTTCCGTTACACTGCGTGTACCTGGCTCTACTTTCGACTCTGGTTCTCAGAATAAAGCAGATGTTGTTACTGAAAAGACATGCCCTTTTCTACAACCTGGCTCTACACTTCCATTGAGTGCGCACGGTTGCAGTTAGGCGGCTGATAAACACAGGCCAGCTTCATCGCTAAGGTGGAGCAATCTGTAGTGACGTGGCCGCAACCGCCCACACCGCGGTCATAGAAACACGCGAAGTAGCATTACAATCAACATGTAGCTCTTCTCTCTGTTTTTTCTTCATTTCTTGCACTCTTGCCACTTCCGTTGTACTGCGTGCACCTTGCTCTACTTTCGACACTGGTTGTCAGAATAAAGCAGATGTTGTTACTGAAAAGACATGTCCTTTTTTCAACCTGGCTCTACACATCCCTTGACTGCGCAATGTTGCCGTTAGGCGGCCGATTAAAACAGGCCAGCTTCCTCGCTAATGGAAGAGCAATCTGTAGCGACGTGGCCTCCACCGCGCACCCCACAGTCAGGAAAACACGCGTAGCAGCTTTACAATAAACTTGTAGCTCTTCTCTCTGTTTTTCTTTCGTTTTTTTCACTCTTGCTACTTTTGTTGCAATGAGTGTAGTACCTGGCTCTATTTTCGACTCTGGTTGTCAAAATAAAACAGATGTTGTTACTGAAAAGACATGTTCTTTTCTACAACCTTGCTCTACACTTCCATTGACTGCGCAATGTTGGAGTTAGGCGGCAGATGAAAACAGGCCAGCTTCCTCTCTGAGGGGGGAGCATTCTGTAGCGACTTGGCCGCCAGCGCGCACCCCACGGTAAAAAAACACGCGAAGCAGCATCACATTCAGCTTGCTGCTCTCCTCTCTGTTTAAAATTCGTTTCTTTCACTCTTGCGACTTTCGCTGCGCTGCGTGCACCTGGCTCTACTTTCGACTCTCCGGTTTTCAGAATAAAGGAGATGTTGTTACCGAAAAGACATGTACTTTTTACAACCTGGCTCCACACTTCAATTGACTGCGCAACGTTGCAGTCAGGGATCCGATACAAACATGTCAGATTCTTCTCTAAGGTGGAGCAATCTGTAGCGACCTGGCCAATACCGCGCACCCCGCGGTCATAAAAACAGGCGAAGCAGCATTACAAACAACTTGTAGCTCTCCTCCCTGTTTTTCCTTCGTTTCTTGCACTCTTGCCACTTTCGTTACACTGCGTGTACCTGGCTCTATTTTCGACTCTGGTTGTCAGAATAAAGCAGATGTTGTTACTGAAACGACATGTCCCATTCTACAACCTGGCTCTACACTTCCACTGACTGCGCAATGTTGCAGTTAGGCGGCCGATAAACACAGGCCAGCTTCCTCGCTAAGGGGGGAGCTATATGTAGCATTGTGGCCACCACCGCGCACCCCGTGGTCATAAACACACGCGAAGCAGCATTACAATCAACTTGTAGCTTTCCTCTCTGTTTTTCCTTCGTTTCTTTCACTCTTGCGACTTTCGTTGCACTGCGTGCAACTGGCTCTACCTTCGACTTACCGGTTTTCAGAATAAAGGAGATGTTGTTACTAAAAAGACATGTCCTTTTCTACAACCTGGCTCTACATTTCCATTGACTGCGCAATGTTGCAGTTAGACGGTAGTTATAGCGCGAGAACAAAACGACGACACAGAGACAAGAAGGACACGAAAGACTCTCTGTGTCATCGTTTTGTTCTCGCGCTATAACTATCGTCATGCCATACCAACTAGCCCAAGCTGCCACACTTCTAAGTTGCAGTTAGGCGGCCGATTAAAACAGGCCAGCTTTCTCGCTAATGGAAGAGCATTCTGTAGCGACGTGGCCGCAACCGCGCACCCCGCAGTCATAAAAAAACTCGAAGCCGCTTTACAAGCAACTAGCAATTTCCTCCCTGTTTTTCCTTCGTTTCTTGCACTCTTGCCACTTCCGTCACACTGCGTGTACCTGGCTCTATTTTCGACTGTGGTTGTCAGAATAAAGCAGACGTGTTTACTGAAAAGACATGTCCTATTCTACAACCTGTCTCTACACTTCCACTGACTGCGCAATGTTGCAGTTAGGCGGCCGATAAACACAGGCCAGCTTCCTTGCTAAGGGGGGAGCTATATGTAGCATTGTGGCCACCACCGCGCACCCCGTGGTCATAAACACACGCGAAGCAGCATTACAATCAACTTGTAGCTTTCCTCTCTGTTTTTCCTTCGTTTCTTTCACTCTTGCGACTTTCGTAGCACTGCGTGCACCTGGCTCTACTTTCAACTCTCCGGTTTTCAGAATAAAGGAGATGTTGTTACCGAAAATACATGTCCTTTTCTAAAACCTGGCTCTACACCTCCATTGACTGCGCAAGCGCAATGTTGCAGTTAAGCGGCCGATAAGAACAGGCCAGCTTCCTCTCTAAAGGGGGAGCAATCTGTAGCGATGTGGCCGCCACCGCGCACGCCGTGGTCGTAAAAACACGCGAAGCAGCATTACAATCAATTTGCTGCTCTCCTCCCTGTGTTTGTATCGTTTCTTTCACTCTTGCCACATCCGTTGCACTGCGTGCACCTGGCTCTATTTTCGACTCTCTGGTTGTCAGAATAAAGCAGATTTTGTTACTGAAAAGACATGTCCGTTTCTACAACCTGGCTCTACACTTCCAATTACTGCGCGATGTTGCAATTAGGCAGCCGATACAAACAGGTCAGCTTCTTCGCTAAGGGGGAGCAATCTGTAGCGACATGGCCGCCACCACACACATCGCGGTCTTAAAAACACGCGAAGCAGCATTACAATCAACTTGTAGCTCTTCTCCCTGTTTTTCCTACGTTTTTTTCACTCTTGCTACTTTCGTTGCGCTGAGTGCACCTGGCTCTATTTTCGACTATCTGGGTGTCAAAATAAAGCAGTTGTTGTTTTGAATAGGCATCTCCTTTTCTACAACCTGGCTCTACACTTCCATTGAGTGCACACTGTTGCAGTTAGGTGGCCGATAAAACAGGCCAGCTTCCACTCAAAGGGGGGAGCAATCTGTAGCAACGTGGCGGCCACCGCACACCCCGCGGTAAAAAAAAACACGTGAAGCAGCATCACAATCAGCTTGCTGCTCTCCTCTCTGTTTAAACTTCGTTTCTTTCACTCTTGCGACTTTCGTTGCACTGCGTGCACCTGGCTCTACTTTCGACTCTCCAGGTTTCAGAATAAAGCAGATGTTGTTACTGAAAAGACATGTGCTTTTCTACAACCTGGCTCTACACTTCCAATTACTGTGCAATGTTACAAATAGGCAGCCGATACAAACAGGTCAGCCTCTTCGTTAAGGGGGAGCAATCTGTAGCGACATGGCCGCCACCGCACCCACCACGGTCCTAAAAACACGCGAAGCAGCTTTACAATCAACTTGTAGCTCTTCTCTCTGTTTTTTTCGTTTTTTTCCCTCTTGGTAGTTTCGTTGCACTGCATGCCCCTGGCTCTACTTTCGACTCTCGCTGTCAGAATAAAGCAGATGTTGTTACTGAAAATACATGTCTTTTGCTACAACCTGGCTCTACACTTCCATTGACTGCGCAATGTTGCAGTTAGGCGGCCGATAAAAACAGGCCAGCTTCCTCTCTAATGGAAGAGCAATCTGTAGTGACGTGACCGCCACCGCGCACCCCGCGGTCATAAAAACACGCGAAGCAGCTTTTCAAGCAACTAGCTGCTCTCCTCCCTCTTTTTCCTTCGTTTCTTGCACTCTTGCCACTTTCGTTACATTGCGTGTACCTGGCTCTATTTTCGAATCTGGTTGACAGAATAAAGTAGATGTTGTTACTGAAAAGACATGTTCTTTTCTAAAACCTGGCTCTACACTTCCACTGACTGCGCAATGTTGCAGTTAGGCGGCCGATAAACACAGGCCAGCTTCCTCGCTAAGGGGGGAGCAAACTGTAGCGACGTGGCCACCACCGCGCACCCCGTGGTCATAAAAACACGCGAAGCAGCATTACAATCAACTTCTAGCTCTTCTCTTGGTTTTTCCTTCGTTTCTTGCACTCTTGCCACTTCCGTTGTACTGCGTGCACCTGGCTCTACTTTCGACTCTCCAGGTTTCAGAATAAAGCAGATGTTGTTACCGAAAAGACAAGTTCTTCTTTACAACCTGGCTCCACACTATCATTGACTGCGCAATGTTGCAGCCAGGTGGCCGATAAAAACAGGCCAGCTACCTATTTAAGGGGGGAGCAATCTGTAAAGACGTGGCCGCCACCGTGCACGCCGCGGTCGTAAAAACACGCGAACTAGTATTACAATCAACTTGCTGCTCTCCTCCCTGTGTTTGTTTCGTTTCCTTCACTATTGCCACTTCCGTTGCACTGCGTGCACCAGGCTCTATTTTCGACCCTCTTGTTTTCAGAATACAGGAGATGTTACCGAAAAGACATGTACTTTTCTACAACTTGTCTCCACACTTCCATTGACTGCGCAACGTTGCAGTCAGGTCGCCGATACAAACATGTCAGCTTCTTCGCTGATGTGGAGCAATCTGTAGCGACGTGGCCGCAACCGCCACACCGAGGTCATAAAAACACGCGAAGCAGCATTACAATCAACTTGTAGCTCTTCTCTCTGTTTTTCCTTCGTTTTTGCGCTCTTGCCACTTCCGTTGTACAGCGTGCACCTTGCTCTACTTTCGACTCTGGTTGTCAGAATAAAGCAGAGTTTGTTACTGAAAATACACGTCCTTTTCTACAACCTGGCTCTACACTTCCATGGACTGCGCAATGTTGCAGTTAGGCGGCCGATAAAAACAGGCCAGCTTCCTCTCTAAGGGGGGAGCAATCTGTAGCGACGTGGCCTCGAACGCGCTCCCCGTGGTCTAAAAAACACGTGAAGCAGCATTACAATCTACTTGTAGCTCTCCTCTCTGTTTTTCCTTCGTTTCTTTCACTCTTGCGACTTTCGTTGCACTGCGTGCACCTGGCTCACTTTCGACTCTCCGGTTTTCAGAATAAAGGAGATGTTACCGAAAAGACATGTACTTTTCTACAAACTAGCTCCACACTTCCATTGACTGCGCAACGTTGCAGTCAGGTCGCCGATACAAACATGTCAGCTTCTTCGCTAAGGTGGAGCAATCTGTAATGACGGGGCCGCAACCGCACACACCGCGGTCATAAAAACACGCGAAGCAGCACTTTAATCAACTTGTAGCCCTTCTCTCTGTTTTTTCTTCGTTTCTTGCACTCTTGCCACTTCCGTTGTACTGCGTGCACCTAGCTCTACTTTCGACTCTGGTTGTCAGAATAAAGCAGATGTTGTTACTGAAAAGACATGTCCTTTTCTACAACCTGGCTCTACACTTTAATTGACTGCGCAATGTTGCAGTTAGGCGGCCGAATAAAACAGGCCAGCTTCCTCGCTAAGGGTTGAGCAATCTGTAGTGACCTGGCCACTTCCGCGCACCCCGCGGTCATAAAAACACGCGAAGCAGCATTACAGTCAACTTGTAGCTCTCCTCCCTGTTTTTCCTTCGTTTCTTGCACTCTTGCCACTTTCGTTACACTGCGTGTACCTGGCTCTATTTTCGACTCTGGTTGTCAGAATAAAGCAGATGTTGTTATGAAACGACATGTCCTTTTCTACAACCTGGCTCTACACTTCCACTGATTGTGCAATGTTGCAGTTAGGCGGCAGATGAAAACAGGCCAGCTTCCTATCATAGGGGGGAGCAATCTGTAGCGACTTGGCCTCCAACGCGCACCCCGAGGTCTAAAAAACACACGAAGCAGCATCAAAATCAACTTGTAGCTCTCCTCTCTGTTTTTCTTTCGTTTCTTTCACTCTTGCGACTTTCGATGCACTGCGTGCACCTGGCTCTACTTTCGACTCTCCCGTTTTCAGAATAAAGCAGATGTTACTGAAAAGAAATGTCATTTTCTACAACCTGGCTCCACCCTTCCATTGACTGAGCAACGTTGCAGTCAGGCCGCCGATACGAACATGTCAGCTTCTTCGCTAAGGCGGAGCAATCTCTAGCGACGTGGCCGCAACTGCACACACCGTGGGCATAGAAACACGCGAAGCAGCATTACAATCAACTTGTAGCTCTTCTCTCTGTTTTTCCTTCGTTTCTTGCACTCTTGCCACATCCGTTGTTCTGCGTGCACCTGGCTCTATTTTCGACTCTCTGGTTGTCAGAATAAAGCAGATGTTGTTACTGAAAAGAAATGTCCTTTTCTACAACCTGGCTCTACACTTCCAATTACTGCGCAATGTTGCAATTAGGCAACCGATACAAACAGGTCAGCTTCTTCGCTAAAAGGGAGCAATCTGTAGCGACGTGGCCGCCACCGCACACACCGCGGTCTTACAAACACGCGAAGCAGCATTACAATCAACTTGTAGCTCTTCTCTCTGTTTTTCCTTCGTTTTTTTCACTCTTGCTCCTTTCGTTGCACTGAGTGTACCTGGCTCTATTTTCGACTCTGGTTGTCAGAGTAAAGCAGATGTTGTTACTGAAAAGACATGTCCTTTTCTACAACCTGACTCTACACTTCCACTGACTGCGCACTGTTGCAGTTAGGCGGCCGATAAACACAGGCCATCTTCCTCGTTAAGGGGGGAGCAATCTGTAGTGTCGTGGCCACCACCGCGCACCCCGCGGTCATAAAAACACGCGAAGAAGCATTACAATCAACTTGTAGCTCTCCTCTCTGTTTTTCCTTCGTTTCTTGCACTCTTGCTACTTCCGTTGAACTGCGTGCACCTTGCTCTACTTTCGAGTCTGGTTGTCAGAATAAAGCAGATGTTGTTACTGAAAATACATGTCCTTTTCTACAACCTGACTCTACACATCCATTGACTGCGCAATGTTGCAGTTAGCCGGCCGATAAAAACAGGCCAGCTTCCTCTCTAAGGGGGGAGCAATCTGTAGCGACGTGGCCACCGACGCGCACCCCGTGGTCTAATAAACACATGAAGCAGCATCAAAATGAACTTGTAGCTCTTTTCTCTATTTTTCCTTTGTTTTTTTCACTCATGCTACTTTCGTTGCACTGAATGCACCTGGCTCTATTTTCGACTCTCTGGTTGTCAAAATAAAGCAGATGTTGTTACTGAAAAGACATCTCCTTTTCTAAAACCTGGCTCTACACTTCCACTGAGTGCGCACTGTTGCAGTTAGGTGGCCGATAAAAACAGGCCAGCTTTCTCTCAAAGGGGGGAGCAATCAGTAGCGACGTGGCCGCCACCGCGCACCTCGCGGTAAAAAAACACGCGAAGCAGCATCACAATCAGCTTGCTGCTCTCCTCTCTGTTTAAACTTCGTTTCTTTCACTCTTGCGACTTTCGTTGCACTGCATGCACCAGGCTCTACTTTCAACTCTCTGGTTTTCAGAATAAAGGAGATGTTGTTACCGAAAAGACATGTACTTTTCTACAACCTGGCTTCACACTTCAATTGACTGCGCAACTTTGCAGTCAGGTCGCCGATACAAACATGTCAGCTTCTTCTCTAAGGTGGAGCAATCTGTAGCGACGTGGCCGCAACCGCACACACCGCGGTCTTACAAACACGCGAAGCAGCACTACAATCAACTTGTAGCTCTTCTCTCTGTTTTTCCTTCGTTTTTTCACTCTTGCTACTTCCGTTGTACTGCGTGCACCTTGCTCTACTTTCGACTCTGGTTGTCAGAATAAAGCAGATGTTGTTACTGAAAATACATGTCCTTTTCTACAACCTGACTCTACACATCCATTAATTGCGCAATGTTGCAGTTAGGCAGCCTATAAAAACAGGCCAGCTTCTTTTCTTAGGGGGGAGCAATCTGTAGCGACGTGGCCACCGATGCGCACCCCGTGGTCTAATAAACACGCGAAGCAGCATCAAAATCAACTTGTAGCTCTTCTCTCAATTTTTCCTTCGTTTCTTTCGCTCTTGCGAGATTCGATGCACTGCGTGCACCTGGCTTTACTTTCGACTTTCCCGTTTTTAGAATAAAGGAGATGTTACCGAAAAGACATGTACTTTTCTACAACTTGGCTCCACACTTCCATTGACTGAGCAACGTTGCAGTCAGGTCGCTGATACGAATATGTCAGCTTCTTCGTTACGGTGGAGCAATCTGTAGCGACGTGGCCGCAACCGCAAACACCGTGGTCATAAAAACACGCGAGGCAGCATTACAATCAACTTGTAGCTCTTCTCTCTGTTTTTTCTTCGTTTCTTGCACTCTTGCCACATCCGTTGTACTGCGTGCACCTTGCTCTATTTTCGACTCTCTGGTTGTCAGAATAAAGCAGATGTTGTTACTGAAAAGAAATGTCATTTTCTACAACCTGGCTCTACACTTCCAATTACTGCGCAATGTTGCAATTAGGCAGCCGATACAAACAGGTCAGCTTCTTCGCTAAGGGGGAGCAATCTATAGCGCCATGGCCGCCACCGCACACACAGCGGTCTTACAAACACGCGAAGCACCATTACAATCAACTTGTAGCTCTTCTCTCTGTTTTTTCTTCGTTTTTTTCACTCTTGGCACTTTCGTTGCACTGAGTGTACCTGGCTCTATTTTCGACTCTGGTTGTCAGAATAAAGCAGATGTTGTTACTGAAACGACATGTCCTTTTCTACAACCTGGCTCTACACGTCCACAGACTGCGCACTGTTGCAGTTAGGCGGCCGATAAACACAGGCCAGCTTCCTCGCTAAGGGGGGAGCAATCTGTAGCGTCGTGGCCACCACCGCGCACCCCGCGGTCATAAAAACACGCGAAGCAGCATTACAATCAACTTGTAGCTCTCCTCTCTGTTTTTCCTTCGTTGCTTTCACTCTTGCGACTTTCGTTGCACTGCGTGCACCTGGCTCTACTTTCGACTCTCCGGTTTTCATAATAAAGGAGATGTTGTTACTGAAAATACATGTCCTTTTCTACAACCTGGCTGTACACTTCCATTGACTGCGCAAGCGCAATGTTGCAGTTGGGCGGCCGATAAGAAAAGGCCAGCTTCCTCTCTAAGGGGGGAGCAATCTGTAGCGACGTGGCCTCCAACGTGCACCCCGCGGTCATAAAAACACGCGAAGCAGCATTACAAGCAACTTGTAGCTCTCCTCTCTGTTTTTCCTTCGTTGCTTTCACTCTTGCGACTTTCGTTGCACTACGTGCACCTGGCTCTACTTTCGACCCTCCGGTTTTCAGAATAAAGGAGATGTTGTTACCGAAAAGACGTACTTTTCTACAACCTGGCTCCACACTTCCTTTGACTGCGCAATGTTGCAGTTAGGTCGCCGATGCAAACATGTCAGCTTCTTCGCTAAGGTGGAGCAATCTGTAGCGACGTGGCCGCAACCGCACACACCGCGGTCTTAAAAACACGCGAAGCAGCATTAAAATCAACTTGTAGCTCTCCTCTCTGTTTTTCCTTCGTTTCTTTCACACTTGCGACTTTCGATGCACTGCGTGCACCTGGCTTTACTTTCGACTCTCCCGTTTTCAGAATAAAGCAGATGTTGTTACTGAAAAGAAATGTCATTTTCTGCAACCTGGCTCTACTCTTCCATATACTGCGCAATGTTGCAATTAGGCAGCCGATACAAACATGTCAGCTTCTTCGCTAAGGGGGAGCAATCTGTAGCGACATGGCCGCCACCGCACACACCGCGGTATTACAAACACGCGAAGCAGCATTACAATCAACTTGTAGCTCTTCTCGCTGTTTTTCCTTCGTTATTTGCACTCTTGCCACATCCGTTGTACTGCGTGCACCTGGCTCTATTTTCGACTCTCTGGTTGTCAGAATAAAGCAGATGTTGTTACTGAAAAGAAATGTCATTTTCTACAACCTGGCTCTACACTTCCAATTACTGCGCAATGTTGCAATTAGGCAACCGATACAAACAGGTCAGCTTCTTCACTAAAAGGGAGCAATCTGTAGCGACGTGGCCGCCACCGCACACACCGCGGTCTTACAAACACGCGAAGCAGCATTACAATCAACTTGTAGCTCTTCTCGCTGTTTTTCCTTCGTTATTTGCACTCTTGCCACATCCGTTGTACTGCGTGCACCTGGCTCTATTTTCGACTCTCTGGTTGTCAGAGTAAAGCAGATGTTGTTACTGAAAAGACATGTCCTTTTCTAAAACCTGACTCTACACTTCCACTGACTGCGCACTGTTGCAGTTAGGCGGCCGATAAACACAAGCCATCTTCCTCGTTAAGGGGGGAGCAATCTGTAGCGTCGTGGCCACCAACGCGCACCCCGCGGTCATAAAAACACGCGAAGAAGCATTACAATCAGCTTGCTGCTCTCCTCTCTGTTTAAACTTTGTTTCTTACACTCTTGCGACTTTCGTTGCACTGCATGCACCAGGCTCTACTTTCAACTCTCTGGTTTTCAGAATAAAGGAGATGTTGTTACCGAAAAGACATGTACTTTTATACAACCTGGCTTCACACTTCAATTGACTGCGCAACTTTGCAGTCAGGTCGCCGATACAAACATGTCAGCTTCTTCTCTAAGGTGGAGCAATCTGTAGCGACGTGGCCGCAACCGCACACACCGCGGTCTTACAAACACGCGAAGCAGCATTACAATCAACTTGTAGCTCTTCTCTCTGTTTTTCCTTCGTTTTTTCACTCTTGCTACTTCCGTTGTACTGCGTGCACCTTGCTCTACTTTCGACTCTGGTTGTCAGAATAAAGCAGATGTTGTTACTGAAAATACATGTCCTTTTCTACAACCTGACTCTACACATCCATTAATTGCGCAATGTTGCAGTTAGGCAGCCTATAAAAACAGGCCAGCTTCTTTTCTAAGGGGGGAGCAATCTGTAGCGACGTGGCCACCGATGCGCACCCCGTGGTCTAATAAACACGCGAAGCAGCATCAAAATCAACTTGTAGCTCTTCTCTCAATTTTTCCTTCGTTTCTTTCGCTCTTGCGACTTTCGATGCACTGCGTGCACCTGGCTTTACTTTCGACTTTCCCGTTTTTAGAATAAAGGAGATGTTACCGAAAAGACATGTACTTTTCTACAACTTGGCTCCACACTTCCATTGACTGAGCAACGTTGCAGTCAGGTCGCTGATACGAACATGTCAGCTTCTTCGTTACGGTGGAGCAATCTGTAGCGACGTGGCCGCAACCGCAAACACCGTGGTCATAAAAACACGCGAAGCAGCATTACAATCAACTTGTAGCTCTTCTCTCTGCTTTTTCTTCGTTTCTTGCACTCTTGCCACATCCGTTGTACTGCGTGCACCTTGCTCTATTTTCGACTCTCTGGTTGTCAGAATAAAGCAGATGTTGTTACTGAAAAGAAATGTCATTTTCTACAACCTGGCTCTACACTTCCAATTACTGCGCAATGTTGCAATTAGGCAGCCGATACAAACAGGTCAGCTTCTTCGCTAAGGGGGAGCAATCTATAGCGACATGGCCGCCACCGCACACAAAGCGGTCTTACAAACACGCGAAGCAGCATTACAATCAACTTGTAGCTCTTCTCTCTGTTTTTCCTTCGTTTTTTTCACTCTTGGCACTTTCGTTGCACTGAGTGTACCTGGCTCTATTTTCGACTCTGGTTGTCAGAATAAAGCAGATGTTGTTACTGAAAAGACATGTCCTTTTCTACAACCTGGCTCTACACGTCCACTGACTGCGCACTGTTGCAGTTAGGCGGCCGATAAACACAGGCCAGCTTCCTCGCTAAGGGGGGAGCAATCTGTAGCGTCGTGGCCACCACCGCGCACCCCGTGGTCATAAAAACACGCGAAGCAGCATTACAATCAACTTGTAGCTCTCCTCTCTGTTTTTCCTTCGTTGCTTTTACTCTTTCGACTTTCGTTGCACTGCGTGCACCTGGCTCTACTTTCGACTCTCCGTTTTTCAGAATAAAGGAGATGTTGTTACCGAAAAGACGTACTTTTCTACAACCTGGCTCCACACTTCCTTTGACTGCGCAATGTTGCAGTTAGGTCGCCGACACAGACATGTCAGCTTCTTCGCTAAGGTGGAGCAATCTGTAGCGACGTGGCCGCAACCGCACACACCGCGGTCTTAAAAACACGCGAAGCAGCATTACAATCAACGTATAGCTCTTCTCTCTGTTTTTCCTTCGTTTTTTTCACTCTTGCTACTTTCGTTGCACTGCGTGCACCTGGCTCTACTTTCGACTCTCCGGTTTTCATAATAAAGGAGATGTTGTTACTGAGAATACATGTCCTTTTCTACAACCTGGCTCTACACATCCATTAATTGCGCAATGTTGCAGTTAGGCAGCCTATAACAACAGGCCAGCTTCTTTTCTAAGGGGGGAGCAATCTGTAGCGACGTGGCCACCGATGCGCACCCCGTGGTCTAATAAACACGCGAAGCAGCATCAAAATCAACTTGTAGCTCTTCTCTCAATTTTTCCTTCGTTTCTTTCGCTCTTGCGACTTTCGATGCACTGCGTGCACCTGGCTTTACTTTCGACTTTCCCGTTTTTAGAATAAAGGAGATGTTACCGAAAAGACATGTAATTTTCTACAACTTGGCTCCACACTTCCATTGACTGAGCAACGTTGCAGTCAGGTCGCTGATACGAACATGTCAGCTTCTTCGTTACGGTGGAGCAATCTGTAGCGACGTGGCCGCAACCGCAAACACCGTGGTCTTAAAAACACGCGAAGCAGCATTACAATCAACGTATAGCTCTTCTCTCTGTTTTTCCTTCGTTTTTTTCACTCTTGCTACTTTCGTTGCACTGCGTGCACCTGGCTCTACTTTCGACTCTCCGGTTTTCATAATAAAGGAGATGTTGTTACTGAAAATACATGTCCTTTTCTACAACCTGGCTCTACACTTCCATTGACTGCGCAAGCGCAATGTTGCAGTTAGGCGGCCGATAAGAAAAGGCCAGCTTCCTCTCTAAGGGGGGAGCAATCTGTAGCGACGTGGCCGCAACCGCACACACCGTGGTCATAGAAACATGCGAAGCAGCATTACAATCAACTTGTAGCTCTTCTCTCTGTTTTTCCTTCGTTTCTTGCACTCTTGCCACATCCGTTGTACTGCGTGCATCTGTCTCTATTTTCGACTCTCTGGTTGTCAGAATAAAGCAGACGTTGTTACTGAAAAGAAATGTCATTTTCTACAACCTGGCTCTACACTTGTCTCTGTGTCGTCGTTTTGTTCTCGCGCTATAACTATCGTCATGCCATACCAACTAGCCCAAGCTGCCACACTTCTACACTTCCAATTACTGCGCAATGTTGCAATTAGGCAGCCGATACAAACAGGTCAGCTTCTTCGCTAAGGGGGAGCATTCTGTAGCGAGGTGGCCGCAACCGCACACACCGCGGTCATAGAAACACGCGAACCAGCATTACAATCAACATGTAGCTCTTCTCTCTGTTTTTCCTTCGTTTCTTGCACTCTTGCCACTTCCGTTGCACTGCGTGCACCTTGCTCTACTTTCGACTCTGGTCGTCAGAATAAAGCAGACGTTATTACTGAAAAGACATGTCCTTTTCTACAACCTGGCTCTACACATCCATTGACTGCGCAATGTTGCAGTTAGGCGGCCGATAAAAACAGGCCAGCTTCCTCTCTAAGGGGGAGCAATCTGTAGCGACGTGGCCACCGACGCGCACCCCGTGGTCTAATAAACACGCGAAGCAGCATCAAAATCAACTTGTAGCTCTCCTCTCTATTTTTCCTTTGTTTTTTTCACTCATGCTACTTTCGTTGCACTGAATGCACCTGGCTCTATTTTTTACTCTCTGGTTGTCAAAATAAAGCAGATGTTGTTACTGAAAAGACATCTCCTTTTCTACAACCTGGCTCTACACTTCCACTGAGTGCGCACTGTTGCAGTTAGGTGGTCGATAAAAACAGGCCAGCTTTCTCTCAAAGGGGGGAGCAATCAATAGCGACGTGGCCGCCACCGCGCACCCCGCGGTAAAAAAACACGCGAAGCAGCATCACAATCAGCTTGCTCCTCTCCTCTCTGTTTAAACTTCGTTTCTTTCACTCTTGCGACTTTCGTTGCACTGCGTGCACCAGGCTCTACTTTCGACTCTCCGGTTTTCAGAATAAAGGAGGTGTTGTTACCGAAAAGACATGTACTTTTCTACAACCTGGCTCCACACTTCAATTGACTCCGCAACGTTGCAGTCAGGTCGCCGATCCAAACATGTCAGCTTCTTCTCTAAGGTGGAGCAATCTTTAGCGACGTGGCCGCAACCGCCACACCGAGGTCATAAAAACACGCGAAGCAGCATTACAATCAACTTGTAGCTCTTCTCTCTGTTTTTCCTTCGTTTCTTGCACTCTTGCCACTTCCGTTGTACTGCGTGCACCTTGCTCTACTTTCGACTCTGGTTGTCAGAATAAAGCAGATGTTGTTACCGAAAATACATGTCCTTTTCTGCAACCTGGCTCTACACTTCCAATTACTGCGCAATGTTGCAGTTAGGCGGCCGATAAAAATAGGCCAGCTTCCTCTCTAAGGGGGAGCAATCTGTAGCGACGTGGCCTCCGACGCGCACCCCGTGGTCTAATAAACACGCGTAGCAGCATCAAAATCAACTTGTAGCTCTCCTCTCTATTTTTCCTTTGTTTTTTTTTCATTCATGGTACTTAAGTTGCACTGAATGCGCTGGCTCTATTTTCGACTCTCTGGTTGTCAAAATAAAGCAGATGTTGTTACTGAAAACACATCTCCTTTTCTAACACCTGGCTCTACACTTCCACTGAGTGCGCACTGTTGCAATTAGGTGGCCGATAAAAACAGGCCAGCTTTCTCTCCAAGGGGGGAGCAATCTGTAGCGACGTGGCCGCCACCGCACACCCCGCGGTAAAAAAACACGCGAAGCAGCATCAAAATCAACTTGTAGCTCTCCTCTCTTTTTTTCCTTCGTTTCTTTCGCTCTTGCGACTTTCGATGCACTGCGTGCACCTGGCTTTACTTTCGACTTTCCCGTTTTCAGAATAAAGGAGATGTTACCGAAAAGACATGTACTTTTCTACAACTTGGCTCCACACTTCCAATGACTGAGCAACGTTGCAGTCAGGTCGCTGATACGAACATGTCAGCTTCTTCGCTAAGGTGGAGCAATCTGTAGCGACGTGGCCACAACCGCACACACCGTGGTCATAGAAACATGCGAAGCAGCATTACAATCAACTTGTAGCTCTTCTCTTTGTTTTTCCTTCGTTTCTTGCACTCTTGCCACATCCGTTGTACTGCGTGCATCTGGCTCTATTTTCGACTCTCTGGTTGTCAGAATAAAGCAGATGTTGTTACTGAAAAGAAATGTCATTTTCGACAACCTGGCTCTACACTTCCAATTACTGCGCAATGTTGCAATTAGGCAGCCGATACAAACAGGTCAGCTTCTTCGCTAAGGGGGAGCAATCTGTAGCGACATGGCCGCCACCGCACACACCGCGGTCTTACAAACACGCGAAGCACCATTACAATCAACTTGTAGCTCTTCTCTCTGTTTTTCCTTCGTTTTTTTCACTCTTGCTACTTTCGTTTCACTGAGTGTACCTGGCTCTATTTTCGACTCTGGTTGTCAGAATAAAGCAGATGTTGTTACTGAAAAGAAATGTCATTTTCTACAACCTGGCTCTACACTTCTTTTGACTGCGCATGGTTGCAGTTAGGTCGCCGATACAAACATGTCAGCTTCTTCGCTAAGGTGGAGCAATCTGTAGCGACGTGGCCGCAACCGCACACACCGCGGTCTTAAAAACACGCGAAGCAGCATTACAATAAACTTATAGCTCTTCTCTCTGTTTTCCTTCGTTTTTTTCACTCTTGCTACTTTCGTTGCACTGAGTGCACCTGGCTCTATTTTCGACTCTCTGGGTGTCAAAATAAAGCAGATGTTGTTACTGAAAAGACATCTCCTTTTCTACAACCTGGCTCTACAATTCCAATGAGAGCGCACTGTTGCAGTTAGGCGGCTGATAAACACAGGCCAGCTTCCTCGCTAAGGTGGAGCAATCTGTAGCGACGTGGCCGCAACCGCACACACCGTGGTCATATAAACACGCGAACCAGCATTACAATCAACATGTAGCTCTTCTCTCTGTTTTTCCTTCGTTTCTTGCACTCTTGCCACTTCCGTTGCACTGCGTGCACCTTGCTCTACTTTCGACTCTGGTTATCAGAATAAAGCAGATGTTATTACTGAAAAGACATGTCCTTTTTATAACCTGGCTCTTCACTTCCGTTGTCTGCGCAATGTTGCAGTTAGGCGGCCGATTACAACAGGCCAGCTTCCTTGCTAATGGAAGAGCAATCTGTAGCGGTGTGGCCGCCACCGCGCACTCCGCGGTCAGAAAAACACGCGAAGCAGCTTTACAATCAACTTGTAGCTCTCCTCTCTGTTTTTCCTTCGTTTCTTTCACTCTTGCGAATTTCGTAGCACTGCGTGCACCTGGCTCTACTTTCGACTCTCCAGTTTTCATAATAAAGGAGATGTTGTTACTGAAAATACATGTCCTTTTCTACAACCTGGCTCTACACTTTCATTTACTGCGCAAGCGCAATGTTGCAGTTAGGCGGCCGATAAGAACAGGCCAGCTTCCTCGCTAAGGGGGGAGCAATCTGTAGCGTCGTGGCCACCACCGCGCACTCCGCGGTCATAAAAACACGCGAAGCAGCATCAAAATCAACTTGTAACTCTCCTCTCTCTTTTTCCTTCGTTTCTTTCACACTTGCGACTTTCGATGCACTGCGTGCACCTGGCTTTACTTTCGACTCTCCCGTTTTCAGAATAAAGGAGATGTTACCGAAAAGACGTACTTTTCTACAACCTGGCTCCACACTTCCTTTGACTGCGCAATGTTGCAGTTAGGTCGCCGATACAAACATGTCAGCTTCTTCGCTAAGGTGGAGCAATCTGTAGTGACGTGGCCGCAACCGCACACACCGCGGTCTTAAAAACACGCGAAGCAGCATTACAATCAACCTATAGCTCTTCTCTCTGTTTTTCCTTCGTTTTTTTCACTCTTGCTACTTTCGTTGCACTGAGTGCACCCGGCTCTATTTTCGACTCTCTGGGTGTCAAAATAAAGCAGATGTTGTTACTGAAAAGACAACTTCTTTTCTACAACCTGGCTCTACGATTCCATTGAGAGCGCACTGTTGCAGTTAGGCGGCTGATAAACACAGGCCAGCTTCCTCGCTAAGGTGGAGCAATCTGTAGTGACGTGGCCACAACCGCACACACCGCGGTCATAGTAACACGCGGACCAGCATTACAATCAACATGTAGCTCTTCCATCTGTATTTGCTTCGTTTCTTTCACTCTTGCGAATTTCGTAGCACTGCGTGCACCTGGCTCTATTTTCGACTCTCCGGTTTTCATAATAAAGGAGATGTTGTTACTGAAAATACATGTCCTTTTCTACAACCTGGCTGTACACTTCCATTGACTGCGCAAGCGCAATGTTGCAGTTGGGCGGCCGATAAGAAAAGGCCAGCTTCCTCTCTAAGGGGGGAGCAATCTGTAGCGACGTGGCCTCCAACGTGCACCCCGCGGTCATAAAAACACGCGAAGCAGCATTACAATCAACTTGTAGCTCTCCTCTCTGTTTTTCCTTCGTTGCTTTCACTCTTGCGACTTTCGTTGCACTGCGTGCACCTGGCTCTACTTTCGACTCTCCAGTTTTCAGAATAAAGGAGATGTTGTTACCGAAAAGACGTACTTTTCTACAACCTGGCTCCACACTTCCTTTGACTGCGCAATGTTGCAGTTAGGTCGCCGATGCAAACATGTCAGCTTCTTCGCTAAGGTGGAGCAATCTGTAGCGACGTGGCCGCAACCGCACACACCGCGGTCTTAAAAACACGCGAAGCAGCATTAAAATCAACTTGTAGCTCTCCTCTCTGTTTTTCCTTCGTTTCTTTCACACTTGCGACTTTCGATGCACTGCGTGCACCTGGCTTTACTTTCGACTCTCCCGTTTTCAGAATAAATGAGATGTTGTTACTGAAAAGAAATGTCATTTTCTACAACCTGGCTCTACACTTCCAATTACTGCGCAATGTTGCAATTAGGCAGCCGATACAAAAGGTCAGCTTTTTCGCTAAGGGGGAGCAATCTGTAGCGACATGGCCGCCACCGCACACACCGCGGTCTTACAAACACGCGAAGCAGCATTACAATCAACTTGTAGCTCTTCTCTCTGTTTTTCCTTCGTTTTTTGCACTCTTGCCACATCCGTTGTACTGCATGCACCTGGCTCTATTTTCGACTCTCTGGTTGTCAGAATAAAGCAGATGTTGTTACTGAAAAGAAATGTCATTTTCTACAACCTGACTCTACACATCCATTAATTGCGCAATGATGCAGTTAGGCAGCCGATAAAAACAGGCCAGCTTCTTTTCTAAGGAGGAGCAATCTGTAGCGACGTGGCCACCGATGCGCACCGCGAGGTCTAATAAACACGCGAAGCAGCATCAAAATCAACTTGTAGCTCTCCCCTCTATCTTTCCTGTGTTTTTTTTTTCACACGTGTTACTTTCGTTGCACTGAGTGCACCTGGCTCTATTTTTGACGCTCTGGTTGTCAAAATAAAGCAGATGTTGTTACTGAAAAGACATCTCCTTTTCTACAACCTGGCTTCACACTTCAACTGAGTGCGCACTGTTGCAGATAGGTGGCCGATAAAAACAGGCCAGCTTTCTCTCAAAGGGGGGAGCAATCTGTAGCGACGTGGCCGCCACCGCACACCCCGCGGTCATAAAAACACGCGAAGAAGCATTACAATCAACTTGTAGCTCTCCTCTCTCTTTTTCCTTCGTTTCTTTCGCTCTTGCGACTTTCGATGCACTGCGTGCACCTGGCTTTACTTTCGACTTTCCCGTTTTTAGAATAAAGGAGATGTTACCGAAAAGACGTACTTTTCGACAACTTGGCTCCACACTTCCATTGACTGAGCAACGTTGCAGTCAGGTCGCTGATACGAACATGTCAGCTTCTTCGTTACTATGGAGCAATCTGTAGCGACGTGGCCGCAACCGCAAACACCGTGGCCATAAAAACACGCGAAGCAGCCTTACAATCAACTTTAGCTCTTCTCTCTGTTCTTCCTTCGTTTCTTGCACTCTTGCCACATCCGTTGTACTGCGTGCACCTCGCTCTATTTTCGACTCTCTGGTTGTCAGAATAAAGCAGATGTTGTTACTGAAAAGAAATGTCATTTTCTGCAACCTGGCTCTACACTTCCATATACTGCGCAATGTTGCAATTAGGCAGCCGATACAAACATGTCAGCTTCTTCGCTAAGGGGGAGCAATCTGTAGCGACATGGCCGCCACCGCACACACCGCGGTATTACAAACACGCGAAGCAGCATTACAATCAACTTGTAGCTCTTCTCGCTGTATTTCCTTCGTTATTTGCACTCTTGCCACATCCGTTGTACTGCGTGCACCTGGCTCTATTTTCGACTCTCTGGTTGTCAGAATAAAGCAGATGTTGTTACTGAAAAGAAATGTCATTTTCTACAACCTGGCTCTACACTTCCAATTACTGCGCAATGTTGCAATTAGGCAACCGATACAAACAGGTCAGCTTCTTCACTAAAAGGGAGCAATCTGTAGCGACGTGGCCGCCACCGCACACACCGCGGTCTTACAAACACGCGAAGCAGCATTACAATCAACTTGTAGCTCTTCTCTCTGTTTTTCCTTCGTTTTTTTCACTCTTGCTACTTTCGTTGCACTGAGTGTACCTGGCTCTATTTTCGACTCTGGTTGTCAGAGTAAAGCAGATGTTGTTACTGAAAAGACATGTCCTTTTCTACAACCTGACTCTACACTTCCACTGACTGCGCACTGTTGCAGTTAGGCGGCCGATAAACACAAGCCATCTTCCTCGTTAAGGGGGGAGCAATCTGTAGCGTCGTGGCCACCACCACGCACCCCGCGGTCATAAAAACACGCGAAGAAGCATTACAATCAGCTTGCTGCTCTCCTCTCTGTTTAAACTTTGTTTCTTTCACTCTTGCGACTTTCGTTGCACTGCATGCACCAGGCTCTACTTTCAACTCTCTGGTTTTCAGAATAAAGGAGATGTTGTTACCGAAAAGACATGTACTTTTATACAACCTGGCTTCACACTTCAATTGACTGCGCAACTTTGCAGTCAGGTCGCCGATACAAACTTGTCAGCTTCTTCTCTAAGGTGGAACAATCTGTAGCGACGTGGCCGCAACCGCACACACCGCGGTCTTACAAACACGCGAAGCAGCATTACAATCAACTTGTAGCTCTTCTCTCTGTTTTTCCTTCGTTTTTTCACTCTTGCTACTTCCGTTGTACTGCGTGCACCTTGCTCTACTTTCGACTCTGGTTGTCAGAATAAAGCAGATGTTGTTACTGAAAATACAAGTCCTTTTCTACAACCTGAATCTACACATCCATTAATTGCGCAATGTTGCAGTTAGGCAGCCTATAAAAACAGGCCAGCTTCTTTTCAAAGGGGGGAGCAATCTGTAGCGACGTGGCCACCGATGCGCACCCCGTGGTCTAATAAACACGCGAAGCAGCATCAAAATCAACTTGTAGCTCTCCTCTCTATTTTTCCTTTGTTTTTTTTTCATTCATGGTACTTAAGTTGCACTGAATGCACCTGGCTCTATTTTCGACTCTCTGGTTGTCAAAATAAAGCAGATGTTGTTACTGAAAACACATCTCCTTTTCTAACACCTGGCTCTACACTTCCACTGAGTGCGCACTGTTGCAGTTAGGTGGCCGATAAAAACAGGCCAGCTTTCTCTCCAAGGGGGGAGCAATCTGTAGCGACGTGGCCGCCACCGCACACCCCGCGGTAAAAAAACACGCGAAGCAGCATCAAAATCAACTTGTAGCTCTCCTCTTTTTTTTTCCTTCGTTTCTTTCGCTCTTGCGACTTTCGATGCACTGCGTGCACCTGGCTTTACTTTCGACTTTCCCGTTTTCAGAATAAAGGAGATGTTACCGAAAAGACATGTACTTTTCTACAACTTGGCTCCTCACTTCCAATGACTGAGCAACGTTGCAGTCAGGTCGCTGATACGAACATGTCAGCTTCTTCGCTAAGGTGGAGCAATCTGTAGCGACGTGGCCGCAACCGCACACACCGTGGTCATAGAAACATGCGAAGCAGCATTACAATCAACTTGTAGCTCTTCTCTTTGTTTTTCCTTCGTTTCTTGCACTCTTGCCACATCCGTTGTACTGCGTGCATCTGGCTCTATTTTCGACTCTCTGGTTGTCAGAATAAAGCAGATGTTGTTACTGAAAAGAAATGTCATTTTCGACAACCTGGCTCTACACTTCCAATTACTGCGCAATGTTGCAATTAGGCAGCCGATACAAACAGGTCAGCTTCTTCGCTAAGGGGAGCAATCTGTAGCGACATGGCCGCCACCGCACACACCGCGGTCTTACAAACACGCGAAGCAGCATTACAATCAACTTGTAGCTCTTCTCTCTGTTTTTCCTTCGTTTTTTTCACTCTTGCTACTTTCGTTTCACTGAGTGTACCTGGCTCTATTTTCGACTCTGGTTGTCAGAATAAAGCAGATGTTGTTACTGAAAAGACATGTCCTTTTCTACAACCTGGCTCTACACTTCCACTGACTGCGCACTGTTGCAGTTAGGCGGCCGATAAACACAGGCCAGCTTCCTCGTTAAGGGGGGAGCAATCTGTAGCGTCGTGGCCACCACCGCGAACCCCGCGGTTATAAAAACACGCGAAGCAGCATTACAATCAACTTGTAGCTCTCATCTCTGTTTTTACTTCGTTTATTCACTGTTGCGACTTTCGTTGCACTGCATGCACTTGGCTCTACTTTCGACTCTCTGGTTTTCAGAATAAAGGAGATATTGTTACCGAAAAGACGTACTTTTCTACAACCTGGCTCTACACTTCTTTTGACTGCGCATGGTTGCAGTTAGGTCGCCGATACAAACATGTCAGCTTCTTCGCTAAGGTGGAGCAATCTGTAGCGACGTGGCCGCAACCGCACACACCGCGGTCTTAAAAACACGCGAAGCAGCATTACAATCAACTTATAGCTCTTCTCTCTGTTTTCCTTCGTTTTTTTCACTCTTGCTACTTTCGTTGCACTGAGTGCACCTGGCTCTATTTTCGACTCTCTGGGTGTCAAAATAAAGCAGATGTTGTTACTGAAAAGACATCTCCTTTTCTACAACCTGGCTCTACAATTCCAATGAGAGCGCACTGTTGCAGTTAGGCGGCTGATAAACACAGGCCAGCTTCCTCGCTAAGGTGGAGCAATCTGTAGTGACGTGGCCACAACCGCACACACCGCGGTTATTGTAACACGCGGACCAGCATTACAATCAACATGTAGCTCTTCCATCTGTATTTGCTTCGTTTCTTTCACTCTTGCGAATTTCGTAGCACTGCGTGCACCTGGCTCTACTTTCGACTCTCCGGTTTTCATAATAAAGGAGATGTTGTTACTGAAAATACATGTCCTTTTCTACAACCTGGCTGTACACTTCCATTGACTGCGCAAGCGCAATGTTGCAGTTGGGCGGTCGATAAGAAAAGGCCAGCTTCCTCTCTAAGGTGGAGCAATCTGTAGCGACGTGGCCGCAACCGCACACACCGCGGTCTTAAAAACACGCGAAGCAGCATTAAAATCAACTTGTAGCTCTCGTCTCTGTTTTTCCTTCGTTTCTTTCACACTTGCGACTTTCGATGCACTGCGTGCACCTGGCTTTACTTTCGACTCTCCCGTTTTCAGAATAAATGAGATGTTGTTACTGAAAAGAAATGTCATTTTCTACAACCTGGCTCTACACTTCCAATTACTGCGCAATGTTGCAATTAGGCAGCCGATACAAAAGGTCAGCTTTTTCGCTAAGGGGGAGCAATCTGTAGCGACATGGCCGCCACCGCACACACCGCGGTCTTACAAACACGCGAAGCAGCATTACAATCAACTTGTAGCTCTTCTCTCTGTTTTTCCTTCGTTTTTTGCACTCTTGCCACATCCGTTGTACTGCATGCACCTGGCTCTATTTTCGACTCTCTGGTTGTCAGAATAAAGCAGATGTTGTTACTGAAAAGAAATGTCATTTTCTACAACCTGACTCTACACATCCATTAATTGCGCAATGTTGCAGTTAGGCAGCCGATAAAAACAGGCCAGCTTCTTTTCTAAGGGGGGAGCAATCTGTAGCGACGTGGCCACCGATGCGCACCGCGTGGTCTAATAAACACGCGAAGCAGCATCAAAATCAACTCTTAGCTCTCCCCTCTATCTTTCCTGTGTTTTTTTTTCACACGTGTTACTTTCGTTGCACTGAGTGCACCTGGCTCTATTTTTGACTCTCTGGTTGTCAAAATAAAGCAGATGTTGTTACTGAAAAGACATCTCCTTTTCTACAACCTGGCTTCACACTTCAACTGAGTGCGCACTGTTGCAGATAGGTGGCCGATAAAAACAGGCCAGCTTTCTCTCAAAGGGGGGAGCAATCTGTAGCGAAGTGGCCGCCACCGCACACCCCGCGGTCATAAAAACACGCGAAGAAGCATTACAATCAACTTGTAGCTCTCCTCTCTCTTTTTCCTTCGTTTCTTTCGCTCTTGCGACTTTCGATGCACTGCGTGCACCTGGCTTTACTTTCGACTTTCCCGTTTTTAGAATAAAGGAGATGTTACCGAAAAGACGTACTTTTCGACAACTTGGCTCCACACTTCCATTGACTGAGCAACGTTGCAGTCAGGTCGCTGATACGAACATGTCAGCTTCTTCGTTACGGTGGAGCAATCTGTAGCGACGGGGCCGCAACCGCAAACACCGTGGCCATAAAAACACGCGAAGCAGCCTTACAATCAACTTTAGCTCTTCTCTCTGTTCTTCCTTCGTTTCTTGCACTCTTGCCACATCCGTTGTACTGCGTGCACCTCGCTCTATTTTCGACTCTCTGGTTGTCAGAATAAAGCAGATGTTGTTACTGAAAAGAAATGTCATTTTCTGCAACCTGGCTCTACACTTCCATATACTGCGCAATGTTGCAATTAGGCAGCCGATACAAACATGTCAGCTTCTTCGCTAAGGGGGAGCAATCTGTAGCGACATGGCCGCCACCGCACACACCGCGGTATTACAAACACGCGAAGCAGCATTACAATCAACTTGTAGCTCTTCTCGCTGTTTTTCCTTCGTTATTTGCACTCTTGCCACATCCGTTGTACTGCGTGCACCTGGCTCTATTTTCGACTCTCTGGTTGTCAGAATAAAGCAGATGTTGTTACTGAAAAGAAATGTCATTTTCTACAACCTGGCTCTACACTTCCAATTACTGCGCAATATTGCAATTAGGCAACCGATACAAACAGGTCAGCTTCTTCACTAAAAGGGAGCAATCTGTAGCGACGTGGCCGCCACCGCACACACCGCGGTCTTACAAACACGCGAAGCAGCATTACAATCAACTTGTAGCTCTTCTCGCTGTTTTTCCTTCGTTATTTGCACTCTTGCCACATCCGTTGTACTGCGTGCACCTGGCTCTATTTTCGACTCTCTGGTTGTCAGAATAAAGCAGATGTTGTTACTGAAAAGAAATGTCATTTTCTACAACCTGGCTCTACACTTCCAATTACTGCGCAGTGTTGCAATTAGGCAACCAATACAAACAGGTCAGCTTCTTCACTAAAAGGGAGCAATCTGTAGCGACGTGGCCGCCACCGCACACACCGCGGTCTTACAAACACGCGAAGCAGCATTACAATCAACTTGTAGCTCTTCTCTCTGTTTTTCCTTCGTTTTTTTCACTCTTGCTACTTTCGTTGCACTGAGTGTACCTGGCTCTATTTTCGACTCTGGTTGTCAGAGTAAAGCAGATGTTGTTACTGAAAAGACATGTCCTTTTCTACAACCTGACTCTACACTTCCACTGACTGCGCACTGTTGCAGTTAGGCGGCCGATAAACACAAGCCATCTTCCTCGTTAAGGGGGGAGCAATCTGTAGCGTCGTGGCCACCACCGCGCACCCCGCGGTCATAAAAACTCGCGAAGAAGCATTACAATCAGCTTGCTGCTCTCCTCTCTGTTTAAACTTTGTTTCTTTCACTCTTGCGACTTTCGTTGCACTGCATGCACCAGGCTCTACTTTCAACTCTCTGGTTTTCAGAATAAAGGAGATGTTGTTACCGAAAAGACATGTACTTTTATACAACCTGGCTTCACACTTCAATTGACTGCGCAACTTTGCAGTCAGGTCGCCGATACAAACATGTCAGCTTCTTCTCTAAGGTGGAGCAATCTGTAGCGACGTGGCCGCAACCGCACACACCGCGGTCTTACAAATACGCGAAGCAGCATTACAATCAACTTGTAGCTCTTCTCTCTGTTTTTCCTTCGTTTTTTCACTCTTGCTACTTCCGTTGTACTGCGTGCACCTTGCTCTACTTTCGACTCTGGTTGTCAGAATAAAGCAGATGTTGTTACTGAAAATACATGTCCTTTTCTACAACCTGACTCTACACATCCATTAATTGCGCAATGTTGCAGTTAGGCAGCCTATAAAAACAGGCCAGCTTCTTTTCTAAGGGGGGAGCAATCTGTAGCGACGTGGCCGCCACCGCACACACCGCGGTCTTACAAACACGCGAAGCAGCATTACAATCAACTTGTAGCTCTTCTCTCTGTTTTTCCTTCGTTTTTTTCACTCTTGCTACTTTCGTTGCACTGAGTGTACCTGGCTCTATTTTCGACTCTGGTTGTCAGAGTAAAGCAGATGTTGTTACTGAAAAGACATGTCCTTTTCTACAACCTGACTCTACACTTCCACTGACTGCGCACTGTTGCAGTTAGGCGGCCGATAAACACAGGCCAGCTTCCTCGCTAAGGGGGGAGCAATCTGTAGCGTCGTGGCCACCACCGCGCACCCCGTGGTCATAAAAACACGCGAAGCAGCATTACAATCAACTTGTAGCTCTCCTCTCTGTTTTTCCTTCGTTGCTTTTACTCTTTCGACTTTCGTTGCACTGCGTGCACCTGGCTCTACTTTCGACTCTCCGGTTTTCAGAATAAAGGAGATGTTGTTACCGAAAACACGTACTTTTCTACAACCTGGCTCCACACTTCCTTTGACTGCGCAATGTTGCAGTTAGGTCGCCGACACAAACATGTCAGCTTCTTCGCTAAGGTGGAGCAATCTGTAGCGACGTGGCCGCAACCGCACACACCGCGGTCTTAAAAACACGCGAAGCAGCATTACAATCAACGTATAGCTCTTCTCTCTGTTTTTCCTTCGTTTTTTTCACTCTTGCTACTTTCGTTGCACTGCGTGCACCTGGCTCTACTTTCGACTCTCCGGTTTTCATAATAAAGGAGATGTTGTTACTGAAAATACATGTCCTTTTCTACAACCTGGCTCTACACTTCCATTGACTGCGCAAGCGCAATGTTGCAGTTAGGCGGCCGATAAGAAAAGGCCAGCTTCCTCTCTAAGGGGGGAGCAATCTGTAGCGACGTGGCCGCAACCGCACACACCGTGGTCATAGAAACATGCGAAGCAGCATTACAATCAACTTGTATATCTTCTCTCTGTTTTTCCTTCGTTTCTTGCACTCTTGCCACATCCGTTGTACTGCGTGCATCTGGCTCTATTTTCGACTCTCTGGTTGTCAGAATAAAGCAGATGTTGTTACTGAAAAGAAATGTCATTTTCTACAACCTGGCTCTACACTTCCAATTACTGCGCAATGTTGCAATTAGGCAGCCGATACAAACAGGTCAGCTTCTTCGCTAAGGGGGAGCATTCTGTAGCGACGTGGCCGCCACCGCACACACCATGTGCATAGAAACACGCGAAGCCGCATTACAATCAACTTGTTGCTCTTCTCTCTGTTTTTCCTTCGTTTCTTGCCCTCTTGCCACATCCGTTGTTCTGCGTGCACCTGGCTCCATTTTCGACTCTCTGGTTGTCAGAATAAAGCAGATGTTGTTACTGAAAAGAAATGTCATTTTCTACAACCTGGCTCTACACTTCCAATTACTGCGCAATGTTGCAATTAGGCAGCCGATACAAACAGGTCAGCTTCTTCGCTAAGGGGGAGCAATCTGTAGCGACATGGCCGCCACCGCACACACCGCGGTCTTAAAAACACGCGAAGCAGCATTGCAATCAACTTGTAGCTCGTCTCTCTGTTTTTCCTTCGTTTTTTCACTCTTGCTACTTTCGTTGCACTGAGTGTACCTGGCTCTATTTTCGACTCTGGTTGTCAAAATAAAGCAGATGTTGTTACTGAAAAGACATGTTCTTTTTTAAAACCTGGCTCTACACTTACACTGACTGCGCACTGTTGCAGTTAGGCGGCCGATAAACACAGGCCAGCTTCCTCGCTAAGGGGGGAGCAATCTGTAGCGACGTGGCCGCAACCGCACACACCGCGGTCATAGAAACACGCGAACCAGCATTACAATCAACATGTAGCTCTTCTCTCTGTTTTTCCTTCGTTTCTTGCACTCTTGGCACTTCCGTTGCACTGCGTGCACCTTGCTCTACTTTCGACTCTGGTCGTCAGAATAAAGCAGACGTTATTACTGAAAAGACATGTCTTTTTCTACAACCTGGCTCTACACTTCCGTTGACTGCGCAATGTTGCAGTTAGGCGGCCGATTAAAACACGCCAGCTTCCTCGCTAATGGAAGAGCAATCTATAGCGACGTGGCCGCCACCTCGCACCCCACGGTCATAAACACACGCGAAGCAGCATTACAATCAACTTGTAGCTCTCCTCTCTGTTTTTCCTTCGTTTCTTTCACTCTTGCTACTTTCGTTGCACTGAGTGTACCTGGCTCTATTTTCAACTCTGGTTGTCAGAATAAAGCAGATGTTGTTACTGAAAAGACATGTCCTTTTCTACAACCTGGCTCTACACTTCCAGTGACTGCGCACTGTTGCAGTTAGGCGGCCGATAAACACAGGCCAGCTTCCTCGCTAAGGGGGGAGCAATGTGTAGCGTCTTGGCCACCACCGCGCACCCCGGGGTCATAAAAACACGCGAAGCAGCATCAAAATCAACTTGTAGCTCTCCTCTCTCTTTTTCCTTCGTTTCTTTCACACTTGCGACTTTCGATGCACTGCGTGCACTTGGCTTTACTTTCGACTCTCCCGTTTTCAGAATAAAGGAGATGTTACCGAAAAGACATGTACTTTTCTACAACTTGGCTCCACACTTCCATTGACTGAGCAACGTTGCAGTCAGGTCACTGATACGAACATGTCAGCTTCTTCGCTAAGGTGGAGAAATCTGTAGCGACGTGGCCGCCACACCGAGGTCATAAAAACACGCGAAGCAGCATTACAATCAACCTGAAGCTCTTCTCTCTGTTTTTGCTTCGTTTCTTGCACTCTTGCCACTTTCATTGTACTGCGTGCACCTTGCTCTACTTTCGACTCTGGTTGTCAGAATAAAGCAGATGTTGTTACTGAAAATACATGTCCTTTTCTGCAACCTGGCTCTACACTTCCAATTACTGCGCAATGTTGCAGTTAGGTGGCCGATAAAGAAAGGCCAGCTTCCTCTCTAAGGGGGGAGCAATCTGTAGCGACGTGGCCTCCGACGCGCACCCCGTGGTCTAATAAACACGCGAAGCAGCATTACAATCAACTTGTAGCTCTCCTCTCTGTTTTTCCTTCGTTGCTTTCACTCTTGCGACTTTCGTTGCACTGCGTGCACCTGGCTCTACTTTCGACTCTCCGGTTTTCAGAATAAAGGAGATGTTGTTACCGAAAAGACGTACTTTTCTACAACCTGGCTCCACACTTCCTTTGACTGCGCAATGTTGCAGTTAGGTCGCCGATGCAAACATGTCAGCTTCTTCGCTAAGGTGGAGCAATCTGTAGCGACGTGGCCGCAACCGCACACACCGCGGTCTTAAAAACACGCGAAGCAGCATTAAAATCAACTTGTAGCTCTCGTCTCTGTTTTTCCTTCGTTTCTTTCACACTTGCGACTTTCGATGCACTGCGTGCACCTGGCTTTACTTTCGACTCTCCCGTTTTCAGAATAAATGAGATGTTACCGAAAAGAAATGTCATTTTCTACAACCTGGCTCTACACTTCCAATTACTGCGCAACGTTGCAATTAGGCAGCCGATACAAAAGGTCAGCTTTTTCGCTAAGGGGGAGCAATCTGTAGCGACATGGCCGCCACCGCACACACCACGGTCTTACAAACACGCGAAGCAGCATTACAATCAACTTGTAGCTCTTCTCTCTGTTTTTCCTTCGTTTTTTGCACTCTTGCCACATCCGTTGTACTGCATGCACCTGGCTCTATTTTCGACTCTCTGGTTGTCAGAATAAAGCAGATGTTGTTACTGAAAAGAAATGTCATTTTCTACAACCTGACTCTACACATCCATTAATTGCGCAATGTTGCAGTTAGGCAGCCGATAAAAACAGGCCAGCTTCTTTTCTAAGGGGGGAGCAATCTGTAGCGACGTGGCCACCGATGCGCACCGCGTGGTCTAATAAACACGCGAAGCAGCATCAAAATCAACTCTTAGCTCTCCCCTCTATCTTTCCTGTGTTTTTTTTCACACGTGTTACTTTCGTTGCACTGAGTGCACCTGGCTCTATTTTTGACTCTCTGGTTGTCAAAATAAAGCAGATGTTGTTACTGAAAAGACATCTCCTTTTCTACAACCTGGCTTCACACTTCAACTGAGTGCGCACTGTTGCAGATAGGTGGCCGATAAAAACAGGCCAGCTTTCTCTCAAAGGGGGGAGCAATCTGTAGCGAAGTGGCCGCCACCGCACACCCCGCGGTCATAAAAACACGCGAAGAAGCATTACAATCAACTTGTAGCTCTCCTCTCTCTTTTTCCTTCGTTTCTTTCGCTCTTGCGACTTTCGATGCACTGCGTGCACCTGGCTTTACTTTCGACTTTCCCGTTTTTAGAATAAAGGAGATGTTACCGAAAAGACGTACTTTTCGACAACTTGGCTCCACACTTCCATTGACTGAGCAACGTTGCAGTCAGGTCGCTGATACGAACATGTCAGCTTCTTCGTTACGGTGGAGCAATCTGTAGCGACGGGGCCGCAACCGCAAACACCGTGGCCATAAAAACACGCGAAGCAGCCTTACAATCAACTTTAGCTCTTCTCTCTGTTCTTCCTTCGTTTCTTGCACTCTTGCCACATCCGTTGTACTGCGTGCACCTCGCTCTATTTTCGACTCTCTGGTTGTCAGAATAAAGCAGATGTTGTTACTGAAAAGAAATGTCATTTTCTGCAACCTGGCTCTACACTTCCATATACTGCGCAATGTTGCAATTAGGCAGCCGATACAAACATGTCAGCTTCTTCGCTAAGGGGGAGCAATCTGTAGCGACATGGCCGCCACCGCACACACCGCGGTATTACAAACACGCGAAGCAGCATTACAATCAACTTGTAGCTCTTCTCGCTGTTTTTCCTTCGTTATTTGCACTCTTGCCACATCCGTTGTACTGCGTGCACCTGGCTCTATTTTCGACTCTCTGGTTGTGAGAATAAAGCAGATGTTGTTACTGAAAAGAAATGTCATTTTCTACAACCTGGCTCTACACTTCCAATTAATGCGCAATGTTGCAATTAGGCAACCGATACAAACAGGTCAGCTTCTTCACTAAAAGGGAGCAATCTGTAGCGACGTGGCCGCCACCGCACACACCGCGGTCTTACAAACACGCGAAGCAGCATTACAATCAACTTGTAGCTCTTCTCGCTGTTTTTCCTTCGTTATTTGCACTCTTGCCACATCCGTTGTACTGCGTGCACCTGGCTCTATTTTCGACTCTCTGGTTGTCAGAATAAAGCAGATGTTGTTACTGAAAAGAAATGTCATTTTCTACAACCTGGCTTCACACTTCAATTGACTGCGCAACTTTGCAGTCAGGTCGCCGATACAAACATGTCAGCTTCTTCTCTAAGGTGGAGCAATCTGTAGCGACGTGGCCGCAACCGCACACACCGCGGTCTTACAAACACGCGAAGCAGCATTACAATCAACTTGTTGCTCTTCTCTCTGTTTTTCCTTCGTTTTTTCACTCTTGCTACTTCCGTTGTACTGCGTGCACCTTGCTCTACTTTCGACTCTGGTTGTCAGAATAAAGCAGATGTTGTTACTGAAAATACATGTCCTTTTCTACAACCTGACTCTACACATCCATTAATTGCGCAATGTTGCAGTTAGGCAGCCTATAAAAACAGGCCAGCTTCTTTTCTAAGGGGGGAGCAATCTGTAGCGACGTGGCCACCGATGCGCACCCCGTGGTCTAATAAACACGCGAAGAAGCATCAAAATCAACTTGTAGCTCTTCTCTCAATTTTTCCTTCGTTTCTTTCGCTCTTGCGACTTTCGATGCACTGCGTGCACCTGGCTTTACTTTCGACTTTCCCGTTTTTAGAATAAAGGAGATGTTACCGAAAAGACATGTACTTTTCTACAACTTGGCTCCACACTTCCATTGACTGAGCAACGTTGCAGTCAGGTCGCTGATACGAACATGTCAGCTTCTTCGTTACGGTGGAGCAATCTGTAGCGACGTGGCCGCAACCGCAAACACCGTGGTCATAAAAACACGCGAAGCAGCATTACAATCAACTTGTAGCTCTTCTCTCTGCTTTTTCTTCGTTTCTTGCACTCTTGCCACATCCGTTGTACTGCGTGCACCTTGCTCTATTTTCGACTCTCTGGTTGTCAGAATAAAGCAGATGTTGTTACTGAAAAGAAATGTCATTTTCTACAACCTGGCTCTACACTTCCAATTACTGCGCAATGTTGCAATTAGGCAGCCGATACAAACAGGTCAGCTTCTTCGCTAAGGGGGAGCAATCTATAGCGACATGGCCACCACCGCACACACAGCGGTCTTACAAACACGCGAAGCAGCATTACAATCAATTTGTAGCTCTTCTCCCTGTTTTTCCTTCGTTTTTTTCACTCTTGGCACTTTCGTTGCCCTGAGTGTACCTGGCTCTATTTTCGACTCTGGTTGTCAGAATAAAGCAGATGTTGTTACTGAAAAGACATGTCCTTTTCTACAACCTGGCTCTACACGTCCACTGACTGCGCACTGTTGCAGTTAGGCGGCCGATAAACACAGGCCAGCTTCCTCGCTAAGGGGGGAGCAATCTGTAGCGTCGTGGCCACCACCGCGCACCCCGTGGTCATAAAAACACGCGAAGCAGCATTACAATCAACTTGTAGCTCTCCTCTCTGTTTTTCCTTCGTTGCTTTTACTCTTTCGACTTTCGTTGCACTGCGTGCACCTGGCTCTACTTTCGACTCTCCGGTTTTCAGAATAAAGGAGATGTTGTTACCGAAAAGACGTACTTTTCTACAACCTGGCTCCACACTTCCTTTGACTGCGCAATGTTGCAGTTAGGTCGCCGACACAAACATGTCAGCTTCTTCGCTAAGGTGGAGCAATCTGTAGCGACGTGGCCGCAACCGCACACACCGCGGTCTTAAAAACACGCGAAGCAGCATTACAATCAACGTATAGCTCTTCTCTCTGTTTTTCCTTCGTTTTTTTCACTCTTGCTACTTTCGTTGCACTGCGTGCACCTGGCTCTACTTTCGACTCTCCGGTTTTCATAATAAAGGAGATGTTGTTACTGATAATACATGTCCTTTTCTACAACCTGGCTCTACACTTCCATTGACTGCGCAAGCGCAATGTTGCAGTTAGGCGGCCGATAAGAAAAGGCCAGCTTCCTCTCTAAGGGGGGAGCAATCTGTAGCGACGTGGCCGCAACCGCACACACCGTGGTCATAGAAACATGCGAAGCAGCATTACAATCAACTTGTAGCTCTTCTCTCTGTTTTTCCTTCGTTTCTTGCACTCTTGCCACATCCGTTGTACTGCGTGCATCTGGCTCTATTTTCGACTCTCTGGTTGTCAGAATAAAGCAGATGTTGTTACTGAAAAGAAATGTCATTTTCTACAACCTGGCTCTACACTTCCAATTACTGCGCAATGTTGCAATTAGGCAGCCGATACAAACAGGTCAGCTTCTTCGCTAAGGGGGAGCATTCTGTAGCGACGTGGCCGCCACCGCACACACCATGTGCATAGAAACACGCGAAGCAGCATTACAATCAACTTGTTGCTCTTCTCTCTGTTTTTCCTTCGTTTCTTGCCCTCTTGCCACATCCGTTGTTCTGCGTGCACCTGGCTCCATTTTCGACTCTCTGGTTGTCAGAATAAAGCAGATGTTGTTACTGAAAAGAAATGTCATTTTCTACAACCTGGCTCTACACTTCCAATTACTGCGCAATGTTGCAATTAGGCAGCCGATACAAACAGGTCAGCTTCTTCGCTAAGGGGGAGCAATCTGTAGCGACATGGCCGCCACCGCACACACCGCGGTCTTAAAAACACGCGAAGCAGCATTGCAATCAACTTGTAGCTCGTCTCTCTGTTTTTCCTTCGTTTTTTCACTCTTGCTACTTTCGTTGCACTGAGTGTACCTGGCTCTATTTTCGACTCTGGTTGTCAAAAGAAAGCAGATGTTGTTACTGAAAAGACATGTTCTTTTTTAAAACCTGGCTCTACACTTACACTGACTGCGCACTGTTGCAGTTAGGCGGCCGATAAACACAGGCCAGCTTCCTCGCTAAGGGGGGAGCAATCTGTAGCGACGTGGCCGCAACTGCACACACCGCGGTTATTGTAACACGCGGACCAGCATTACAATCAACATGTAGCTCTTCCATCTGTATTTGCTTCGTTTCTTTCACTCTTGCGAATTTCGTAGCACTGCGTGCACCTGGCTCTACTTTCGACTCTCCGGTTTTCATAATAAAGGAGATGTTGTTACTGAAAATACATGTCCTTTTCTACAACCTGGCTGTACACTTCCATTGACTGCGCAAGCGCAATGTTGCAGTTGGGCGGCCGATAAGAAAAGGCCAGCTTCCTCTCTAAGGGGGGAGCAATCTGTAGCGACGTGGCCTCCAACGTGCACCCCGCGGTCATAAAAACACGCGAAGCAGCATTACAATCAACTTGTAGCTCTCCTCTCTGTTTTTCCTTCGTTGCTTTCACTCTTGCTACTTTCGTTGCACTGAGTGTACCTGGCTCTATTTTCAACTCTGGTTGTCAGAATAAAGCAGATGTTGTTACTGAAAAGACATGTCCTTTTCTACAACCTGGCTCTACACTTCCACTGACTGCGCACTGTTGCAGTTAGGCGGCCGATAAACACAGGCCAGCTTCCTCGCTAAGGGGGGAGCAATGTGTAGCGTCTTGGCCACCACCGCGCACCCCGGGGTCATAAAAACACGCGAAGCAGCATCAAAATCAACTTGTAGCTCTCCTCTCTCTTTTTCCTTCGTTTCTTTCACACTTGCGACTTTCGATGCACTGCGTGCACTTGGCTTTACTTTCGACTCTCCCGTTTTCAGAATAAAGGAGATGTTACCGAAAAGACATGTACTTTTCTACAACTTGGCTCCACACTTCCATTGACTGAGCAACGTTGCAGTCAGGTCACTGATACGAACATGTCAGCTTCTTCGCTAAGGTGGAGAAATCTGTAGCGACGTGGCCGCCACACCGAGGTCATAAAAACACGCGAAGCAGCATTACAATCAACCTGAAGCTCTTCTCTCTGTTTTTGCTTCGTTTCTTGCACTCTTGCCACTTTCATTGTACTGCGTGCACCTTGCTCTACTTTCGACTCTGGTTGTCAGAATAAAGCAGATGTTGTTACTGAAAATACATGTCCTTTTCTGCAACCTGGCTCTACACTTCCAATTACTGCGCAATGTTGCAGTTAGGTGGCCGATAAAAAAAGGCCAGCTTCCTCTCTAAGGGGGAGCAATCTGTAGCGACGTGGCCTCCGACGCGCACCCCGTGGTCTAATAAACACGCGAAGCAGCATCAAAATCAACTTGTAGCTCTCCTCTCTATTTTTTCTTTGTTTTTTTTTTATTCATGGTACTTAAGTTGCACTGAATGCACCTGGCTCTATTTTCGACTCTCTGGTTGTCAAAATAAAGCAGATGTTGTTACTGAAAACACATCTCCTTTTCTAACACCTGGCTCTACACTTCCACTGAGTGCGCACTGTTGCAGTTAGGTGGCCGATAAAAACAGGCCAGCTTTCTCTCCAAGGGGGGAGCAATCTGTAGCGACGTGGCCGCCACCGCACACCCCGCGGTAAAAAAACACGCGAAGCAACATCAAAATCAACTTGTAGCTCTCCTCTCTTTTTTTCCTTCGTTTCTTTCGCTCTTGCGACTTTCGATGCAGTGCGTGCACCTGGCTTTACTTTCGACTTTCCCGTTTTCAGAATAAAGGAGATGTTACCGAAAAGACATGTACTTTTCTACAACTTGGCTCCACACTTCCAATGACTGAGCAACGTTGCAGTCAGGTCGCTGATACGAACATGTCAGCTTCTTCGCTAAGGTGGAGCAATCTGTAGCGACGTGGCCGCAATCGCACACACCGTGGTCATAGAAACATGCGAAGCAGCATTACAATCAACTTGTAGCTCTTCTCTCTGTTTTTCCTTCGTTTCTTGCACTCTTGCCACATCCGTTGTACTGCGTGCATCTGGCTCTATTTTCGACTCTCTGGTTGTCAGAATAAAGCAGATGTTGTTACTGAAAAGAAATGTCATTTTCGACAACCTGGCTCTACACTTCCAATTACTGCGCAATGTTGCAATTAGGCAGCCGATACAAACAGGTCAGCTTCTTCGCTAAGGGGGAGCAATCTGTAGCGACATGGCCGCCACCGCACACACCACGGTCTTACAAACACGCGAAGCAGCATTACAATCAACTTGTAGCTCTTCTCTCTGTTTTTCCTTCGTTTTTTTCACTCTTGCTACTTTCGTTTCACTGAGTGTACCTGGCTCTATTTTCGACTCTGGTTGTCAGAATAAAGCAGAAGTTGTTACTGAAAAGACATGTCCTTTTCTACAACCTGGCTCTACACTTCCACTGACTGCGCACTGTTGCAGTTAGGCGGCCGATAAACACAGGCCAGCTTCCTCTCTAAGGGGGGAGCAATCTGTAGCGTCGTGGCCACCAACGCGCACCCCGCGGTTATAAAAACACGCGAAGCAGCATTACAATCAACTTGTAGCTCTCATCTCTCTTTTTCCTTCGTTTCTTTCGCTCTTGCGACATTCGATGCACTGCGTGCACCTGGCTTTACTTTCGACTTTCCGGTTTTCAGAATAAAGAAGTTGTTGTTACCGAAAAGACGTACTTTTCTACAACCTGGCTACACACTTCCTTTGACTGCGCAATGTTGCAGTTAGGTCGCCGATACAAACATGTCAGCTTCTTCGCTAAGGTGGAGCAATCTGTAGCGACGTGGCCGCAACCGCACACTCCACGGTCTAAAAAACACGCGAAGCAGCATTACAATCAACTTGTAGCTCTCCTCTCTGTTTTTCCTTCGTTTCTTTCACTCTTGCGACTTTCTTTGCACTGCGTGCACCTGGCTCTAATTTCGACTCTCTGATTTTCAGAATAAAGGAGATGTTGTTACCGAAAAGACATGTACTTTTCTACAAACTGGCTCAACACTTCCGTTGACTGCGCATCGTTGCAGTCTAGTCGCCGAAACAAACATGTCAGCTTCTTCGCTAAGGTGGAGCAATCTGTAACGACGTGGCCGCAACCGCACACACCGCGGTCATAAAAACACGCGAAGCAGCATTTAAATCAACTTGTAGCTCTTCTCTCTGTTTTCCTTCGTTTCTTGCACTCTTGCCAGTTCCGTTGTACTGCGTGCACTTTGCTCTACATTCGACTCTGGTTGTCATAATAAAGCAGATGTTGTTACTGAAAATGCATGTCCTTTTCTACAACCTGGCTTCACACATCCATTTACTGCGCAATGATGCAGTTAGGCGGCCGATAAAACAGGCCAGCTTCCTCTCTAAGAGGGGAGCTATCTGTAGCGACGTGGCCTGTAACGCGCACCCCGTGGTCTAATGAGCCCGCAAGCAGCATCAAAATCAACTTGTAGCTCTCCTCTCTATTTTTCCTTTGTTTTTTTCACTGATGCTACTTTCGTTGCACTGAGTGCACGTGACTCTATTTTCGACTATGTGGGTGTCAAAATAAAGCATTTGTTGTTATGAAAAGACATCTCCTTTTCTACAACCTGGCTCTACACTTCCATTGAGTGCGCACTGTTGCAGTTAGGCGGCCGATAAGAACACACCAGCTTCCTCTCTAAGGGGGGAGCAATCTGTAGCGACGTGGCCTTCAACGCGCACCCCGCCGTAAAAGAACACGCGAAGCAGCTTTACAAGCAACTAGCTGCTCTCCTCCCTGTTTTTCCTTCGTTTCTTGCACTCCAGCTACTTCCGTTACACTGTGTGTACCTGGCTCTATTTTCGACTCTGGTTGTCAGAATAAAGTTACTGAAAATACATGTCCTTTTCTACAACCTGGCTCTACACTTCCACTGACTATGCAATGTTGCAGTTAGGCGGCCGATAAACACAGGCCAGCTTCCTCGCTAAGGGAGGAGCAATCTAGAATCGACGTGGCCACCACCGCGCACCTCACGGTCATAAAAACACGCAAAGCAGCATTACAATGAATTGTAGCTCTCCTCTTTGTTTTTACTTCGTTTCTTTCACTCTTGCAACTTTCGTTGCACTGCGTGCACCTGGCTCTACTTTCGACTCTCCGCCCGCAGGGGCGCCTGCGCAGTAGGCGTTTGGTGTGTAGCGACACCACGGACCCGAGCTAACGGGGGAGTTTATACTCCCTCCCACGCCTAGCCGTGCGTGGCTTTGCCGTGTCCGGGGAAAAGGGGATCCTGGGGGTTGAGCGGACGCTGGGTGATTGGACCGTTAAGGCCCCCCGGCAGAGGCAACACACCCCTTTGGCCCCGGCTTCACGTAGACGGCACCCCTGGGCTGACCCACCCAGGGGAAATCGGCAGTCGCCTTTTCCTATCTCTCTCTCCCTACATCTTCGTCTTTATCTCTTACTGTTTATCTGTCCTGTCTTCTACTCTCTTCCGTTTACTTCCAAACTTCCTGGCGGCTAGGGTTAACCCTGTGCAAATAGCCTACCTTGGTCTAGGCGCATTGGGTTATAGTGGCGTTGTACGGCTGGCGTCTGCAGGTTTCAGCATCTGTAAACCTGCAGCGTCCCCTCGTTGGGCTCCGTGGTGGGTGGCCGCCAACGCTACCGAACAACATACAATTAGCATGCACAAAGCATTCCCTTTACTAAGTGATCGTGCCTCCTCAAAGCGGGTACGCACCGAAGATATCAACTTTTTCATGCGGCCAAGACAAACCTTTCCTCGATTCCATGTTATACACTGTGAAAAAACTAACAAGCAAGCCAGAACAGTATCCCCCTTCGTAGTGGCTAGGTCCTTAACCGAAACTCTCGGTGCCGGGTACAAGGTTACCAAAATGGCCAGTGGAGATCTACTCCTTGAAATACATGAACAAAACCAATTCGATAAACTGAACACCCTCACAACGTTTGGAGACACACCCATCAGTATTACGCCACACAGGTCCATGAACTCATCTCGCGGGGTCGTATCAGACGTAGATTTGCTTGAGCTGACGGAAGCTGAACTTCTGGAAGGATGGAAGAGCCAGAACGTGACAAACGTACAGCGTATTAAGATCAGAAGAGATCAAAAGGAAATCCCAACCAAACACTTAGTACTGACCTTTGCTTCGAGCGATTTGCCGGAAACTATTCAGACTGGGTACACAAAGACATCCGTGAGACCATATATTCCCAACCCCCGCCGTTGCTTCCAATGCCAGAAATATGGCCATGGCTCCAAAACGTGTCGTGGTCGCCAGACTTGTGCACAATGTGGAGTTCTAGGCCACGTGTCTGAGAACTGCAAACAACCACCACACTGTGTAAACTGCGAAGGAAACCATGCCGCATATTCACGCTCCTGCACATACTGGAAAAAAGAAAAAGAAATAATTACGTTGAAGGTGAAGGAAAACATTACATTTAAGGAAGCACGGCGAAGAGTCGCTCCATTCTATGGAGCTACATACGCTGATGCGGCGCGTCAGGGGGCACCGCCGCACCAGCCCTCGCCACTCCCTCGGCCCGCGCATACCGAGCCGGTGGTTGTGGCACCTGCCCCCAAGGCGGCTGTAGCCCAGGCTACACCGCCTACTCCCAAACAGAGACCGGAGACTCCAGAGTCCTCCAGTCTCAAGGCCTCACCTCCGCAGGTGAGGCCCGAAATTCGAACTAGCAGCCCGCACGTGCGGGCATCCAGTGCCTCCGAGGAGGCAATGGATACGTCGGCACCCTTGGTGCCGAAAGAGCGGCGTGGCTCCTTGGAGCGCGCCAAGAAAACAAAAAAGCAAATAACAGGGCCTGGTGATGGCCCTGTTAAGTGAACTCAAACTCCCCGTCTAAACAGCCACTCGCTTTTCGTACACACAGCACTATTTTACATTCACCATGAACACTCAAATTATACAATGGAACGTCAGGGGCCTTTTCAGAAACCTTGACGACATCCAAGAACTCTTACACGAATACTCACCAAAAGTGCTGTGTGTACAAGAAACACACCTTAATTCAAAGCACACAAATTTTCTCCGTAAATACGTTATATTCCGAAAGGACCGTGTTGATGCTATGACATCATCCGGAGGTGTTGCCATCATTGTGAATCAAGGAATTGCATGCACACACTTACAACTCCAAACATCCCTTGAGGCAGTGGCTGTTCGAGCAGTTCTTTTTGATAAACTGATCACAATCTGCACTATCTACATTCCTCCTAGCTATCAGCTGCAAAAACGTGATTTACACTCTTTAATTGATGAACTTCCGGAGCCCTATGTTCTCCTTGGAGACTTTAATGCGCATAGCAGGCTATGGGGTGACTCTCGGTATGACGCGCGAGGTCGATTGATAGAAGAGTTCCTTCTCTCCTCAAGCGCGTGTCTTCTAAATCGAAAAGACTCAACGTATTATAATCTCGCCAATAACACCTACTCCTCCATAGACCTAAGCATAGTATCCCCATCTCTTGTGCCCCTACTCCAGTGGAAAGTCATCAGTAATCTGTACGGAAGTGACCACTTCCCCATAGTTTTGAGCACAAATACAGTAACTGAGTGTCCATCACGTGTTCCCAAGTGGCTCATAAACAGAGCCGACTGGGAACACTTTTATACCATCGCTCGTCTAGGTTGGAATGACATAAGTACTTTGAACATTGATGTTGCTGTCAACTACTTCACAGCATTTTTGATTGATGCTGCAACAAAATGCATCCCACAAACAAATGGACACCCTGGAAAACGGCGTGTGCCATGGTGGAACTCTGAATGCCGAAACGCGCGCAAACAGCAAAACAGAGCTTGGAGGCTGCTTCGGAACTCACCGACAGCCGAAAATCTTGACACCTTCAAGAAAATAAAGTCTCAAGGCAGGCGAACGCGTCGGCAGGCAAGAAGAGAAAGTTGGCAGAAGTTTTTGTCAGGGATCAATTCATACACACAGGAAGCTAAAGTCTGGAACATGGTCGGTAGGATAGCAGGAAAACAAGTACACACACTTCCACTCGTAAACACTCAGGGTGACACCTTGGAAGATCAGGCAAACTTTCTCGGTGCACACTTCGAACAGGTGTCCAGCTCATCCCACTATACTGACACTTTCCAAAAATACAGAACAAGAATAGAAAAGCAGAAACTCGAACACAAATGCACTGGATACGAGGCATATAATCAAGCTTTCAGTCTAGCTGAGCTCCGAACATCCCTAAACTCCTGCAGTACTTCTGCCCCAGGTTCTGACCGTGTCGTTTATGAAATGTTAAAAAACCTGCCGATCGAAACGCGAAAAACCTTACTTTGTTTGTACAATGCTATCTGGTTTTCTGGCACTATCCCTAACTCCTGGAAAGAGGCTATTATAATTCCCGTTTTGAAAGAGGGCAAGGACCCTTCCTTACCTTCCAGTTATAGGCCTATTGCACTCACAAGCTGCTTGTGCAAAATCTTTGAAAAAATGATAAACTGCAGACTTGTACACTTTCTTGAAATAAACAATTTGCTCGACCCATTTCAGTGCGGGTTTCGAGAGAGTAGATCCACGACAGACCACCTTGTTCGTATCGAGGCACAGATCAGAGACGCCTTCGTCCATAAACAATATTTTCTCTCCGTGTTCCTCGATATAGAAAAGGCTTATGATACAACATGGCGTTTCGGAATTCTAAGAGACCTGTCCCACCTTGGCGTGCGCGGAAGAATGTTTCACATAATCGAAAGTTACCTGTCAAACCGGACATTCCGTGTCCGAGTGGGCACGGTTCTTTCCCAAACATTCGTCCAGGAAACAGGCGTGCCACAAGGTGGTGTACTTAGCTGCACACTTTTTCTCATCAAGATGAATTCCTTGCACTTGTCCATCCCTCGCAATATGTTCTATTGTACATATGTCGACGACGTTCAGCTTGGCTTCAAGTCATGCAACTTGGCCATGTGTGAGCGGCAGGTTCAGCTTGGTTTAAATAAGGTCTCCAAATGGGCAGATGAAAACGGATTTCGACTTAACCCACAAAAAAGCACATGTGTATTGTTCTCTCGAAAGAGAGGCATGCACTCGGAACCCGACATTCAACTGAACGGGCAACAACTGTCCGTCAAAGCCGAGCATAAATTCTTAGGCTTAATCTTGGACAACAAGTTGACCTTCGTACCCCACATAAAGTATTTAAAAACAAAATGTTTAAAAGCCATGAATGTTATAAAAGTGTTGTCACGTACTACGTGGGGTAGTGACAGGAAATGCCTCATGAACCTGTATAGAAGCCTTATTCGCACCCGCTTAGATTATGGGGCCATTGTTTATCAGTCAGCGACTCAAAGTGCTTTGAAGATGCTGGATCCCGTGCACCATTCGGGCATCCGCCTTTCTACGGGTGCTTTTCGCACCAGCCCCGTAGAAAGCCTTTACGTTGAGTCAAATGAGTGGTCCCTTCATCTGCAAAGAACCTACATGTCCTTTATATATTTCCTTAAGGTGAAAGCAGACAAGAGGCACCCCTCATACTCTACTATTAATGACTTATCGAGCTCCATTCTTTTTCAAAACAGGCCTTCAATGAGGCAGCCCTTCTCAGTTCGCCTGAAGGGTCTAGCTGAAGAAACTGCAGTATCACTTGAACACAGTTTAATGGCTCCTGTTGCATACCCGCCACCGTGGCAGTGGCAGACTATAGATTGCGATGTGTCTTTTTTAGAAGTTACAAAACATGCGCCTATTGCCCATATTCGAACATACTTCTTGGAACTTCAATACAAATACACACGTCCTGAGTTTTTCACAGATGCCTCTAAGTCTAACTCTTCTGTGTCCTACGCTGCTGTTGGCCCTTCCTTTTCGGATGCTGGCCCTCTACATCCAGGCACAAGTATCTTCACAGCGGAAGCTTACGCGATATTTGTGGCAGCTAAACACATCAAACAATCACAAATACAAAAAGCAGTAATTTATACAGACTCCCTCAGTGTGGTAACGGCTCTGCACAGTCTTAAAAAACAAAAAAACCCTGTCCTCGTTTCACTTTACTCCATTTTATGCACCCTCTACACACTCAACAGACATGTTGTTGTGTGCTGGGTGCCAGGGCACCGTGAGATTCAAGGCAACGTGATGGCGGATCAGCTTGCTGCATCCGCCCACGAAAGCACCGCCGTTACACCGACATCAATCCCGGTCCTTGATCTTAAGCCGTCTCTCAAACGAAAACTCAGGGACTACTGGCAGAGCAAGTGGGATACACACACACAAAACAAACTACACGTTATCAAGCCACACCTTGGCCATTGGCCACCAGTATCAAAATCGCGTCTAACAGAGGTAACACTAACAAGACTCAGGATAGGACACACATACACGACACACACACACCTTTTGTCTGGTGGCAATCCACCATTGTGTGACAGATGTGGGGAATACTTAACCGTCCTTCACATGTTAATTCAGTGTAAACACTTAGAAACTCTTAGAAAACAACATTTTCCAATACTCTACCGACAACATATACCTTTACACCCTGCAATGTTTGTCGGTAGAGAACCACTTTTTAGTCATAATTCATTGTTAGCGTTTTTAAAAGAAATTCACAGCTTTCATGTCATATACCCGGGCATACCGTAGCAGGACCTCTCCAGAGAGGTTTTTGCTGCGGTGGCTACACAAAAAAGCACATGCCTCACGGCCCTTGGACGCAAGGGTTTGAACGAGTGAGGCACTTGTGCTATTGCCATACATATCCACCATCGTCTTTTATTATCACCAACTTTTGTCATCTGTTCACATCACACACACCTTTCACGGCATGGTCATGATTTTATTACCTGTATGTTTTTACCCGCCTTACTGCGAGGAATTTTATGGCCCTTATACAGCCGCTTATCACAATCATTGTCCATATTTTTTAGTAAGATGAACTGGCGCTCTTTGGCCGTGAATCGGCCCTTGCGCCATAAAACATCAAACATCATCATCATACTTTCGACTCTCCTGTTTTAGGAATAAAGCAGATGTTGTTACCGAAAAGACATGTAATTTTCAACAACCTGGATCCACACAATAAAGCAGATGTTGTTACTGAAAATACATGTCCTTTTCTACAAACTGGCTCTACACATCAATTGACTGCGCAATGTTGCAGTTAGGCGGCCAATAAAAACAGGCCAGCTTCCTCTCTAAGGGGGGAGCAATCTGTAGCGACGTGGCCTCCAACGCGCACCCCGTTGTCGTAAAAACACGCAAAGCAGCATTACAATAAACTTACTGCTCTCCTCCCTGTGTTTGTTTTGTTTCTTTCACTCTTGCCACTTCCGTTGCACTGCGTGCACCTCGCTCTACTTTCGACTATCCCGTTTTCAGAATAAAGGAGATGTTACCGAAAAGACATGTACTTTTCTACAACCTGGCTCCACACTTCAATTGACTGCGCAACGTTGCAGTCAGGTCGCCGATACAAACATGTCAGCTTCTTCTCTAAGGTGGAGCAATCTGTAGCGACGTGGCCGCAACCGCCACAACAAGGTCTTAAAAACACGCGAAGCTGCATTACATTCAACTTGTAGCTCTCCTCTCTGTTTTTCCTTCGTTTCTTGCACTCTTGCCACTTCCGTTGTACTGCGTGCACCTTTCTCTACTTTCGACTCTGGTTGTCAGAACAAAGCAGATGTTGTTACTGAAAATACAAGTCCTTTTCTACAACCTGGCTCTGCACTTTCATTGACTGCGCAATGTTGCAGTTAGGCGGCAGATAAAAACAGGCCAGCTTCCACTCTAAGGGGGGAGCATTCTGTAACGACGTGGCCTCAACCAAGTACCCCATGGTCTAAAAAACACGCGAGGCAGCATCAAAATCAACTTGTAGCTCTCCTCTCTATATTTCGTTTGTTTTTTTTTACTCTTGCGACTTTCATTGCACTGCGTGCACCTGGCTCTACTTTCAACTCTCCCGTTTACAAATAAAAGAGATGTTACCGAAAAGACATGTACTTTTCTACAAGTTGGCTCCACACTTCCAATTACTGCGCAACGTTGCAGTCAGGTCGCCGATACAAACATGTCAGCTTCTTCGCTAAGGTGGAGAAATCTGTAGCGACGTGGCCGCAACCGCACACACCGCGGTCATAGAAACACGCGGAGCAGCATTACAATCAACTTGTAGCTCTTCTCTCTGTTTTTCCTTCGTTTCTTGCACTCTTGCCACATCCGTTGTACTGCGTGCACCTGGCTCTATTTTCGACTCCCTGGTTGTCAAAATAAAGCAGATGTTGTTTCTACAACCTGGCTCTACGCTTCCACTAATTGCGCACTGTTGCAGTTAAGTAACGACAAAAGCAGGCCAGCTTCCTCTCAAAGGGGGGAGCAATCTGTAGCGACGTGGCCGCCACCGCGCACCCCGCGGTAAAAAAACACGTGAAGCAGCTTAACAATCAGCTTGCTGCTCTCCTCTCTGTTTAAACTTCGTTTCTTTCACTCTTGCGACTTTCGTTGCACTGCGTGCAACTGGCTCTACTTTCGACTCTCCGGTTTTCAGAATAAAGTATATGTTGTTACCGAAAAGACATGTACTTTTCTACAACCTGGCTCCACACTTCTATTGACTGCGCAACGTTGCAGTCAGGTCGCCGACACAAACATGTCAGCTTCTTCGCTAAGGTGGAGCAATCTCTAGCGACCTGGCCACCACCGCGCACCCCGCGGTCATAAAAACACGCGAAGCAGCTTTACAATGAACTTGTAGCTCTCCTCTCCGTTTTTCCTTCGTTTCTTTCACTCTTGCGACTGTCGTTGCACTGCCTGCTCCTGGCTCTACTTGCGACTCTCCCGTTTTCAGAATAAAGGAGATGTTGTTACCGAAAAGACATGTACTTTTCTACAACCTTGCTCCACACTTCCATTGACTGCGCAACGTTGCAGTCAGGTCGTCGATACAAACATGTCAGCTTCTTCGCTAAGGTGGAGCAATCTGTACTGACGTGGCCGCAACCGCACACACCGCGGTCATAAAAACACGCGAAGCAGCATAACAATCAACTTGTAGCTCTTTTCTCTGTTTTTCCTTCGTTTCTTGCACTCTTGCCACTTCCGTTGTACTGCGTGCACCTTGTTCTACTTTCGACTCTGGTTGTAAGAATACAGCAGATGTTGTTACGGAAAAGACATGTCCTTTTATACAACCTGGCTCTACACTTCCATTGACTGCGCAATGCTGCAGTAAGGCGGCTGATAAAAACAGGCCAGCTTCCTCTCTGAGGGGGGAGCAATCAGAGGCGACGTGGCCTCCAACGTGCACCCCGTGGTCTAATAAACACGCAAAGCATCATCAAAATCAACTTGTAGCTCTCCTGTCTATTTTTACTTTGTTTTTTTTTCACTCATGCCACTTTCCTTGCACTGATTTCACCTGGCTCTATTTTCGACTCTCTGGTTGTCAAAATAAAGCAGATGTTGTTACTGAAAAGACATCTCCTTTTCGACAACCTGGCTCTACACTTCCACAGAGTGCGCACTGTTGCAGTTAGATGTCCGATAAAAACGGGCCAGCTTTCTCTCAAAGGGGGGAGCAATCTGTAGCGATATGGCAGCCACCGCGCACCCCGTGGTCTAAACAACACGCGAAGCAGCATCAAAATCAACTTGTAGCTCTTCTCTCTGTTTTTCCTTCGTTTCGTTCACTCTTGCGACTTTTTATGCACTGCGCGCACCTGGCTTTACTTTCGACTCTCCCGTTTTCAGGATAAAGGAGATGTTACCGAAAAGACATGTACTTTTCTACAACTTGGCTCCACACTTCCATTGACTGCGCGACGTTGCATCAGGACGCCGATACGAACATGTCAGCTTCTTCGCTATCGTGGAGCAATCTGTAGCGACGTGGCCGCAACCGCACACACCGTGGTCATGGAAACACGTGAAGCAGCATTGCAATCAACTTGTAGCTCTTCTCTCTGTTTTTCCTTCGTTTCTTGAACTCTTGCCACATCCATTGTACTGCGTGCACCTGGCTCTATTTTCGACTCCCTGGTTGTCAGAATAAAGCAGATGTTGTTATTCAAAAGACATGTCATTTTCTACAACCTGGCTCTACACTTCCAATTACTGCGCAACGTTGCAGTAAGGCGGCCGATAAACACAGGCCTGCTTCCTCGCTAAAGTGGGAGCAAGCTGTAGCCTCGTGGCCACCACCGCGCACCCCGCGGTCATAAAAACACGCGAAGCAGCATTAAAATCAACTTGTAGCTCTCCTCTCGGTTTTTCCTTCGTTTCTTTCACTCTTGCGACTTTCGTTGCACTGCGTGCACCTGGCTCTACTTTCGACTCTCCGGTTTTCGGAATAAAGGAGATGTTCTTACAAAATACATGTCCTTTTCTACAACCTGGCTCTACACTTCCATTGACTGCGCAATGTTGCAACTAGGCGGCCGATAAACACAGGCCAGCTTCCTCGCTAAGGGGGGAGCAATCTGTAGCGACGTTGCCACCACCGCGCACCCCGCGGTCATAAAAACACGCGAAGCAGCATTACAATGAACTTGTAGCTCTCCTCTCTGTTTTTCCTTCGTTTCTTTCACTCTTGCGACTTTCGTTGCACTGCGTGCACCTGGCTCTACTTTCGACTCTCCGGTTTTCAGAATAAAGGAGATGTTATTACCAAAAAGACATGTACTTTTCTACAACCTGGCTCCACACTTCAATTGACTGCGCAACGTTGCAGTCAGGTCGCCGATACAAACATGTCAGCTTTTTCTCTAAGGAGGAGCAATCTGTAGCGACGTGGCCGCAACCGCCACATCGATGTCATAAAAACACGCGAAGCAGCATTATCATCAACTTGTAGCTCTTCTCTCTGTTTTTCCTTCGTTTCTTGCACTCTTGCCACTTCCGTTGTACTGCGTGCACCTTGCTCTACTTTCGACTCTGGTTGTCAGAATAAAGCAGATGTGAGTACTGAAAATACATGTGCTTTTCTACAACCGGGCTCTACACTTCCATTTACTGCGCAACGTTGCAGTCAGGTCGCCGATACAAACATGTCAGCTTCTTCGCTAAGGTGGAGAAATCTGTAGCGACGTGGCCGCAACCGCACACACCGCGGTCATAGAAACACGCGAAGAAGCATTACAATCCACTTGTAGCGCTTCTCTCTGTTTTTCCTTCATTTCTTGCACTCTTGCCACATCCGTTGTACTGCGTGCACCTGGCTCTATTCTCGACTCTCTGGTTGTCAAAATAAAGCAGATGGTGTTCCTACAACCTGGCTCTACACTTCCACTAATTGCGCACTGTTGAAGTTAGGTGGCCGACAAAAGCAGGCCAGCTTCCTCTCAAAGGGGGGAGCAATCTGTAGCGACGTGGCCGCTACCGCGCACCCCACTGTAAAAAAACACGCGAAGCAGCTTCACAATCAGCTTGCTGCTCTCTCTGTTTAAACTTCGTTTCTTTCACTCTTGCGACTTTCGTTGCACTGCGTGCACCTGGCTCTACTTTCGACTCTCCGGTTTTCAGAATAAAGGATATGTTGTTACCGAAAAGACATGTACTTTTCTACAACCTGGCTCCACACTTCCATTGCCTGCGCAACGTTGCAGTCAGGTCGCCGACACAAACATGTCAGCTTCTTCGCTAAGGTGGAGCAATCTGTAGTGACCTGGCCACCACCGCGCACCCCGCGGTCATAAAAACACGCGAAGCAGCATTACAATCAACTTGTAGCTCTCCTCTCCGTTTTTCCTTCGTTTCTTTCACTCTTGCGACTTTCGTTGCACTGCCTGCTCCTGGCTCTACTTGAGACTCTCCGGTTTTCATAATAAAGGAGATGTTGGTACTGAAAATACATGTCCTTTTCTAAAACCTTGCTCCACACTTCCATTGACTGCGCAACGTTGCAGTCAGGTCGCCGATACAAACATGTCAGCTTCTTCGCTAAGGTGTAGCAATCTGTAGCGACGTGGCCGCAACCGCACACACCGCGGTCGTAAAAACACGCGAACCAGCATTTTAATCGACTTGTAGCTCTTCTCTCTGTTTTCTTTCGTTTCTTGCACTCTTGCCACTTCCGTTGTACTGCGTGCACCTTGCTTTACTTTCGACTCTGGTTGTCAGAATAAAGCAGATGTTGTTACTGAAAAGACATGTCCTTTTCTACAACCTGGCTCTACACTTCCACTGACGTCACACTGTTGCAGTTAGGCGGCCGATAAACACAGGCCAGCTTCCTCGCTAAGGGGGGAGCTATCTGTAGCGTCGTGGCCACCACCGCGCTCCCCGCGGTTATAAAAACACGCGAAGCAGCATTACAATCAACTTGTAGCTCTCCTCTCTGTTTTTTCTTCGTTTCTTTCACTCTTGCGACTTTCGTTGCACTGCGTGCACTTGGCTCTACTTTCAACTCTCTGGTTTTCAGAATAAAGGAGATGTTGTTACCGAAAAGTCGTACTTTTCTACAACCTGACTCCACACTTCCTTTGACTGCGCAATGTTGCAGTTAGGTCGCCGATACAAACATGTCAGCTTCTTCGCTAAGGTGGAGCAATCTGTAGCGACGTGGCCGCAACCGCACACACCGCGGTCTTAAAAACACGCGAAGCAGCATTACAATCAACTTATAGCTCTTCCCTCTGTTTTCCTTCGTTTTTTTCACTCTTGCTACTTTCGTTGCACTGAGTGCACCTGGCTCTATTTTCGACTCTCTGGGTGTCAAAATAAAGCAGATGTTGTTACTTAAAAGACATCTCCTTTTCTACAACCTGGCTCTACAATTCAATTGAGAGCGCATTGTTGCAGTTAGGCGGCTGATAAACACAGGCCAGCTTCCTCGCTAAGGTGGAGCAATCTGTAGCGACGTGGCCGCAACCGCACACACCGCGGTCATAGAAACACGCGAACCAGCATTACAATCAACATGTAGCTCTTCTCCCTGTTTTTCCTTCGTTTCTTGCACTCTTGCCACTTCCGTTGCACTCCGTGCACCCTGCTCTACTTTCGACTCTGGTTGTCAGAATAGAGCAGATGTTATTACTGAAAAGACATGTCCTTTTCTACAACCTGGCTCTACACTTCCGTTGACTGCGCAATTTTGCAGTTAGGCGGCCGATTAAAACAGGCCAGCTTCCTCGCTAATGGAAGAGCAATCTGTAGCGACGTGGCCGCCACCGCGCACCCCGCGGTCATAAAAACACGCGAAGCAGCATTACAATCAACTTGTACCTCTCCTCTCTGTTTTTACTTCGTTTCTTTCACTCTTGCGAATTTCGTAGCACTGCGTGCACCTTTCTCTATTTTCGACTCTCCAGTTTTCATAATAAAGGAGCTGTTGTTACCGAAAAGACGTACTTTTCTACAACCTGGCTACACACTTCCTTTGACTGCGCAATCTTGCAGTTAGGTCGCCGATACAAACATGTCAACTTCTTCGCTAAGGTGGAGCAATCTGTAGCGACGTGGCCGCAACCGCACACACCGCGGTCTTAAAAACACGCGAAGCAGCATTACAATTAACTTATAGCTCTTCTCTCTGTTTTTCCTTCGTTTTTTTCACGCTTGCTACTTTCGTTGCACTGAGTGCACCTGGCTCTATTTTCGAATCTCTGGGTGTCAAAATAAAGCAGATGTTGTTACTGAAAAGACATCTCCTTTTCTACAACCTGGCTCTACAATTCCGTTGAGAGCGCACTGTTGCAGTTAGGCGGCTGATAAACACAGGCCAGCATCCTCGCTAAGGTGGAGCAATCTGTAGATACGTGGCCGCAACCGCGCACCCCGCGGTCATAAAAACACGCGAAGCAGCATTACAATCAACTTGTAGCTCTCCTCACTGTTTTTCCTTCGTTTCTTTCTCTCTTGCGAGTTTCGTAGCACTGCGTGCATCTGGCTCTACTTTCGACTCTCCGGTTTTCATAATAAAGGAGATGTTGTTACTGAAAATACATGTCCTTTTCTACAACCTGGCTCTACACTTCCATTGACTGCGCAAGCGCACTGTTGCAGTTAGGTGGCCGACAAAAGCAGGCCAGCTTCCTCTCAAAGGGGGGAGCAATCTGTAGCGACGTGGCCGCCACCGCGCACCCCGCGGTAAAAAAACACGTGAAGCAGCTTAACAATCAGCTTGCTGCTCTCCTCTCTGTTTAAACTTCGTTTCTTTCACTCTTGCGACTTTCGTTGCACTGCGTGCACCTGGCTCTACTTTCGACTCTCCGGTTTTCAGAATAAAGGATATGTTGTTACCGAAAAGACATGTACTTTTCTACAACCTGGATCCACACTGCTATTGACTGCGCAACGTTGCAGTCAGGTCGCCGACACAAACATGTCAGCTTCTTCGCTAAGGTGGAGCAATCTGTAGCGACCTGGCCACCACCGCGCACCCCGCGGTCATAAAAACACGCGAAGCAGCATTACAATGAACTTGTAGCTCTTCTCTCCGTTTTTCCTTCGTTTCTTTCACTCTTGCGACTGTCGTTGCACTGCCTGCTCCTGGCTCTACTTGCCACTCTCCCGTTTTCAGATTAAAGGAGATGTTGTTACCGAAAAGACATGTACTTTTCTACAACCTTGCTCCACACTTCCATTGACTGCGCAACGTTGCAGTCAGGTCGCCGATACAAACATGTCAGCTTCTTCGCTAAGGTGGAGCAATCTGTACTGACGTGGCCGCAACCGCACACACCGCGGTCATAAAAACACGCGAAGCAGCATAACAATCAACTTGTAGCTCTTTTCTCTGTTTTTCCTTCGTTTCTTGCACTCTTGCCACTTCCGTTGTACTGCGTGCACCTTGTTCTACTTTCGACTCTGGTTGTCAGAATACAGCAGATGTTGTTACGGAAAAGACATGTCCTTTTATACAACCTGGCTCTACACTTCAATTGACTGCGCAATGCTGCAGTAAGGCGGCTGATAAAAACAGGCCAGCTTCCTCTCTGAGGGGGGAGCAATCAGAGGCGACGTGGCCTCCAACGTGCACCCCGTGGTCTAATAAACACGCGAAGCATCATCAAAATCAACTTGTAGCTCTCCTGTCTATTTTTACTTTGTTTCTTTTTCACTCATGCCACTTTCCTTGCCCTGATTTCACCTGGCTCTATTTTCGACTCTCTGGTTGTCAAAATAAAGCAGATGTTGTTACTGAAAAGACATCTCCTTTTCTACAACCTGGCTCTACACTTCCACAGAGTGCGCACTGTTGCAGTTAGATGGCCGATAAAAACGGGCCAGCTTTCTCTCAAAGGGGGGAGCAATCTGTAGCGATATGGCAGCCACCGCGCACCCCGTGGTAAAAAAACACGTGAAGCAGCTTAACAATCAGCTTGCTGCTCTCCTCTCTGTTTAAACTTCGTTTCTTTCACTCTTGCGACTTTCGTTGCACTGCGTGCACCTGGCTCTACTTTCGACTCTCCGGTTTTCAGAATAAAGGATATGTTGTTACCGAAAAGACATGTACTTTTCTACAACCTGGCTCCACACTTCTATTGACTGCGCAACGTTGCAGTCAGGTCGCCGACACAAACATGTCAGCTTCTTCGCTAAGGTGGAGCAATCTGTAGCGACCTGGCCACCACCGCGCACCCCGCGTCATAAAAACACGCGAAGCAGCATTACAATGAACTTGTAGCTCTCTTCTCCGTTTTTCCTTCGTTTCTTTCACTCTTGCGACTGTCGTTGCACTGCCTGCTCCTGGCTCTACTTGCGACTCTCCCGTTTTCAGAATAAAGGAGATGTTGTTACCGAAAAGACGTACTTTTCTACAACCTGGCTACACACTTCCTTTGACTGCGCAATGTTGCAGTTAGGTCGCCGATACAAACATGTCAGCTTCTTCGCTAAGGTGGAGCAATCTGTAGCGACGTGGCCGCAACCGCACACACCGCGGTCTTAAAAACACGCGAAGCAGCATTACAATCAACTTATAGCTCTTCTCTCTGTTTTTCCTTCGTTTTTTTCACGCTTGCTACTTTCGTTGCACTGAGTGCACCTGGCTCTATTTTCGAATCTCTGGGTGTCAAAATAAAGCAGATGTTGTTACTGAAAAGACATCTCCTTTTCTACAACCTGGCTCTACAATTCCGTTGAGAGCGCACTGTTGCAGTTAGGCGGCTGATAAACACAGGCCAGCTTCCTCGCTAAGGTGGAGCAATCTGTAGATACGTGGCCGCAACCGCGCACCCCGCGGTCATAAAAACACGCGAAGCAGCATTACAATCAACTTGTAGCTCTCCTCACTGTTTTTCCTTCGTTTCTTTCTCTCTTGCGAGTTTCTTTGCACTGCGTGCACCTGGCTCTACTTTCGACTCTCTGATTTTCAGAATAAAGGAGATGTTGTTACCGAAAAGACATGTACTTTTCTACAAACTGCCTCCACACTTCCATTGACTGCGCATCGTTGCAGTCTAGTCGCCGATACAAACATGTCAGCTTCTTCGCTAAGGTGGAGCAATCTGTAACGACGTGGCCGCAACCGCACACACCGCGGTCATAAAAACACGCGAAGCAGCATTTAAATCAACTTGTAGCTCTTCTCTCTGTTTTCCTTCGTTTCTTGCACTCTTGCCAGTTCCGTTGTACTGCGTGCACTTTGCTCTACATTCGACTCTGGTTGTCATAATAAAGCAGATGTTGTTACTGAAAATGCATGTCCTTTTCTACAACCTGGCTTCACACATCCATTTACTGCGCAATGATGCAGTTAGGCGGCCGATAAAAACAGGCCAGCTTCCTCTCTAAGAGGGGAGCTATCTGTAGCGACGTGGCCTGTAACGCGCACCCCGTGGTCTAATGAGCCCGCGAAGCAGCATCAAAATCAACTTGTAGCTCTCCTCTCTATTTTTCCTTTGTTTTTTTCACTGATGCTACTTTCGTTGCACTGAGTGCACGTGACTCTATTTTCGACTATGTGGGTGTCAAAATAAAGCATTTGTTGTTATGAAAAGACATCTCCTTTTCTACAACCTGGCTCTACACTTCCATTGAGTGCGCACTGTTGCAGTTAGGCGGCCGATAAGAACAGACCAGCTTCCTCTCTAAGGGGGGAGCAATCTGTAGCGACGTGGCCTTCAACGCGCACCCCGCCGTAAAAGAACACGCGAAGCAGCTTTACAAGCAACTAGCTGCTCTCCTCCCTGTTTTTCCTTCGTTTCTTGCACTCGAGCTACTTCCGTTACACTGCGTGTACCTGGCTCTATTTTCGACTCTGGTTGTCAGAAAAAAGTTACTGAAAATACATGTCCTTTTCTACAACCTGGCTCTACACTTCCACTGACTGTGCAATGTTGCAGTTAGGCGGCCGATAAACACAGGCCAGCTTCCTCGCTAAGGGAGGAGCAATCTAGAGTCGACGTGGCCACCACCGCGCACTTCACGGTCATAAAAACACGCAAAGCAGCATTACAATGAATTGTAGCTCTCCTCTTTGTTTTTACTTCGTTTCTTTCACTCTTGCAACTTTCGTTGCACTGCGTGCACCTGGCTCTACTTCGACTCTCCTGTTTTAGGAATAAAGCAGATGTTGTTACCGAAAAGACATGTACTTTTCTACAACCTGGCTCTACACATCAATTGACTGCGCAATGTTGCAGTTAGGCGGCCAATAAAAACAGGCCAGCTTCCTCTCTAATGGGGGAGCAATCTGTAGCGACGTGGCCTCCAACGCGCACCCCGTTGTCGTAAAAACACGCAAAGCAGCATTACAATAAACTTACTGCTCTCCTCCCTGTGTTTGTTTTGTTTCTTTCACTCTTGCCACTTCCGTTGCACTGCGTGCACCTCGCTCTACTTTCGACTATCCCGTTTTCAGAATAAAGGAGATGTTACCGAAAAGACATGTACTTTTCTACAACCTGGCTCCACACTTCAATTGACTGCGCAACGTTGCAGTCAGGTCGCCGATACAAACATGTCAGCTTCTTCTCTAAGGTGGAGCAATCTGTAGCGACGTGGCCGCAACCGCCACAACAAGGTCTTAAAAACACGCGAAGCAGCATTACATTCAACTTGTAGCTCTCCTCTCTGTTTTTCCTTCGTTTCTTTCACTCTTGCCACTTCCGTTGTACTGCGTGCACCTTGCTCTACTTTCGACTCTGGTTGTCAGAACAAAGCAGATGTTGTTACTGTAAATACAAGTCCTTTTCTACAACCTGGCTCTGCACTTTCATTGACTGCGCAATGTTGCAGTTAGGCGGCAGATAAAAACAGGCCAGCTTCCACTCTAAGGGGGGAGCATTCTGTAACGACGTGGCCTCAACCAAGTACCCCATGGTCTAAAAAACACGCGAGGCAGCATCAAAATCAACTTGTAGCTCTCCTCTCTATATTTCGTTTGTTTTTTTTTACTCTTGCGACTTTCATTGCACTGCGTGCACCTGGCTCTACTTTCAACTCTCCCGTTTACAGAATAAAAGAGATGTTACCGAAAAGACATGTACTTTTCTACAAGTTGGCTCCACACTTCCATTTACTGCGCAACGTTGCAGTCAGGTCGCCGATACAAACATGTCAGCTTCTTCGCTAAGGTGGAGAAATCTGTAGCGACGTGGCCGCAACCGCACACACCGCGGTCATAGAAACACGCGAAGCAGCATTACAATGAACTTGTAGCTCTCCTCTCCGTTTTTCCTTCGTTTCTTTCACTCTTGCGACTGTCGTTGCACTGCCTGCTCCTGGCTCTACTTGCGACTCTCCCGTTTTCAGAATAAAGGAGATGTTGTTACCGAAAAGACATGTACTTTTCTACAACCTTGCTCCACACTTCCATTGACTGCGCAACGTTGCAGTCAGGTCGCCGATACAAACATGTCAGCTTCTTCGCTAAGGTGGAGCAATCTGTACTGACGTGGCCGCAACCGCACACACCGCGGTCATAAAAACACGCGAAGCAGCATAACAATCAACTTGTAGCTCTTTTCTCTGTTTTTCCTTCGTTTCTTGCACTCTTGCCACTTCCGTTGTACTGCGTGCACCTTGTTCTACTTTCGACTCTGGTTGTCAGAATACAGCAGATGTTGTTACGGAAAAGACATGTCCTTTTATACAACCTGGCTCTACACTTCCATTGACTGCGCAATGCTGCAGTAAGGCGGCTGATAAAAACAGGCCAGCTTCCTCTCTGAGGGGGGAGCAATCAGAGGCGACGTGGCCTCCAACGTGCACCCCGTGGCCTAATAAACACGCGAAGCATCATCAAAATCAACTTGTAGCTCTCCTGTCTATTTTTACTTTGTTTTTTTTTTCACTCATGCCACTTTCCTTGCACTGATTTCACCTGGCTCTATTTTCGACTCTCTGGTTGTCAAAATAAAGCAGATGTTGTTACTGAAAAGACATCTCCTTTTCTACAACCTGGCTCTACACTTCCACAGAGTGCGCACTGTTGCAGTTAGATGGCCGATAAAAACGGGCCAGCTTTCTCTCAAAGGGGGGAGCAATCTGTAGCGATATGGCAGCCACCGCGCACCCCGTGGTGTAAACAACACGCGAAGCAGCATCAAAATCAACTTGTAGCTCTTCTCTCTGTTTTTCCTTCGTTTCGTTCACTCTTGCGACTTTTTATGCACTGCGCGCACCTGGCTTTACTTTCGACTCTCCCGTTTTCAGGATAAAGGAGATGTTACCGAAAAGACATGTACTTTTCTACAACTTGGCTCCACACTTCCATTGACTGCGCGACGTTGCATCAGGACGCCGATACGAACATGTCAGCTTCTTCGCTATCGTGGAGCAATCTGTAGCGACGTGGCCGCAACCGCACACACCGTGGTCATGGAAACACGTGAAGCAGCATTGCAATCAACTTGTAGCTCTTCTCTCTGTTTTTCCTTCGTTTCTTGAACTCTTGCCACATCCATTGTACTGCGTGCGCCTGGCTCTATTTTCGACTCCCTGGTTGTCAGAATAAAGCAGATGTTGTTATTCAAAAGACATGTCATTTTCTACAACCTGGCTCTACACTTCCAATTACTGCGCAACGTTGCAGTAAGGCGGCCGATAAACACAGGCCTGCTTCCTCGCACAAGTGGGAGCAAGCTGTAGCCTCGTGGCAACCACCGCGCACCCCGCGGTCATAAAAACACGCGAAGCAGCATTAAAATCAACTTGTAGCTCTCCTCTCGGTTTTTCCTTCGTTTCTTTCACTCTTGCGACTTTCGTTGCACTGCGTGCACCTGGCTCTACTTTCGACTCTCCGGTTTTCGGAATAAAGGAGATGTTCTTACAAAATACATGTCCTTTTCTACAACCTGGCTCTACACTTCCATTGACTGCGCAATGTTGCAGTTAGGCGGCCGATAAACACAGGCCAGCTTCCTCGCTAAGGGGGGAGCAATCTGTAGCGACGTGGCCACCACCGCGCACCCCGCGGTCATAAAAACACGCGAAGCAGCAATACAATGAACTTGTAGCTCTCCTCTCTGTTTTTCCTTCGTTTCTTTCACTCTTGCGACTTTCGTTGCACTGCGTGCACCTGGCTCTACTTTCGACTCTCCGGTTTTCAGAATAAAGGAGATGTTATTACCAAAAAGACATGTACTTTTCTACAACCTGGCTCCACACTTCAATTGACTGCGCAACGTTGCAGTCAGGTCGCCGATACAAACATGTCAGCTTTTTCTCTAAGGTGGAGCAATCTGTAGCGACGTGGCCGCAACCGCCACATCGATGTCATAAAAACACGCGAAGCAGCATTATCATCAACTTGTAGCTCTTCTCTCTGTTTTTCCTTCGTTTCTTGCACTCTTGCCACTTCCGTTGTACTGCGTGCACCTTGCTCTACTTTCGACTCTGGTTGTCAGAATAAAGCAGATGTGAGTACTGAAAATACATGTGCTTTTCTACAACCGGGCTCTACACTTCCATTTACTGCGCAACGTTGCAGTCAGGTCGCCGATACAAACATGTCAGCTTCTTCGCTAAGGTGGAGAAATCTGTAGCGACGTGGCCGCAACCGCACACACCGCGGTCATAGAAACACGCGAAGAAGCATTACAATCCACTTGTAGCGCTTCTCTCTGTTTTTCCTTCATTTCTTGCACTCTTGCCACATCCGTTGTACTGCGTGCACCTGGCTCTATTCTCGACTCTCTGGTTGTCAAAATAAAGCAGATGGTGTTCCTACAACCTGGCTCTACACTTCCACTAATTGCGCACTGTTGAAGTTAGGTGGCCGACAAAAGCAGGCCAGCTTCCTCTCAAAGGGGGGAGCAATCTGTAGCGACGTGGCCGCTACCGCGCACCCCACTGTAAAAAAAACACGCGAAGCAGCTTCACAATCAGCTTGCTGCTCTCTCTGTTTAAACTTCGTTTCTTTCACTCTTGCGACTTTCGTTGCACTGCGTGCACCTGGCTCTACTTTCGACTTTCCGGTTTTCAGAATAAAGGATATGTTGTTACCGAAAAGACATGTACTTTTCTACAACCTGTCTCCACACTTCCTATGACTGCGCAACGTTGCAGTCAGGTCGCCGACACAAACATGTCAGCTTCTTCGCTAAGGTGGAGCAATCTGTAGTGACCTGGCCACCACCGCGCACGCCGCGGTCATAAAAACACGCGAAGCAGCATTACAATCAACTTGTAGCTCTCCTCTCCGTTTTTCCTTCGTTTCTTTCACTCTTGCGACTTTCGTTGCACTGCCTGCTCCTGGCTCTACTTGAGACTCTCCGGTTTTCATAATAAAGGAGATGTTGGTACTGAAAATACATGTCCTTTTCTAAAACCTGGCTCTACAAATCCATTGCATGCGCAAGCGCAATGTTGCAGTCAGGCGGCCGATAAGAACAGGCCAGCTTCCTCTCTAAGGGGGGAGCAATCTGTTGCGACGTGGCCTCCAACGCGCACCCCGCGGTAAAAGAACACGCGAAACAGCATTACAATCAACTTGTAGCTCTCCTCTCCGTTTTTCCTTCGTTTCTTTCACTCTTGCGACTTTCGTTGCACTGCCTGGTCATGGCTCTACTTGAGACTCTCCGGTTTTCAGAATAAAGGAGATGTTGTTACCGAAAAGACATGTACTTTTCTACAACCTTTCTCCACACTTCCATTCACTGCGCAACGTTGCAGTTTGGTCGCCGATACAAACATGTCAGCTTCTTCTCTAAGGTGGAGCAATCTGTAGCGACGTGGCCGCAACCGCCACACCGATGTCATAAAAACACGCGAAGCAGCATTACAATCAACTTGTAGCTCTTCTCTCTGTTTTTCCTTCGTTTCTTGCACTCTTGCCACTTCCGTTGTGCTGCGTGCACTTTGCTCTACTTTCGACTCTGGTTGTCAGAATAAAGCAGATGTGGTGACTGAAAATGCATGTCCTTTTCTACAACCTGGCTCTACACTTCCACTGAGAGCGCACTGTTGCAGTTAGGTGGCCGATAAAAACAGGCCAGCTTCCTCTCTAAGAGGGGAGCATTCTGTAGCGACGTGGCCACCGACGCGCACCCCGTGGTCTAATAAACACGCGAAGCAATATCAAAATCAAACTGTAGCTCTCATCTCTATTTTTCCTTTGTTTTTTTAACTCATGCTACTTTCATTGCACTGAATGCACCTGGCTCTATTTTCGACTCTCTGGTTGTCAAAATAAAGCAGATGTTGTTACTGAAAAGACATCTCCTTTTATACAACCTGGCTCTACACTTCCACTGAGTGCGCACTGTTGCAATTAGGTGGCCGATATAAACAGGCCAGCTTTCTCTCAAAGTGGGGAGCAATCCGTAGCGACGTGGCCGCCACCGCGCACCCCGCGGTAAAAAAACACGCGAAGCAGCATCACAATCAGCTTGCTGCTCTCCTCTCTGTTTAAACTTCGTTTCTTTCACTCTTGCGACTTTCGTTGCACTGCGTGCACCAGGCTCTACTTTCGACTCTCCGGTTTTCAGAATAAAGGAAATGTTGTTACCGAAAAGACATGTACTTTTCTACAACCTGGCTCCACACTTCAATTGACTGCGCAACTTTGCAGTCAGGTCGCCGATACAAACATGTTAGCTTCTTCTCTAAGGTAGAGCAATCTGTAGCGACGTGGCCGCAACCGCCACACCGAGGTCATAAAAACACGCGAAGCAGCATTACAATCAACTTGTAGCTCTTCTCTCTGTTTTTCCTTCGTATCTTGCACTCTTGCCACTTCCGTTGTACTGCGTGCACCTTGCTCTACTTTCGACTCTCGTTGTCAGAATAAAGCAGATGTTGTTACTGAAAATACAAGTCCTTTTCTACAACCTGACTCTACACATCTATTGATTGCGCAATGTTGCAGTTAGGCGGCCGATAAAAACAGGCCAGCTTCCTCTCTAAGGGGGGAGCAATCTGTAGCGACGTTGCCACCGATGCGCACCCTGTGGTCTAATAAACACGCGAAGCAGCATCAAAATCAACTTGTAGCTCTTCTCTCTATTTTTCCTTTGTTTTTTTCACTCATGCTACTTTTGTTATACTGAGTGCACCTGGCTCTATTTTCAATTCTCTGGTTGTCAAAATAAAGCAGATGTTGTTACTGAAAAGACATCTCCTTTTCTACAATCTGGCTCTACACTTCGACTGAGTGCGCACTGTTGCAGTTAGGTGGCCGATAAAAACAGGCCAGCTTTCTCTCAAAGGGGGGAGCAATCTGTAGCGACGTGGCCGCCACCGCGCACCCCGCGGTAAAAAAACACGCGAAGCAGCATCACAATCAGCTTGCTGCTCTCCTCTCTGTTTAAACTTCGTTTCTTTCACTCTTGCGACTTTCGTTGCACTGCGTGCACTTGGCTCTATTTTCGACTCTCCGGTTTTCAGAATAAAACAGATGTTGTTACCGAAAAGACGTACTTTTCTACAACATGGCTCCACTCTTCCTCTGACTGCGCAATGTTGCAGTTTGGTCGCCGATACAAACATGTCAGCTTCTTCGCTAAGGTGGAGCAATCTGTAGCGACGTGGCCGCAACCGCACACACCGCGGTCATAGAAACACGCGAACCAGCATTACAATCAACATGTAGCTCTTCTCTCTGTTTTTCCTTCGTTTCTTGCACTCTTGCCAATTCTGTTGCACTGCGTGCACCTTGCTCTACTTTCGACTCTGGTTGTCAGAATAAAGCAGATGTTATTACTGAAAAGACATGTTCTTTTCTACAACCTGGCTCTACACTTCCGTTGACTGCGAGATGTTGCAGTTAGGCGGCCGATTAAAACAGGCCAGCTTCCACGCTAATGGAAGAGCAAACTGTAGCGACGGGGCCGCGACCGCGCACCCCGCAATCATAAAAACACGCGAAGCAGCATTACAATCAACTTGTAGCTCTCCTCTCTGTTTTCCTTCGTTTCTTTCACTCTTGCGAATTTCGTAGCGCTGCGTTCACCTGGCTCTACTTTCGACTCTCCGGTTTTCATAATAAAGGAGATGTTGGTACTGAATATACATGTCCTTTTCTACAACCTGGCTCTACACTTCCATTGACTGCGCAAGCGCAATGTTGCAGTCAGGCGGCCGATAAGAACAGGCCAGCTTTCTCTCTAAGGGGGGAGCAATCTGTAGCGACGTGGCCTCCAACGCGCACCCCGCGGTAAAAGAACGCGCGAAGCAGCATCAAAATCAACTCTTAGCTCTCCTCTCTCTTTTTCCTTCGTTTCTTTCACACTTGCGACTTTCGATGCACTGCGTGCACCTGGCTTTACTTTCGACTCTCCCGTTTTCAGAATAAAGGAGATGTTACCGAAAAGACATGTACTTTTCTACAACTTGTTTCCACACTTCCATTGACTGAGCAATATTGCAGTCAGGTCGCCGATACGAGAATGTCAGCTTCTTCGCTAAGGTGGAGCAATCTGTAGCGACGTGGCCGCAACCGCACACACCGTGGTCTTAGAAACACGCAAAGCAGCATAACAATCAACTTGTAGCTCTTTTCTCTGTTTTTCCTTCGTTTCTTGCACTCTTGCCACTTCCGTTGTACTGCGTGCACCTTGTTCTACTTTCGACTCTGGTTGTCAGAATACAGCAGATGTTGTTACTGAAAAGACATGTCCTTTTCTACAACCTGGTTCTACACTTCCATTGACTGCGCAATGCTGCAGTTAGGTGGCTGATAAAAACAGGCCAGCTTCCTCTCTGAGGGGGGAGCAATCTGTAGCGACGTGGCCTCCAACGTGCACCCCGTGGTCTAATAAACACGCGAAGCATCATCAAAATCAACTTGTAGCTCTCCTGTCTATTTTTCCTTTGTTTTTTTTTTCACTCATGCCACTTTCCTTGCACTGATTTCACCTGGCTCTATTTTCGACTCTCTGGTTGTCAAAATAAAGCAGATGTTGTTACTGAAAAGACATCTCCTTTTCTACAACCTGGCTCTACACTTCCACAGAGTGCGCACTGTTGCAGTTAGATGGCCGATAAAAACGGGCCAGCTTTCTCTCCAAGGGGGGAGCAATCTGTAGCGACGTGGCAGCCACCGCGCACCCCGTGGTCTAAACAACACGCGTAGCAGCATCAAAATCAACTTGTAGCTCTTCTCTCTGTTTTTCCTTCGTTTTCATTTGTTTAATTATTACATACTGCAGACCATGGTTAGGTCCAAGCAGGGGGGCACAAGAAGATAAAATGCAAAAATACAAACAATACAAGCAAACAAGGCACTTATACATGGGGTAATTCATTCCATTCTTGTATCGTACGCGGAAAAAAAGAGTACTTGAAGGTGTCAGTAGCAGCAAAATATGGGGCGAAAGCACTCGGGTTGTGGTGCCTAGTAGGTCTAGTTTGTAACGGTGACAAGAATGGAGATGGGTCAATGGACAGTGCACCTTTACTTAGTCAAGAAAGGAAATCAAGACGGAAGCACTTTCTCCTGGATTCAAGGCTGGGGATTTTGTTAGCAAGCATTATTTGTGAGGGAGAATCAGTACGTGAGTATTTAGAGTAAATAAATCTTACAGCTTTTCTCTGAATTCTTTCTATTTTACGGATGTTGTGATTAGTGTAGGGGTCCCAGACTATACAGGCATATTCGAGCTTAGGTCTAATAAAAGTAAAGTAGCTGAGGAGCTTGACGTTAGAAGGGGAATTTCTGAGTTTGTGTTTTAAGAAGCATAGCTTACGAAAGGCAGATGAGCAAGTATTGTCAATGTGTAAATTCCACGAGAGATTGCTGGTTAGTGTGACACCGAGGTATTTATGACTGGTGACTTGTTTTAATGGCGATGTTCCTAGTGTGTATTGATAGTCGTACGGAACTTACTTTCGTGTTATGCGAAGATACAGTGTTTTGTCGGCGTTCAGCACCATTCCCCAGTTCTTGCACCATTCAAGTATATTATTAAGATTGGTATTAAGTTCACACTGATCAGCACAGCACGAAACATCCCGAAACAAGACTGCATCATCCGCGAACAACCGAATTTGCACACCAGTTGTAATTACATTAACAATATCATTTATATACAGTATGAAAAGCAATGGACCCAGCACACTTCCCTGAGGAACTCCCGAAGTGACATCAAGATAGCCGGACCCTATTCCATCTATTATGACCAGTTGTTTGCTCTTTGTCGAGTAATTTGCAACCCATGTGACCAAAATTTCGGGGAGGCCAATATTTCGCATCTTAAGAATTAATTTGTCATGTGGTACCTTATCGAATGCTTTACTGAAGTCTAGAAATATTGCATCTATTTGACCGGTGTTGTCTAAGGTGTGTGCAAACGAATGAAATACTGTAACTAACTGTGTGACGGTGGAGTACCCTTTCCTGAACCCGTGCTGGAAACCTGTTAGAATATTATGGTCGTTTAAGTATTCAAGAATGCGAGTGGCGACAATGTGTTCCATTAGTTTGCAACAAGAAGATGTTAGTGATATTGGACGGTAATTCTGAAAACATAGGCGGTCGCCCTTTTTAAAGATAGGTACAACCAGAGCTATCTTCCAGTCTTCGGGGAGCTCGCCATACATTAAAGAAGTACGAAATAAAACAACAAGAAATTTAGCCAGTGACTCAGCATAGCGACGAAGAAATATGTTTGGAATGCTGTCGGGACCACATGATTTTTTTGTATTAAGGTTCAAAAGCATAGATAACACACCAGAGTAAGAAATAAAGCCAACATCACTAGGACGATACACTGCGGTATGCGCCAACATACATGCGCAAGAATCAGAGAATACACTTTGAAAGTACTGGTTAAAATGCTGAGCAATTGCCTGCGGGTCTGAAATAACAGAACCATCCACTACAATTTCCTTCACCGGCTTCTTTTTTTCAGAAATATAATTCCAAAATTTACTGGGGTCATTTTTAATAAAATTAGGCAACAATGTTTTAAAATAATAGTCTTTGGAGCCACGAACCTCACGTGCCAAAGTATTCTTTATCTCTTCTACAACGGGCGATTGTACATGTCTTTTTTTAAGCGTTTAATTCTTCGCTTAAGGTGAATTATCTTCCGGGTTACCCAGGGCGTGTGTTTATAGACTCGTTTGCGCTTGTTTGGCACAAAATTTTGTACGCAGTGTTGGCACATTTCTTTAAATTTATTCCAAAGGGCGCATACGTCGTCCCCATCAAAATCATCAAGGGAAGATTCCAAATGCTCAATTATACATTCATCGTTAGCTCGTGAATAATCCTTGAAAGAGCGTGATGAACATTTATCAGTACTGACAGACCGACCCAATGGCAGAGCGGTACAAACAAGATGATGACCTGACAAGCCCTTTTCTACTGTTACTGTACTCTCTCTAAAGTCGCGGTGAACGAATACAAGATCTAGTACAGAACTGGATGTAGCGTTGACACGAGTGGGTTCTTTAACTAATTGGATCAAGTCGTGAGTAAGCATTATATCAAACAAAATATGTATTTGTTTTTTGGATTCATAGTCTGTCTGGAACCGCTCCCAGTTGACTCCTGGGAAGTTGAAGTCACCAATCAGTATTATTTTGCTATTTTGGAACTGGAGCATGTGATCCCGTAATTTGGCAACGTAATCAATTCCGGCATCTGGCGGTCTATAAAGAGCATAAAGAATGAAACTGAAGCCCCAACAAGACAATCTAAGACATGCGCACTCAAGCCCAAAAGGATTATCAACAAAGACGGCTTCTATTGATCTCTTGATCAAAACGGCCACCCCGCCCCCCCTAGATTCCCTATCTTTCCGGTATATATTGTAACCAGGGGGGAAAACGTGGTCGTCACTTACATCACTGCGCAACCAGGTTTCAGTGACTACCGCAATGTGAGGGTCATGTTGAAGTAACAGAATTTCGAACTGTTCTGTTTTGTTATTGACACTTCGTGCATTTAAATTGATGATTCGCAGCTGTCGTTCCTTGCAAATGTTTATGTTATTTTGTGCGCCGTGTTTGTTAAAGGGTATGGAATGGTTCATTTGGTGTTTACTCTTGCCTAGTGTGATGACCCTACTGCCAATGCATGGAGCCGTGTCATTGGGCGGCTCCTGTTCATGGCGTCGTTTTTTTGTAGTGGTACTCGTTCATTTTTATCGCTGTCCCAGACATAGGCTTTACCGTTTATGTACAATTTGGTAAATGCTAATGCAACTTTCTCCTTTTTATCGCGATTCGGTTTGGCACTTTCCCACAGTTTCTTACGTACATTTCGTACTTTTTTTGAAAAATCCTCCCCAATTGAAAAATTAGTATTTTTCAGTTTATGACCGTTCTTTAGTATACTGCTCTTATCTCTCATGTCAAGCAGTTTGAAGATTACAGGTCGTGTCTTGTTTGGATCGGGCCTTCCTAAACGATGAATCCGTTATATTGCAACCGGATTCAGTTCCAGAGTGCCCTCAAAGATTTCACTGTTCACTACGTGCTCTAGCCTTTCGTTGGTCTCTTTTTCAACCTCAGGTATGCCGTAAACAATCAAATTTGATCTCCTGCTGTAGTTTTCTAATTCATCAATTCTATTCTGTAGAACCAGGATTTGAGCACTCATAGAGGCCACTTGTTCCTGGTACGCCTCCACCTTCTGTTCCAGTCGCGTGAGGGTATCCATTTTGCTTTCTATGTTGACCAATCGGGTCTCTTTTATTTCCTTAATATCGCTAGCAATTGCTTCTAGCTGCTTAGAGATTTGCGTCAATTCCGGGCCAGGGTTTGTTTCAATATCTCCACCAAGTAGTAACAACAATTTCTTTAGTACAGACGTGGTGGTACACATCATGACACACAATTGTGGGCACGGCAGCACAAGCAAAAAAAGGTCGCTAGTACGGATACACTTCTCGTTTGGTAATCTCACCTGCGTAAAGAAGATCAGCGGATTGTAAGACCACCGCATACTGCCAGTGCCGCCGTGCCCACTGAGCTTGAGGAACGGAGGTAGCTTATATGTAGTCCAGATGCACGATGGCGCCGCCTGCAGGCCGACATCCTCCGCTGTAAGCAACGACGTAGACGATCCGTGAGATAGTCCATCCAACGACGTTGGTAGCGGCAGGCAAGACACGTGCTGTCTTGAATGGTGGTCATGCGCAGATAGGCCTCCGACAAACGATCCCGGGTGACTGGCATTCGCACGCCCGAACAAGCCGAGAAGCTGCGTAAAGAAGATCAGCGGATTGTAAGACCACCGCGCACTGCCAGTGTCGTCGTTTCGTTCACTCTTGCGACTTTTGATGCACTGCGCGCACCTGGCTTTACTTTCGACTCTCCCGTTTTCAGGATAAAGGAGATGTTACCGAAAAGACATGTACTTTTCTACAACTTGGCTCCACACTCCCAATGACTGCGCGACGTTGCAGTCAGGACGCCGATACGAACATGTCAGCTTCTTCGCTATGGTGGAGCAATCTGTAGCGACGTGGCCGCAACCGCACACACCGTGGTCATAGAAACACGCGAAGCAGCATTGCAATCAACTTGTAGCTCTTCTCTCTGTTTTTCCTTCGTTTCTTGAACTCTTGCCACATCCATTGTACTGCGTGCACCTGGCTCTATTTTCGACTCCCTGGTTGTCAGAATAAAGCAGATGTTGTTATTGAAAAGACATGTCATTTTCTACAACCTGGCTCTACACTTCCAATTACTGCGCAACGTTGCAGTAAGGCGACCGATAAACACAGGCCTGCTTCCTCGCTAAGGTGGGAGCAAGCTGTAGCCTCGTGGCCACCACGGCGCACCCCGCAGTCATAAAAACACGTGAAGCAGCATTAAAATCAACTTGTAGCTCTCCTCTCGGTTTTTCCTTCGTTTCTTTCACTCTTGTGACTTTCGTTGCACTGCGTGCACCTGGCTCCACTTTCGACTCTCCTGTTTTCAGAATAAAGGAGATGTTCTTACAAAATACATGTCCTTTTCTACAACCTGGCTCTACACTTCAATTGACTGCGCAATGTTGCAGTTAGGCGGTCGATAAAAACAGGCCAGCTTCCTCTCTAAGGGGGGAGCAATCTGTAGCGACGTGGCCTCCAACGCGCACCCCGTGGTCGTAACAACACGCGAAGCAGCATTACAATAAACTTTCTGCTCTCCTCCCTGTGTTTGTTTTGTTTCTTTCACTCTTGCCACTTCCGTTGCACTGCGTGCACCTGGCTCTACTTTCGACTATCTCGTTTTCAGAATAAAGGAGATGTTACCGAAAAGACATGTACTTTTCTACAACCTGGCTCCACACTTCAATTGACTGCGCAACGTTGCAGTCAGGTCGCCGATACAACCATGTCAGCTTCTTCGCTAAGGTGGAGCAATCTGTAGCGACGTGGCCGCAACCGCACACACCGCGGTCATAGAAACACGCGAAGCAGCATTACAATCAACTTGTAGCTCTTCTCTCTGTTTTTCCTTCGTTTCTTGCACTCTTGCCACATCCGTTGTACTGCGTGCACCTGGCTCTATTTTCGACTCCCTGGTTGTCAAAATAAAGCAGATGTTGTTTCTACAACCTGGCTCTACGCTTCCACTAATTGCGCACTGTTGCAGTTAGGTGGCCGACAAAAGCAGGCCAGCTTCCTCTCAAAGGGGGGAGCAATCTGTAGCGACGCGGCCGCCACCGCGCACCCCGCGGTAAAAAAACACGCGAAGCAGCTTCACAATCAGCTTGCTGCTCTCCTCTCTGTTTAAACTTCGTTTCTTTCACTCTTACCACTTCCGTTGCACTGCGTGCACCTGGCTCTAGTTTCGACTATCCCGTTTTCAGAATCAAGGAGATGTTACCGAAAAGACATGTACTTTTCAACAACCTGGCTTCACACTTCCATTGACTGCGCAACGTTGCAGTCAGGTCGCCGACACAAACATGTCAGCTTCTTCGCTAAGGTGGAGCAATCTGTAGCGACGTGGCAGCCACCGCGCACCCCGTGGTCTAAACAACACGCGAAGCAGCATCAAAATCAACTTGTAGCTCTTCTCTCTGTTTTTCCTTCGTTTCTTTCACTCTTGCGACTTTTGATGCACTGCACGTACCTGGCTTTACTTTCGACTCTCCCGTTTTCAGGATAAAGGAGATGTTACCGAAAAGACATGTACTTTTCTACAACTTGGCTCCACACTTATATTGACTGCGCGACGTTGCAGTCAGTTCGCCGATACGAACATGTCAGCTTCTTCGCTATGGTCGAGCAATCTGTAGCGACGTGGCCGCAACCGCACACACCGTTGTCATAGAAACACGCGAAGCAGCATTACAATCAACTTGAAGCTCTCCTCTCTGTTTTTCCTTCGTTTCTTTCACTCTTGCGACTTTCGTTGCACTGCGTGCACCTTGCTTTACTTTCGACTCTGGTTGTTAGAATAAAGCAGATGTTGTTACTGAAAAGACATGTCCTTTTCTACAACCTGGCTCTACACTTCCACTGACGTCACACTGTTGCAGTTAGGCGGCCGATAAACACAGGCCAGCTTCCTCGCTAAGGGGGGAGCAATCTGTAGCGTCGGGGCCACCACCGCGCTCCCCGCGGTTATAAAAACACGCGAAGCAGCATTACAATCAACTTGTAGCTCTCCTCTCTGTTTTTTCTTCGTTTCTTTCACTCTTGCGACTTTCGTTGCACTGCGTGCACTTGGCTCTACTTTCAACTCTCTGGTTTTCAGAATAAAGGAGATGTTGTTACCGAAAAGTCGTACTTTTCTACAACCTGACTCCACACTTCCTTTGACTGCGCAATGTTGCAGTTAGGTCGCCGATACAAACATGTCAGCTTCTTCGCTAAGGTGGAGCAATCTGTAGCGACATGGCCGCAACCGCCACACCGAGGTCATAAAAACACGCAAAGCAGCATTACAATCAACTTGTAGCCATTCTCTCTGTTTTTCCTTCGTTTCTTGCACTCTTGCCACTTCCGTTGTACTGCGCGCACCTTGCTCTACTTTCGACTCTGGTTGTCAGAATAAAGCAGATGTTGTTACTGAATATACATGTCCTTTTCTTCAACCTGACTCTACACATCCATTGACTGCGCAATGTTGCAGTTAGGCGGCCGATAAAAACAGGTGAGCTTCCTCTCTAAGGGGGGAGCAATCTGTAGCGACGTGGCCACCGACGCGCACCCCGTGGTCTAATAAACACGCGAAGCAATATCAAAATCAAACTGTAGCTCTCATCTCTATTTTTCCTTTGTTTTTTTAACTCATGCTACTTTCATTGCACTGAATGCACCTGGCTCTATTTTCGACTCTCTGGTTGTCAAAATAAAGCAGATGTTGTTACTGAAAATACATCTCCTTTTATACAACCTGGCTCTACACTTCCACTGAGTGCGCACTGTTGCAATTAGGTGGCCGATATAAACAGGCCAGCTTTCTCTCAAAGTGGGGAGCAATCTGTAGCGACGCTGCCGCCACCGCGCACCCCGCGGTAAAAAAACACGCGAAGCAGCATCACAATCAGCTTGCTGCTCTCCTCTCTGTTTAAACTTCGTTTCTTTCACTCTTGCGACTTTCATTGCACTGCGTGCACCAGGCTCTACTTTCGACTCTCCGGTTTTCAGAATAAAGGAAATGTTGTTACCGAAAAGACATGTACTTTTCTACAACCTGGCTCCACACTTCAATTGACTGCGCAACTTTGCAGTCAGGTCGCCGATACAAACATGTTAGCTTCTTCTCTAAGGTAGAGCAATCTGTAGCGACGTGGCCGCAACCGCCACACCAAGGTCATAAAAACACGCGAAGCAGCATTACAATCAACTTGTAGCTCTTCTCTCTGTTTTTCCTTCGTATCTTGCACTCTTGCCACTTCCGTTGTACTGCGTGCACCTTGCTCTACTTTCGACTCTGGTTGTCAGAATAAAGCAGATGTTGTTACTGAAAATACAAGTCCTTTTCTATAACCTGACTCTACACATCTATTGATTGCGCAATGTTGCAGTTAGGCGGCCGATAAAAACAGGCCAGCTTCCTCTCTAAGGGGGGAGCAATCTGTAGCGACGTTGCCACCGATGCGCACCCTGTGGTCTAATAAACACGCGAAGCAGCATCAAAATCAACTTGTAGCTCTTCTCTCTATTTTTCCTTTGTTTTTTTCACTCATGCTACTTTCGTTATACTGAGTGCACCTGGCTCTATTTTCAATTCTCTGGTTGTCAAAATAAAGCAGATGTTGTTACTGAAAAGACATCTCCTTTTCTACAATCTGGCTCTACACTTCGACTGAGTGCGCACTGTTGCAGTAAGGTGGCCGATAAAAACAGGCCAGCTTTCTCTCAAAGGGGGGAGCAATCTGTAGCGACGTGGCCGCCACCGCGAGCCCCGCGGTAAAAAAACACGCGAAGCAGCATCACAATCAGCTTGCTGCTCTCCTCTCTGTTTAAACTTCGTTTCTTTCACTCTTGCGACTTTCGTTGCACTTCGTGCACCTTGCTCTACTTTCGACTCTGGTTGTCAGAATAAAGCAGATGTTATTACTGAAAAGACATGTTCTTTTCTACAACCTGGCTCTACACTTCCGTTGACTGCGAGATGTTGCTGTTAGGCGGCCGATTAAAACAGGCCACCTTCCACGCTAATGGAAGAGCAAACTGTAGCGACGTGGCCGCGACCGCGCACCCCGCAATCATAAAAACACGCGAAGCAGCATTACAATCAACTTGTAGCTCTCCTCTCTGTTTTCCTTCGTTTCTTTCACTCTTGCGAATTTCGTAGCGCTGCGTTCACCTGGCTCTACTTTCGACTCTCCGGTTTTCATAATAAAGGAGATGTTGGTACTGAATATACATGTCCTTTTCTACAACCTGGCTCTACACTTCCATTGACTGCGCAAGCGCAATGTTGCAGTTAGGCGGCCGATAAGAACAGGCCAGCTTTCTCTCTAAGGGGGAGCAATCTGTAGCGACGTGGCCTCCAACGCGCACCCCGCGGTAAAAGAACGCGCGAAGCAGCATCAAAATCAACTCTTAGCTCTCCTCTCTCTTTTTCCTTCGTTTCTTTCACACTTGTGACTTTCGATGCACTGCGTGCACCTGGCTTTACTTTCGACTCTTCCGTTTTCAGAATAAAGGAGATGTTACCGAAAAGACATGTACTTTTCTACAACTTGTTTCCACACTTCCATTGACTGAGCAACATTGCAGTCAGGTCGCCGATACGAGAATGTCAGCTTCTTCGCTAAGGTGGAGCAATCTGTAGCGACGTGGCCGCAACCGCACACACCGTGGTCTTAGAAACACGCGAAGCAGCACTACAATCAACTTGTAGCTCTTCTCTCTGTTTTTCCTTCGTTTCTTGCACTCTTGCCACATCCGTTGTACTGCGTGCACCTGGCTCTATTTTCGACTCTCTGGTTGTCAGAATAAAGAAGATGTTGTTACTGAAAAGAAATGTCATTTTCTACAACCTGGCTCTACACTTCCAATTACTGCGGAATGTTGCAATTAGGCAGCCGATACAAACAGGTCAGCTTCTTCGCTAAGGGAGAGCAATCTGTAGCGGCATGGCCACCACCGCACACACCGCGGTCTTACAAACACGCGAAGCAGCATTACAATCAACTTGTAGCTCTTCTATCTGTTTTTCCTTCGTTTTTTCACTCTTGCTACTTTCGTTGCACTGAGTGTACATGGCTCTATTTTCGACTCTGGTTGTCAGATTAAAGCAGATGTTGTTACTGAAAAGACATGTCCTTTTCTACAACCTGGCTCTACACTTACACTGGCTGCGCAATGTCGCAGTTAGGCGGCCGATAAACACAGGCCAGCTTCCTCGCTAGGGGGGAGCAATCTGTAGCGTCGTGGCCACCACCGCGCACCCCGCGGTCATAAAAACACGCGAAGCAGCATTACAATCAACTTGTAGCTCTCCTCTCTGTTTTTCCTTCGTTTTTTTCACTCTTGCGACTTTCGTTGCACTGCGTGCACCTGGCTCTACTTTAGACTCTCCCGTTTTCAGAATAAAAGTGATGTTACCGAAAAGACATGTACTTTTCTACAAGTTGGCTCCACACTTCCATTTACTGCGCAACGTTGCAGTCAGGTCGCCGATACAAACATGTCAGCTTCTTCGCTAAGGTGGAGAAATCTGTAGCGACGTGGCCGCAACCGCACACACCGCGGTCATAGAAACACGCGAAGCAGCATTACAATCAACTTGTAGCTCTTCTCTCTGTTTTTTCTTCGTTTCTTGCACTCTTGCCACATCCGTTGTACTGCGTGCACCTGGCTCTATTTTCGACTCCCTGGTTGTCAAAATAAAGCAAATGTTGTTTCTACAACCTGGCTCTACGCTTCCACTAATTGCACACTGTTGCAGTTAGGTGGCCGACAAAAGCAGGCCAGCTTCCTCTCAAAGGGGGGAGCAATCTGTAGCGACGTGGCCGCCACCGCGCACTCCGCGGTAAAAAAACACGCGAAGCAGCTTCACAATCTGCTTGCTGCTCTCCTCTCTGTTTAAACTTTGTTTCTTTCACTCTTGCGACTTTCGTTGCACTGCGTGCACCTGGCTCTACTTTCGACTCTCCGGTTTTCAGAATAAAGGATATCTTGTTACCGAAAAGACATGTACTTTTCTACAACCTGGCTCCACACTTCCATTGACTGCGCAACGCTGCAGTCACGTCGCCGACACAAACATGTCAGCTTCTTCGCTAAGATGGAGCCATCTGTAGCGACCTGGCCACCACCGCGCACCCCGCGGTCATAAAAACACGCGAAGCAGCATTACAATCAACTTGTAACTCTCCTCTCCGTTTTTTCTTCGTTTCTTTCACTCTTGCGACTTTCGTTGCACTGCCTGCTCCTGGCTCTACTTGCGACTCTCCGGTTTTCAGAATAAAGGAGATGTTGTTACCGAAAAGACATGTACTTTTCTACAACCTTGCTCCACACTTCCATTGACTGCGCAACGTGGCAGTCAGGTCGCCGATACAAACATGTCAGCTTCTTCGCTAAGGTGGAGCAATCTGTAGTGACGTGGCCGCAACCGCACACACCGCGGTCATAAAAACACGCAAAGCAGCATAACAATCAACTTGTAGCTCTTTTCTCTGTTTTTCCTTCGTTTCTTGCACTCTTGCCACTTCCGTTGTACTGCGTGCACCTTGTTCTACTTTCGACTCTGGTTGTCAGAATACAGCAGATGTTGTTACTGAAAAGACATGTCCTTTTCTACAACCTGGCTCTACACTTCCATTGACTGCGCAATGCTGCAGTTAGGCGGCTGATAAAAACAGGCCAGCTTCCTCTCTGAGGGGGGAGCAATCTGTAGCGACGTGGCCTCCAACGTGCACCCCGTGGTCTAATAAACACGCGAAGCATCATCAAAATCAACTTGTAGCTCTCCTGTCTATTTTTACTTTGTTTTTTTTTCACTCATGCCACTTTCCTTGCACTGATTTCACCTGGCTCTATTTTCGACTCTCTGGTTGTCAAAATAAAGCAGATGTTGTTACTGAAAAGACATCTCCTTTTCTACAACCTGGCTCTAAACTTCCACAGAGTGCGCACTGTTGCAGTTAGATGCCGATAAAAACGGGCCAGCTTTCTCTCCAAGGGGGGAGCAATCTGTAGCGACGTGGCAGCCACCGCGTACCCCGTGGTCTAAACAACACGCGAAGCAGCATCAAAATCAACTTGTAGCTCTTCTCTCTGTTTTTCCTTCGTTTTTATTTGTTTATTTATTACATACTGCAGACCATGGTTAGGTCCAAGCAGGGGGGCACAAGAAGATAAAATGCAAAAATACAAACAATACAAGCAAACAAGGCACTTATACATGGGGTAATTCATTCCATTCTTGTATCGTACGCGGAAAAATAGAGTACTTGAAGGTGTCAGTAGCAGCAAAATATGGGGCGAAAGCACTCGGGTTGTGGTGCCTAGTAGGCCTTGTTTGTAACGGTGACAAGAATGGAGATGGGTCAATGGACAGTGCACCTTTACTTAGTCAAGAAAGGAAATCAAGACGGAAGCACTTTCTCCTGGATTCAAGGCTGGGGATTTTGTTAGCAAGCATTATTTGTGAGGGAGAATCAGTACGTGAGTATTTAGAGTAAATAAATCTTACAGCTTTTCTCTGAATTCTTTCTATTTTACGGATGTTGTGATTAGTGTAGGGGTCCCAGACTATACAGGCATATTCGAGCTTAGGTCTAATAAAAGTAAAGTAGCTGAGGAGCTTGACGTTAGAAGGGGAGTTTCTGAGTTTGTGTTTTAAGAAGCATAGCTTACGAAAGGCAGATGAGCAAGTATTGTCAATGTGTAAATTCCACGAGAGATTGCTGGTTAGTGTGACACCGAGGTATTTATGACTGGTGACTTGTTTCAATGGCGATGTTCCTAGTGTGTATTCATAGTCGTACGGAACTTACTTTCGTGTTATGCGAAGATACAGTGTTTTGTCGGCGTTCAGCACCATTCCCCAGTTCTTGCACCATTCAAGTATATTATTAAGATTGGTATTAAGTTCACACTGATCAGCACAGCACGAAACATCCCGAAACAAGACTGCATCATCCGCGAACAACCGAATTTGCACACCAGTTGTAATTACATTAACAATATCATTTATATACAGTATGAAAAGCAATGGACCCAGCACACTTCCCTGAGGAACTCCCGAAGTGACATCAAGATAGCCGGACCCTATTCCATCTATTATGACCAGTTGTTTGCTCTTTGTCGAGTAATTTGCAACCCATGTGACCAAAATTTCGGGGAGGCCAATATTTCGCATCTTAAGAATTAATTTGTCATGTGGTACCTTATCGAATGCTTTACTGAAGTCTAGAAATATTGCATCTATTTGACCGGTGTTGTCTAAGGTGTGTGCAAACGAATGAAATACTGTAACTAACTGTGTGACGGTGGAGTACCCTTTCCTGAACCCGTGCTGGAAACCTGTTAGAATATTATGCTCGTTTAAGTATTCAAGAATGCGAGTGGCGACAATGTGTTCCATTAGTTTGCAACAAGAAGATGTTAGTGATATTGGACGGTAATTCTGAAAACATAGGCGGTCGCCCTTTTTAAAGATAGGTACAACCAGAGCTATCTTCCAGTCTTCGGGGAGCTCGCCATACATTAAAGAAGTACGAAATAAAACAACAAGAAATTTAGCCAGTGACTCAGCATAGCGACGAAGAAATATGTTTGGAATGCTGTCGGGACCACATGATTTTTTTGTATTAAGGTTCAAAAGCATAGATAACACACCAGAGTAAGAAATAAAGCCAACATCACTAGGACGATACACTGCGGTATGCGCCAACATACATGCGCAAGAATCAGAGAATACACTTTGAAAGTACTGGTTAAAATGCTGAGCAATTGCCTGCGGGTCTGAAATAACAGAACCATTTACTACAATTTCCTTCACCGGCTTCTTTTTTTCAGAAATATAATTCCAAAATTTACTGGGGTCATTTTTAATAAAATTAGGCAACAATGTTTTAAAATAATAGTCTTTGGAGCCACGAACCTCACGTGCCAAAGTATTCTTTATCTCTTCTACAACGGGCGATTGTACATGTCTTTTTTTAAGCGTTTAATTCTTCGCTTAAGGTGAATTATCTTCCGGGTTACCCAGGGCGTGTGTTTATAGACTCGTTTGCGCTTGTTTGGCACAAAATTTTGTACGCAGTGTTGGCACATTTCTTTAAATTTATTCCAAAGGGCGCATACGTCGTCCCCATCAAAATCATCAAGGGAAGATTCCAAATGCTCAATTATACATTCATCGTTAGCTCGTGAATAATCCTTGAAAGAGCGTGATGAACATTTATCAGTACTGACAGACCGACCCAATGGCAGAGCGGTACAAACAAGATGATGATCTGACAAGCCCTTTTCTACTGTTACTGTACTCTCTCTAAAGTCGCGGTGAACGAATACAAGATCTAGTACAGAACTGGATGTAGCGTTCACACGAGTGGGTTCTTTAACTAATTGGATCAAGTCGTGAGTAAGCATTATATCAAACAAAATATGTATTTGTTTTTTGGATTCATAGTCTGTCTGGAACCGCTCCCAGTTGACTCCTGGGAAGTTGAAGTCACCAATCAGTATTATTTTGCTATTTTGGAACTGGAGCATGTGATCCCGTAATTTGGCAACGTAATCAATTCCGGCATCCGGCGGTCTATAAAGAGCATAAAGAATGAAACTGAAGCCCCAACAAGACAATCTAAGACATGCGCACTCAAGCCCAAAAGGATTATCAACAAAGACGGCTTCGATTGATCTCTTGATCAAAACGACAACCCCGCCCCCCCTAGATTCCCTATCTTTCCGGTATATATTGTAACCAGGGGGGAAAACGTGGTCGTCACTTACATCACTGCGCAACCAGGTTTCAGTGACTACCGCAATGTGAGGGTCATGTTGAAGTAACAGAATTTCGAACTGTTCTGTTTTGTTATTGACACTTCGTGCATTTAAATTGATGATTCGCAGCTGTCGTTCCTTGCAAATGTTTATGTTATTTTGTGCGCCGTGTTTGTTAAAGGGTATGGAATGGTTCATTTGGTGTTTACTCTTGCCTAGTGTGATGACCCTACTGCCAATGCATGGAGCCGTGTCATTGGGCGGCTCCTGTTCATGGCGTCGTTTTTTTGTAGTGGTACTCGTTCATTTTTATCGCTGTCCCAGACATAGGCTTTACCGTTTATGTACAATTTGGTAAATGCTAATGCAACTTTCTCCTTTTTATCGCGATTCGGTTTGGCACTTTCCCACAGTTTCTTACGTACATTTCGTACTTTTTTTGAAAAATCCTCCCCAATTGAAAAATTAGTATTTTTCAGTTTATGACCGTTCTTTAGTATACTGCTCTTATCTCTCATGTCAAGCAGTTTGAAGATTACAGGTCGTGTCTTGATTGGATCGGGCCTTCCTAAACGATGAATCCGTTATATTGCAACCAGATTCAGTTCCAGAGTGCCCTCAATGATTTCACTGTTCACTACGTGCTCTAGCCTTTCGTTGGTCTCTTTTTCAACCTCAGGTATGCCGTAAACAATCAAATTTGATCTCCTGCTGTAGTTTTCTAATTCATCAATTCTATTCTCTAGAACCAGGATTTGAGCACTCTGTTCCTGGTACGCCTCCACCTTCTGTTCCAGTCGCGTGAGGGTATCCATTTTGCTTTCTATGTTGACCAATCGGGTCTCTTTTATTTCCTTAATATCGCTAGCAATTGCTTCTAGCTGCTTAGAGATTTGCGTCAATTCCGGGCCAGGGTTTGTTTCAATATCTCCACCAAGTAGTAACAACAATTTCTTTAGTACAGACGTGGTGGTACACATCATGACACACAATTGTGGGCACGGCAGCACAAGCAAAAAAAGGTCGCTAGTACGGATACACTTCTCGTTTGGTAATCTCACCTGCGTAAAGAAGATCAGCGGATTGTAAGACCACCGCATACTGCCAGTGCCGCCGTGCCCACTGAGCTTGAGGAACGGAGGTAGCTTATATGTAGTCCAGATGCACGATGGCGCCACCTGCAGGCTGACATCCTCCGCTGTAAGCAACGACGTAGACGATCCGTGAGATAGTCCATCCAACGACGTTGGTAGCGGCAGGCAAGACACGTGCTGTCTTGAATGGTGGTCAAGCGCAGATAGGCCTCCGACAAACGATCCCGGGTGACTGGCATTCGCACGCCCGAACAAGCCGAGAAGCTGCGTAAAGAAGATCAGCGGATTGTAAGACCACCGCATACTGCCAGTGCCGCCGTGCCCACTGAGCTTGAGGAACGGAGGTAGCTTATATGTAATCCAGATGCACGATGGCGCCGCCTGCAGGCTGACATCCTCCGCTGTAAGCAACGACGTAGACGATCCGTGAGATAGTCCATCCAACGACGTTGGTAGCGGCAGGCAAGACACGTGCTGTCTTGAATGGTGGTCATGCGCAGATAGGCCTCCGACAAACGATCCCGGGTGACTGGCATTCGCACGCCCGAACAAGCCGAGAAGCTGCGTAAAGAAGATCAGCGGATTGTAAGACCACCGCATACTGCCAGTGCCGTCGTTTCGTTCACTCTTGCGACTTTTGATGCACTGCGCGCACCTGGCTTTACTTTCGACTCTCCCGTTTTCAGGATAAAGGAGATGTTACCGAAAAGACATGTA